>NW_012267217.1:54127445-54215896 GCF_000151885.1 Dipodomys ordii
GGCTTACTTCACTTAATATAATTTTTTCCAAGTTTTTCCATTTCCTAACAAATGGGGCAATGTCATTCTTTCTGATGGAGGCATAGAATTCCATTGACACACACAGACTTTTAAAATGAGTCTTAAAAGATGTATTAGAATTGGGCTGGGAAGGTGGCTCAGTGGTAGAGTACTTGCCTTGCACACATGAGGCCCTGGGTTCAATTCCTCAGCACCACCACATAAGCAGAAAAAAGCTGAAGTGGCACTGTGGCTCAAGTGGTAGAGCACTAGCCTTGAGCTGAAGAGCTGAGGGACAGCGCCCAGGCCCAGAGCTCAGGCCCCACAGCCAACAATATATATATATATATATATATATATATACACACACATATATATGAGAATTGTTTATAATAATGAAAACAGTTATAGTTCAATACTTGGATATAGAATGGTGTGTGTGATATTTCAATGATTATTTTGGGAATAATTGGCATGCCCATCAACCTAAGTATTTATTATTGAGTATCAGTATTTTATTGAAATTTTAAGAGATTCGTGTATGCAGTAATATTTGAATTGTCTTGAAGCAGACATTTCTGCATTAAGGAAATACACTCCAAAATTATGTGTGCCTTAGTGGCTTGAGATTGATTAGTTAGCTCTGTGTGTAGAAGGTTCCTGCTTCTCTGACCAAAGTCCATGAAAACAACACAGACAAGTTTCTCCTTGGTCTCAGTATCTCTATTATGGAATTTATATTTCCAATAAATTGCACTTGGAGCGAGTTTCAGGTCACTAATGACAAAGCAAGTAGAACATTCTTTTCTAGGCAATTAATTTTCTCTGTGCTTATTTACTTGTGCTTATTTACTGGTTCAATTGGGCATCTGAAAACTTCCTGGTGATCAGAGGTACCTCATAGCATTCACTATATTTAGTTACCATCCATTTCTTTAAAAATATTGTCCTCAATTTTCCAAGTACAGAACGAAATATATCCAAGTGCTTCATGGGATATTTCAATATCCAAAATGATTTTTATTGTTTCTTCAAACTGTAATAAAAGAGGTGTTATCTCTTTCATTCCCCACTGAATTTTAAATTTAGAGGAAGACCAGCATATGCATTTGACAGCCAGAGGTGTAAAGTTAAATCGATTTGATACCCGAGTTTGAAATGAATCACTGGCATAGGAAACAGTTATGAATATTTTCAGGTGAGGAGGAAGCATTGTCAGATTCAGCCACTATCATATCAGTGCATGTATTGGCACACATTCCAGCTTAAGATTTCATAGGACAAGAGCACAGTAATCACAAAAAAATGGGAGTTAAAGCAATTTCCAGCTAGAGAAGAATAAGGAAAATGAAAATAAACCTTGATGGAGGTAAAAAAGCACTTTTGAATATTTTTGTCTTTTCAATTTTCATTTCCAAATAAATAGCCTTTTGATTTGAAAGACTATCAAGAAGGCATTGTAATGTGAGGCATGACAGAATGCTGAAAATTCATGAATATCTCAGTGGCTTGAGATTGAATTTACTTGATGTTCCTGAATGTTTGTATCATTTGAGAGGAGACTGTTCACAATGTACATTTTTCAAGAGGATGCATGACAATCCAGAGATACACCACAGATTGGCAGCCTCTGTCCAATATGATTTGTCCCTTGAATCATTGTTACTAATCATTATCACAAGTCTCTGCAAGCCAATTTCAATCATCTCTGATTCTTTGAGCTCCACAGGCCTCTAAATTAGGATAAATCATAAAATTATAGTCTCCCCACCCACAGTTTGTCATACCTATCACTTCTATCTCTAATATAGAAGAGCATCCAAAGGTGGGCAGCAGGTCTTCAGCGTTACGTGTGAGACTCTAGTGTTCAGAAATATGCAAAATGACATCACTCAAACACAACATAAGATATACCTCTTCTTTAGTCACACACAATGGACTCCTTGCACTAACTCATTGCAGGTTATGAAAGTGAAGAAAATAAGAAACTCAGCAGCATCGTGCCAAGAAGAATGTGGGCAAGAAAGAGTGGGCAATCTAATTTCTCAAGCTCAGGGGCTTGGTACCTGTAGGTCTACAAGAGGAAAGGTAAGAATGCTTCAAAATGCCTTCATGCTGTAGATATCAGCCTAACTGGAAGCATTGTGCGTGCATCTTCTCCTTTTTTGTGATCTTCCGGAGGTATACCTTCATTCACACTCATGCTTTGCCACCACTGAGGATTTATTGTCTGGATCTGCAAGGCCCCTTTAACTGTTCATAAGTGAGCCATGCAATTTTGTAAGGAAAGAGAAAAAGATGTCTCACTTTTACTTCGCCATACCGATGACTTTATTTCCTTTCAAGTTTGAAAAATTCCTAAACTCTGAGGGAAAGCAGGGGGTTCTTTTTTTTTGACATTTGTGATAATGGGATTGTCAGCTCAGTATTTCTTTAGGAGGCAAAAATTGATGCTATTTGAGAGAAAAAATTTTAAATGTCCTGGCTTCTAGGTTAAATATGCACACAATTTTGCATTTGATATAGAACACTGTCTTAGTACCTGAAATGATAGTTATGTTGAAAACCAAAGTCTCAATGATACTTTTTGCATCACAGCCTAGAAGGTTATGTTTTGTTACTCTAATGTCTACCTTCTTAGATGTACTTGTTACTGACTCTTGAAAAATTAAAATAATCTGTGCATGAAATCATATCAGCATCACAAAGTAGTTCAGGTGCAAAGTAGTTTAGCTATCTCAAAGAAAATGACATTTAAAGAAGGCTCTGAGTTTGTATTTTTCATTAATTAATTTCCTTTTTCAAGACTTGTGTGCACTTCTGATATCTCTTCCTTGGAAGAGAAATAATGAAAAATGCATGGTATCTTAAATATGGATGATCCATTTTTATTAAGAATTACAATTGTGGCCAGGTGCCAGTGGCTTACATCCTTAATCTTAGCTACTCAGAAGTCTGAGATCTGAGGATCAAAGCTCAAAGGCAGCTCTTGAAGGAATGTCCATGAGAATTTTATGCAATTAACCTCAAAAAAAAAAAAAACTGGAAGTGGAGCTTAGCTCCAGTGCTAGAGCAGTACTGGCCTTAAGAACCAAAGCTCAGTAACAGCACACAGGCCCTGAGTTGAAGCCCCAGGACCAGCATAAAAAAAGAAAGGAAGGAAGGAAAGAAAAAAGGAAGGAAGGATGGTAGAAAAGAAGGAATGGAGGGAAGAAGGAAGCAAGGAAAGAAGGAAGGTGGGAAGGAAGGGAGGGAGGGAAACATGAAGGGAGGGAGTGAGGGAGGGAGGAAAGAAAGAAAAAAGAAGAAAAATCATGGGTTTTGGGTATGTCTGTGAAAGGGGTATGTAGAGAGGAGTCTGTATCAATCCCACCTGCTCTTCCATCATTTGAATTCTTTTCAAGATGGCCCCAAGAAGGTGTCATTCTTGTGTCAGCTTATCAAACTCCTGGATTTATGTGAGAGAAATGTTTCAGTGAAAGACTGAATTAGGGTAAGGTTTATAGAATACATACCCATCATTTATCCATTCTACAGTTAAACATCATTGGATGTTATTTCATCCATCTCTCCATCTGCCTATCCAATTCAGGCAGAAAATGTTGAGTTTTTAGAACATATTTTTTTCTAGTTCCTAGAAATATAGCTCTGAACAAGAAAACATCGTTGCCTTATTAACTTTGCTCTCTAGTTGAGGAGTCAAAGAATAAGCAAAAAGATGTAGTGGTGAATGCTATGTAGAAAAATTAAAGCAGTAAGGGGTGAGAACAGAGGTGACTTGCAACAGTGGTCAAGGAAAGGTTCTTTGAATAGTTATTTAAGCAGTGATCTGCATATAAATTACAAATAATGCACCAGAGAAAGAGGTCTGAAAAAGTAATCCAGACAAAAGCGAGGATAAGTATAAAGATTCTTAGGAAAGACTGAGTTTGATGACTTAGAGCAATACTGTTCAATAGAAATAGTAAAAGATATCTATCTATCTATCTATCTATCTATCTATCTATCTATCTATCTATCTATATATATATATACATGATTAAAAAACTTTAGTAGCTACATTTAAAAATATACATGGAAAACTATAAAAGAAAATAGTATCTTAATGATATATTTTACCATTTAAACATGAATCAAGGTGGAACTTACAGATGCACTATGTTACATTCTTGTATTTTGTTTTCAAAATTAGGTATCTTTATACTTAAAGCATGTCTCAACTTAAAATTTAATTTTTATCAAAAATAATTTGATTCCATGAAGCTTACAACTGATCAGGTATGTTAATATATCCATGAGCTTATTTAAATTTTCTGACAATTAAATAATTACCTGCTGAGAGGTGGGTAAGACTATTGAAAAGGGTAATATTGATTTATATATATGTGTGTGTGTGTGTATTGTGTTCATAAATTGTTTCATTAAATGGCAACTCCTTGGTACAACTACTTAAAGATAATAAAAAAGTATCAGTTGAAAATTAAGTAAAATATGAAATTCAGTTCCTTAATTTCATGCTCCAAATTTCAACTACTCAGTAGACACATGTAGCCAGTGATTACTAAATTAATTGGTCAGTAACCAGCACAGAAAGTTTGGAGAAGCAAACTTTTGGAGAACTACACAGAAGTCAGGTGAGAAAGCACTTGGGGAGCTGAAGTTGAATTACATTGGCTTTGGACAGGAAGTTGTTGGTGATGTAGTAATGGGTGACTGACATCTCTGATTTGTACTTTGAAGAGAGACACTAAGGCTTTGGTAGGGAAGAGACAAGAATAGCTGGGGGTCTGGAGGATGTAGAAGTGGTGGAAGATTATCCTGGAGCAGCAGCAGGAAATTGTTGTTCTCAGCCACATCTTGAAGTTAAAGCAGGAAGTTCATGTTGCTTTGCAATTTCCAGCATAGGAGACAAAGAGGAATAACATTGTGCTGATGGATGGTGATGCTGCTGTTGTGACAGAGAGGGTTGAAGTAGAAGTCCTTTACTGAGGATGAAGAAGATGGGGATATGGGGGCTGGGAGACTCAAGTGTTCCTTGACAGGAAGACTTCCAAGTGGACAGCTGGGTTTGAAATTTAGAGAAGAGTTAAGGCTGACGATCCTTAGTGTGTGTGTGTGTGTGTGTGTGTGTGTGTGTGTGTGTGTAAGGGGGGTTGGGATTTTCAGGATGTGTATTATGATATGCAGAGGCAGGTAGACTAATGGCTGGCTCAGAGGTACAGAGGGCATCACCACATACACAGAAAAGATAGAAGAGGCTCTCCCAGAACGGTGGATTCCAACACATCCCAAACACCTGACATCTGAAGCACAATAAATACACTAGAAGAACCGTATTTTCAATACCTGCTATGTGCTCATATATTACACTCACTACTGGCCATCTGTATTTGGATGCTTCATATGTGCTATAAATTCAATCTGTCCAAAAAGCATATGATCACCTTCCTCTCATCCTCAAGCCTCCTCTCTCTCCTCTCTTTGCTGTACGTACAATATATTAGTGGTCCCACGCACACTCATCAGGCCGGGAATCTGAGTCATTCTCAGATCTAATATTCCTTTTAATTTGTCTTCCTATACAACTTAAAACCCATTTTCGCTTCTCCCTCTCCTACCAACTAATACTGTCTTAGGTCAAGCTCTAAACATTTCTTACCTGGAAATAGACTTCTGCATCTAATTTATTCCTCCTTAAAATTGTCAATCATGATTTCTAGGGACTTATATTATGAAATATAGATAGATCTCTTTATCCCCTCATAACCTCCTCTATGAGGCTCCTCCTGCTGCACACAGCCTTCAGGACAGGATACAGCACAGTCTGACTACTCCTTTTCTGTTTCTCATTGATCCTTCCCCAAACTTAATTTTCCAGCAATAACATAGTATCTGTTTCCCCAGGAAGAACACACTTTGGGGAGCCTGTGTCATGTATTTGAACTGCCTTTGACACAGTAACAGTCATAGCTATTTTCTAAAGTTTACTTTCTTAGGAAAACTTGCTCCAAAGGAAAAGCAACATTTTTCTCATGTGCTTCCTCTGGTCCTTGGGCACACTTTTCATTTTGTCTAGAGAGCTTGGGTATTGTTGGTTGATCTGTCTGTAACAATATGCTTAAAGGATGAGACCATTGTCTCTTCATCTCTATGAGTTCAGAGCCTGACAGTAATGTTTGAGGTGTGAAATTACCACCAGCCTGTCAGACTAGGAATGGTTTAACCATTCCTAGATTGAAAATATTTGAAAACATTTACTTTTGTACTAAATACATTCAGTCTTATTCTTTTGTCATCATTCCCTATGACCCAGTATAACAATGGCCTACATGGCTCTTACATGGTATTAGTTCTAAGTAATCTAGAGACCATTTAAAGTATATGAGAGAATGTATATAGGTTTTATTCAAGTCCTATGTCATTTTATATAAGAAGCTTGAGCATCTTCAGATTTTCCTATCTTGGATGACCCTGGAACAAATACTGCAAAAGATACTAGGAAAACTAGTTCTAGATTTGGATGAAAGAAAAACAGAATGAAGAACTAAAAAGGAAAGATACTTAGGCACTTTATCTTGGTATGAGCTGTGTCAAACTCCACAGCTGCTGCAGTCTGTATAGAATAGACCCTCATAGAAGCTGAGCCATACAGATGACTTCCCGTGTAGAGGAAATTTATCAACTATGTCTTTAAAATCTCACTCTACTTGGCTCAGCTTTCATCTTATTGTGTGGCACTATCACGTGTATTCTTGATTAAGATCAGGCAAGTCTGCCAGTGACATTCTTCCTACTACTCATGATGTACTTAGCTTCTTCTAAACACTACTTTCCAAGGACTGTACTGAGCACTTTACTTACATCTTCCCTGAATCCTTTCAACAACTAAACCATTACCCAAAAAAGGAGTCAAAGCACTCAGGTTACAAGCTCAAGTCCAACTTGAGCTAGATGGCCCAATCTTTGTGCAAATTATTTAGTACCTTTGGATTTCATTTTAAGGCTATAATTAGTAGTACCTCATAGGCTTGTTGTAAGTGTTGGTGAGTCAATTTTTATAATGTACTGATAACCTGGAATATACCAAGTGCTATGTAAGCAGAGATTAAGTGAATTGTACTATTTTCCTTCCCTAATTTATCTACTTTGCTTTCACAAAACTAGTCTATCTTCTCATACTTTTCTCCCATTGATGATGCATTTTCCAAAGGTGGTGTCATTTGTCTGCAAATATGAGACTGAATACATGAGGAACTCAGATCTAATTCAGTTTCTGCTACTTGTTGCTCATTCCATCAGAGGTCTGTTATCAACTTATCTTCTCCTCAGGTCATGGATAATGGATTAAATAACAGCAGTGTCACCCTTGAAGGGTTGCTAGGAACTTTGTGTGTGTGTGTGTGTGTGTGTGTGTGTGTGCATGCAATAATAAAAAATGCAACTGCCTCACAGGGCCCAGTCTTCAAAGTACCCAGAAGCAGAAGCCTTTGTTTCTAAAGAGATTCTTACCTACCCTCTACTGTCTGTCTTTCTGGGTTGAAGTGTACCAAGAGCCACATGCAACATTCCGTCCTTTACCAAAATATGAAGAATGTCTCGAAGCCATTTTGGATCTGGAATTCTTCAATCATCTCCCTTTCATGATTAAACATGGTCAAGTATTGCTTGACACACAAACTAGTAAGACCACATGTTAACTCATGGCTATTGTCTGCACTTAACTCCTGGGAGCTCAGTAATTCCTACATTGCTTCCCTTTCTTCCATAGACTCCACCCACATCTACCTTCTCAACATTTTTCTTGGTTAAAACAGCATTGTAAGAGTGACAATGGGGGCTGGGAAGATGGCTCAGTGGTAGAGCGCTTGCCTTGCATGCCTGAGGCCCTGGGTTCGATTCCTCAGCACCACATAAGTAAAAAGAAAAAAGGCGGAAGTGGCGCTGTGGCTCAAGTGGTAGAGCGCTAGCCTTGAGCTGAAGAGCTGAGGGACAGCACCCAGGCCCAGAGTTCAGCCCCACGACCAGACCAAAAAAAAAAAAAGAGTGACAATGGCAGGGCATTGTGACTTCTAAGGGTTCCCTTTTGTTAATGCTAGCTTTATCTTAAAGAATTATGAAGACAGTTGAATCTGAGATTATTGGAATCATGGGATATTTTCAAATGTAGGCTTTGTATTTATTGTTTTAAACAATCCGTTTTGCTCTCTGATTTAAATGATTGGTTCATAGACCCATAATCTGAGTAATCTGAAGTTTGAACGCTGTCATCATGACAGACTTGAATTATTTTTTAAATAGGAAGTGGGACTTGCTGTAAATTGTCAGGTGGGTTTTTTGTTCTTTGGCTTTAGATATCACTCCAAGAGTTTTTGCAACATGATGCAATTGATGGTGAATCACTCCACTTCAATGATCTTGCAGTGGGAAGAGAAAGGTCAGAGTCCAGAAGGAGAACAGCAGGGAAATATTACTTACACTAATGTTCAGTCAAGATCTCTGGAGTTAACAGATTTTTTAATTCTAAAAATACTCAATAGTGAATTTCTCAAAATGTCTGCCACTGACTTCAATGATTATGATATACTTCCAAATAAATCATAGTTGAATTCATAGGCCCAAATTATTTATTGTAAAGAAACAAACATGGCAATATGTTTTCTATGCCTTTCCAATTAACGTTTATATCTATTTATCTTTGTGACGGGATTGCCTAGTTGAATTTCTTAAAGTATATTATGACATGTTATTGGAGCCAACAAGCTGGAACACAAGGTTCCAGAGACTCAACATTCATTATTTATCCATTTATACTAATAAAGCTTTATATCCCACATGTCCCCAGCTCAGATTTGAACAGAGTCTCAGAAGCACAAAATGTTTTAAATTTATGACACAACAACAATTGCTTTTGACAAAGAAAAATGCCTTAAAAGTATACCCATTTCCCCCCACAAGAAGATAAATGATAAGATTTTTTTAAGATGGCATTACTTTCTCTTTCTTAGAAAAAAAATTAGTCTTGAGAAAAATCAATTCAAAGATCATGCACCATAATAAGAAGAGAGCAAAACTGATTTGAAGATGCAAGACTGGATTGAGTTGTGATGTGAAAGTTACTGGTCTTTTCCTACTGAAAAGCAGAGCCAATTGATTTATGATCAAAACTCTTAGCTGACTTTTCTCTTCTTCTTCTTCTTCTTCCCCCTCTCCCCAACTTGGGTAGGGGATATAGATACTAGGCGTGTCTCTTTTGATTTGTCACACTATGTCTTAATTATCAGTGCATGAAGATCAGGCTATAGTATTTTCTAACTTCAAAGGCCTCCACAGCGTGAGCAGTAAGACGGGGCTCCAATGTTCCAGGATGCAGAGTGACAACAATGTGGTGTCTTCATATTTTAGAAGTGTCAGCTTATTTTTTATTGTTGCACATCAAAGGGAAAATGAAGACCACAAGGGCAGTTTTACACTTTGTGATTCTCTTAAATGACAGTGATATCTTCCAACTCAATGTTTGAGCTGGAATATGTAAAGAACTATTTTTCTGAATTTAATATATCTAATTATGAATTTGTAAAGATGGCTATCTAGGACAAAGTGGAATAGAAGAACAGCATGCCTACCGAGAAAGAAGATTAAAGTTCTCAGAAGAATACTTGCAGTAAGCTATGTTTTGCCAGATTTTCTGAGTAACAATACGTGACAGCAGCAGTTAAGAATGACAGTATTAGTATTGATGATGTCAGTGGCAGCCACTAATACTGTACTGTTTACAAGCTCAACTGTCAACATTGGGCTACTCATTCTTATAGATGAGAAAACCCAGGCCCAGAGTGGTTCAGGCTGTTCAAAAACTTGCCTACTATTGTACAGCATTTTGATTTTAACCCAGGCTATTGGAGTCTGAGCCCATTTTCATGTGTATTAATAGTTTAGCGGAGGTTCATCTTGAACAGAAGCTAGCTTCCAAATTCATTATGTGGGACATAGGCAAACATCAAAAATAGTGTAAAACACTCTCAAGATGATGTTGGCTCAGTCCTAGAATGCATGTCATTTTATATCTGGGTGTATGATTATAATTCCCAAGTAATGCTTATTGAGATATTTAATAACTAAAAACAGATACCTAAAGGTACAGAAATATATATGTACACATCTAATATATGTGTCTGTGTTTGCTTTTATAATAATAAATGTAATGTGTCTTTAGTGGATTATGAAGATAATGGTCTGGGATGCTGGTTTCTCTACTGGAAGGGAAGGTACAGAGTATGCAACATATAATCATTGCAGTGTAGTGGATTCTGTCCCCCTTTTCTCTTTTCTTGCTAGCCCAGCAAAGGGTGCAGTATGGGGGAGTTAAAGGTTGATTGTCGCTTAGAATTAGGGGCTTCTGTAAATCAAAATAACAGTCGGCTCCTACCTCATCCATTCCTAAATACCATATTTGTTTTCTAAACAACTCTACGCTTGCAAATATTTAGAGATTTCAGAAGAAGGAGACATTCAAGGTAGTGAGGTGATTCATTCAAAAGTCACCTATGCACTACGTCTCAAGGGCTTGCTAGGAAGTTCTTGGAAACTCCTGCTGTCCTTCTATGAGGTAGTGAGTAACCACTCCCCTCTTGGTGACAAAGATGAGCATGATGAGTCTCCAGGAGAGCACTGGCACCATACTAGCTTACTCAGAGCTGCCTTCCATGCACGGAGGGAAAGAGAATATTCAACAAAATGTTTCTACTCTTTCCTATGAGTCCATTTCATTGACTGAGGAGAAATGGTGAGATGTACAGTCTGATGCATGTGTCTTGTAATTATTTCCCCCAAATGGATGAAAAGGAGAAGCTTTACTGTGCCAACCGACTTTGTAACACAGAGGACATCTCATACGCAAGAAAAGACTGAGAACCCCATGCAGATATTATCTGATTATTTCTTTTTTTTTTTAATATATTTTTTGGGTCTGGTCGTGGGGCCTGAACTCTAGGCCTGAGCACTGTCCCTCAGCGCTTCAGCTCAAAGCTAGCGCTCTACCACTTGAGCCACAGCGCCACTTCCGGCTTTTTTTCTTTTTGCTTATGTGGTGCTGAGGAATCGAACCCAGGGCCTCAGGCATGCAAGGCAAGCACTCTACCACTGAACTAACTTCCCAGCCCTTATCTGATTATTTCTTAATATGCTCTTGAAAAAGTAACCAGTTCTACAGAAAAATCCATTCTGTAGATAGCTTCCCCTTAGAGTTTTGAATATTTCGCTCATAGCTTATGAAGACAAATCACTTGTTTTTTTTCCAATGAGAAGGAGAACATTGCTATTGGTGATATGGTCCTGACTTTTTGTATTTCGTTGTGTTCATCTGTCTTCCATAGCCCCTTGGAGTCGCTCCATTAGTGGATTGCAATTATCTTCCCACAATTACTGGCCATTGTGGTTGAGGTTCATCTTTGAAAGTAGTTGTATTAACCATGATAGATTTATACATAAATAAATCATAGCCCACACTTAAGTACTTTAGGATGTTCTTAAGTCACTTAAGGGTGACACATATCTATGTGGACATAGGTGTTTGCAATTAATAACACAGTAAATTTATATTTCTGCTATATGGACTTTTAGAGTTTTTTCCATTTTAAGTTAATTTTCTGAGGACCAAATGGATCACATCACTCACCGTTCATACTTCTGTTTTATTTATTCTTTACGTTGATTTTCTTTTCTAATTCCCTCACCACAGGCACTCATGTTAGTATGCAATCATTCTAATACATTGTCATCAAATGTGTGTCATATTTTGCTTAGATTAACTTTAATTCTTACCAGTAGGTTTCGGATTATAGATCTCATTCTGCTTCCTAATCATTTTTTTTAAATTTTACATCTACTTGCTGGATCTGTCCATGTATGTAAAAGTTTCTTAGTTCATCCTGGTGTTTATCTACCACACTTACTTCTCAATTGTCTCCAATTTCATGGCAATAGTAATGCTATATAACCGTGTTTACAGCTTCCCACTTGTAAGACTACTTCAAGATTGGACTGGATACTGGGAGCAGAGTTGTTAGATCAATGGTAAAATTTATAGTTAATTTAAGTAAATTTTGTTAGATTGTCCTACACTTGCTATATGATGTAACAAATCTTAGTTTAAATTCACATTTTTTTACATTATTTGTGGCTCTGAGATTGCTCTCCCATGCTTTGTGCCCCTTATGGCACCACATGGCACCACTTCTGGCTTTTTCTGTTTATATGGTAATGAAGAATTGAACCCAAGGCTTCATGCATGCTAGACAAGCACTCTACCACTAAGCCATCTTCCCAGGGTCTCTTCCTTTTTATGCTCAGTTTCTCATCTGTAAAATAGATGTTGTTGGCTTTAGCATGTACCATAGATACAGAGTTGTTGGCACATGCAAGTTGGTGATTAATACCAAATCATTTTATTAGTCTTGAAGAGAAAAATAAGGTGTGTCTCTTCTTACAAGTGACATTTCTAGGGAGAAAAACTCATTTAAATAAGATAGACTTTTCTGTATTCAAGTGTGGATATTCAACTAAATAAGTTACTGCGAGCTGGGTGCCCATGACTTAAGCCCATCACCTTAGCTACTCAGGAGGCTGAGATACAGATGGCTGCTTTTTAAAGCCACTACATGAAGAAAAAGCCCACTAGACTCCCTTTCCAAAATAATCATTAAAAAAGCAGATTTGAAGGCATGAATCAAATAGTAATGGATCAGCTCAGCAAGTGTGAAGCCTTGAGTTCAAACCTTAGTATCAGTTAAAAAAAATAAGTTAATGCCAAATAACAATATTTGAATTGCATTAATAAACAGAATTAGACAGTGTGTTATAGATTCACGTGTGAAATACATACTGTATCTTAAAATACATTGAGGAAGTCTGGCTTGATAAAGCCTTATATAATGCAAAGAAAATCATCAATGTTATGGGTATAACTTTTTCACCTAATGGATTATTCTATAAATAGTTCTCTCTTTATAATACTTTATTTTCAATAAGACGACCATTTAGAAATGCTCTACTGGGGCCAGAAAAAGGAAGAAAGAAAAGTGTCAATTAGATTTCTTTCACAAAGGATTATTAGAAGATCATTAGGTTCTTTGCTGATTTCTGAGACTAAGAGTAGAATCAGTGGTTTCATTGGGAAATTCTATTTTACATACCCATTACTTTACATACTTACTGTCTTTAATATAGGAAGGCATTGGACTTGTCCACCTTCTTTAGCTATGTTCACAAATGAAGATAACCATTCTCAACAGAACAAACACCAAGAAAATACTATGGTAAAATGTGAAACATAAAGGAATATGTTGAAATGTACAAAGCAAATATGAATGGAGAATATAGTGATTTATTTGCTCATTCAGAATCTTTGCAAATTTATTTAATTTCATGGATGCTTGAGGTCTGCAAAGATATCTTCACATTTTGGCTTGGAACTCTCACATGTATCTGTATTTTCAAGTCAAGCTTTATCCTGTTTGAGTCTATAAAATGCAAACATCACTCACTAAGTGTCAGCTCACTGGGAGTTCGCAATTATTTTTACATTGTTGATATGACCTGTACTTTCTTTTCCAAAAGTTGAGGCTTTTAAGTCATGATTAAAATACATGCTAATAGCAATGTGAAATGTGTTTAAGTGGCTTCTTTCTCTCTTTCTCTCTTTTTCATTCTTAACACATTGAATGATATTCTGGTCTCGGTGGACTGACAGCAAATTGACAAACCACAGCAAAATTGCTCCTACACTGAACCTGGGAGATAAAATGGCTGAGTGACAGGTGGGACTAATCAGTTCATAGGTAAAAATCAAGATTGGATTTGATGAGGGGATTTCTTGGTCTGTGGTGGATTCAATTCTCTTTTCAATATACCGAAAAGCCATCTTTTTTTTTTTTTAAAGCCAAGTTTGATTTTCATTATTCCCCAACCCTACCTCTGTCAGTTTTCTGCAAGAGGACTTCTCACTATTGGCTTTCCTTAGTTCCACAGCTCACAGAAGAGCATGAAAGGGAGACTCAGAATTAACAAAAGAGTGGGGGAGAAAATTAAATGTCTGGTCCCCTGTGCAATCTGTTTTGGAGATTGATTATTAATTATGTCAGTGGTTAGTTGGAAGAATAAAAACCAAAGAACTTACAAAGTGAAGTGGCATGGAGACTTTCATGTGCAATTGATTATAGACTCACTTCTTCATTTCTGGCCAGCTAGCCATCAAACCACTGATGGCAGTAAGAGAAGGAATCTGGTCATAGTATGGACTTCTCCTAAGACATACAATGAATCTTTCTTTCTTTTTTCTTTTTGTTTTTCCTTTTTTTTTTTTGCCAGTCCTGTGGGTTGAACTCAGGACCTGGGCACTGTCCCTAACCTTCTTGAGCTCAAGGCTAGCATGCTGCCATTTGAGCCACAGCACTATTTCCAGATTTTCTGTTTATGTGGTACTGAAGAATTGAACCCCAGGGCTTCATGGATGCTAGGCAAGCACTCTACCACTAAGCCACATTCCCAGCCCCAGTGAATCTTTCTTGACTTCTTTAAATGGTATTGGTGTTTTAAGTGCATTTTGAAACAAAGATTCTCCATCAAACTTATTTTTAATTGTTTTATTGTTATGATGAGAGTGATATACAGAGGGGTCACACTTACATAAGTCAGATAAAAAGTCTATTTCTTTGTGGACAATGTGACCCCTCCCACCGTCTCCTCATCATTCCTTTTTGCTAACCAAAGAGGCTTTCATGGGTTGGCCTCAGAATAGGAATTACTAGAGAACTTTACTGGTGATGAATATGATAATGTAGAGAGGCAAGTAAAGGGAAAATTCTTCATGTTATGTCTTTCCATGTACCTGTATGGATTCAGTTCAGCTACAGACTTGCAGAATTGAAGATGATGTTTTGGCATTACTGATATCAAGTCTAGCAGCTTACGGAGGAAGGAAGTTAATTCCTGTTTGAAAATGTTTGGGAAAAAGTGCCTGGCTTCTTATAAAGATTTACCTGTTAGCTACTATTACTGTTCTATTTCATTTTCTTAAAAAATATATATTTGTTAATCATTTCTACATGAATAGACTCTTTTATAATCAGCTCAAATCCAATTTAGAATATGCTCTTTTACATTTAAAAATAATTTTGCTATGTAATTAAAATACTAATTATAGTATATAAATATACTCTTTATAGATGTATATATTTGCATATGTATATCCTAAACAAAAGCTGAAATTTAGTCAGTTGACTCATTCCCAAGCTCCTGGGAAAACTTATTTCTCCAAAGCACTTATCCACTTTTCCTTTAGAATAGTCCTAAATGTTCATAAAACATTAAAGTTATATGCACAAAAATAATTTTCATGTTTCACCCATGTGTATATGCATACATAGAAAAATATGTGATTTTCTAGTGTGTATATACATGAAATCTCTTATTTACTTAAAGGGTATTATGAAATTATACTCTATGTTGACTGAAAATTATGTTTATATTCATTTGTGTGTGTGTGTGTGTGTGTGTGTGTGTCAGTTGTGGGTCTTAAACTCTGGGCCTGGGTGCTGTCCCTAAGCTCTTCAGCTTAAGGCTAGCGCTCAACCACTTGAGCACCACTTCCAGTTTTCTGGTGATTAATTGGAGATAAGAGTCTCACAGACTTTCCTGCCTAGGCTGGCTTTGGACCGTGATCCTCAGATCTCAGCCCCTGAGTAGCTAGGATGGCAGGCGTGAGCCACCAGCACCTGGTGTCAATGGTTTGTTTTTGACATTTATCCATGTTGCTTTGTACAAATTCAATTCATTGCTTTTAATATCTGAATACTGTTCCAGCAAATAAATATGCTACATTTTATATATTGGCAAGCATTCTAGTCCCTGTTGTCTCTTGACTTCACTAGTTTATAGAGAGGTGTCTGAATCATGCACTGAGCAAGACTCCTCCCTGAAACCAAGCTTTCCATTTCTTTCACCAAGTTTCTCCTTCCCTGCTGGGGGAAGTATGTGTCCTCTTTTGCCCGTCCAGAATCACTTGAGTGGGTAGCCTCAACTCACATCTCCTTCTTACTTGTTGATGGGGTTTGCAAGAGGCAAAAGCAAAGGACAAATGTGTCCACCTCCTGCAAATGCCAAAGGGCACGGAGGTGCTTGGTGTGTGATGAATCTCATGGGTAAGCAGGTATGGTCCTGACAGGAAGTAGAGGTAAATAACTGCATATAGAGTCCCCTCCTCTGTCAGCAGCCATAGTCTGGTTAAACAAGTTTGAAATCAGACACTCAGAAGTTGTTCAGGGCATGTTTTGAGCAAGTTTAACTCAGTCATAAAATATAAATAATAGTCATCTGAGCCATAGGTAATTAAAAAGACCATAAAGAATTTTTTTTTAAGTTTGCAAAAGGCCATGATGGAGAAACAGAGGCCAAGAGCTGGCATCAGATCAGCACAAAACCTCCTCAGGGCAGAAAAAAATAACAGATCTCATCTTGCAATTCATGATGCTATGAAATTTTTACTTTGAGGGTTTGTGAAAAGACACACAATCTGTTGCTTCGTACAGTCCATGGATGGAAAGAATTGAGTCCATCTGCTCATCAGGCAAAGTCTAAAATGCTGTTTTTCTTTTTTTAGTCCTTTAATTTCAGGTGTAGGTGTTTAGGGAAAAAAAGAGCAGTGACTAAAATTAATCACAGGTAGGGCACAGTTTAAAATGTATTTTATGTTTAGCTCAGAATTTGGAGGAGAGAATTGTTGCAGTGATGTTGAAGATTAAGAATTACAGTTGGTAATACGTTTTATTTATTTAACTCAGATTATTTTTGTGGTTTTTTTTTCTACTTGGTGTAAGAGTCTGTATCAAATGCACGATTAGAGAAAACAAATATGATCTTTCCCTTGCTACGACTTTCAGTCGCAGGAGGCATGGAAATGAATAGACATGTAATGTCTCATCCTGGAACTGCTCTTGGTTGCTATGAGATATTCCATAGGCAGGAAAAGCCTGGCCCAAAGAACCTCAGGACCAACTGGAGACTTGAAGAGTGACTAAGGAAGTGTGGGGAGCTTTACCTGTAAGAGATAACATACTTAAAGTCTCCATAGACAAAGGATCATACTTCTTTTATGGCACAGAAAGCTACCCCCTGTCACTAGAGGGCAAAGAGAGGGGTCAACTGTGAAGCTTAAAGGCCAGAAACAAGAAATGAGTGATACAGAGGTAGGGCTGGAGGCTGCGCTAAAGTTATTTGAAAGCAAAAACCAGCTCATGGAACATCTTTCCTTGATCCTTTAGCTTGCTGAGTATTTCCTAATTGAAGGAAATGAGGGACCGAAAAGGCATTCAGCACTTGTCGAGTGACCATTATTTTATAGAGAATTCTACAATTAAGCATTCTCTTAATGTTAAATAGATGGCTCTAGGCTACTCTTCAAACTTACAACTTCTACTTTTGCCTCTCTGTGGTGACTACATAGTTGAATTTAGACTTCCCTCTGGAGTAAAACTAGAACTCTGGCCTGCATTTCCAAGTGTCTGTGACTATTTTATTTGCAATGCATAACTAAGATTTTGAATTCAAATAGATCCATGTTGAGGTTAGTGAACTACAGTGACCCAGTAGCTTTGGGCAGTCTTGTAGGTATCATGTCCATTAAGGGCAGGGTCATAGGAGCATTGCCCAGGAAGCAGGGGTCCGTCATTGCCTTATCTTGTAAATAAAGTTTTATTGCAATAGAGCCATGGACATTCACTACACCAACTTGAGTAGCTACCACAAAGGGCACTGATTGTAAATTATAAAATAGTTATCTGGCTTTCTGATGAAAAGGTTTTCCAGACTCTGGATTAGCTCATATGTTTCCTTTTCTGTTCCCATTCCCTCTTACATCCTTTTCTACCTACCTTCCCTCCCTCCCTCCCTCCCTCTCTCCCTTCCTTCCTTTCTTCCTTCCTTCCTTCCTTCCTTCCTTCCTTCCTTCCTTCCTTCCTTCCTTCCCTTGCTTTCTCTGTCTACTTTCCTTCTTTTCTTCCCTTTTTTCTTCCTTTCTTCTCTCCCTTTCTTTTCTCCCACTGTTAATTCTTCCCTCCCTCCCCCCTCCTTTCCTTCTCTCCCCTCCCCTCCCTCCCTCCTTTTCTCCCTCCCTCCCTCTAATCCATCCATCCTTCCTTCCTTCCCCTTTTCCTTCTTTCCTTGCTTTCTTTAACATCTGAACAATTTCTCCAAACAACTTATTACCCACTAAATAACCCAGTACAGAGTACAAATGAAAAGAAAATCTGTGCTGTTTCAAAAGTTTGTATGTAAATTTGGTTTTCAGTTACTTTAATTTGAAAATAACCAGACTAAAAAAATTTAATTCTACTATAGTCCTTTGTATAACTACTTAAATCTAACAATTAAAAAGTTTATTATAATGATGTATACTGATAAAATCTCTTGGTTCTCCCTATGTATCCTTTTTTTGTTCCTCCAGAAATTCTTTCCTCTTCCTTGTTCCCGTCTTCCTTCATATTCCAATAGCCATTAGCTCCTACCCTTCCTAGATGTCAGTCAAAGGTTCCTAGCGCTCGGGGCTGCCCAACTGCCAGGACCTCTCACTGGGCCACGTGCTTGGCCTTGCCCTTGCAGGCATTTCTCTCTGAAGGAGAAATGTTCACTTGGTGCTCTCTCCTGTTGTAGTTTTCTGAATGGCAGCTGGCTAATCAGATCAATTTAGCCTGTTACTTTTATAAAGACTGTTAATTTTTACAAATAGCTTAATAAATGTATTCCTCCCAGCTAACACGTTTGTATTTGAATCCAAACTTTATGGAGATGGTGGCTTTGCAAACCCAAGTGAGAGACTTCATTGAAGGGAATCCAGAGACAATTTCAGATTGTTTAAGAGCATTTAGACCAAGGAAAACTTCTGGGCGCTGCTCGAATCAGGCAAAAAAGGAAAAGGCAGCCATCGTCCTCTCTTGTAGTTTTTATTGACCGTCTCCTGTCATCTGGTGGGAGGGCATGGGGTGGGGCTCATCTGGGTGGGGTGGGCCTTCTCGTGCTGTGTCACGCCTCCCCTATTACAGGCTGTGTCACCATGGGTACGTGCAGTTATTAGAGAATCAAACTAAATACTGTGTCTAAAATTCTGAGACATACGAGTCTCAGTAAATGATTCTTATGTTTTACGTGAAGGACAACCCAGAACTCTTGCTTTTAGATGTAAGAAATGTTCATTTTTGTCTTCAGTAGAGTGTGCTCATCGATTTAGAAAGGAAGAAGATCAGTTTTAGATTCCGTATCTCAATTTTAATAAAGTAGTTAGACGAGACCATAATTGGAATCTGAGAAGCCAATGATTTCAAGAGCTGTTAGAAAATATAAACTTGGTTTCTTTTTGTTTCCTAGGCACACAGAGAAGTTGAAAGATGTATTCAGTCTCTAGGTGTTTAGTCAGTGATAATTTCATGCTAGAAACCAGCCCTCCCAATTTCTCAGTGTTCTCTCAGTCCAAATGCAACAGAACACCACCATTTGTTCCCTGAGACTTCTGTCCTCTGCAGAGAAAAAAAAAATGCTGGATGAAAATTTGCAATGGACTGAACCCAGGCAGAGATTTCTCAGAATACCTCCATGTTTAGGAAGGCCACATACTCCATCTGATTATGATCAAAGAAATGTCCAAATTCTCAAATCTACTCAATGAAACACTTCGTTTTGACTATCATTTAGTGTACACTCTTTGAGCCTGTTACTGTGTGTGACTGGCAAGGAAACCTTATTGCAGTTATTACAGGATGAAAACTGAGCTTCTGTGTGTCGATGGTGTATGTAACCCCGGGGAGGCATCCTTGCACTTGAACTTGAAATAGGCCTCTTACCTTGTATTAATTCCACAATGGGAACTACTCTCCTCATGACTGGCTTGCTAACTAGAAAGTGGCTAGGCCCAGCCACCTCACTGTGCTGTAGTATTTGGGGGGTAATAACCTGGCAGGATGCCATCTTTCTTCCCCTCCTTTTGTCAATCCCCGTGCAAATGTTCGTATCTCTTCTTGCACCAGAGGCCCTACCCTCCTTTCCCAAAATTACTTTCAGTAATTACTACAGCTCAAGGATGCTGTCCAATCTAAAACAGCTAATGAGAACCAGTCCTTCAATCTAAACTGTAATCAGCTTATAACAAGCTCCCTTTTCCTGTGTTTCATTACTGTGACACAATCTATTTTTCATACCTCAAAATGATAAGGCAGAGTTGGTTGTGGGGGAGGAGAATCGCTCCATATCACCAGGCTTGTGTGAAAGAGAGATGGGCTTAAGCATGCAAAATTGATTTATTTGCATTCTTCTATTGCTTTGGTGGTTGGATCTTCGAAAGAAGTTAATATCGAATTTTTGATTTGCCCTTAAGAGCAGCAGGGCCTGACAATCAAGCATGCTTATCACTGCCAGGAAGAAAAATACACACACACACACACAACACACACACAACACACACACACACACACACACACACACACAGAGAGAGAGAATCCAGCATAGCTCAAGAGCTCCATGACTTATTTTGACTTGTGCAGACTTGGAGCAGGAAGTGTTGGAAATCCTATTGGAGAACTTAACAGTGCTGTCTTTATCTTTGTGTTTATTCTCTCTAGAATTTGTAAGATTGTTACCCTACCAGCTACTTATTTGTTTTCCTTTTCATATGCCTTTGTAAACCTGTCCTTATTTGTTTGAAAAAAAAAAAAAGACACCCAGGCATCAACCATAGGGCTCCTCACTAGATGTTTGGGAAATCTGCTTGGCTAATCCTGTACAGTCTGTTGATAAACACCCTGGCTATTTTAATCTCCTTTCCAAGTTTATCCTCTTGGGTTAATTTCCAAGCTGTCTTTTTCCCCCCTCTGGTGTGATTAAAGCTTAGCCTGTCTGATTGTCTACATTCTCCTGGCATATATATATATTTTTCTGGGCATTGAGGCCACAGCAGAGCCTGCCTATTAATCCCACACTAATGATTAAAGCATTGGAGAGGCTGCAACATTTGATGGGTTAATACTGGTAGCTGAGTCCTTGGATTTAATCCAACTCAGTCATCACTTTGGATGTGGCAGTTTGATGGGACTCCGAGAGGCTGGCTGTGCTGTCATTGTCCATTTTAGGCTGCAAATACTCCGCAAGTATAAAAGCTAGTCTCAGCCAGCTAGACAGATCCTAGAAGTATATACGTCAATAACCTAAAGATATAAAATGCAGATTAGGTTTTCTTTGTTACATAAATGTTAATCGGCAGAAAAACAAAACCTCACAAAGAACCATCCCCCCGTCCCCCCCAATCCTTATTATACTTGCCTCTGTGCTCAAACCAGGAGAGAAAAAAAAATTAGACTCCCATCAGCTAGTTTTTAAGAGTTGTTTTTCCTTGCTTTGTCTAAAAATATGTAAAAGACAAGGCCAAATTAGAAAATCTTTCACTCCGTCTCTCCATTTGTATAAAATAAATGCACACAACTCATTGCAAGCAGGAGGCCTGCAGATTTACTCATTAGACACAAGAACCAGTGAGCTGGTGTCTCGGCAGAAGTGGAGAGACTTCATCAGGCAATTAGAGAAGGTGCTTCTTGCCTGCCTCTTCATCCTCAAGAGCCCTGGGATTCAACATGCTTTTAAAGTAGCGAGGCTGTCAGAGGACTCAGCTTGAGCATCTGCACTTCAGGAGAGTCCATAAATTAACTTCCAGTACTTATGGCATACTGAAAGAATGAAGTTCGCATTGGAATTTGTGGTTTGTGTTTCAGGGATGTGTGTGTGTATGTGTGTGTGTGTGTGTGTGTGTGTGTGTGTGAATGACTGTGCCTGCTGTATAGGGAGAGTTTTCTGCTTCTAGCCTCTCGCACCAGTCATACCTTGGACTAGCATCCTTTGTCCTTCATCCTTTGGAGGTGACCATCTGAAAACAGGCCCATGCAATTTGTTTTCAGGGGACAGAACCCACTGCTCCCTCCTGAGTGCTCCCTCTGGCCTTTCTCATTTGAGTGTTATTTGAGGTAGCCAGCAGTGTATCTGGATGTATGCATTACTAAATTATTTTTTAAGGGCATTGATTTCCAATATGCATCATCTCTATCATGCTTTATGCACCTGCCAACAAACAACAAACATCACAATTCTGAATTGTACTGTGAGTGAAAATACTTTGCAGGTTCACGTACAGCTCTCCAAAGGATGAAAATGAAAGAGCCAGGTTGTTTCAGAAATAATATAAACATATTATGAAAGTATATGAAGGCAAAGTATACATACTTTATCTTAGTTGTCATGTACATAAGGCAAATCATTGTTTTGATAGCTAAAAACATTTATTGCAAAATAAAGATGGCCTTCCTAACATCTTTACATGGTTCTAATGTCCTAATGTTGACATTCTCTTTTAACTAATTAATTTTTAGCTCTTTAATGAACTGAAAAGATAAGCCTAATGTCAATGGAGAAAACATTTGGTTTTCTTTGAGTGTTTTTCTCTAATTTTCACAAACTTCACTCTATGGGCCAATATTTATATGTAAAACTCCGAGGCAGGCAAAGAAACCTTAACATCTAGATAAAATCAAAAGGGAATTATTTCCAATATAAACTATCTCATATAAACTATATAAACTATATCTTTACGGCATCCTAAGATTCTTTCTAGCTTTGACTTGCATGTGAATTTTTCCTTCAAAGTGTGCAATGGTGATTTTTACATGTTCAAGGTGTTCTGTAAGTGAAATCTATAGGCAGTTAATATTGGGGAATATAATTTGTATTCTACCTTTGGGCTGAGCAAGCCTGATGCCTATTTGTAAATAACATTTTATTGACACAGCAACAACAAAGCATATTGATATGTATTGACACTTCCTAGGTACTGAAATAGGGAGGTGGTAAGGATATTCAGACTGTCAGTGCTCAGTCTGGTAGCGCCAACTCTCATGCCAGAATCTCCAAATAAACAGTTTTTACTGGCAACAGGAACAGAGAGAGGAAATAATAAAACAATTAAAAGAAGTTGTCCTTTAAGAAAGTATTTGAAAATAATTTTAGAGTATGTTTTTGGTGTTTTACTTGCTCATCAGTAATATTATTCACTGCATTTATGATTCTTTGTTTTTATGGGGGGTGCATGTATGGTACCACTGAGCCATATCACTGGTCTTGTTTTTGTTTTTGCTGGTTATTTTTATGATACATTTTTTTCACTACTGTTAGAAATAGCTGGGGATGTTGGGGTGTTACAGAGTTGAATAAGGACACCAATTCCAAAAGAACTAGGCAAGACCAAGTTTACTTCTGCAGAAAGGTGTGCCATCAGCCAGAAATTTTGCAAGCAAACACTCATAGAGGGCAGGCTGCTCCCTTTTTATCCCTAACAAAGCAAGCTCCACCTCTCTGCTCACATTGGCTGAGCGCTGAAAGGTTGTGGCTTAATTAATGGATGTAATTAAAATTCAAGGAACTTTTAACAGAATGTTAGTTAAAGTGCAGGGGATGGGAGGAGGAGGAGGAGGACATAGTTGGAATATAATTAACAAGAGTCAAGCCACCTGACCAAAGCAGGAACTTTTCAGGAAAACAATTCTACAAGATTGAGAGAAAGGAAGTGAAATGCTTTTGTATATAAGTGGCTTTTCTCACACTATTCACCTGGTTATGCACCTGAGCCAAGATCTTTCTACATTGAAACTTCTCATGATTGCTGTGATTACAGCTATGTGTCACTCTGTGCCTCTTTCCTGGGGACTGACTCTCAGAAAAAGACTTTACTACTCAGGCTAGCCTGGCACTGAAATTCCCAATCTCAGCCTCCCATGTAGCTAGAGACTAGGCTTGTGCTACTGCCTTCAGCTGGGGTTGAGATATGATGTCTTGTGAACTTTTTTGCCTGGGCTGGCCTTGAACTGTGATCTTTCCATTCTCAGCTTCCAAGAGGTGTGAGCCACCAGCACCTGCATTGATAATCAAATTAGGATTACAATCTAAAACTTCTCAAAATAAACCATGGTAGAGGCAAGTGACTTTAAACACCAATGACCTACAGATACAGTTTCTTAAGGATAGTAAGATATATGGGATACACTTACCTTCAAGGAGCTTAAAAAAATAACATCTAGTAGGAAAATGGAGGCACTATGATCAAAACTTTTATCATATTCCACATAGGATGTTTACATACCAGCTTACAAATTCATATGAAGAGTTTTTAAGTAAGAGGAAGTGATAGTTTAAGAGCTTTTCAGAACATTTTTATTGATTAGAACTGTTTTCTGAGTGAACTAGTCATATGCCTGTCAGATGCCAATGTCTCACGCCTATAATCCTAGGAAGAGAACTGAGGACATATGTTCAAGGACAAAGTTTGGGAGATTCGTATCCCCAGTGAAAGCTGAAAGTGGAGCTATGACTCAAGTGGTAGAGTGCTAACCTTGAGCAAAAAGGCTATGGGTCAAATGCCCAGGCCCTGAGTTAAAGCCACAGTCCTAGCGCACACAGACAAAAGTAATCATGTCCCAGATGAGTTCTTATTGTGTTGATGGTCACATAGATGATGGTATAGAGTCAAGATGAAATGGCTAGACACTGGACAGAAATGGCCGATCTCCAGGAGAGAGCACATCTTTGGCACATAGGAGGACTGGTCCAATCCCCAGCACCAAGGGAAAAAAAAAAGACAGTCTGGAAGTTCATGATCCAGGATTATTAAGAAGATTATTATTCTTTTGTGCTTACATTATTTTTAAAACTTTCTTCTCATTTACCTCTCTCCTCCTGCCTCCAAAACTTTCATAGTCTATCATGTAATATCATGTTCTAGTTTTCTAAGTTGAAACAATTTTTTTATTTAATATGAAATTCTTTGGTTACACTAGAAGGCTATTACTCAAACAAATCTTGAAGAAAGGGATCTTAATTGTTTAAGAAAAGTTCATAGGATATAATTTGTTATTCTTGTTATTGTCATCTTTAAGATTATCTAATGAGATACCCTTTCTTTTATAATGAAAGAAGCAGAAATATCTTCTTCCCATTCAGTATTTTACTCAGGAGTGACCTAGGTTTAGCATTTCAGAGAGTGACTCTGGTGAAGAAATTTTAGTTATACTTTTGATAAATGCTGTAATTATAAGTAGGCTGTAGTTATCTAACCTGTATTATCTTTATGGAATTTAAAAGAGATTCTTCACAGGTTTATTAATCTGACATTTAGGTCTTAGTTATAAATTGTCTCCTCAGAGTTTAATTGATCAGTTGGTCAAATCAGATTTTATGCCGGTCTCGGCCTGAAATGTATTGAAGATTCTGAAAAGGAAGAGAGAAATCAAATGAAGGAAACAGTTCTCACTGTGGAAATCTCTGTCTGGCACAATGAATTCACATGACCATGGAGTGGCAACAGGCCTGAAGAGTGGCCGCAGGGTATCTGCTACTTTCCAGTGCCCATTAGCAGAATCAGATTGCACCCAGAATGGGTAGAAAGAGCTGTGGCAAGCAGAGAGGAAGAGATGTGGCCTCAAGTACACAAGCAAATGCTTAAGACTCTGTTACAGAGTTTTACAGAGGTAAAACTGAATCTAGAGACAAAACTGGGAATAATAGCAGTTGTCATGCTAGCTAGTTACCAGATATGGAGTGGACGGATACTGGGAAAGCAGGTATGGAAGACCTCATAGAGGTGGTGGTTTGTAACACTCAGAAGTGAGGAACAGCAATACTTGGATACTTAGAAATAGAGAAAGGAAATTCTAGGTAGAGTGAACCATCCATTAAAGAGACTACTGTGAAGATATTCAAATTGCAAACTGTGGAAACCATTTAAAACCACCTTGTGTGGCTGCAACTGACCCATTTAAAAAAACAGGTGCAAGGAATTTTCAGGGACAGGAAGTAGAAATACTTAGTGTCCACTGTGAGACTCAATCTGGGCATGTAGTAATTTCATGCACGGACAGCATAGAATCATGAACAATGACAGGTAATGCTATTAAAATGTTGGGGTGGGGAATTTCAATGCAAACAATAAATTGGGGGGTGTTCCCAGGGTTCACCATGACCTGAGTTTAGGTGATAAAAAATACAGGACAGGCGGGGTACCAGTGACTCACACTTAGCTACTCAGGAGGCTCAGATCTGAGGATCACAGTTCAAAGCCAGCCCTGGCAGCAAAGTGCATGAGACTCTTATCTCTAATAAACCACTAGAAAACGAGAAGTGGAGCTGTGGCTCAAGTGGTAGAGTATTAGCCTTGAGCTGAAGAGCTCAGGGACAGTGACCAGGGCCATGACCTTGAAAAAAAAAACCTACAAAATTTTTATGTAAAATTACTGATTCTTAATTGAAAACAGCCATGAAAATGGAAGATTTTGTTCTAGAAGAAGCCAGCCCTGTTATAGTCTTGTAGACGTGCTTTTCTTTCTTTCTTTTTTATGTTCGACCAAGGTAAATTAGTCTTTCAGAGGACAGCCTTTGAGTCATACTGATAAACAAAACTTTGAATCGAGATGGAAAGATATCTGTTCCCTGAGGATGATCAGAGTGGCAACAAAAATCAAACAAACAAACAAAATCCAACAACATCATGTTTCTGAATGTCTAATTTCCTTTTGAATGAAAGTCAACCTGAAATGCGCAGTAATCTCGTGACGCTAGAAGCATATTTCTTCAAAACGCAATGGCTTTTCAACACCCTTTCACTCATTTCTTTGTTTGTATTTCAGTTTGGGCTCATTTTTTTTGCCTCCCTGGATTGTTGGTGGTGAGCAGTGTGATCATCTGTGATTAACACATTTACTGAACACGCTTTCTAGGAGCAAAGCGCTGCGCTGGGTGTTATGGTGATTTCCTCTATTTAGTTTACCTTACGAGTTCTATCCCAGCGTTCCAGGCGACATGATGGGTGCTTAGGGAGGGTGGTGAGTTATTACATAAATTATGTAGAAGGAGGTCATGAGCAAGTGCTGTGGAGGAGGAAGTCTGCTTTCATTGGCTCTGGCTCCAGTGTCCACAGCGCTGCTGGAGGAATCTTGCTGGCTTGCTCAAGGTGTTTTGCTCAGGGTGGTTCATTTCCACTCTCCCGTGTTAGCTTTGGCCTTGAAACTGCTGGGAGCCAGGGTTGTGGCTGCAGAACTCTCCTACAGCACATCGGTGCTTTTCATTTCCTAGGTAGATGGGATAGTTGCCTCTCTTTTCATTGGTCCATATCCAAAAGCATTTGCATTTTGATGCCATTAGTGGTCAGACAGATCTGTGGGCTGCAACTGAGGGGAGGCACACAGATGGGTCCAATATGACATACCCATTGTAAAGGCACAATTGGCTTCTTTCACCTTGACTTTTTTCTTCCCTTACCATACATCCTTGTAGTTTGCTTCTCATCTGCCTACATGAATTATTAATTTTTACATCCTTTAGAGAACAACTTTCCAGTTTACTTAGCTTGAAGATGTGAAGGTCATTTTACCTGTAATTATCTGTGGATCATGTTCTGTAGTACAAATATTACTAGTTACTCTTTCATTAACTAAAAAAAATCATTTTTGCAATAATACTGTGGCTATAACTCATTGGCATTCTACCACTGGAAACACACCAGGAGGCTAGCATTTTGTTGGTTAATTGCAGATGGATTCTCATGGACATTTCTACCTAGGACGGATTTGAGTTGAGATCCTCAAGTCTCAGTAGATAGGATTATAGGTGTGAGCCCCTAAGGCCTGGCTGTACATATACATATTTAGAGAGGGAGTGGGGAGGTGCCTTTTAAGTGGAGCACCTGGATCCTTTTAGAGTGTCAAAACAAAGTATTAATTCATAAAATACTCTTGAGACCCTAGTTCTGTGGTATCAGAACTACCTCCAAAGAGTTCAGAGTTTGTTTCCATTTTACGAAATGAAGATGTTGTAAAGACCACATAAGACAACCCGTTTAACTTGCTTTGCATAGAATCTCATGTGCATTAGCTATTTTATTCCTCACCATCATCGTTAACATCACCTAATCATGCTCAACAGGCCAAGTGGTAAGGCACATCTTACTGGATCATCCACTGTATTTAAGGGAAAGACTAATGTGAATTCTTCAGTATCACTTTATATTAGAACAACTACAACCTTACAATCGAATACAAAGGTTGTTATGTATTTTTTAATGTTTAAAATAAGACATAGCAGAATTTAACTCATAAAAGGAATCCCTTGAAGGAACAGTTTTCCCCTATTTTGGGGGATAACTCAGAGAAGAGGTCTAGAGAAATTGTACAGGTTGTTAACACAAATACTTAACAACTACTTGTACTAGTTGTTAAAAATGCCTAATCCTCTTTTAAGTACCAGAACCCATTCCCTTTAATTGCTTATTTAACAATTTGTATTTTATCTAAATCCAAAATGTGTGTGTATATGTGTGTGTATACATGTATATAATATATATGTATATATTAGTTATAATATATATACTATGTAATATAGCATATAATATATTTGTCTCTACGTATATGAAAAGCCTTAAACTTTTTAGGCAAGCACTCTACCACTTGAGCCACACCCCTATTTATTTTGTGTTTGCTGTTTTTCATGTACATATAAGGTCTTATACTTTTGCATGGACTAATCTCGGACTCTGATTTTCCTACCTCTGCCTCCTGGCCAGCTGGAATTACAACTGTGAAGTGCTTGATTAGTTTTTTTTAAATAAGTTTTTTATTGTGAAAATACTGTACAGAGGGGTTACAGTTACATGAGCAAGGTAATGAGTACATTTCCTATCAAGCATTGTTGCCTCCTCTTTTGTTTTTTCCCCTACCATCCCTTCCCTCCCACCTCCACAACTATTCCGGGCCACCCCTCCCCCCCGCCAAAGTTGTAAAGTTCACTTTTCAACATATTACCTTGTACAATGAGTCAACTAGTATCCCTATTTAAACATTTTGTTTTTTCCCTTCCCCTCCCCAAATTAGACCATCATCAAATATAGTGAAAACGGGTTATACCATGGGGGAGGAACATACAAAGCCACAAAATTATCACATGGTACCTTAAAAATACATTAGAAGCAATTACAAGAAAGAAAAAACACTTGTGTCCCAATCTTGGGGTTCATTTCGCTTAACTTCATCTTATCTGGTCATATGTATATAGATTTTGATCTTCTCTACTTGTCCCAGACATATACTAGTTATTGCAAATAAGGGAAACCATGGGACCTATGTTTCTTTGGTCCTGGCTTACTTCACTTATTAAACTTTTTTCCAAGTCTTTCCATTTCCTAACAAATGGGGTGATGCCATTCTTTCTGATGGAGGCCTAGAATTCCACTATATATATATCTCACATTTTCTTGATCCATTCATCTACTGAGGGGCATCCTGGTTGATTCCATATCTTAGCTATGGTAAATAATGCTGAAATAAACATAGTTGTGTTGGTAGCTTTAGTATGGTCTTATGATCATTTGCATCTGAATCAACTCCAAATGGATCAAAGACCTCGGAGTCAAAGCAGACACCCTGAAAACATTACAGGATGGAATAGGAGAAACCCTACGTCTCCTTGGCACAGGCCGAAATTTTCTGAATAGAGACCCAGAAACACAACAAATCAAAGAAAGGTTGGACAAGTGGGATTGCATGAAGCTGCAGAGCTTCTGCATGGCAAAGGTCATAGCTAGCAAGATCAATAGAAAGCCTACGGATTGGGAGAAGATCTTCACTATCCATACAACGGACAAGGGTCTCATATCTAAAATATACTTAGAATTCAAAAAATTAAATCACGACCAACAAATCCTCAAAGAAACAACTGCTCAATAAATAAGTAGGCTAAAGATTTAAAGAGAAACTTCTCTGAAGAGGAAATAAGAATGGCCAATAGACACATGAAGAAATGCTCAACCTCTCTAGCCATAAAAGAAATGCAAATCAAAACAGCACTGATGAGTTTTTGTGACTCTCACTATGGTTTGTATTCAATCCTGATCCTCCTATCCGTATCTCAGGAGTACCTCCTGTCACAGGTGTAAATCATCATGTCTCGCCTCCACAATGATTTTTTTTTTCAGTAGATTTGTAGTATTTATTTTGTAAGTGAAAAACTCCAAGCCACTTCCTTCAAAGAGAAGGTGAGGATAAAGGAGTTGAGACAGTCTGTCTGAGACATTCATAAAGGCTACTGGGAGAATGGGGTGGGCTTATGGGTAAAGGTTGGCAAACTCGCTGAGAAGGGCTAGCGTGCTCTAGATGAACCATAGATACAACGAAGTTTTACAACTCTATAGTATTTACGTATTCCTTTCTCTGATTTCTTCCCTTTTAGTTGTGACAAGAAAAATTGAATGGTAGTTATATCTGAATTCTACAGGTTGAGAGAGAGATGAAAACACCAATGGGCACCTCAGTAGTGATTACATTCATGGCCCCTAATTGTATCCACAGGCAGGACTGCATGTGCTTCAGTATCCATATACATAGAATGTTATTCTTATGCAAATGAGTATGTATACATATAGATTCCCTAGTGTATGCCCATAGATGCACAACATACTTTGTGGAAGTTCTCTATTATCATGATGAGTGTGTTCCACAGCTCATTTGATAATAATAGCTTTTTCTATAATCATGCATGTGTTTTGACATGGAATGAAGCAGAAATTATCATATGACATCCACCTCTGCTCAAGGAGGAGGGGAGACAAGTGCTATTTCTTGCAGACTTAAAGCCTCATTAGTATGTGTTGATGAAGTCCTTCATCACATCAAAGAAGTAGCCTCCTCTAAAGATGGTTGCTTTGAATGAAAGGTTTAAAATACAGGCACAAAGTAAAGTACCTTAACTACCTAAATGAGCAAACATCTTCAAATATTATTAATAGAAACATTATTTTCTAATGGGCTTTCCAGAGATCTGAGGAATCTAACATTATTTTCAGATGAGAGACAAAGCCATTTAAAGCTCCCAATTTTAGTCATTCTTTTATTCTTGGCATACCTTCCCCCTCCCCTGTAATGTGTATTGTTCAGCTTTAAACTTCACTTTCCCCTCTTATGGTTCACAGAGATGTTCCCAAACACAAGAATAATTCCTGCAGGAAATGTTGCTCATTAGGAATATATCCAGGAAAAGAGGTGAATGGTAGAACAAATATCTCTTCATTTCCAGCATGGCAAATAATCTGTCAGGACAACACACTAGCCAATTGTTTAATTGTGCATCAGATTCAGATAGCAGAGCTTGGTTATGACATGACGAAGAGGCTTAGGGAGAGCTATCCATCTTCTTTCCCCTAAGAACTGCAGAGTCTTCGGTAAAGACATCTGTTAAGTCTTTATTTCCTACAGCAGGAGAACCAGTCTTCTTACCTTTCAATTAGTAATGGATGAACTTCAAAAAGGTAAGGTTTTCATTTTCATTTTTTTTGCTGGAGAGTTTAATGGATTCCATCCCCTCTTCTCCTCTGCATCTTTTTGTTTATACCCTCAGGATGACTCCTATTAGTTACAAGTTCTTTGGTTTTTCTTTCTTACTTGCATGCAATTAATTATTTTTGTGATTCTGGCCAGGACAGAAGGAATAGAAAATATGTTTTAGAGATTATCTTTCTTACTCTCTCTCTCCCATCTTCACTGACTTCCAACCTTCATTTCTATCTTTTCTTCTTTTTCTCCCTTCCTCTTTTCCTCCCTCTTTTCTTCCTTCCCTTCTTGCCTAGCTTTCCTCCTGTCCTGTCCTTTCCCCTCCTCTCCTCTGCCCTCCCCTCCTCTCCTCTCCTCTCCTCCCCTCTCCTCCCCTTCCCTCTCCTCTCCCCCTCCTCTCCTCTCTTTTGCTCTCTCTTCTCCTTCCCTCTCCTTTACTCCTTCTCTTCTGCTCCTCTCCCTCCACTCTCTTTTTCTTTCTACCATAATGATATTTTACAGCTGTTGAATGAATTTAGTTAAGATATCACTTTACCCATCATGTTTCAAAAAAATTCTCTCAAGCTCATTTTTTTTCTTACAATTTTCATAAAACAAGTGCCTAAGATTAAAGAGGATCTTCCTGTGTTAATCCCATTTTTTATTGTAAGGTTTAGATTTCCTTTTCAGAATTCCTAACAACGTTGTCCAAGCGGAAGGTTGGCATTTCCCAATTGTTACTGTCAATACACTTTGAAACTTGAATGTTGGTGCATGATATGGAAGCTGGAACATTTTAGAATTTCACATCTCATATATATTTGTTCTACAGTATTTGCTTTTGAGGTATAATGAGAGAACATCTTATTCTCACTTTTACTTATATTTTATCCTAATGTCCTCCCTGTGCTAAACCATTCATTCATTAAATAGTCATCCAATTATCCATCCACTTACCTACGTACTTAGTACTTGATTCATGCTACTTTATGTAGAAATAATGATGGAAAAGAAAACATGGTATCTGCTGCAGGGAACCTGTCTATTAAAAAGTAAAATATGGTTGTTTAAAAATATCACATAAAGAGGCTGAAAAGGTGGCTCAGTGGTAGAGCGCTTGCCTGGCATGCATGGGGCATGGGGTTTCATTCCTCAGCACCACATAAGCAGAAAAGGCCAGAAGTGGCGCTGTGGCTCAAATGGTAAAGTGCTAGCCTTGAGCTGAAGAGCTGAGGGACAGTGCCCAGGCCCAGAGTTCAAGCCCCATGACCGATGGAAAAAAAAAGAAAAGACAAAAAAATCACATAAATAATTTCTTCCTTTAGTGATACTAGAGTTTGATCTCAAGGCCTTGTGCTTGCTAGGCTGACACTCTACCATTTGAGCTATGGCTCTAGTCCTATTTTATGCTAGTTAATTTGGAGATGGAATCTAGTGAATTCTCTGCCCTTAAAAGGCCTCAAATTTTGATCCAGTATACCTGAGTACCTAGGATTACAGGAATGAAGCACTGGTGCTGGTCCATAATTGCATAATTCGGATGGTGTGTGTGTGCGTGTGTGTGTGTGTGAGAAAGAGATAGAGAGAGAGAGAGAGAGAGGAGAGAGAGACAGAGACAGAGAGAGACAGAGACAGAGACAGAGTGACAGAGAGACACAGAAAGAGAGAGAAAGAGAGAGAGACCTTGAAAACTTTTAATAAAGCAAGTGAACCTAGTTAATAGAGGTAAGAATGACTAACCTGAAAATATGAGGACAGAACAGGAAAAAGAGAAGGAAATAGAGAAGAAAACAAAAAAGAAAAGGAAAAATAAAAAGAAAGGATGGAAGAGTGGAAACTAGGCAGGTAAAACTAATCCTCCCCTGAAAAATTCAAATTAAAACCAAAACTTTCTAACTTTATATCATGTTTAGCTCAGACTTTATATCACATTCTAGTGCTTAGTTTTCTAATTTATACATTGTTTACAAACAGGAAACAATGAGAGAATTTTAATGTTGTTTTAATCAATTGCCTCATCTTCTGTAATTGGTAATCAGTAGATATTTCTAGGTGAGGAGAATTTTACAAGAACTTGTTTAAGATCCTAATCATGAGTAGAATTGAACAAATATGAAATGATCATGGAGCCACAGTACTGTAGCAACAATTCTGAAGTCTAAAGAGCTCTAATGATGAAAAGAAATGTAACTCAGTTTGTGACTGAAACTTGTTAGGTAAAAAACAAACAAACAAACTTTACCATTACTGGATATTCATAAAATGGAGATGTTTTTACAGATATGTTTTGGGAAATATATAAATAAAAGGTGCTTATAAATATAGTATGTAGCTTTTATAACACATGTACTATATTATCCTCCTAAAACCATCAAAATTCTGCATTCTAAAACAAAAACAAAAACACAAAACTGGCTCCAGGAATTTCAACTATATACGATTACTCCTTCTCTCTCTAGCCTTTTCTCAATTTTTTATTTAAAAATAGAATGTCTTGTATATAAGTTTATCTGATTTGGGAAAGAAACAGTGGGACAAAGGATGAATCACAAAACTACATTAGAAATGAACTTAATCACTTGCGGGGGGAGGGGATGGTGGAGGAGAAGTGGGAAAAATGAGGAACAGGGCAACAATATTCAAAAAGAAATGTGCTCATTACCTTACTTAGGCAACTGTAACCCTTCTATATATTACCTTGACAACAAAATTCACAAAGAAAATGAATGACTGACAAGATGGAATCTAATTTTTACCACTGGTTGATCAGTTGTTCCAGTTTGTTACTGATCAGTCAGTGCAAATCATATGTCATAAATAAAAGGAATTCACATAAAAATAAAATGTAACTATAATCAGTTCTGCAAAAAGAAAATCAAATATGTCCATGTTCAAGTCCATGTGTTCTTCATGGTGGAAAGATGGGTCATTGATGAGACCCAGCTTTAAATGACAAAACAATGTGTAACAAATTATGTGATGATGGATCACGCATGGGAAAGCTTGCTTCTTACAAAATATTTGTAAGTAGATTTGTTTCAACTCTGATGTATCAATATTTTCTATGTGAACTATCTAGGGAGATGTCTGATTGCTTATTCCTTTTTAAAATTACTCGATTTTATTTTCAGTTGATATTTGTACATATTTATGAGGTACAATGTAACTTTTTTCCAGTACTGGCATTTAACTCAGAGTTTCATATTGCTAGGCAAGTTCTCTAACATTTGAGCCACACACCTCCAGTCCTCTTTTACTTCAGTTATTTTTCAGATGAGGTCTTGCATTTTTTGCATGTTGGCCTTGAACCGGGATCTTCCATATCTCTGCTTCCAGAGTAGTTAGAAATGTAGATGACCATGGCTGGCCAAAATGTGATGTTTTGATCTATACATCTATTGGATAATGATCAACTTAAAGTAATTAGCATATCTATCACTTTGAACTTTCTTCATTTATGGTAAAAGTACTACCTTAGCTAATAATATAGTGTGTTAGTTTTAACTACATTCAGTCTATTGAACTAATTCCTTCAAAATAATGGCACCATTACGCCATATTTAACCTCTCCCATGTCCTATTCTTTCCCACTGTTTGTCTCTGGAAACCACTATTCTAAGGTCAGTTTTTATATTCTACATATTGATGAGATTACATAGTGTTTGAGTTCCTGGGCTTGAATTACTTCACTTAACATAAGTTCCTTCAAGTCTTCCTATTATTGCAAATTATGGAATTTCGTTCTCTTTATGGCTGAATAGTATTCCACTGTGTATACACACAACATTTTATCATCCATTCATCTGTTGATAGACATTTAGAATAATTCCATATCTTGGCTAGTGTTGTGAAGAGTAATGCATAAACATAGGGGTGCTCATGTCTCTTTGATATGCTGATTCTGTTTTCTTTGAATTGTTGTATCATATGGTAGTTCTGCTTTTAATTTTTAGAAGAATCTCCAAGCTGTTTTCTATAATGGCTCTATTAATTCATACTATCATCAGGAGAATTTAAGTCCCCATTTTTCCTGTATCCTTGCTAGCATTTGTTACATGTTCTGTTTTGTTGATAATAGATATTCTTACTGGAGTGAGGTGGTACCTTGTGATTTTTGATTTGCAATTCTTGATGGTTAGCAATATTGAGCTTTCTATTCATTTATCTTTTGGTAATTTGCATGCATATTTTGAGACTTATCTACTCAGATCACTTAACCATTTTTAGATTGATTATTTTTAGTTGTTAGATTTTTTTTATTGTGAAAATACCGTACAGAGAGATTACAATTACACAGGCAAGATAATGAGTACATTTCTTATCAAACATTGTTGCCTCCTCCTTTGTTTCCCCTTCCCATCCTTTCCCATTACCCTTCCACCTGATCCCCCCCCCAAAGTTGTAAAGTTCTTTTTTCGACATAACGACTTGTACATCTCATTGTTGCAATGGGTCCACCTGTATCCCTGTTTAAACGATTTGTTTTTTCCCTTCCCTAATCCCTTGACACAAGCATAGTTTTACATTTTTTTCTTCATGCTACATACAGCCTCTTCATTATGTCAATTGTTTACTTTGATGGGTAAATAAAAGAAGCTTTTGCCAGGCACTAAGTGGTTCATAACTTTAACCCTAGCTACTCAGAGGAGGCTGAGATCTGAGGATCATGGTTCAAAGCCAGCCTTGGCAGGAAAGTTCATGAAATGCTTATCTCCAATTAAACACCAGAATACCAGAAGTGGCGCTGTGGCTCAAAGTGCTAGAGCAGTAGCCTTGAGTGAAAAAGCCTAGGGACAGCATTCAAACCCTGAGTTCAAGTCCCATGATCAACCAAAAAAAAAGAAAGAAAGAAAGAAAGAAAGAAAGGAAGAAAGAAAAGAAAAAAGATGCTTGTTAGACACAATCCCCCATGTGTTTGTCTTTTTTTAATTCTTTTGCCTGTGGTTCTATTTTATATCTCCCAGTTCTTTGTTGAAGCTAATGTCTTGAAGTGTTTCCCTTATAGTTTCTTAGCATTGCATCTTACATTCAAGCCTATAATAACTCATTTTGAGTTGGTATTTGTAACTGGTGAAATGGAGGTCGAGTCCCATTCTTCTGGAAAAACATTCTCAGCATGATTTATTGAAGAGATTGTCATTTCTTCCATTTGGTTTTGCACAGTTATCAAAAAGTCAGTTGCCTGAGCCCCACATGGCTGTACACCCTGTTATCTTAACACTGAAGTGGCTGAGATCGGAGGATCTAGAGTTTGATAGGAAGCTGGGCTATGTAATGGTCCCTACCTCCAGAAACCAAAAGTCAGAAAATCAAAGGTAAAAAGCAGTTGGCTGTAATTAAATGAAGTTTTATTTTTTTTGGGGGGGGGTTGAGGGATAGATGGGAGTTCGCTTTTCTACTTCCTAAGTATTTTTTGTTATTAAAGATAGAATTAATTACTGGTACCAGGTCATTTCTTCTGCCTGCTTTGTTGTTTTTGTTCAAGATTGCTTTCACTATTAAGAGACTTTTGTAGTATTTCATGTAAATTTTAGGGTGTTTATCTATTCATCTGAGGAATTATATTGGTGTTTTATTGAAGATTGCACTTAATCTTTACTAAATCTGTAGACTGCTTTGGATAGCATGGGAGATTTTAAGAATATTAATTTTTCTAATGCACAGACAGAAAATATCCCTGCATTATTTTTGTATTTTCTACTTTTTTTTATCAGTGTCATAGTTTGGATTGCAGATATCTTTCATCTCTATTATCACATTTATTCCTAGGCATTTTATTTTTTTGTAGTTAATGTAAATGGAACTTTTCATGAAAATGGAAATATTACAGCTGATACCACAGAAACACAAGAGACCATAAAAGGCTATGTGAGTACCCAGAATAGATATATCCCTGAACATATGTAAACTACCAAAATTAAATAATAAAAAAAGAGAAATTATGAACAGTGAGATTGAATCAACAATAAAATGCTTCCCATCAAAGCCTAGCACATGATAGCTTTGCTAGTGAACTCTTTAACAAAAATTTAAGGAAGAACTAACATAATTGCTTCTGAAAACATTCCAAAAAATTGAAATGGAAGGAATCCTACCAGACTTACCCTATGAAGCCAGACTTACCCTGATACTCAAACCAGAAAAAGATGTTTAAAAAATGAAAATTATAAGTAAATAATCTTGGTGAGTATAGAAATAAAATTCCTCAATGTATACCAGCAAATAAAACTCAACATTACATTAAAAAGGTCAATTCCCATAATCAAGTGTGGTTCACCCAAGACATGCAAGGATAGTTCAACATATACAAATCAATACATATGGAATTAAGACCAAACCATTTGAAGATGAAGAAAGAACATTTGGTTAAGTTCAATAATTCTTAATGATAAAATTTCTCAACAAATTAGATATAGGAGTATATTTCTAAGTAAATCCATATATCAGAATCCACTACTCATATTATACTGAGGAATTTAAATCTATTTCTCTAAAAGCTGGAACAAGATCAATGTGCCTACTTTTGCCATTTATATCAAAGGTTAACTACCAGAATTCATAGCCACAGCAATTAGACAAGAACAAAGTATAAAAAGTATTCCAAATTGGAAAGAAAGATTTCTAAATGTCCTTGCTTACCTACTTTTATTTTTTCAGTCAGTCGTGAGGCTTGCACTCTGGGCCTGGGCACTGTCCTTGAGCTCTTCAGTTCAAGGTGAGCTCTCTACCACTTGAGCCACAGCAACATATCCAGTTTTCTGGTGGTTTATTTGAGATAAGTTTCTCATGGACCTTCCTGCCAGGGCTGGCTTTGAAGCATGATCCTCAGATCTCAGCCTCCTTAGTAGCTAGGATTATAGGTGTGAGCCACTGGCACCCAGCATACGTTTATTAATGATAAATGATAAAAATAATAACATTTCTTGACCAACAATAGCATCATACCTTTTCAACTTCTCTTGTTCTGTCCATGGAAGATTCAGTATGACATGATATGTTGTTCCCTGGGACCAGTACTTCTTTAGTGACCAGAAAGTATGTGAAAGATGAAGGTTAATGAAATACTTAGAGAATGCACTTCACAGAGGGGAAGCGAGACCTGCTCAGTTCTCAGCATTGTAGACTGTGGCTTTGTGTCAAATATCTCCCCTTTCTGGACATGTGGTAGATTTGTTATTAGAGAAAAAATTCATTGGCTTGAGGCTGTGCCTAACAATAGGTAACTTACTTGGCTACAATTCTGATTTCCCAATAGAGACCTACAAGTCTATATAGAAACCTCTTTTAGACCAGAGGAACACTGTTTCCATTAGATCCATTTGCTGCTTCCTAAGCACCAGGGTTCCTCTGAAAATATGACCTAATCACCAGGGGCCTCTTTGAAAATAAGGAAACAACATTTTCCCTTAATATTTTACATGACATCTTAAAAAAAATGTTAGAGTTAGTGAAAGGAATCCTTAGTTACTCGATGAAGTAAAAGCCCTTGATAAAGTCCATTGGATGCAGTCCATTTTATATGTAGGAAAGCAGAGGCCCCTGTAGGTGACAGTTTACCCTGAAGAACACAGTAAGTTAGTGTTAGAGTTAAGTAAGTTATGTGGGACTCGATTTTCTTATTGTAATATCAGATATATGTCTCCTTAATAGACTTATTTTGTTGCTATGTTCAAGTAAAGAAAAACCTTATCTTCCCTTAGGAATTTTAAACTCTAGAAGGACTAGGAAAGAAGGTCAAGAAATGTGAATTTCCTACTAGTTTTTCCTGCCTAATTTATCCTAGTCTCCCACTTCTGTTTTAGTTCCTTTCCAAAATCTTTCCAGTCAGTCTTTCTTCTCCCATGTCCAGCATATGTTAGGGACCTTGCATTCAATACCTGCTGACCCCACTCCATTTAATGTTGTGCACTTGGCTTCCCCTGCTGAGCTTGAAAGTCTGGTTCAGATTGTGATGAAACATATGTGAGAATCTCTCCTTTGTTCTACACTTGGCTCTCAACTCTAGCCATGTGTTCTAGGCAGGACTTCCAATTAGAACGCCTGAAAGAAAAGAGCAGATTGGAGATGCTATGTCTTCCTCTGCTGCCAGCAGGTCTGGGGGTGGCATAATATGCTGCCCAAAAACTCACTGGGAAAGACTTGCTTCCAAAGAAAGAAAACATGTCATGTCAGCCTGCAGGTAGAAAACAGGAGAAATGGAAAGTGTAGCAAATCTGGGCAGGGCTTTGCCTAGATTGAGCAACCTATTCACATCCTTAGAACGAAATTAACATGTCCAAAAGCTGGGTATATTCTTTTCTTCTGGTTGTTGCACACATTTAAGTTCTGCATCTCTAGGTGAGTTGTCAAAAGTAAAAAGCCTTTAGTAGACTCATCAAAAATATTAAAAATTGTAAATATATATCTGTAGGCCAGATGCATTGTAGATGCAGGGAAGAGAAGTTTGGTTCATCGCTATAGCTACAGTGTCAGCTGGAACTTGGCATGTAGTATCTACCCGCGTGCTATTTAGAATTTTTTATTACTAGTTTGGCATGGACAACAACCAATCAGAAGGTTGTAAATGATCAGATGTGGAATGAAGATCATACTATTGAGCACTCAATGACTGTCACCTGAATGATTTAATGAGAAGGCCTGGCCAATAAAAGTAGTGAATATAGACAGAGTTTTGAATTGATTTTATCCATTAAAATGGGCTTTGGGAAATTCACAGAATAAATAAATAAATAAATGAAAGTATATATATATATGTATTTCAATATGTGACTATATATGTATGTTTATAGATACATAAATACATAAATGTTCTTCATGTATATTCTTTATATATATTCTTCATATATACAGTCTTCATATATATGTATTTATATATGAAAAATAGTCATCCTACATAATTACCAAAGAAATGCAAATTAAAGTGACAGAACTTTTGTCAATGTGTCTCTGAACTTAAGAGACTTAAGAAAAAAATGCTCAATGCACAGTAGAAGTATGTTGTCTCTATAGCTCCAGAGCCTGATTAATGTACTTGAAAATTCAAGATTCTAAATTAGATGTTCCAGGAATTGGAGCCCTTTCAGCATTTTTCTCAGTGTGCTATTTCATGGCTAATACCCATTACAACATTTAGGTTCCTAACTGATAAGTTTCTAATATGGGCATATGGCTACTTTTTTTTTTTTTTTAGATGTAGAGGTAAGGATAGTATCAAAAGGTGGCAACAGAGTAAATTGAACTCTGTGCTGGACCTTACTACTCCATCAAACCTCTGTTGTTCCATTTCTTTTATAATATCACTATTAAAAGTTAAATACCAGACAGGCATAGGTGGCTCACCCCTATAATCCCAGCTACCCAGAAGGCTGAGAACTTAAGTTTTCTGTTCTGAGTCAACTTAAGCAAAAAAAAAAAAAAATGTGCTAGGCTCTTATTTCCAATTAGCTAGCCAAAAAAGAGATAGAGATCGTGCTGGAAGAGTGGTACCAGCAGTGAGTATTAGAATCAAAGGAGAGCCGGACCTGGAATTCAAGCCCCAGTACCAGAACAAAAATAGAAACAAAGCAACAATAACAAACAAAAACAGAAAAACAAAATGATAGTCATTATTTTAAGAAATGTTTATCAGTGATTAGCTCTTTTAGTAGCTTCCCTCCTCTACAAGTTGTATTTTTGGCTTCTGGAATAAAGACACATCTTTCAATACACATCAGACTAGAATTCCTGGGATCATCCAAACTTTATCTTTTTGAGGAATGGGTGCTGGGTTAGAATTTAGGTGTTTCTTTAGCCACGTGAACTAGTTTGGGGAAATAAAGTTGAACTTAAAATTTCAAATTTTATTTTACAAAATTTTATGTAATAGAACAAAGTCTCAATCATATTTTGCTTAAAATTTGGTTAGTTCCTAAATCTTTCTAGCCACCCTGTTTAAAACCTGGTGTTTTGGGGAAATTTGCTTAGGAAGAGTCGAGTAGAGGCAACTGGAAGTCTTGGATTCAAGGCCCACCACTGCCATTGCCAGTTAGTTTTGCAACTACCTGGAAAACAGATTTGTTTTCTGAATCTGAAATGTTTCTACCTTGATGCCTTTTATCTTAATATCTTAATATGCTTTCTCATCTCCTAATCCATAAGGGAAATGATACTTGTATCAGAGAACTATGGCAAAGACTCATTCAGATGACATATCAAAACTGTAAAGCATTATATAATTTAAATCCTGATTATAATTTGGTAATGATGGGCCATTTGCATAGATTGCACCATTAACATGATCAATGATGTAGCTAATTGAATTAATGGAAATAGCAAGTCATATAATCAAGTCCTCAAAGAATTACTCTGAGTAGCATGATTAAAAGTCCCCCTGGATAAAAACCCATTTTGACTTTCTAGGCTTGTTTTCTCATTTGGAAAAGAAAACCATTGCATTTGAACATGTAAGAACATTTCCCGTGCTGAGTGTGAGGTAGATAAAGACCATAATTTTAAGAAGTTGTCAATGGAGTTATTTGAAAGTAAGATTTTTTTTCACAGCTTTAATTTCCATCAATTGATCCTTTCTGAGGCTGACACGGCCATCTATTACGTTGGTGTCACAGATTCCAATGATAAACAGTAGTAGGTACATTGAAAATGAGAACACAAAAGTCAGCATGTCCTTTGGGAAGCTGGGAAATACCCTGGTGCCAGCTCGTTTCCACCCACAGGCCAGTCTGGGTGGTTCAGAAGAAGTTGGAGTCACTCATGTCTCTTGGGGCCTTCCATGACAGCCAGGGCTCTTCACACTTGACATTGAGTTGGAAAACCAGCCTGCACCACTCTGCTGTTTAATCAGACTTATAATCCTTCCAATATTTTTGTGTTAGAGCATAGGCCCATTGGGTGGCTATGAAGTTTTTCTACCGGTACAGCATGGTGAAGTGGGGCAGTTGTGAGCCAAATCAGGAAATATGTCAAATGAATGTTCTTACTGATAGATCGGGGCTCAGGGCAAGTTGTCCTCGTGGATCTCCTAGTATGATGGCTGTTAGGATGGATGAATAAGCCATTTCATAAAATCAGAAGCTGCACAGTGCAGCTTAAATACATTGTGTACTTACAGTGCTAAATACACTCTCCTGCATTTCACATGCACCATTTGATTTTATCCTCTCAACATCTGTTGGGGGAAAGCACTATTAGCCTCTTTCTCATCAGCGGATGATAGAACCGAGTCAGAGAGAGGTTAAGTAAGTTGCCCGTAGCTACATACACACTGATGGCTGTCTACGATTGCAGACCTAAACGACCAGTTTAACTGTGTCAGTGTTACTGTACCACCATGCGTGTTCTCTTCACTAGACGTACACCTGTGTGAACTGGAGCACACTTATTGTCATTGACTCCCCACACAGAGGACAGCTTACTCTTCCACAGCGAGCATCCTGTGTTCTGGATTTCAGCCAGCACCTACAACATATGCTTTCCCTTCCCCAGAAATGAACCAGGGATGAAGATTTCTGGTCAGCTTCCTATTGGGGAAGAAGGAGAATAGAGGGCGATGGAGGATTTATCCTCTTAATTTGATGATGGCTAAATTTCAATATGAACTGAACAGAAATGTGATTTGATGGTTTATGTGTGTGTGTGTGTGTGTGTGTGTGTGTGTGTGTTATGTGTATGTGTGTGTGTGTGAGAGAGAGACAGAGACAGCAAAGAGGGCAAAAAGTGCAGTATAAGCATGTACCATAGACCATGAGGTTATTTAAGGGAAGAGAGTATGTTTAAGAAAAATACAGAGACCAAGCAGAATAAATAGATTTCCAAGAATGTCTCCAACGTTTACCGGTTATATTCAGATTGCTATTTATTGCAGAAAAGTGGGGCAGCTCTGTATTATGTTTGGTGCTTCTACATAGAGTCAAGGCTGACTGACACTGAATCTTCATCACAGCAGTTATTTTATGCCAGAGAAAACAATGTCAATGTTGCTTAAAGCAGATGTGCTCGAGTGGGATTTCATCCTCAGGGAAGAAGTGGTGGAATTATCACCTAAATTAAGGTAAGCAAGTTGAATATGGAACACATTTTAACTCTCCAAAGTATTCTTTCAAGTTTTACCAAAAAATAAAAGCTTTATGAGGAGTTATTTTATGTCCTGCCTCCTAATCTGTTTTCTCCTTGGTAGGAATAGGATGTGAGGGTAGACTGGAAAATAAATGTACTAGAAACAGATCAGAGTGATACGACTGGAAGTGAGTCTAAGGCTGCCACTATGCATCATTCCCTGTGGCAGATTCCCTGTGTTTTCCCAACAAGTGTCATTTTTCAACCATGGAGGACACCCCTCACATGGAGCATAGCTCCTACAAGTGTACAGTGAGGCAGTTTGGGCAGAGTAGGGAGTGGGGAGACTGGAAGAAAAACCTGTAGCAGAATGGAGTATAATCATGATATTTAAAATTAAGTTCAGACTTGAACATTCTACCTGTGAAATGGTGGCCTGTCTATTACAATCAAATGTGTACTTGCTGTGAGTGGAGACTGTCAAACAATACCACAGACATGGCTCAGACAGGATTATGAGTACTCTTTTCTTGGGTTTATCATCTTGTTTGAACATTGCTATTTAAATAATTTGAACAGTCAAATAATTTGTATTGAATGATCTTTAGTTTTAAATATTAGACTATAGCTGTATAAGAAGACTTACATGGCTTATTTAGATATACACTTGCTTAGATGTAATACACACTTAATACTTTCCACTAAAAAGAAAAATATTTGTAGTCAAGCTCCATCAGTTGACAGTAGAGAAAATAGCAGTTCAAAGTGCTGAGCCTTTGATTAGGTTCACATTTGCAGTGATGAAGTAGGGTTTGAACTCCTAAATCTCTGATCCTATATCTTTCTTTTTTCACTCTTGGAGATGTTTCTTGCTAATCATTTATAGTTTGATGACTCCTGTAGTAATCTGGATCATTACCAATCAAATTTGTCATACCCAATGCCAGGAATCTGTAACTGTATCTTATTTGGGAAGTAGGACTTAGCAGATGCAGTAAATTTAGGGACATTCAGATGAGGAGTTTATCTTTGCTAATCAGGGTAGGCTTCAAGTGCTGTCACAAATGTCTTTATAGGAACTGGAGAAGCTGGGCGCTAGTGGTTCATGCCTGAAATGCTAGGTACTCAAGGGGTTGGGATCTGAGGATTGTGGTCCAAAGACAACCCAGGCAGGAAAGTCCACAAGACCCTTATCTCCACTGAATCATCAAAATGCAGAAGTGGATCTGTGGCTCAAGTGGTCGAGTGCCAGCCTTGAGTCAAACAGCTATGAGACAGGGCCAAGGTCCTATGTTCAAATCCTAGTATTCACACACACACACACACACACACAGATGTAGAGATACATTAAATACTCACATAAAGGAGAGGAATCTGAAGAATGAGAAACACTCGGAATCAATGGGCACCCTGTAACTCAGTCAATTTAATACTTATCCTACTTTCCTACTCCACCTCTGTGCAGACACAGCAAATGTTCTCTGGACAGACTTAGCCATTTATACTATTCCTGCCACCACTTACATCTCATTGTTGTTATTGTTAGTTGTTAGATCTTTTAATACTTCCTGAACTTCCTTCCTGTGCTCTGGACTATAGATTCTTCACAACTGAGCTCAAATATTGCTTCCTTCTCTACTTGGCTTTTCAGTGATTTCCTTTCCCATAGTCAGATTAAGCTAGTCCTGTCTCTGCAACCTGATAGCATCAATTCATAGACCTGATCCCATTCTGTTTAAAATAGATATGGCTATGCAGCCATCAATGCAAACTAGAACCATACAGAGGATAGGAATATAACTTCAAAATCTTACTTTTCCTAGCATCTCAAGTATCTGACCTAGTACATCATAGGTGCTCAGTAAATATTTGTTGAATGACTGATTGCTCCTTTGGGTACACAGAAGAGGGAGGCCTTTAAAATGAGCACACGGAAATTGTGGCTAGCTGTAGTTTTGCCATTCTCTGAGTGAGGTTTTCCAGAGAGCATTCCACCATTCCTTCCCTGCAGAGGGGATTTGGGGACGCCAGCAGGAGTGCCCTGTGAGCTGAATCGCTGAGATGGTGCCTAGGGAGACAGGCAATCTTTGAGGCGCCCAGGCGGTAACCTTTACTTAATTGGCAAGATAGAAATCAGTGGCACATATGGTATTAACAATTTTAGACTTTGGATTAGTTTGCAGTGATAGTGGCTGCTCCAAAAAATAGTAGAATAGATTCGAATTATCTTTGAACTATTTTTTTTTGTGTCCAGGAAATTTTCCCAATACATTTCTTTAAAAGAGATCAGATATTTAAACTTTCATTAAAAAAAAAACTTAACAATGACACATGTCTTCAGTGATTGTTTGTCTTCATAATTAATTGTACCACCTGGGGTTTGGTGCAAGGAACACCTTTAGGTATTTTAAACAGAAAGAGATTCAATATAGGAAGTTACCGGCTTAGTTGAATTGCTGGGACACCTGAAGGAGTAGGTATCAAGAGCCAGCCATGAAACACTGAGGAAGCAGCTTACTGAGCCAACCCAAGGCCATGATGACATAGCTTCAGCTACCACCTTGTCAGCACAACGTGGGAACATTACCTGAGTCGCTCACCTGGCCATCAGCAGTAACAGTAATCATGCCGCAGTGTTAACATTATCTACCCATTGCAGATGCAACCCAGGGCACTTGTATACTTTCCAATATACATTTAGAACAGGAATCTTTAGCTCTAGTGTAAATCCCGTGTCTGAAGTTTTAAACTGGCATCCTGTGATGTCTGAAAAGATTTTTTAGTTTGAGGAGTAGCAAAGTGCAAACAATAAGTGTGCCTAATCAGACTCTTACAAATCAGAGATTTTTTTTATGGTAGTTACCTTTAATGATTAGATCAAAGACATAAACAATCAAAAGACCCAAATGAGAAAATGAAGGTTTCCTTTCTCTCTCTCGCTCTCTCACACGCACACATATGCATACACACAGACAAATACACACACATACACACAGAGAGAGATGAGATCTCTGAGTCATTAGGTTGCCTTATACTGCAGAAGGCATTTTCCTGTGAAACATTTCCATTTGAGACTTTCTAAGAAATCATGTCCTATGTATCTATGGATTCTAAATCTTTTCCTTTCAGCATTCCTAAACCAGAGGCCTCCTGCTTAGATGATTGCAAAGACACAAGCACTTTCTAAGAAATATCAGTGGTATATTTAGCAGACCAGTAAGGAATAAGTCACTGAACTTTCCTTTCCCTAAGAAGGATGCCAGCCTTTCTCCTCAATGTCAACACAAAACTTGGATGGATAGCAACACCAATTCGACTATAGTTACTCTTGATAATACCTTATATGGCTTGATCTCCCTCTTCTCCCAATATGTGTATGTATGTACATGTGTGCATATGTATGATATATATATATATATATATATATATATATACACATGCTTTTGTAAGTGTTGTGTGTTTTTGTGTATACATAAATATGCACTTATATTCCTACACATACGCTAGTTTGGGCTGAGCCATTTAAGAGAACATACCCAGGCATCTATGATATTTTGCATTTATCTCTTAATTAACTAACAGCCATGATACTATGTTCAACTTAAGGAAATTTAACATTAATATAACATTAATCTTATATAAGGTCAAATCCTGACTTATCCTAGTAATCTCTTTTAGATCTGCCCTTGTGATATAAGATCTAATTGGGAACTCACATTTAATTTCAGTGTGTGTCTCTTTAGATTAAACTCTATCAAATTGAGTCAACCAATACCTTTTGTCTTTTATGAAATTGTTTTGCAAACCCTAGGCAGGTGGCTTTGCAAAGTTCACGCAGTTTGTGTTTGTAACCTTCACAACTGAATGTATGTTAAAAGCTTTAGATGAGAACACACTTCTCAGTGTGCTCTATCAGCATACAAGTCAGTGTTAGTGAATTTTGTCCATTGATTGAGATGTCTACAAGATTGTCACCCAAGAGTATGCTATGTATTAAGTGATCTTAGAATTTCCTCTTTGCCACATTTTTCTCCTATCTTCATCAATTTTAATTCTCCAGAGACACAGTTTTGAAGTCATTAAAATAAAAATAAACAAACAAGGAAACCTTTTTCATTCAAGCCTACACACTCACAATACATTATTTTGCCAATTGCAAAGTTTCTTACTTTGTATTTCTAGGTTATATTTTATTCTCATAATTATAAAGACATGATCTTAATTTAGCCCTTCATAATTCATTGATCAAAGGCTTAGTCACCACACCCTCTTCTATGCTTTATGCTTGCTTTTAAGATGTATCCCTTAATGAAGTTAGATATCAATTAATGAAATTAGGTTTTCCTGAAGACATTCTACTTAGGAATATAGTACTTGCCATTTGCTTTCTCTTGGGTTTACTTGATGTAAAACTTATTTTAAGTAAAACTAGGTATTTATTTATTTTTGAGATTTAATGGCTCTGCATCATTTTTTGCTCATTATCTCCACTACATTTTTAATTTATTAATGACCCAAACAGAAAAATTTATGTTCTATTTTTTAGATCTTGGTTGTTAATCTCCTATTTTGTTTTGACTTTTTGCTATCTTATGGGATCTATTTTCTTTATCCCTGAGCCCTGTATTTCTCTTAGGGTTGTTAGGAAAAGTACCACAAACATTAGAAATTGATCTTCTCATCGTTCTTGAGCATGCAAGTCTGAAATCAGGTTGTTGGCAGGGTTTGGGCCTTCAAGGACACTGAGGAAGAATAGATCCAATGGATCTTTTAGTTGGGATAGTGTTTCGGCCAGCTCCGAGATCTCTTGCTTGCAGAATCACCACCTGTCTCTGCCTTCCTCTCCACATGACATTTTAACTGTATGTGTCTGTTTTCAAATCCCTCATGCTTTTAGTTCCAGAAGGCACCTTTCATCTTAGATCCTGTCTTATTCCAAGCGCTTTACCACTGAGCCACCTTCCCAGCCCCATGTCTTATTCCAGTATGGCCACATCTCAAGTTGTTAAATAGTGTGGTCTTAATTCCACATAGATCATTTTCTGAGGAATTGGGATTAAGAAAGGCTTCAATGTATGACTTTTGAGAACAGAATTTACTTAATGACAAAGCCTCATACCACCTCCTAATTCATGATAATATATGAACTATTTCTTTATAATTATCTTTTTATTTTACATTTTAATATATTTTTATTACAGAAATATTATACAGAGGGGTTACAGTTACATGAGTAAGGTAATGAGGACATTTCCTATTAAGCACTGCTACCTCCTTTGTTTTCCCCCCTACCATCCCTTTCCTCCCCACTTTCCCAACTCCTCCCTCCCCCCACCCAAGTTGTAAAGTTCATTTTCAGCATAGTGTCTTGTACATCTCATTGCTAGAATGTGTCAACCTGTATCCTTATTTCAGCATTTTGTTATTTCCCTTCCCCTCCCCAAATTAAAGAAAATGTTAATACAAGATGCAGGGCATCAACATCAAATACAGTGAAAACGGGGGTTATACCGTGGGGGAAGAAACTTTTATTTGCATTAACTAGTATAAGTGTAGAACAAGCAGAAAAGATAAAAAAACTATGTACATATGACCATATAAAATTATGCTAAGTGAAATGAACCCCAAGATTGGGACTCAACCTGTTTTTTCTTTCTTGCTATTGTTTTTAATGTATTTAAAAATGTCCTATGTGATTTTTTTGTTTCTATAATTACCTTTATAATGTATTGCCAAAGTCATTTTTAACCTTTATGGTTTTATTTTTCATTTTAAAATGCTACTAAAATTTCCTTCATACTATTTACTATAGTAGAAGTATATTCTTACTGATGTAAAAGAGCATTGGTTGTACTTTTGGAACAATTGGGTGCCATTGGTTTTCAAGTAAAAGGATCTTACTTCGTTATAACCACTGATATGATTGTATGAGGGATATGAAAGAATGGTAGCAGAATGTTGTATCTTCTGCTCTCTTGGTATAATTCCTCCCTGTTTTGCATTTCCAACAAAATTTCCCTCATTTGGCAATTTTGTCATGCTGAGTCTGTCTTGATAGCTTACTTAGCAGTTCTTATGGACACAAGCTGCATAAGCCTTTCCTGGAGGGCTGTTACAGACTCTTAATTTTGTGGCTCAGTGTCCAAGCATGGGTTAAATTTATATTTGAACCAATAATTGTAGTTGTTTGATTGATCATAAATGAATTTCCTGGTAACATATAGTGGGCTTTTATATATTTATTTATTACTTATTTATACACAAAAGTTAGGAATGCTGAAAAGATAAATAACTTGTCATATGATCACTGTAGTTTATAACTTATACTTTGTGATCCACACATTCAATAAATGAAAATCTATGCATTTATCCAAATATACTCACATATTATAATTTTTATAGCAGCTGTTCTGTGATTAGTTTTGGTTAACATGAATTAGATGTCATTGTCTAAATCGTGTTGAAGAAAGTTTCCAGGAATTTAATTCATTATGGAATAGGATAGCTTACTCTTACATTATAGGGATAACATGGAGGTTATCTAACATGTTGATTATAAAAAATAAGATATAAATGTATCTTTTAATTGTGCTTCTGTAAATAATACTCCTTTTTCTTATCTACTGGAGCTAATATCAGGTAACAAAAGTAAAATAAAAAGAAACAGACCAGAATTAATGGTCAAAATGGAAGAAGAAAATAGGCAGAGGATTCAAAACCAAATCTAAATATGAGTTCTTTGCTAAAAAAATAAATCACGTCCACTTTCTTCCCAAGATTCTTTATGTATTGCAAAAAATGACCTTTAAACTACCTTGAGATATAGCAGCTGACTAGAAAATTACAGTTATTATCAGGATAACCAGAGATTAGAGTATTGTAAAAAAAATACTAAGAGACAGATGTTAACAATTTGCAACCTCAAAAGACAGCTACAATAAAACCCTATATTGTAGTGTTTCTAAAGGATGATTGGGGGATTCATGATAATATACTGTACCTACAAATCTGAATGTGAATAAGTAAAATTACCTTTCTGAGAAATTCACCATGAAAGTTCGATTTTTCTAAATGACGGAAAATCACTAATTATATTTATCAAGTATTCACCTTTGCCCCAAAGATTTTGAAGTGTAATGTTTTCTTTTATTATAAATAACTAAAATACATATTTATAATTTTGAAAGACATTTCTAATATGAAGACTATGTCATGATTCTATTCTGTTCACTGATAACCCTTTGGGTTGAAAAGCAATATGAGCTACTGGTTAGAAACCACGCTGAATATTAAGAATAACAAGCTACGTACATTGATGCTAATTTCCACTTGATCTTGGTTCAATCATTCAATAGTTATTTGTCTTTTCTGGAGGAAATTTGAGACAGATCCTCTCTCAGTGAAAGTGGAAGAAAACCATGAAGTCCAGCACTAGCAGAAAAGGAGTTCCCATCAGGTTTTCCTTCTGAGGTCTCTGAGGCTGACTAAGAGAACAGGGAAGTTCAGGCAACTCCTATGTATTCTTCGTTTGTGTGAATCCTCTCTCTGACTCGCCCTTGTACTGTGAACCTGCTCTCATCATTTAACATCCTATGCCAAAGTTTCCTTACACCTTATATGGAGCTATTACTTGCCACTGGAATTATGAATTGGTGAAGAATTTGAAACATTACCTGAGATGATGATATTTGCTGCTACCTAACATTTGAACATCTTAAATGGTGAAAACCCACTATACACACACACACACTATACTATACACACACTATACTATACACACACACACACAAAGTGTGTGTGTGTATGTGTGTGTTTGTGTGTGTGTGTGTGTGTGTGTAGTGTCAGTTATATATAGTGCCAATTTTGGGCCTTGAACTCAGGTGCTGTCCCTGAGCTTTTTTGCTCAAGGCTAACACTCTATCACTTGAGTTACAGATCCACTTTCAACTATTGGGTGGTTAATTGGAGATATAAGTCTTACAGACTTCCCTATCTGTACTGGTTTAAACCACACAATTCTCAGATCTCAGCCTCCTCATTAGCTAGAATTAAAGGTATGATCCCACTGGTGATTGGGTGTGAAATATAATTTATGAAATACTTCAGTGCTTTGTAATTAACTGGTGGATGGTAATTGCTTTGTCAGTGATGAGTCTACCATCGTAGTTGCTGGCATAGACACCTGCATAATTGTTTTCCTGGATGTCAGTCACTAGTTTTGGCAATGCCTTTAAAACATCCTAGTTTTACTTCTACTTAGCTTTAATGACTATTGTAGATTCATAATAATTCAATAAGCCTTTGTTGGCTTATTTTGTGTATGACTGTCAGGAGTTAGACTGGGGTAAAAGTAAAGAATGAAACATGCTCTTGATGTTGATACTTGGGATAATGTTTTCCTCCCTCAGTCTGTGTAATATATTCTATGCTTCTCATATTCCCTAAAGGTACCACTGTCTCCCTGGTCTTGACAGCCTCTTTCTTCCTCTCCTTTGCTCTCCTTATACAATGAAACTGCATAGTCTTGTTGAGTTTCTGGGTGGGACTTCTGCCACTATAGCACTGTCTCAGGATGGGCCATGCCAATTTTTGTTTGCACTCTTAAAAGGCCATCTTGCCACACCACCACAACCAAACTCCTCTTTCTCTGCCTTCGCCAAGATTCAGATTCTTAGTGGGACACTGTTCAGATTCCTCAGAATGGCATTGTTTATGTTTCTCCTTATGTATCAGAAATTCCAAACAGACTGACATTCTTGCTTTTCCTATTCATGCCTCTACTCAGGTGAAATTCATACCATGCATACAAATCCTGCACATCTTCAGGGGACACCCTGTTATGTGACATTTACTCCTCAACTTCCTCTTCCTTCCTCAATATTCTATGCTTCCATCCTTGTTGAGACAATCTCCCTCATCCCTCATCTCAGAACTTTCATAGCATTTCATCTTTACCTTAATTACTGTGGTTTCTTTCTTACACACACACACACACACACACACACACACACACACATACACACAGAGAGTCAATATAAAGATCTTTTCTCATACCTTTATAAAGAGCTTATTGGTTCCTATAGCTCTTGGGTCGAGTATAAGTCTCACAAAGCTGGGTTTGATCTCTAGCACCACAAATAATGTTTGCAAAAGAAATCATTACAATTGAAGTGTACTATAGAGATATTTCTGGCATTGAGGGCAGAAAGTTAACTCAAATTTTAACAAAGAAACATCATATTTTCTGCCCGTGTTTTATTTCCTATCTTGTAACTTCTTGGAGAATAAAATACAGTCTGATTCACTTTTACATTTCCATAATGCTGAGCATAGTGAATATGGCAACTCAAAAATATTTATTTAATGACTGAGGAAATAAATGAAAGTTATAGTGTTTATAGTGTTCATCTTCTACAAGCTCAGCACCTCGTGTGTATGTGTGTGTGTGTGTGTGTGTGTGTGTGTGTTGTATGTGTGTATGTCTATGTGTATGCATGGGTGAATTTTTGTGTTTATAAATATATACATTCCCACAAATGTACATATGCAATAATGCAAAATGTACCTGATAGAGCAAAAATAATATGTATAAACATTTTGTCAACTGATTGTTGGGGATTTGATCTATGAGATGATAGAATTTCAGTTGGACTTGGAAGGAAGGATCGGAGATGTAAACAGGCTATAAGCAAGGATTTTTTTGCTTGAGCTAGGCTTAAAATTTTAAGCCGAGTTCTAGAGGCAAATGAGTTCAGAGTTATATTCAGAGCACAGTATCCAAACTACTTCAGTTAGATGTGCCATTCATGCATGTATCTAATTCCTCACTTAGAAGAATCACAGGTAAATTTCTACAAGATGGACTTTTCTCCCTAATATAGTTTAAACTGACTCACAATGTTAGATTTACTTCATTAATATCATGTGGGGCAATTCTATCATCGAATGACAGTTATTCTGTGAACTACAGGCCTCTCTCTTTACTGATTGTAATTGATGGCTACTGAAAATTGTGGAAAAAGATGTACTTATTTAGACAATTTTTATAACTCAACATTATGATATCAGTGTGTGCTACTACAAATCAAACTTAATATGTGTCAGTATATTTTTCAGTGCTATGTATGCCAAGACAAGTTTGAAAGGAGTTAATTCATTTAGGGGTTATGATAGAATACGTACATGGAGAAGCATGAAAAGTGGAGTGGTGTACTGCTTTATACATAAAATGGTCTTTAATAAATATTGCCAAAATTGGGGTAAACTATTGTCTTAATCACCCATCTGGTTGCAATAGGAGACACCATGTTGGGACATCACACACACGCGCGCGCACGCGCGCGCGCACACACACACACACTCTATGTTCCCCTCTTCCCATCCAATTTACTTAAGGCTTTTTCAGTTGTGCTTTTGTTCTTTTCTTCCTTTTGTAATTTTTGTAGTATTATTATTATTATATTATCATTATTATCATCATTACTACTACTACTGTTGCTATTGTTATCTTATGTCATTGTTCAGAGGAGTTGTCCTTTAACAAAGCAGGTTATGAATACAATGCATCTTGATCAATGTCATCCCTTTCAACATTCTCACCCATCCTCCCCCTAACCCATTCCCTCACTTTTCTTATTTTTGTAAGATATACATTAAATTCTTGACTGTATTATCTCTCTCTTATCTTTATTACTGTACCCCTTTCCCCTTGACCTCCCACCCCCACCCTTCTCAAGTACGGGCTTCCTGGTGTTTATTGAACTTTGACTTAGCTTCTTGAAAGAATTACACTATTTGAGTTTGCCCTTGAATATATTATACTTAATACTTTCGCATACACTTGCACAGCACCCAGTGTATTTAATTAGAAGTTTATAAGCCAATTCTAGCTTCCACACATGGGACTGACTTACTTGATCTAATTTTTCCAGGCCTTTCCATTTCAAATGGTCCAATATCATTCTTTCTAATGTATGAGTAAAATTGCATTGTGTATATAGACCACATTTTCTTGTTCCATTTACCCATTGAAGGGCATCATGGCTTATTGCATTCTTTGGCCATGATGAAAAGTGCTGTCTATCCAAAGACAGAAACAGTTACAATCCAGCCAGTACAGCTTCTCTCCTTTCACATCTATTTTTTTATGAATAAATACTTTTATTTTCTTTAACAAATCCTTGCTTTATTAAAATCAAAGTTCCATATGCCATTTTAAAAATAGAAACTGTAATTTTACTGATAGTATGCATTTCTAATGTGTGACAAGCATTTAGAGATTCCAGATGTCCTATCTATAAATTGAAATATATTGAGCATGATGACGTATACCTTGAGTTCTAGCTACTTAGGAGGCTGAGTCAGGAAGAGCATTTGAGCTCTATCATTTGAGACCAGCATGTATAACAGAGTCAGAGAGTGATTCAAAAGACAAAACTGAACAGCATGAAAGTCATTATTTTGTTAACCAAATGTTCTAGAAATAATCAAGATGAATATCTGAGCTCTACAGTGGGCCAACAAAAAGTCTGTATTTTCCAACCTTTCCCCTTTCCCCTGAGGTAATCTTTCTTCTTATAGAACCAAACTAAACTGATTACCCTAATGAATAATTTCACAATGATTCCTGTTTTTTTTTTCTGTTGTTTTGTTTCGTTGAGGCAAGGTCTCAAAATGTTGCTAAGGATGGTCTTGGAATCCTAGTTCAAGTGATCTTCCCTCTGTCTCTTTGGAAGTTGAGGCTACAGACAGGTGACACCATATCTGGTTAGTAATTGCTTCTGAATTTGTGTCTGCAGATTAGAAATGCATCCTATTTAGTAGGTAAAACCATAAGAATAAAATTCAGGAGCCTATGTATTGCTCTATTCTCTATAAAATAGAGAAGGACTGAGACAGAAAATGATCAAGACCTCCACAACAATCAGAAGGGAACAGTGAAAAGAAGTAGCCTTTAAACACCAACGCCACAGATCACCTTCAGTTCTGGCATGCTTTCCTCCTTATTTTACATTCTACTAGTCATTGTATTACTTCCCTTTCTGCTTAAGCCTGTCTAGGTGTCATTTGTGGCCAAGCCTCTGTGTGATCTCTGACTCATTTTGGAATCAGGAAGCCTGAGCAGGCTTGTCTTTGGTAAAAAATTGTCCTACAACAAATGACAACTGGTGACAGTGCTTAACTTAGCTTGAAAGAGTCAGAATGAAGGCAGACTATCTGATCTGAAGCAAAGGATCCAGAATGGAATCCGATTGGGTGGTTCAAAAGGCAGACATGAAGAAACAGCCCCCTGTGTAAGAAGAAGAGGTTTATTTTCAAATGCCAATGGCCTCATCTATGAGTAGGGTGCCTAAAGATTCTGATCCAGGAACAATGTAGGGTCTTCCTTACAGGAATAAAGAAATAACAAGATGACTGAAGTGTGGCTCAAAGGGTAAAATGCCTTGAGCCAGAAAGCTTAGTGAGTTTGAGGTCTTTGAGGCTCTACCAGCACGAAAGGAAAGGAAAGGCCAAAAAAGGAGAGAAAGACCAAGAGTGGGAAGCTAAATGTAGATCATGGCATGAAACAAGTATAATAGGAAAGGGTGAGGAGAAACCTTCTTCTCATCCCTGACCTGTAAGCTCATCAGCACTGTTGTAACAAACTGCACAGGCTGTGTGAGTTACAACATTTATTTCTTATATTTTGTAGCTAGAAAGCCCACTATCAAAGAACTGACACGTTCTATTTCAGTGAGGGACCACTTCCTGGCTCCCAGACATTTGTCTTTACACTGTGGCAGAAAGGAGGAGGAAGTTTTCTGGGGGTCTTTTTAAAAGAGCACAAATCCCATTTCTAGAGTTCCTTCCTCATGATCTTCTCCTCCTAAAGGCCTACTTTCTAATACCATCATTTTGGGGATTGGATTTTCAACATATGAATTTGAGGGGACGCAAGTACTCACAATATAACAACTGCGAAAAAAAAATCAACATCACTTCCTCTCATTAGTTGAGTATGGCCCTGAACATGGTAAACAAATATGTAGCTGTAAGAGAGCCAAATAAAGCTCTGTGCCAGTCCTGTAATGCACTCGGTTCTACAGAGCATTTCTATTGCAGAATATGTTGGCATAAAAGTGAGATTTCAGGCCATACCATCCTGGATCAATTTTTTTACACCTTATCATCTGAAGTCGATTCTTGGCCTGAGTTCTTTTCTAAGAAATACAAACATCAGCAAGTAGAGGGTCCTAGGGACTCATCTGGACACTCGGTGTTTCCTGCGAGCTGCAGTACAGATAGACACAACACAGCTCCGAGTTAGGTGCTTTTCTATGTGTTAGAAAAGTAAAAGCCATTCAGTTGCACGATTGATGGACATGGAATTATGAAACACCTTCTGACTCAGTTCAGAGAAAACTGCCAGACATCTCTTTTCTTAAAACTTCCATCTTACCTTCAGACACAAGGCCGGGCAAAGCTTTTCAGGATGACATGCCTTAACTTTCTAAATTAGTTTACCACAAGTCTATAAATCAAAGCCATTTTTTATTTTTCGCTCGGGAGGGCATCCCTCTCTCTGGCTACATCCTGGGCTGTAAGACCTTTCCCCTTCCCCAGATGTGTTCGGAATGCAGTAATTCTCCCAACCTTTCCTTATCACTAATTGCCTTGTCTCTAAAGCAGGCAATTGAGTGCATGGGAGGATGGGTCTAGGGTCTTATTAAATCAGAGCCAGTCAAGTTAGGAGAGACAAAGTAACTTATGTCTACATTTCTGACAGCAAACGTACTCAGCTCCCTGATCCCAAACTTGCTTTATGGCCCATCCCATTATATGCAAATTAAAAACATAAATAAAAAATAACATGTTTTGTCCATTGGAGCCAAAGAAATGTTTGAAAATTTCACTAGGTTTGCTTGGCTTGTTTTGTGTTTAAATGGGAAAGCATTTAATTTGCTTATGCTCTCTAGATTGCTAGCCCTTTGTTCACTTAGAAAGAAACATCAATTCCCCGGAGTTTGTGGAGTCTTCCTTCTTAAAAACAAGTGAATTTAAGATAAGTGAGCACTTAAATTATTTAGCATTTGTATATGATTAGCCTGCTTTATGTAGAAGGAATTTATTTTTTATTTTTATTTTATTTTTATTCTGGAAGCTAGGAACCAACTTGTCAAGAGAAGGAGATCTGGTTTGTCATGGTGAAGTCATCTTCATCTTCAATTATTTTATAAAGGGGATTAGGGTAAGAATGAAAATATATATAAACAAATGAGAGGCAAATTTGAAACCCTTAAATGTTCTTCCTGAATAAGGATCCCTATATGACACAGGGCACAGGCCGTGGGCCATGAGATTGAATATTTGATTCTATTTGTTACAAAGGAAACATATGCTCAAACAGCCAAAATGAATGAAAATTTATTCCCTGGCTCTACATTTATAGACTGCATTCTGCAAGCATTTTATGTTCTTCTATGTATGGCTGTTCAGAGTAATTGAGCTCAAATGCAGTCCTTGTGAATTCCCCCAAACTTCGTGTAAGTGTAGAGTAATGCTAGTTAGTCTTTGTGAATGAGTCTGAAGGATGTCCCATGATTCTAGGTAAGAACAAAAATTGACACTATCAAGCTGTGTACTCCTGACTTACGCCTAGCTACTCAGGAAACTGAATACTGAGCATCATGGTTTGAATCCAGCTTGGGCAGACAAATTGAACAGATTCTTGTCTTCAATTAATCATCTAAAGCTAGAAGTGGAGTTATGGCTTAAGTGGTAGAGTTCCAGCCTTAAGCAGAAAAGCTAAGGGACAATGCCAAACCCGTGAGTTCAAGCCCAAGTATTGGCATGTGTACACACACACACACACACACACATACACACACACACACACACACACACACACACACACACACACACACACACACACACACACACACACACACACACACTGAAATAGCAAATATTTTATGATCCTGTCATACCACAAACCATTATGAGGTTAGTTGGATTTTTCAACTCTTCTACTCCATATTTTCATTTTTTCCCTTTTCTTTTTTTTCTTTTTTGTACATTTTTATTGTAAAAATGCTGGACAGAGTGGTTATAGTTCCTTGAGCAAGGTAATGAGTACATTTCTTATCGAATATTGTTGCCTCCTCCTTTGTTTTCCCCCTACCATCCTTTCCCTCCCATCTCCACAACTACCCCCCACACCCAAGTTGTAAAGTTCATTTTCAACATAGTGTCTTGTATATCTCATTGTTACAATGGGTCAACCTGTATCCTTTTTATAAGCATTTTGTTTTTTTCCCTTCCCCACCCTGAATTAGAAAAGTGTATATACCAGAGGCAGGGCACTGACATCAAATACAGGGAAAACAGGGGTTATACAACATGGGGGAGGAACATACAAATCAACAAAAAAATCACATGGTACATTATAAATACGTTAGAAACAATAGCAAGCAAGAAAAAAAAGATATTTGTGTCCCTATCTTGGGGTTCGTTTCATTTAACGTCATCTTATCTGGTCATATGTACATAGCTTTTGGCCTTTTCTGCTTATCCTACACATGTACTGGTTATCCACACAGGATCAGTTCAGGCCAAGGAAAAGATCCATAGTTTCTTGGTTCACCCTAATACTATAAAAAGTAGTGATACTATATTTGTACATCCTGGAATCTTCACTTGTTTTTTCCCCAGAACCCACTGAAGAGAGACACATGATTAATGATCAGATCTGCTGGCCCATCATAAATCTCAGGGAATCAGGAAGGAGAGACCAGGTTGACACATCACCTCTGCAGACTGGGTTACAGGCTCCTAACTGATTTATCTGCCCATTTCTCCTCATTATGAAGGAAGGAAATGGTTTAGCTCAGAGATTTCATGGAGACATTTAGTCAGGGTGAACCTATTTAATGGAAAAGAGACTCCTGTCTTTATTATTGCTCTATAAAAGTCATTTAAAAAATCTGTATACAGTTCATAGACTGCCATTTGACAGACATTTTTTTCCTAAAGAAATAAAAAGTATGACTTCAAACTTGCTAAACCCTACTTTATTTAGGGAATGATTTGTTTGGGTTTGGGAAAGGCTAATGCATCCTGATTCCAAGTGATGGTTAAACTGAGAAAGAATCAAGAATCAGGCAGTTGTGGTCTAAGGTACCATCAGCCATTTCCAAACTGCATGACACCATGCATATTACCCAGCTTCTGAGTTAGAGTTGTTCATCCCAACAGGACAGTAATTGTAACTGTCTTCCAGGGTTCAGTGAATTAACACTGGCCATATAGTAAGTGCAGAATAAATAATTATTTTCATCCACTAGCATTATCCTGAGCATCCCGTGGCATGAACACCAATACTGGGAGTTACTAGCAATTAATAGCAAAAAGACAGTTTTTGATTGTTAGACTTATAGTTCCTTTTATCCAGAATCACCAGTGCTTTGAATCCTGGTGCTTGTCTCCTTGCTTTGGCCTTAGCCTGACTCAGTTTCACATCAGATACGTCAGTCACCTTAGGCAGATCTTGGGGGACTTTCTGTCCATTTGGCTTCAGGGATACACATTCAGCTGATCCCAGTGACCTGGCTTCCATTCACCACAGCCTCCGCATACTCCCTATATCAACATCTATTCTTTAAAAAGGCATATCTATCGTTTTTTTTCCCTGCTCCCAACTTTCATGCTTTGGTATACATGATTCCCTCTGTTACAATCTTCTTCTTGTGAGTCCTTCCCTATCGTTAAATGACTTGGTAGAGTAATTTAGGAATCTTCCAAACTTTCAGATTAATTGAAGTTGCCTTCCTGGGTACTTTTTCAAAAATTTGTAATTTCCTTTGAGAATGTTTGATCGCTGCACTTCCATTCTGTGCCTATTGACCTAGCTTCCCCTCTATACTGTACACCATTCCAGAGCAATGATTCCTGTACACGTTGTTGGCTCCCACAAGGTTTTACAGGAATTTTAAGAGATAGGAGAACCTATGCAAACCCCTTTCTTCATGTAGGGATACAAGAGACACAAATGACTAATATGGTTATAGATGGCTATATAGGGAAATATTTATAGATATGTGTATACACACAGATTCATATGTAAGCATACACTGTTTTTGCTCTGTTAGCTTGCAAGGCAAAAAGAAAGATGGCCTAGTATCAATGAGCCAGTGCCCAGATATTCATTTCTAATATGTTTCTCTAGAAAAATAAACCAGGGCTCTTTGGAAAATGGCTGATTATAGGATGGTACAGAAAACACAGATTAGCCTAGGGCATGTATTGGTACCAGAAAAATAGAGAGAAGCCTACCATCTACACTTGATGAGAGGGTGTCACAGCGGTGTAGGAACCAACCTCACTTCCAGTGACTAGAATCTGGAATAATTTGGCCATCAATGATTTAAGTAACATATTAGAATTTCAATTGTAAAGAACATATCTATGAGCATATATTGATATGAATAAATAACAAAATAAATTACCAAGTGAGAGACAAGACACAAAGCTCCTAAGCACAGAATTTTGTGGAGATATTCCAAATTAAAGGTATTTCAAACTCTTATTCCTTCATTATGGGCTCTGCATCAACCCTGACTTCTAGAGTAGAGAATGCAAAAGGGAGGAAGGAGGACAAAAACTTGAATGAAAATTAAGGAACCTAATAATGATTACTTCATCAAGGGGTTGTGGTTGGCATGAGCAGCGAGAATCATGTGAATGACATTGCAGTCTTGATATGGTGCGATAAAAATGACACACTTTTGCTCTGAGGTCTTTCTTCCCTAACGCTATAACCCTAGTCTAAGGTACAAACCCTAGTCAAATTCCAATAGAGGAATAGCCCATCATATGCTGGCCAGGGCTTCTCAAAACTGTCAAGGGGCTTAAAAAACAAGAAAAAGTGATGACTAGCTTTCAGTCAGGAGATGCTCAACACAGGATGACTGAGCGTCATATGGTTTTTTGGTGGAGATGCTGAAACAGAAAGTGTACATCAGGCAAAGGTGCTCAGGAAACCTGAATAGAACCTGATTGTTGTTTCAGTTAATAATAATGAATCAACAGTGTTTCATTAATTGCAGTAAATGTCCTGTACTAAGAGTAGCAGTTATACAGGACATAAAGAGGGGAAATGAGAACTCTGAACTATCTCAAGTTTTCTGTAAGTGTAAAACTGCCCTAAAACACAAAGTCTATTAAATAACTAAGAAACATGGGAAGGAAATGAGTAAAATCAGGATTTGTTGAATCAAACAAGGAAATGCTACTTCTTTTTTCCTCTAATGATTTTTTATTTGTTTTATTTTTCATTACCTTTTTTTGGGGGGAGGGGTCCAGTCGTGGGGCCTGAACTCTGGGCCTGGGCTCTGTCCCTCAGCTCTTCAGCTCAAGGCTAGCACTCTACCACTTAAGCCACAGCACCACTTCCGGCTTTTTTTCTTTTTCTTATGTGATGCTGGGGAATCGAACCCAGGGCCTCAGGCATGCAAGGCAAGCGCTCTACCACTGAGCCACCTTCCCAGCCCCCATTATTTTCATTATCTTTAAGTGATATTCCAAAGGGGTTATGGAATATTTCACAGTGACATGCTGAATGTCACTTTATAAGTATAATGCATCTTGATCACTGTCCCTCTTTCATTGTTCTCCCCTATCCTTCCCAAGCCCACCCTTGCCCTCAATTTTCCTAGTTTGATACGTTATGCATTGAACATTATGACTGCATTCTCCTCCTTGCTTCCTTTTCTTTCTTAACCAAGATGTATCTTTTCTAGTAGTATCTGTATAACTAAACCAAATGAGTCAACGCCACAAATTAACTCAATGATTGCCTATGATGAAAACTTTCCATAATAAGTATATACTTCTCACAGTCAGATTGCTTTTAATGGAAGCAGCTTTATGCCTTCTCTGTACATTTAGTCTTTGCTTAGCGTAGTGGCGTCCTGGTCATGAGAGAAAAATATTTCAGTTTTCTTTAAGGGCTTGCTGACTCATCAGTTATCAAATCTCAAATTCTGCCTTTAGTATTTTGAGAAATCATATGTGAAGAGCGAGAAGGATGAGCACCAACCTCTTTTGATGAGTCTAGGCAGAGAGAGGTGTTTGATTGTTTCAGGTTAGCAAGGAAGAAACATAGGTGCTGGTGTTCGGTGTTCTAATGAAGTCTGGTTGGCTCTGGTGCTGTGCCTTGTTCTGGTAACTTATTTCCTGGGCCATAAATGTTTTGATTCAGGCAGGAACCGCTGACACTAACACTTGATAAGGAAGCTGGAACGTTAGCTTGTAATTCTCCACTGACCCTGCTCTTAGAAGATGTGCACATAACTTCATATTTGTGCTACTGCATTGTGCACAGAGAGCACCCTCTAAGTGCTGTTGATACACAGTGGTGTGGGAGAAAATTGTTAGTCTGTCTGCCTGCCAAGATAGCTCAGATCATCAAATGAATGTTTCTCCTTGAGAGCAGAGAACTTAGGCAGGAGTAGGGCTCTGATTTTGAGCATTTTATACCGGAGGCCTGCAGATCTACTCTGGTTAAAATACTTTATACTGGAGGCCTGCAGATCCACTATGGTTAAAATACTTTATACCGGAGGCCTGCAGATCCACTATGGTTAAAATACTTTATACCGGAGGCCTGCAGATCCACTATGGTTAAAATACTTTTTTTAACAAAAAGTAAAGAAAACCATAGAAATTTTTGGTGAAATTATTATATGCATTCCCTTCCCCATCTAAAGACTAAGACTCCTCTCTAGTCAAGCAGATAGAACACCCAGGTGATTGGATGGACGCAGAATTTTTCACCTTGGTTAGGATCTCAGATCAATATATCCTGAAATAGGAGAAGTTTTGGTTAAGCTGTCACTTACCTTCCTTATACCTGTGGCTTCCACTTTCTAAAGTGCTTGTGCAAATCCATCTTTACCTTCTGTCTCTTCTTACACTTTCTCTCAAGGGAAAAAATAGATCAACATTTGTTGCTTTAAGCCATTGTCTTGGAAAATTAGCCCTCCAAGATTTTCTGTCAGTGAGAAGGGGGTCACAGTGGGAGGACCATAAAGGATCGTATAGGAGAAGATAATCTTAAGTTGTGAGACCTGTGAAAAATGAAATGTGAGCTGGGCGCTGATGGCTCACATATATAATCCTAGCTACTCAAGAGGCTGAGATCTGGGGATCATGGTTCAAAGCCACGGCAGAAAAGTCCATGGGACTCTTACCTCCAATAAACCACCAGAAAACTGGAAGTGGTGCTGTGGCTCAAGAGGTAAAGCACTAGCCTTGAGCTGAAGAGCTGAGGGACAGCGCCCAGGCCCAGATTTCAAGCCCCATGACCGACCCAAAAAAAAAAGAAAAAAAGAAATGTGGCTCTTTGAAAAAAATTACTCAAAATTTCAATGCTGTGATTGTGGAATTAATAAACTGAGCATGTCCAGTGTGACCAACTGTACAGGTCATAATCCCATGAAGCCAGTCTACAGTACAGTAATTAAAAAAATAATAATAATGGGCTGAAATCCTGCCTCTGCCTTTTACCAAGTTAGTGACTTTGAGCAACTTTTTTTTTCACACTCTTGGAATCCACAATCTTATAAAATGATATGTAAGAGTACTTTACCTTTGGAGTAGTAGATAAGAAAAAGTTTACAAGGAGCTAAGTATCTCACGCTGTGTAATAAGCACTCAAGAAACAAATCACCGTGGTAATGACATTGATAATGGTGCAGGCAGGAATCTGAGGTTGAATTAGTGGCACCAACTCCTTCCTGCCTCCGCTTGCCCTCAGGTGCAGACGCGACATGGCTGGTGCACACTGCTGTACCAAGTCCACTGGCTTGCAAGTTGCCACCTGCAGGCCTCAGAAGAGCCCCTGTGGAAGTGCCCCTCACAGCAAAGACTAGAAAGCATGGTCAAGAGACTGCTAGACTGGTCACCTCCTTGACAAAAGCATGTGTTTCCACTTATCATACGTTGTTCCTCCAGAACCTCAGTCTCTCACTGAGGTCTGATATTTCCCCAGGGTCTTGTTCTTGACCTCCACACCTGCCTGTGCTTGGCTTGGGCTTCCTGCTTTTGCTGCCTGTCTGTCCCCCCCCTCGTTGACCTCTTGTGGGCCCAACGGCATAGCGTGTGTGCCCTGTGGCCTTCTAGTCTCTACACTCTCTATGACCTGACTCCATGACGTCTGTCATGGCCTCAGGCAGCCTGCTGGCTGTTTGTAGCCTTATGCATCAGTTGTACACCCTCCAGTTTGGGCTCTTTGCCCAGATGGTGACCCTCAGCTCCCTGGGCCTTATGCCCTAATGCCTCCTCTCACAATGGCAAAATGCAGTCCATTTACCCACAGACAGCCTAGCCTTGCTCGCTCTGGGGTTTCTGAAGAACATAGAATAATGCCTAGTGGAAATTTCTCCACCTGCTTTGAGTTGGCCAATACTAAAAATATGCAATTCATTCTGTTTAACCATGAACAGTGTTAGTCACTCAGCTTTAATCAGCAAAATAGGGAAAGCTGTTCTCCCTCTAGAAACCGCTCCTCTCCTCTTTCCATGACTCTAGGAAGACAGAACGAACGGTTGAGTATTCTTGCTGCTGAGGTCATCAAGAGTTCTCCATGAACATGCCTCTTTGTTCTTCATGACTTCATTGTATCCATTTGAAAAAAAAAAGTCCAAAATTAACCCTTTGGGATTACATACTTGTTGGCAGTCCTTAATACCTATTTAATTTTTATTTGGTGGATACTGTGACAGAGCTTCAAATTATACTGGAAAGATTAGAAAGTCGTTAATACATGTAGGCTTTTGATGCCATGCAGTTTAAGGTATCTCACCAATCCATGTCTGCCGTCTATCTGAAGAACCTCGTATGCTTCAAAATGAGTGTCTTCAGATGCTGGGAATTACTTCAAGGCAACAGTTGTTCTGTCTGAGAATGGCTGTTACGGTAGGATCTAGGTATCTGATAGCCTGCAGGTGTCTCCAAGCAGTGCAACATGGAAGAAATGGTAATGATGTTTCTTTTGACTTTCCTGCCCTATAACCTCCTTTTCTGTCTCATTGAATTTCCTCTTTAAGTCCCAGATCTTGCTTGGACTATTGGGATACCCCTTAGCTTTGTTCTAGGGTCGGGGGGAGGGGAGAATTTTCCATTTGTCCTTTTAGTAGACTCTGTCTTCACTTGCCTATTCTCTGGCTAGTTTTTGCCCTGAGAGGATCAGCTGCTTACATTACATAATGGACATCAACTCCCACTATGGATTGAGGTGTGTTTTTCTGAAATCCTTATGTTGAAGGCCTAACCTCCAGGACCTCAGAATGTAGCCTGATTAGGTCATTGTGGGTGCACTTATTTAATAGAAAGTTGTACTAAAGTAGGCTGGGTTCCATTCCATATGACCTGTGTTTTCATAAAGTGAGAAAATTTTACAGAGACACATGGGAGGGAGCCATGTGAACATGAAGGTAAGGATGAGAGGGATGCATTTACTGACCAAACGGCAGCAGCATTGCCATCAAATCAGAGAAGCTGGGGAGAAGTATGGTACATGATCTCCCACAACTTCAACCCCAGCATTTTCTATACCACTTCATTTTTTCTAATAGAAATAACTTCAATCTGGTACATCTAACATCTAGTTTTTGTTTATTTGGTTATTGTCTAGATTTCTCTCTCTACCAGGAACCTTGACATTAGGGACTTTGTCCACTGGGGTCTCCCTTTAGCTACCATACTGCCTGGCTGAGAACAGACTCTGGATGGATGTTTGTTGAATCTATATTTGAAGAAATATCAGTGCTTCTATTTGTGACCCAACTGAATAATTAGTTAAATGAATGAAAATAATGAAATTAAAAAATAATTAGTGAGAGCTGAGAAGGTGGCTCAGTGGCAGAGTGCTTGCCTTGCATGCATGAGGCCTTGGGTTCGATTCCTCAGCACCACATAAGCAGAAAAGGCCAGAAGTGGTGCTGTGGCTCAAGTGGAAGAGCTCTTGCTTTGAGCTAAATTGCTGAGGGACAGTGCCCAGGTCCAGAGTTCAAGCCCCATGACTACAAAAAAATTAGTGAAATGAATAATAATAACAACTCAGATCTGACATTAACCTACTGTTTTTTTTGTTTGTTTGTTTTTTTGGGTCCGGTCATGGGGCCTGAACTCTGGGCCTGGGTGCTGTCCCTGAGCTCTTCAGCTCAAGGCTAGCACTCTACCACTTGAGCCACAGCGCCACTTCCGGCTTTTTCTTTTTGCTTATGTGGTGCTGAGGAATGGAACCCAGGGCCTCATGCATGCAAGGCAAGCGCTCTGCCACTGAGCCACCTTCCCAGCTCAGCCTACTGTTTTTTTAAAAAAATCTTTTCATTGGAAGCAGAAGTACATAGAGAGAGTGAGCGAGCTACAGATCCTGACCCTAACTGCAGCTACTACAGCCTGGTCTGTTTTGCTTGTGTTTCCAGGTTCTTGCCTATCTTCACTTAACTATTCTACACCCAGCAGGACTGGAGAAAAATGACTGGGCTATTCCTGAACCAATGTCATGTGCTTCCTTCTCTGATCCCTACTCTTGATGTGGTATGTTACTCAGGGTACTCCAGAAAAACAGAACCAAGAGAAAAACCAGCATATGTTTGTGTGAGGGGTGGGGAGGTACATTAGAGAGAGAAAGGATTTGTTATGAGGAGTTATTATATACAATTATGGTGGCTGAGAATCCCTGGTGCTGCTGTATGAAAACTGGAAATCCAGATGAATCCAAGGCAGATCGTGAATTGAAAGAACTGAGAATTAGGAGAAGCAAAAGTATGCATTTCAGTCTGAAAGCTAGGAGATAAGATCCAAGAAGGGCCCATGACTCCCTTGGAGTCTAAAGGCAGAAAATGATCAATGTTCCACTTCAAGCAGAGAGTTGGACATTCCTCTTACTCTTTCTCCTTGATCAGCTTTGTTTTATAAAGTTCTTTGGTGGAGTGAATGAAGACAACTCATGATAAAGACAGAAGTCTGCTTTATCCAGACTAGTGATAAAAATGTGAATTCATATTTATACATCCCTACAGACATACTTAGACTACTATTGAATATATGGACATCCCATGGGCCAGTGAAGTTGCCACATAAAATTAGCCATCATCTTCAATTCAGATCTCTTGTCACTTTTCTCTTCCTCTTACATCTCAGCTAGTTTGTCTGTCCTTGGAAATGAGATCTAAGTTCCACTGGTCATGATTAGCTTTTTGTTCAATGCATTCTTTGAGCAAATTCCTTGTTCCTATCTTAGTTCTTTAACTTTTGATTACTATTGGTTGGTTTAGAGAGTTGTCTCTTCAGTTTATGAGTATATCCTAGGGTCTGGCTCAATGTCTACCACAGAGGAGATACTATAGATATTTTCAGTTGTTCATTAAGGGTCTAGACTATCAAAACTATTTCTCCCTCCTTCCCCCGGAAACATTAGTAAAGGAGGCTAGGTGAGTGAAAGGAAAAGAAGATAATTTAATTGTCTAGAATAATGCTATCTAATGGTAGTTTGTGTAATTATTTCACAATTCATGGTATTAGGAAAATTTCAGGTAATATGGCCTCTGGCCTAATAGGCTTTTAAGATTCTTCATTTCTGGCTGCATCCTTCTATGTCAGTGATGAAACTCAGCTAGTAGCTTCAAAGGTCCGGGGGCTATATTAGCAAAGGAGTCTCTCAGGATCATGGATTTACAAAGTAAAAAAATCTGCATTTTTTTAATGTGGAACCCAAGTAGTATAGAACTTTGGGAAGCACTGTTGCTAACCACGTGCATAAATATAGAGCAGCATCTACATCTGTAAAGTGGAGCCAGTCATAACTAAGGTTGTTGCAATAACCCAGGGAGCTTCCTCTTCATTGCAGTGCTACTCAATGGTTTACCTTTCCTTGCATCATAAAAGCAAAGATTAGTAGCAATGGAGCATGCAGATGATTGGGTCTGCTTCTCCAGATGGCATGGACAAGATTATGCACAGCAGAGTCCTGATGCTCATGGGAATTTGAGCTAGTTTTTAAGTTTCTAGTGATTTTTTTGTTGAGTGCCTTCAGTAGCCATAGTTTAACGGTGAATATTGATTTCTTTACTTTCTTTGGATATTTTAATTGGGATCTACAAATATTCCCTTGGTACAAATTATCTGTAAAGTTCTATATGCTAGATACTATTATCCAAGATAATAAGCAGGGCCCTCATCCTGCATGACAATATAGTACAGAAACACAAACATGTTAGAAGTAAATTTTTATTTATTATTGAGAAGAAGTAGCCAAGGTGCTAAGATCGTTAGAGTACAGAAAATTTCTTCTCAGGATATATTTTGTGTTTTTGGTTTTTTTTTGCTTCTTGTTGTCTCAATTTAGTTCTAATTATTGAAATAAATATTTAATAAAAGATACCCGGGCTCACCCTACAGAATTAATGTGTACATTTTGCTGTGCTCTTGTTTAGAGCAAGATTTATTCTCTTTCATATTTTAAAAATTGGAATTAATATGCTCTTTCTGAACAGTTCAATTTAATTACTACTTTAAAATTCAAAGAGAAACAACATTAAATATTAATAGGCCAATCGGCAAAAACAAATTCTAACGGAAATTTGGGCTAGGTAAACAGGGCTGGAGAAAGTATGACAAAGCTTAAGAAATAATAGAACTAAAAAGAGTTCACATTTTCTAAGTTTCCATTTCTTTATTTATGAAAGTGAGTCTTAGAAATGCTTTCCTTGTAATTTTTTCCATCTATCCTGGTGCTTATAGAAGCCAGGGTGGTTATGTTAATGAGAAAAGGATCTGATCTGCAAGCCTTGTGAGGAAGACTGGGCAAGATGGAGGGACTGACTAACAGAATGACAAATATCAATGAGATCCAATCAACGCTTCCCATTGCTGCATATGAGAAATAGTGAGAAATCTGTATCTTAATGAGAAATATCCCATTTTTGCTTTTGCTTTTCAACATATCAGTTAAATTTTAAGCACAATGCAATCCAAACTATGTCTTTATTCTAAATAAAGCCTCAAATTTGCAACTTCTTATTGAAACCATGAGTAGTTCCCAAGTCCATGAGCAGGCAATCATCATCAATCACAATCAAACCAACAGAAATCAACATGGAACTTGTGATTCTATGCACATGTAAAATTTGGCCTTATCTGGGGAGCATTTTACAATAAACCGACCCAGGGCCCCAGCTGCAGAGATTCTGACTTAATCAGTCTTGGGTTGGTTTCTGACACAAGTAGCTTTCAAATGTCCACAGTTCTTCCCAGGGTGCAGCCATATTTGAAATTTGTTGCCTCAGGAAAATAGATCCATTCCATCCCACCTGATACACCTATCTAGTATCAAGACTCCAGAAATCCCCAGCTCCTCCAGAGACCTTTTTCAAGCAATGCTTGAGTTTTTCATCAATCCACAACTTTCTTTGATGACTAAGGGCTAAGAAGAAGTCAACAGATTTCTTACTTCCTAGAGAAGTTATGATTTCTGTGCATGTATGATTCATAGCAGTGGTATCCCATGCTCCATTATTTCTGGTTCCTGTTTTTCTATCAAACACAGAGTGGGAAGTAAATAACAGAGATGGATATTGTCTTGCTACTTTAAAAAAATTCTATGCTGCCTAAAATATATTCATAAAAAGCACAGTGGTAAATCTCTCATTTACTGTCACAGTTTTGCAACTGTTTTGGTTTACTTTTGTATCTTTACTCCTTGTAAGTATCAAAAACAAATTAAATTCAGCAAAATAGAAGATCCAGGGAATACAGCAAATAATGATTCCTGCCAAACATGAGTATTTAGCACCTGCATGTTTGGGAAACATTCAACTTGCTTTGCTTTGTATATGCTATAAATGTGCTCCCTGGAGTCAAGGGAAATCTCTTTTGGATTTACTTGTTATTTATGTATTTATTTGATTTTGAAAATGTTGGCAATAGGCGAATTAGGTTAGGCTATCAGGTCTCTGGGTATACTCACAAGACTTTGGATTATTGCATTTGGTCCTGGATCTCATATTGGAGTCAGGTTTGGGTTATTAATCGGTAGACCTGGGGCCGGATGGATTATATTAAAGTGAGACTTTGTACACTTTCCTATAACTCATTTTTTGTCATGCAGCATTATATTTCTCAGTGGCTAAAAGTTCACCAATGGCTCATAAATATTTTGTGAATGAAGGCTTGGGGACGATGGTTTGTCACAACCAGAATAGATGGAGGCAGGAGATAGACAGAAAGGGAAGTGAGCTACGGAATTTTCATTGCTTTCGAATATCTTGGGGAACTGATTTAGAGGCCGGTACAGTTTCTCCTTAATTACTTCAGAGATGGTTTTGGAAAAATGCAACTCTAAATGGAGCGCAGGATGATTTACGGCACTCTTTTATGGGATGGAATTAAAAATTCAAACCAGAAGGCGTTAACAGTGGCAGCATGTGTCTCCCCATTAAGTGGCAGTGAACGCTGCCATTCATTTGCCTGCTGGGGGTGGACCATGCTGATACCTGCTCATTTGACCCGACTCAGCAGAAGTATGAGGTTCCCAAATCTGTCACTGGAGAAGAATTCTTTGTGGGGAGGTTTGCAGAACTCCCCGAATTCTGAAATGAGAACCATCGGCATGTTATCTGGGGGGAATCTGTGCCGTCTGGGATCCAGACACAGGGTGCTGAAATTTAAGAGCTAGTGGTTAAGCTTTATCTCTCAAATGGGGTTGGTAATAACCACAACTGTTCTGTAAGGACGAAATGAAATCATAGAGGGAGAAAGCTGCTGGTAAATTAGATAATGGAATATACATGTAAATTATAGTGTGATAATCTAAAATCCCCAAAGAAATCACCTCGATTTTTTTTCTACATTCCTAGCATGAAGTGGAAGAACTACTTCACAACTTGGTCTCCCTAGGGGATGTGTGTGCTGGAGGCCCAGGAGAACCCGATATGGTGAAAAGTCTCTGACATTTGCTCACACTAGCATACACCTGACCTCTGTGGGACTCTGACTGTGGTCTCTGACAACTGGTATCTGGATCTGCTCAGCAGTTTCTCAGTCTCATTTCCAAGTATCTGTTTTTTTGTTTTTCATGATGACTCAATGCTCATGTGATTCCTAGAGTTTGGTACAATCATGGCAAATATTTCTTTAGGTTTCTCCGCCCTCTGAGTAAAAACATTAAGTCTTCCAACTTCCATAGTGTGTTCTCCAACAGCCCTCCAAAATGGCATATGTGATTTTTGAAGCAGCCAAGTGATGAATGTTATTTAGGCTGAACTTTCTGCTGTCACTGGTTTCTGAGCCATGTTCTTGTCTACCTGGTCCCTGCAGGCATCCGTAGTCTATAGGATCTGTGCTATTCATTATATTCCACTGGGTTCAGTAGACTTCCTTTGCACCTAGATCCTTGCTGTCAGCATTGAGCCTCAACTCTTTTGCCCTGTTTCTCCTGGTACAGTACTGATGTAGGCTTTCTCTCTTCCTTTTACTGCAGAGGCCTAGTGTTTCTCAACTTAGCTGATTCAAAGCCATCCTCTATGTGCTGGAAGGAGATGCTCAGTCCTTCCCAGATGGTCTACAAACCAGAAGTAGCTCCATGAAGTTGAATAATGGCATTCTCTAATGACTGATTGGGTTACTGATTATCTTTAATGTTACCATCTCTCTCACATATCCGTAACCAAAATGATATAGAGAAAATAATGATACACTCATTGCTTTATCCTGAAAACATGCTGAATGAACTTGCTTTTGGTCCATAACACTTTCGATTCTAGAAAATAAACCTCTGGTCTGGTGCCCTGGATAGAAGATACATCCTCGACACACATTGTAGCACACCTTGAGGTCTGAGTCCCTTTAGGTTTACTTGTATATGTGCAAAGTTGTTTTAATTTTCAGATAAATATTTCTCCACAAAGATGGGATTCAGAGCTCTGGTCCTACTGCCAATCCTTACTTTTAATCGCAGGAAAGGAAAAGTTGCTACTTCACCTCTCTCTCTGTGTGTCTCTCTGTCTCTCTCTCTCTCTTGATTTTAGCAGATTGACCTTCTCCCTCATCTATGCATACAAATGGTGTGTCAGAGGCATTCCTAACATCCTAGGAGCTGTAAAGGTAATAAATGAGACTGTTACTTCTATCCTAGAGAGAGACTGACAGATAATAAGCCAATAAGAACAACTAAAGTATTTGAGGTGGTGACACATGTGATGGAGGAATATATAACAATGAGAGGATATTAATAAGTGATACAGATCTGTGCTTGGCCTGAAGAACAGCATTTGAAAAAGACCTGAGAGAGCAAACCATTTTCCCTTTTCCAATGTGGATCATCTGGAAAAGGTTATGCTACATATGGTCATATAAAAAGTAAAAATAGAAGAGCATGTTAATTTTTTTCAGAATAAACTTGCTATCTTGCCATCTCTGATCTCACACGATGGTGCTTTATTTTTGGCCAAATATCCATTTTAAATATCATTAACAGATTCTTAAATGCCACAAAGATCAGACCATAGCTATGTGAAGGAATCTTTGGAGAAACTTTGTTAGCTGTATGGCAAAGTCACTCCTTGATTTATGAAGAGTGTAATAAGACTGAGCATACCAAGATGGACACCATGGGCTTCATTCAAGGAGCTCTGGATCGAATACCAAAGACTGGCTTCAGTGTGAACGTATCATCAGATCAGCGATAGATATATATGTGCCTCTGGTCCATTGAGAACAGAGAGGAAGGGTCAAATATAACCCAGGAGGCTAGAAAGGGTCAACTCAGGGAAAGCCATGCTTGAGCTGAATCTTAGGGATGAGTAGGAGTTACCAGAGGGCAATCATAGCAGAAAAGCATCAAATAGGTGGGGCATGTTGATGAACTAAATGCAGCTCATCCATGTGAGAGGGAAGGTAAGGTGAGAGATAGGAGATGGTGAAAATCAAGGCTGAAGTTGAGGGCAGGTGAGACAAGGTCATTTGAAGCCCAATTTCTTGCATAGGTGCATCTCCCATGCCAGGCATATTTCTGGCAGCTAAGTCCACTACAGCTTTTGCTCTGTTTAGGCTGATCAGGGTGTCAGAAATGTCTCCTCTCTGCTGTCCATTTCTGTAGAATATACATCTCTTAAATCCTGATTACAGCCTGCCACAGCCCAGGAGCCCTCCTTCATTAGATCTGTCCAGTATGATGTAACAAATAGATATTTGCCATGTACCCTTAGGTTACTTTCACATTAGCTCAGTCCCTGCTGCTTCCTGCCACTTCAAGGTTTCAAGTGTGTTTATTTTCCTTTCATAGATTGTACACTTGAGATTACAAAGCACACAAGGTTTCTCTTACATCATTTCCATATACTGCTGCTCATAGACTTGGTACTCAATATGGATTTGTCAAAAAATATCCTTGGTACCTTGAGTTTTATTCTACAGTTTTTTTAGATAAGTTTGCCAGGTTGTCCTTGAGCACTTGATTTTCCTGCATCTGCCCTTGAATGGTGGGATTATAGGCCCATGCCTAGACATTTGATGACCTTTGATATTTGATGATCCCTGCCTTTGGATTATCACCGTGCCTAGACATTTGATGACCTTAAACCTGATTTTTTCAATACAGTAGCCAATAGCCATATGCAACCATTTAAATTTTATTTAATGTTAAGTTAGATGAAAATTCCATTTCTCAATTACATTTGCCACATTCCAAGTGTTTAATAGCTCACACGTGGCAAATCGCAACAATATTGAATAATACAGAGAACATTTTCATGATCAAAGCAAGTTCTTCATTTTTCACTGCTTTAAGACACTTTTTAAAGAATTTTGAAGAAGTGAAACTGTGGCTAAAGTTGTAGAGCACCAGCCTTTAAAAAAATTGCTGAGGGACAACACCCAGGCTGAGTTTAAGCCATAATATGGAAACACACACACACACACACACACACACACATGTAATGTAAAGTCTTGGTATAAAAGTTCTACTGGTTATTGGAAAAAATAAGCATGTATCCTCTGGCATATACATTCCTTAGTAGGGCACTGGGGGCTCATGTCTATAATCCGAGCTACTCAGGAGGCTGAAATCTCAGGTCATGGTCCAAGCCAGAAGTGGCAGAAAGCCTATAAGACTCTTACCTCCAATTAACTATGAAAAAAAACCCGCCAGAAATGTAGCTGTGGCTCAAAAGCTCAAGGACAGTGTGCAGGTTCTGAGTTCAACCTCCAGGACTGGCACACACACACTTATGCACATGTGCACACACACATGCACGTGCACTCTTGCGTGCGCGTGCACACACAAACACACACACGGGAATTTTCATATGAGAGCTACCTTAGGGCACTTTGGAATCATATCTATAAGTGGTCAAAGAGTGCCATTCAATTCTATTGCATATGAAGTTAAAGTTATTGATGAAATCTTATAATTTGATTCCAAGTAATTTATTTTTACAAGCTTGGCAATACATGCGTAGATATTTATTGAAGGAATAAAAATAATAGCATTTTATTGATGTCTATTCTGTGCCAGGTATTATAATAATGTGCTAAAAATATTTTATATTGTATATATTTTAATTTAACCTTTAGTACAACCCTTTGAAATATATATTGTTGAAGAAAAGGGAACTTTGGCCATTGTGGTATGTAATGATTTATCTAGATAATGTAGACAGAATAGGTAGAGCTAATGGTCCAAACCAAGACTGCTGACTGCATGGCCTCTCCAGATAATAATTTTCTGATATCAATCTCGCAGAGCTAAGCGATACGACCATTTCCATCTTCACATCTATCTACAAAATAAAGCATTATAGATTTAAAGACTGGTGGCTCATCCGTGTAATCAGTTACTCAGGAGGCTGAGATCTGAGGATTCAGCTTTGAATCCAGACCTGGCAGACAATGCCAAATGATTTTCTTTATCTCCAACAAACCAGCAAAAAAGTCTAAAGTCCAGATGTGGTTCAAGTGATAAAGTAGCAACTTGAGTGAAAAAGGAGAGCATGAGGTCCTGAGCTCAAGCCCAATACCAGTAAAAAGAAAATGAAAAGATATTTTAACTATTCACTATTTCCAAATTTTGATTTTTTTCTGCAAAAGTAGACCCTCTCTTGGTTATCATGTCCCTTTCCATGTACCTTTTTATTTTATTATATCTATCCAAATATTTTATTATATCCAGAAACATATCCCAAAGTACTATATTGTATTATTTGGAAGATTTTTAACCTAAATAAATAGAATACAACACACAGTAATTTACATTTCTTTCACTCCGTGTATTTTCAGGATTTATTCCTGTTTATGCATGTAGCTTTGGCTCATTTATATCTTCTTTTTGTATTAGTTCAAGCGTGAATATAGTACTGTTTCTCTATCCTATTGATAGCCATGTATGTGGTCCATAGCCTCTTCTTGAAGCTAAGTATCTTGGGAAGAAAACCAAAGAGTGCTTGGGTATACTCACCTCCACGTCACTCGCAGGCAGTAATTGTTCTAAAAATGGCGATTTCAATTTGTATTTCCATTGATGATTGCTTTAAACTTCTCTTTTTCACCGTATCTGTAGTACCTGTAACTTTTAGACTTTAATTTTTTGCCATCCTAAAGAGTATGAAATACTTTCTTTTTGTTTTAGTTTTTATTTCCTTAATAGAGTTGTATCCATTTACTTATTCTTAGGAACCATCCAAATTTCTTCTTCTGTGACATTCTGACCATTTTCCTTGTCCTAATTTCCTAAGAAGTTCTGTCAAAACAAATTCCAGGAAATGAAAACATGGGTTTTGTTGTTGTTCTTGTTGTTGTTGGTGGTGGTGGTGGTGTTTTACTTTGGGATTTTTTTCTCTTTTTATGGGAGCAATGTGGGGTTACAGAAAGTGAGGGAGGAAGCATGAACAAATTCTGTCATGGTATTCAGCATACATTATGTGACAAATGAACTATACAACTTGTGGGCAGGGACAGTAAGGAGAAACTGGTGAAAAGTGATGGAAGGGGTAACATTGTCCTAAAAGGAAATGTATTCATTACCTGACTTATGAAATGATAACCCATCTCTACAACACTTTAATAATAACAATAAAATATAATTTGTTAAAATCAATTATTCTAATATTTATTAACTAAATATTAAGCATTCTAATACAGGATAATTCATTATTTATTATGTATGTGTATTGCACATTGCTTTCTGATTTGTCTGTTTCTTTTGTTTTTCACATGATTCAGAGCGGCTTTTAATTTAATATAGTCATATGTGCAAGTTCCTTCTTTAAGGTTTGCACTTTTATTTTCTTAAGATTTTATTTTCTTAAATATGTCTTCAAGATGTGAACATGATAATCTTATGTTTTCTTCTAAAAATTGTAAAACTTCCCATTTTACAGTAAGGACCTTGTTTAATTGTGGGTTTTACTTGTATAACACGATATGAAATTGGTATCTGAGTTATGATCTACATAACCAATTTGGTTTTTATTTTTCCTTAGGCTCTCCCATTGTGTAAAGTGGCATTTATTGAGTTCCCTGTATGTGTGTGGCTAAGCCTAGGCCTCTTCTGTGCGATTAAAATTTCTATTTATCTCATTGTTAATAGTCTTATCATTTCTGGAATCTGATGGTGCACTTCTATGCCCTCTTTCTATTGCTCTTAAAAATTGGTTAGGCTAGTCTTTGCTTTCTCTTTTTTCTTCTTAGTTTTTAGAACAACTTGAAAAATCTTGGTCTATTTTATTTTTATTCTTTCTTTTTTCATTCTGCCAAATTACATCTATTTTAAATCCATGGAATGAAAATTCTATACTTTAATCGTTTGTATATCATGTAAGAGACAAAACTACTTCACATGGCCCTGAAGGTGCCCCCCCACTCCAAATATACATATAAAGATATATTCTGTTCACAGGCAGTAGTGATAAACAACAAAATATACACTGGTTACAGAGATGATTGGCTATCTTGAAAAGGTTGCTAGATGAATGGATCAAGAAGATGTGGTTTATATACACAATGAAGTTCTATGGTTCCATCAGAAAGAATGACATTACCCTATTTATAAGGAAATGGAAAGACCTGGAAAAAATTATATTAAGCAAAGAAAGCCAGGTCCAAAGAAAAACAAGTTGCATGGTTTCCCTCATTTGTAATAACTAGAATATGTCTATGACAGTCTTAACAGGAGATCACAATAACCCAATTGCTAACTGCGTAGGACCATATATAATGAAGCATATCAACATAAACTCCAAGAATTTGGAACAAGAGGTTCTTATTATGTCCTGTATGCAGTTATTTCTATTTTTCTCCTGTTTTAGTTTCCTGTACCCTTTGTCTTATATATAAATTTATCTGATCTATGGAAAGGAAAGGGAATCACAGAAACACCAGGACCAAGGATGAACTAAAATGCAACAATGATACTCACTAGACACTATGTTGGAAATGTATACAACTTTGTGGGGGCAGGGGAGTAGAGAGGAGTGAGTGAGAAAAATTGAAGGAGGGGGTAATGGTGTTTAAAAAGAAATGTGCTCATTACCTTACTTATGTAACTGTAACTCCCCTATTCACCACCTTTGCAATAAAGATACTTAAGTAATAAATCAGAAGGTGACATGGGGTAGTGTTTAAGGTTCACCCTGGAAACTATAGGAAACTTGGCCAAAACAGGAAGAAGACTGTGAAGTCAGAACTCAGTGCTGGCTATGCAGAACTAAGGTTGTATATCTTGTCTTACCTAGTAGTGTCAGCATTACTATGTCAGATCCACCCCACATAGGATTATCAGCCAGACTAGGCAGGATAAGATAGCAGAATATGAGTGTAGCCAAAACTAGTGGCAATTGACTGGATATCTAGGCGCATGGAAGATACTAACAAAATGTAAAAGCAAATAAGGTAATCAGAATTGTATGACTCCTTCTCTTACTATTAGTCCTTCATCAGAAAGAGTTTTTCTACCATTAATATAGGATATGCTGCTTACCTTCTTTTTCCTTAATGGGCTTTTATTTATTAAAACAATTACATTGGAGGTGTCTGTTTAGCCTGTACTGTACACACTGACCATGTCTTTCGAAAATGCACAGCCTGGTAAAGTTTTCTAAAATTGTGCACTTCAAAGAAGAATATATCTACTAATAATGATTTGAATTTTATATCATTGTAATATGTATGTTAGTGTTAATTAGACTCAGTGCTTACAGATTAAGAGAATTACACAGGAAATAGGAGCAGGACTGTGGACCATGTTCCTACTTGTCTCAAAATGTTGTTGAGTTACTTATTCAGTGAGTCACATTGATCTAACCTTATGAAATTATGTTAAATAACTACATATCTTTCTTGATTATACTGATTTTCTTACTTTGGTCAGCATCCCTAACTCTCAATTACTAGTTTTGTTTGTTCTTTAGCTGGCTTTCTTTGACCTAGAAAGATTCATTGTTGTGCTTATTTTATTTTTTATTATCTTTAAGTAGTTCTGCAAAGAGATTTCAATTCAACATATAAGTTCATAAGTACAGTACATCTTGATCAATACCACCCCTTTCTATTGCTTATTAATTCTTTAAAAAATTTATGGAAATATAATGCTGTGTGACTCCTCCCTCAATAGAGAACCGTAGCTGAGTGTCTTTACAATAATTTGGAATACATCTGCTAGCAGAGAAATGAGTGTAGTTTCAAAATGTTCATGTTCCATTCCCTGTTTCTCCAACTTACCTTTGTAATATTATTGTCTGTGCAACAGGCATTAGGAATGATTTGATAGTACTAATTTTGGGGTCATTGTTACTAGTCAATAAATTTATTTTCATGAATACTTAAGAGTATTGAAAACTTTTTAAAAATATTGTGTGAAGTGTGGAACATCTCTGTTTTTTATATTAAAGTAATTAAAGATGAAGAAAAAAAAACTATGTAGGGGATTAAAGCCCAATGTAAGAGCAGGACTATACAGGAGGTGTGGTCTTCAGTCTAGCGCCACTCAGGGGCAGCAGAATATAAGGTGAGGTCCTCTCTAAACCTCTCTAGCATGAGATGACCCCAGTTTCGAACTTGGAAGTGAGAAAAAACACCAGGAGAATGTCTCATAGTGAGTTCTCAAAAACCGTTATTTTATTCCCTTCAAAACAACTACAACCTGCTAAAATAGTCTCCCACCCAAATGCCAGAAACTGTGCCCTCATCCACCGGGTATCTCCAGTCTGTTTTACTTGGAGGATGCACTTCATTCTCTGTGTTTTTTCTTCTGTTGGAAGTTGTGGCTGTCATCATGGAGTAGAGTTCTATGTCTGTGAGGCCTTTTCCTTCATGCATGTAATTATTCCTTTTCTAGATCTTAAGGAGCTCAAGACCCAGCTGCTCTTCAACTCTGATATGGGTAAAGCTGCTTAACTTCTTTCTGTCTCAGTATTGTCACCACAGGGTATGAACTAAACAAGTTAAGTGCACAAGCACTTAGAAGAGTGATCAGCACGTTGCAGACCTCTTATAGGAATTGAGTAAATAAAAGTGAACAAATATATTGTGCTAGACTGGTGCTTTGTTATCTCTTGGCTGATGCCAAACTATTTGATACAGGCTCAGCGCTTCTAAGCTACCTCAGCTTCTCAGCCTCAAGTTCTCCCTTCTGAATCATTGTCATCTCAGAGGGTCATCTTTAGCCTTAGTGGAAATTGACTCCCTGGAGTACTGGAATTGTTCAGCACATCTGAGTTTTTCTTATCAATGCATTACTAGTATCAAGCACTGCTTGAGGGCTTGTTAAATTTGGGGTTATATTTGGGTCAAGGATGAGGGTTGGTGATAATCTGTCTGGTGTAATGGAAATATTATGCTTTAATCTTCATCATATCATGGGGGAAGAAAGCTTGGTTTACAAGACCCTAGGCAAAACCCTTGTCCAACCCAATTAACTAAATTTTACACCACTGAACTTATTAAAGTCAACCGATCACAACCATCCTGAGTGTGGTCAGGGGGTAGGGGGGTCTTGGTCATGCACCATAAAATAGAGGCTTTCCTGGTTCTGATCTGAAGTCTACTCCTTTTTTATAAAAGCACTACATTGATTTCTTTCGTTTAGCTTTGACAGAATAGCTGGCTTCTTTCCATGCCAGGCCCAGTGACACAGAAGCATTGGACTAATTCTCTTTTCCTCTATATGTCCAGCGTGGGGACCCCAACGTCCTTCCCCTATGAGGGGAGGATGGTGGGACTGGAGCTGCCAGTGTACTAGCCCTTAAACTTGATATGAAAGCTGGGAAATGGGAATTGAGAGGAAAAAATGGTGGGCAGTGGTGGCAGGGGGGTGGAGGGAGTGGTGAAAATAGTTTAATCTTGAAGAATTTAGATGTAATTACAAAATAATACCTCCATATCACAGCTGTGCTTATTCACCCAAATACAATCTTCACAGTTCATGAATTCTACTTCCTATTTATTAATGGTTTCCCCCCTCCAGTTAGTGGATTGGTTCTAATCATAAATGAATTCTTAATAGCTTCAAACCAAAGGAATTACAGTACAAAGGTCACTGTTTATTTTTTCAAGTGACTTTTTGTAATCGAATACCCAAGATTCATGATAAGAAAATTCGCTCCTTCTGGAACTGATTGAAGGATGAAAGGGCTCTTTCCCTCAAAGGTTGACAATGTCACATTAAAGACACTGAAGTAAAAGGAGGCCCTAGGAGCAGTCCTACTTCCAATGCATATAATCACAGGCTTTTGTTCAAGGAAAATTATCTGTAGCATAGTCTCTGACAGCCTGTATTAGGATGTAACACTGGAAGGTGAATATGGTTATATGATGGATATTTTATGCATAGGTATGAAGAGGACTACAAAACCTGTTGAAATGGTTTAAGAAGGGGGAAAAGGACAATAAGAGGGAATGGTGGAAGGATGGATTTGTTTGTGGGTACATTGTATATGTATATATGGAAAATGTTACAGTGAAACTTTGGTGCAAAACATGTATGCTTAATAAAAACAGAAAAATGTGGAAATTGAGAAAAGAAAGATTGCATACTCTTGAAAAAATCAAATTAATAATTTAAGTTGGATAAGGGTTAATGTATAGCTGTCTTGAAATTTTAGGTTGGTATTAAATCCCTGTTGGATTTACAATGCTCCTTTGGATTGTGTTTTTGGGCAACACATATGTAGATCTAAACTATTATGAGGAAGAAGGAGAAAGGAGCAAGGAAAAGGCACACACTCCTCCTCCTCCTCCTCTTCTTCTTCTTTTTGCTGGTGCTGGGGTTCGAACTCAGGACCTGGGCACTGTCCCTGAGCCTTTTTTTTCAAGATTAGCACTCTACCACTTGAGCCACACCTCTACTAGCATTTCAGTTATGTTTACTATATACACTATGTGCATGGGTGTGCACGTTGATTTTCTTTTTTTGTCTGGTTATCATCTATTATGTGTTTCTTTTTTAATATATATATTTTTATTGTAAAGGTACTGTACAGAGGGGTTACAGTTACATGAGTAAGATAATGAGTACATTTCCTATGGAGAATTGTTACCCCCTCCTTTGTTTTTCCCCTACCATCCCTTCCCTCCCCACATCCCCAACTCCTCTCTCTCCCCCCCCACTAAGGATACAGGTTGACCCATTGTAACAATGATATGAACAAAACACTATGTTGAAAACGAACTTTGCACGTTGATTTTCTAAGCTCCACCTTCCCTGACCGCAGCGTTGCCGTTTAGATTCAGATTCGATAAGCTTCTGTTTAGTCTTTGTACAGTCTGGCTCACGTTTTCAGAGAAGTCCTAAGAGTCTTAAAATTTGGACTAATTTGATTCACTGTCGACTAAAAGGGTTTCCTTTCTCTAGTTTTCTGGAGATCATAATTTTGTAGGTTGTGAGACAGAAAGAAGGAAAGAGACATAATGGCTAATCATATAGCTAAAGGTGTTCAGTAAGCTGAATGGCTTTCCCTTTGCTAGGAGAAACAGGGTTAAAGATAAAAGCAGTTTCTTTTTCAGGTACTAGATCTAAAACGTACTAAGGATTTCCATAAGAAGTTCTTCTTTGTTTATTTTATGGTTTGTTTTTATCTTATGGTTTGTTTGTATCTTATGGAGATGATTTCTTTTTAAAATGTACTTGTCTACCTCATTTTCCACATGCCAGTTTCCTTACATGTAAAGTGGAAAGAATACAGCATAGATATATTGCCAGGGTAGTGTCAGTGCTGCTACTGCAGCAGCAACAGTACAATTGCCCAGGTAATGTTAGAGGAGGAGGAGGAGGATGGCGATGACAGATCTAGAGGAGAGCAAAGTCTTGTGAGAAGAAGACTTTGCATTTTAAGCAAGGTGCCATTTTGCAGTGAACCCTATGGAGCTTTAGATTTGTCTCTCTAGTTAAATTTGTGTGAGTATGACTAAATCCAGATGAATTTATTGAGCTCCTATTAACTGTGATGCATTTGTGCCAGGACTATGCTGTTCAGGGACACACTAAGGTGATCCATCAGGCAGTCTCCGCTGCAAAACCATGGATTCACTCAATGTTTGAGGAAACTTAGTCACCTCCAACAGAGATTTCCTTTTATTTTTGTTTGTTTTTCCTCTTGTTTCATTCAGACTTGTTCTTGAGATGTGAAGGTTGATTGGACACATCAACCAGTAGTAAAGTAGCAATTTCTCATTTTCATGTCTTCCTCCTCTTCCTTTCCTCTTCCAACTTCTTCTTTCTGCCTCTTCAATGTCCTCCTTTTATTTTATTTATTTACTTTTTGAGAGATAGAATTAGGCTTCCCCAGCTAGGTAGCTAGGGACAAAAGATGGAGTCCGGGGCCAGTTCCGACATGGCAGAGAGGAGGCGCACAAGAAACACTCATTTCCTTCCTATCAGGCTTCGAGGCATAGTGCACGTAGCCTTCATGACTGTGGCCAGGCATGTGTTCCCCAAATTCCACCCAATCAGGACTCCAAGCCATCTCTGTGCCAAAATGAAGGACCCAATTATAGGATGGCTTCTTTGCTCATGCAAAGGAACCAATCACAATACTCCTCACAGTGAGAGCACATTCCAACACGTGCCCTTATTGGTAGAACAGGGGACCTGTACCTACTGTGTCCAATCAACCTTCACATCTCAAGAACAAGTCTGAATGAAACAAGAGGAAAAACAAACAAAAATAAAAGGAAATCTCTGTTGGAGGGGGAGTGCTGGAGGGAGGGAGGAGGAAAGAGAGAAGAGGGACTGTAGACATATATTTCTTGGTGAGTCTGTTTCTATTTTATCACCACATCATTGTCAACATCAATAGATAATTCTTTTTTAATTTAATTCATTTATTTTTGTCGGTGGTGAGGCTTGAACTCTGGGCCTGAGCGCTGTCCCTCAGCTCTTCAGCTCAAAACTAGTTTATCACTTGAGCCACAGTGTCACTTCCGGTTTTCTGAGTGGTTTATTGGAAATAAGAGTCTTACAGACTTTGCTGCCCCTGGCTGGATTTGTACTGTGATCCTCAGATCTCAGCCTCCTGAGTACCTAGGATTACAGGAGTGAGCCACTGGAGCAGGCTACAATTCATTTTCTGTAGGGTCCTTTCCTCCTCTTTCTTTCCCACTTTTTTATGGTTTAGAGAGGTGTGATCTTTCCTTCCCACTTCCCCCTCTAGCCATAGACAGACACAGGTAGATTCCTGGCTTGCCCAACACAACCATAGGAGAGAGGTACGGGGAGAGAAAGGGGACAGAATTATTTGTGGAGACATTTAATAATGCCTTTTTATATCTCTATTCAAAATATCCTAAACTATATCTTCAAGCAATTATGTTTCATAGAAGATATGTTTGAATTGGGTTTATATTATTCATAGCCCCACATATTTATTGAATGAAAATTTAAATGAATTACCAAGATTCAGAGGATAAGTACTTCTACCTGAGTGTGTAATTAGCAACATCCTGAAACGACATTTTTCCTGTGTACTTTCATTAAACATGGATACTTAGGTAGTTTGAGGCATAGGTAGTCAGTTCTTAGGCATGAATAATTAGAAATAAACTTTCTTGCTTGTCCAAGTAAGTTGTGTCCAATAGAGGACTCAATTTGAGATAAAGTTTATTTAAAGTTTCTGAATATGGAGGCTTTTATTGTTGTATTACTTGTTCTGTGAGCAGGAATATGCTTATCATTTTTATAGAGTTTTACATCTTATAAACAGTAATGTAAAGAAAAAAAAGAAAATGAATAGAACCTGTCATTTTCCATTGGCGTTGGCTACATGCAGAAAGAGAACAAAGTGAATATTGTAAATATCCCACATATGTAAACACTGCTATCGCATCTCTATTAATCATGTACTACAACATTTGATATTCTCAATTAAAATCTTTAATTTGTCTGCTCTAAAGCCTGCAGTCCCTAGTATAATTGCTCTCTTATTTTCCCGGATAACTTATTTAGAGAACAAAATAAAATAAAATAATGAAATGATTTTAAACTGAAAAGGCCTGTAAATAGCACTCTTATTTAAATTACAATACTTCACACTCGTCTAAGGTTTCTTCTCTGAAATCACGCAGCTGTTTTCCTTAGGGTGTTCTCACGAGTTCATAAAGGAAAGAAGCACTGTTTGGAGCCTTATGAAACCCCAAGGAAAGCAGCTGTGTTTTTGATAAACCAAGCTTTAGTTTCAACACTTGAAGCTATGGAGAAATTTACATGGGAAGTTTCTGCATTCTCCATGTACAAACAATTTATTTTCAACAGTGACAACCTACACTATACTTAAAGAAAGCTTACATAGCATAGGGGGCAGGATGAACACCCTGGAACACACACAGGGCAGGAGGAGACTGCCCTGCATCTACCAAGTGTCATTCTCTCTGACCTATCTCAAACCTACCAGGGAATCGGGATAGAAAGAGGAGGTGCTGTGGTTGAACTATTCATCAGATGCCCATGTACCCTCAGTAGAGGAGATGCATCCTCCATTTGTGGCTTGAACCAAGGAATTCAACAGAAAAAAAGGGGACTCAATCAGGAATGATCAGAAAGCCCAGATGTAGCCAATCTGCACTTGTCTTGGTGTGGAGGGCTGTACAAAATCTTCCTGCTCCCTCCTGGGCCATCAAGGTCTTTATTCTTCTGGGACTGGAATTTAAGTTTGGTTTAACTTTGTAGGAAGTAACCCAGTTGTGGTCTCCTAAGTACAAGAAATCTTGTAGGGGAACGACTCCTCAGGGTGCTACATGCTTTAGCCCATGCTCCCTGGATCGTGGCACGTCCTTTGCTCAGTGAAAAGCCTCCAGTACCATTCTTTCTTCATTAGGACAGTTCTCCATCCAGATGACTCATTTATTCAGAGCTGTATCTTCCTCTGCTCACCATCCATCTTGCAAACTTTGCCTCTGATTCCCTTGCTTCAGTGCTATAGCTTGAGCAACAATCAAACTTCAGCATCCTCAATGAGCAAGAGCTCTTTTAAGGGAACTCAGTTATTGCCATTGGTTAATCTTTCGTTGCTCGTTTTAAGGGAAATGATAATTGTTACTATAAATATTTTCCAGTGTAATTACTTTGGTTTCTGTTATGGTTTCAGAATATGTGATGGACAAGGAAGCAGGTAAATATAATGTGGTATGACTCACACAGTCAGAGACCGAACCATGTGTACAGGAGGTGTTTAATGGAGTAACATCTCAGCAGTTTAGCCATTTCTGAACATGTGAGTTAACAACTTCAAGTGGGCTATGTCGTTGCATTGGTCACCTGGTCTTAGACAATTCTCACTGGAAAGAAATACAATAATATTCCTCAAGCTTTAGAACTAATAGTTTGTAGAGGCATCATTTCTGGATAAAGCTGATCCCAAAGCGCATCTCCAATGGCAAGTGACGTTCTTCTTTCTAAAACTGGTTTTATGTCTCTGTCAGAGAGTCCTGGAACCAAAGAGGTACGTTCATGTTTATTATGAATAAATTTATGCATCTTTATTATTCCTGAACATATTTGATCACCTCGAAAATAAAGATAGCTGATTGACTTACCAAAAGAACAACCTTGCTCTACTTCCCATTGGCTATGGCTGGGACATTCCATAATGCCACCCTCATCAAAACAACTCCGTCTCTATTATAGGTAGCACCATCTATATGAGCAGAGCACTCTGTCCTGCTGCTCCAGGCTGAGCCGGGCAGACCATCTGCACTTGGTTTTCCATGCAGCCCTCCTGCCTGCAAGTCCATTTTGGCAGCTGTTATGAGATGATTTGTGAGTTCAAAGCCAGCCCACACAGGAAAGCCTGTGAGACTCTTGTCTCCAAATTAACCACCAGAAAACCAGAAGTAGTGCTGTGGCTCCAGTGGTAGAGCACTGGCCTTGAGCTAAAGAGCTGTGGGACAGTGCCCAGGCCCAGAGTTCAAGACCCACGACTAACAAAAAAAAAAAAAGAAAGAAAAGGGACAAATGAAAGAAAGGAGAAGAGAAAAGTAATTGTCTCTTTGCTCTTCTGTGAAGAAATCTACTGCTACTGTATATTACAATCTCCAAATTTAGTTTTCTCATTATAATTGATAAAATGCATAGTCTCATGTTACAGAATAAATTAGCGATTGGTAAAATTATCTGCATCTTCCTAAATACTCTTTAAGGTAAGTGGAGTTAATTATCTCATATAGCAATTCACAGCCACACTTAAGTGCAGAAAAATGGGTGTATTGTTTAAGAATGTGAAGCTGGAAATTTTGAAATCATCTTTTGGAAAATATTGCTCAGCCCCTGTCCAAATGGTTCCACTAAGAAAGAATAACTAATTAGTCATGGTACAATCATAAAAATATTGATAACAGTATCTGTGATATTTAATCTGATTATTTCAATCAGTGGCTGTTGTCAGGAGATGGAAGGCTAAAAGCCAGGGGTTGCATTGTATGCACATGTGGACGGTGCTGGGAATAGTCAATTTTAGTAGAAAATTAGACTGTCTTACACGCTATTGATGAACGAATACACAAATGAATGCGTGGGTGACTGTATAATGTGCAACACAGTCTTTGAAGAAAGAGCATGAGTTTGGCAGGAGACAGAACTGGAATATTGGAAGATCACATTTGTTACATACACAACACAGGATTGATCCTTTCACACTCCTTGCCAACCTTACCACATTTATGGAAATGCCGCTTTTCCATGAAGACTTTGACTTAGTTTTTCTGCCTCTATTTCTGGCTTTGGTTAAGCTTTATCAAAGAGCTCAATGAAATGGATCAAGCAACAACACAATAACTTCAAGTACAATGGCACATCTCTTTATGTCTCTAGATACACATTACATGCATTGTCTTCACGTTTGCCAATCATCGATGGTGAGTGATACCTTTTTAACTCCTGGCTCGTCTCGTAGGTGCAGGGGTCACTTGAATAATTGTGCAAGTTTATATAAGGTGGTTAACTATTGATTGTGCCTTGTGCGTTCACTCTCTCTGTTGCATGGGTTTTCACCCCTGTCACCCTTGTGTCTTTCTAGTTATTGAAGATTATGACTCAGGATGAAGAACTAGAGAAATCTACCTTATAGACTTCTATATAATAGCATATGTTCTTTTAAATTGATAAGTCAACTTTGAAATAGAGGGAACCCTTGATGTTTAACCAAAGGAAGACACAGATTCAGTAAAGGATGTAACCCTTTCTAAACTCTGCTTGTTGACTTAGCCGCCTTTTCTTTGCTGGTATTAGAGACAGCAAATACTTAAGATTAAAAAAAAAATGTTCCCTCTGGTCAAGAAATTCTTTTTTTTTTTTTTTAAATTTTATTTTATTTTATTTGTGAACATACTGTACAGAGGGGTTACAATTGCATGGGCAGGATAATACGTACATTTCTTACCAAGCATTGCAGCCTCCTCCTTTGTTTACCCTTCACATCCCTTCCCAGCCTCCCCCCTCCCCCCATCCCAATCCTT
>NW_012267217.1:54223931-54386379 GCF_000151885.1 Dipodomys ordii
TGTGTATTCTTGCCTTGGCTTTCTCTCACTTGTCTAACTCTCTGTCCTGTGATGGCACACTTGGTGTGTTTCTCTGGCTTAGGACTGTTCACTGGAACTCTAAAACTGCTTTCTATGCGAGAGCTTGTTCAGCTTCCAGCTTGTCCTCCGCCATCTTGTCCTCTTCTCACCAAGAAATTCTTGTTAGCTACTTTTTAAATCTCCTATTTCCTGAAGCTAGACCTTAATTCCAGTGGAAATGAGTGCAGTATTTGCAATGTCAGTTTTAAAATGATTCAAATTTAAGTGTGTATGGTGTATTTGTACTTGCTAAATCTGGCATCTCTGCAGGTAACTTTCAAAATAACGCTTCTGCTGTTTACAAGTAGCTAGCATTGATAGGTTTGTTTGTGATAAAAAAATTTATGTATTAAACATTTTTTTTCAGATCCTCGTGATTGAACCATGGACTCCATCTCCAAGCTCCTTGTGCTCAAGGCTAGGACTCTACCACTTGAGCCACGTGCCACTTCCAACTTCTTCTGAGTAGTTGCTTGGCAATAAGAGTCTCACAGACTTTTCCTGCCATAGCTGGCTTCCAACCACGTTCCTTATATTTCAGCCTCCCAAATAACAAAGATTATCAGTGTGAGCCACTGGTGTACATGTAAACTTATTAATAAAGGCAACTCAATGGAGAAAATTGATTGAGAAGTATCATCACGTGATTTAGCTTATTTATTGATTTTATTATTTTTAATTTTCAAAAAAAATTTTCAAAAGTCCTGAGTATGTAGTCAAGGAAGGCCTGGAACACACTATGTGATCCAGACTGGGTTCAAGTTCATGATTTCTCTCAGCCTTCCAAGTGCTGGGATGGTTAGTGTGCACTACCACAGCTGGCTTAATTTTTTGTTTTGTTTTGTTGGTCATGGGGTTTGAACTCTTGGCTTGGGCACTATCCCTCAGCTCTTCAGCTCAAGGCGAGCACTCTACTGCTTGATCCACAGTGCTACTTCTGGTTTTCTAGTGGTCTATTGGAGATAAGAGTCTCACAGACTTTCCTGCTCAGGCTGGCTTTGAACCGTGATCCTCAGATCTCAGCCTTCTGAGTAGCTAGGATTACAACGTGAGCCACCGGCACCCAGCCTAGCATAGTTTATTTTTAAGTCTCAGTTTTTGTCTGAAGAAGTCAAGAAATCTTTGAGAGGCATAAGACCTCTGCAATACAATTCCATGGATGTAGGGAAAAAGTAAAACATAGAAGAATATTTGCAGTGGTCAAGCACCCTTAGTGCTGTTACAAGAAAAAACAATAATGCAGGAGTTTGAAATAGTTTAGTCAAATGACAAACTATTTCTCTTTCCTTCATTCCTTCCCTTTTTTCTCCCTTTCCTTCCCCTTTTCCTTCCTCTCTCTTCTTCCCCCTCTCTTTTCACTTCTCTCTTCCTCTCTCCTTGTTCTTCCTCTCCCTTTTTTTCCTTTATCTCTTTCTTCTCTTACCTGAGGTGAAGATAAAAAGGGATACTTCTTTTCCAAAAAACCAAGATGTCCTAATTCAGCTATACTCTCTATGCACAGGCTGAAATGGGAGGAAAAGCCCTTGGTTTAAGTGAGATGTATCTCAAACTCCCCTGGAAGTCAAGTTTAAAATACGAATGAAATGTTCTAACTGCACCTGACAACTGCTACCCTTCTTCTCTATCAAGTATGCCCACTGGGAGCCCACCTGGCAGTCCACTCAGAGACATGGTGCTAAAATAATAGGCAAAGATTTTATTTTGTGTTCTTAGTTTATGAACAGCATTTCAGTCTGTACAATTCCCTTCCCTTAGAAATAGCATCATGTGACAAGAGAAAGAGACATGGAAATAGATTATTAGAACTGTCCGACTCTGAAGTTATTCAGGACGTAGTGTAAAATTCTACACAGAGCTGGCCAAGAACAAGAGCTTGAATTTGAGGACAATAACCCAGTTGAGGATTTCTCTTGAATCTCTCTGCAGTTCTGATATAGCAAACAGAATGTTTTCAGTAACAACCATAAACATATGTTGATGGAAATTGAAATGAGCTAAATGACAAACAAAACACAGTGCTTTTTATTTCCAAATAAAGAGGTAGATTTCTAAAAGAAAAAGGAAGCAGAACATCACCAACTTGAATGGAAGAATGATGCCATTTCTGAGACATAGACAGGCATTGGACACATATTAGGAGAAATTTTAGTGATGCTAAGAATTTAGTTCAGGTATGAAGATCATTTCCTACTGGATGTACAGAATACACATACAATAGAAATTATCAAGCCAAGAAACATAAACAGAAAACACTTCTGTTTTTAAACTGTAAAAATAAGGGAAATTATCAACAGAATCAAGTGTGGTTTAATAATAATTTTCATTCAATATTCCAGAATTTCCAGATGGCTTGATATATCCCTAAAAATAAACAGTCTATACTTCTATTGTATAAAAGCAAAACACGTTCTACTTTCTAGCATTAGAAGCAAATGTCTGATAAAATATATCACTTAGATTACATTTATCTAGAATCATCACTGTCATATAAAAATATTTTCTTTAGACATTTGTTCAATTTCCTTATGAAAATTTATTCTATTTTGAAAGAGCTCATCTTTCACTCTGCGCAAATCTCTCCTTTCCATTTATTTTTTAATGCTTGCATTATTGTTTTTTCCTATTATTTGTGATTTGGTGGTTAAACAAAATCTTGTTGATTCTTTTTTTTCCTAACATACTTTGATGATGGCTTTAAGTAACTAATGATGCATAAGAATCTAGAAAAGACTTGTCAATCTACTAAGCCCTGTTACTCCAAAATTTCTAAGGACAAAAGAATACAATGATTGCATGCTGATGTGTTTCATAACCTACTCTTTTGTCTGTATTTTACTGTGGCTATTTTATTTATTTATTTTATCTACTTGCATGAATAGGATGTGAGATAGGGACTTTCAGCATTTGCTTTGTAGCTGCAGCTTCTTTTCTCTTTTAGTTAGATGTGAGGATTTTTCATAATGTAATTTAAGGTATCAACTGTACAACCAAAACATGATGAGAATAAAAAAAAATGCAAGCTGGGTGCTGGTGACTCACCTCTAGAATCCCAGCTATCATCCCAGGAGGCTGAGATCCTGGGGTTTGCAGGTTGAAGCCAGCTGAGGAAGGAAAGCCTGTGAGACTTTTTTTTGGGGGGGAGGTCCGGTCATGGGCTTGAACTCTGAGCTATTCCTCAGCTCTTCAGCTCAAGGCTAGCGCTCTACCACTTGAGCCACAGCGCCACTTCCGGCTTTTTTTTTCTGCTTATGTGGTGCTGAGGAATCGAACCCAGGGCCTCATGCATGCAAGGCAAGCACTCTATCACTGAGCCACCTTCCCAGCCCGAGACTTTTTCTTTTTTTCCCCTCTTTTGTTTCCCTTTCTGTCGGTTGTGAGACTTGAACTCAGGGCCTGGGCGCTGTCCCTGAGCCTCTTTGTACCCAAGGTTAGCACTTTACCACTTAAGCCACAATGCCACTTCTGGGTTTTGAGTGGCTAATTGGAAATAAGAGTCTCATGGGGACTTTTCTGTCTGGGCTGGCTTCAAATGACTGTCTTTCAATCTCAGCCTCCTGAGTAGCTAGGATTAGGAGATAGGAGCTTCACGGAGCTGGGCACCCAGAGTCCAGGCCCAGAGTTCAAGCCCCACAACCAAGGCCTCCCCCCAAAAAAGTAGGTATTTTTATTATTATATGTAGAATCATCCTATTTTATTTTAGCACACACAAGTTGATTTTTATTTGTACCTTTCTGTAAGGTTTATTCATTCATATGGGTTTGAGAACTGGTTTTGTGACATGCCAGCTTCACAGTTCAGAGCAAGAGATTATATATCTGAAAACCAGTTTACTCAGTGTTCAGATGAAACCAGCAATTGGCTTATTGGGTATATTAAATGAGAAAATGGCAAAGAGCATATTGTCTAGCACATGGGCCTTTCTTATCAAGCCATTAATTTTTTCTCTCCTTTCTTTCTCCTGCCTGCTGAGAGTGTTTTTTGTTGTTGTTACTGTTGATACTCAGGATGGGTAAAAGTTCAGTAGATGCAGTTGGGAAAGAATGGAAGTTTATGACATATTTGATATGCCTACAAGAGGTGAGCCCATATAAATTGACGACTAAAGGCTCTGTTATGTAGGAATGTGGCTCATGTCATATAAAGTTATCCTGGAAAAGACCCATGTCATATAAAGTTATCCTGGAAAACACCCAAGACAATTTATCGAATATTTAGTGGCCCCCGAATCCTGTATAAACCTGCATATTATGGGTATGCTTGGAGAAACAACGATGAACAGGGCTGGATCTTGCCCTTAAGGTAAAACTAATTTGATGGAGATATAAAATAAGCTATAAAGTACCCATAAAACCTAGTAGAATAAAATAAATGCTATGTTGAGATATAAACAGTGTGCCTTGAGACAGGAGAAAGGAAACTTGCTTTCCATTTGAATTTCAGAGAAGGTTCTCCAGAAAATTGACAAATTAAATGCCGAGAATTTTCTTCATGGGTCTACATCCTTATGGAATGTGACTTTAGAGTTTAATGATCATGTGTATGATGTATAATATGTCAAGTTGTGGCTAGCCTAAAGATGACACTCAGAAAAAGAAGGAAAGAAGGACCACTTTCCAAACATAAGTTAATATATTGGTTAAAAAGTTATGCTTTTCAGCAGATACACTGTCCATAAGTTTGTTGATATAGTAAGGAAAATCTATGAGAAAGTGACTTTCTATTTCCTGTATGGCAGCCTAGTGATATTAGTGAGAGGTAAAATTACAGCACTTGAAAGTGGAGCTGAGCACTATTTTGTGTGTAAATCACTGCCTTTATTCAATCAGTTAGCTATTTAATAATCTTGTGTTGTATTAATAGAGCCAACATATGTTCTTGTTAGCATTGCATTTATATAGAGATGTAGCTTACATCTAATAAAGTACACAGATAAAAGGTATACTGTTCAATGGATTTTGACAGATGGATCATATATGAAACTTTTGCTTAAATCAAAAATACTTCATTTCCCTTATCCCAGAAAGTTCCTGAACCATCTCTGTAGACAACTAGTGTAGATTCTTACACACAGAGATTTGTTTTTTTTTTCTTGTTTTAGAATCTCTCTATTAATTTAACATAAAGTATGGACCTAGACATTTGCATAAGGCTTCTTTGGTTTAACATAATCTTCAAAGATTCAGCCATGCTTTTAGATACTAGCAGTTCTTTTTATTTATTTTATTTTATTTTTTGTCAGTTGAATTCTGGGCCTGGGTGCTGTCCCTCAGCTCTTCAGGTCAAGGCTAGCACTCTACCATTTGAGCCACAGCGCCACTTCCAGCTTTTTTTCTTTTTGCTTATATGGTGCTGAGGAATCGAACCCAGGGCCTCATGCATGCAAGGCAAGCACTCTACCACTGAGCCACCTTCCCAGCCCCAGTTCTTTTTTTTTTATTGTGAAAATACTGTACAGAGGGGTTACAATTACATGGGTAAGATAATGAGCACATTTCTTATCTAGCATTGTAGCCTCCTCCTTTGTTTCCCCTTCCCATCCCATCCTCCCCCCAACTCCCCACCTAACCCTCCCCCCCACCAAAGTTGTAATGACTTGTATTTCTCATTGTTGCAATGGGTCCACCTTGTACATCTCATTGTTGCAATGGGTCCACCTATATCCCTATTTAAATGATTTGTTTTTTCCCTTTCCCTCCACAAATTCTAACAACATCAAATACAGTTCTTTTTTATTTTTGAGTTGTGTTCTGTGATCTGCTGATAAATATCTAACACCTGCCCACAAACAAAATTCAAAATGGTAGTTTTTGTCAGTTTCCAAGATATAAATACTCTGGCTCATTTTTTCACATATAATTGCACATACTTATCAGAAGGTTTAATTCATAATCACCTTATGAGTTCTTCGAGAAAATTTCTCATGATAGAGCCAAGGGCTGCCATTCAATTCAAAGATCAATGTGTTAGAAGTGTGAAGTTATAGGTGGATACTACCATAGTTTGTGAATAGTTACTTCTTGTGACATCGCATGCATGAGCCAGGTCTCTGGCATGTGATTGACCTTCATGAATTGTATAAATACAGCCAAGTTTGATCTCAATTCTGATTGATGTCAAGATATATTTTTGTTTGTATTATTTAGAATCAGTCTTCGAGGGACATTGTTCAACAAGCTTTTGGTGAGAATACGTTTTCATTATTACTAGATATATATCTAGGAGCAGAATTGCTTAATTATAAAATAAGTTTAAACTTAAGTTTATTTAAAAAAATATTACCAAATAGTTGTCCAGTAATGTCACTTTGCATTCCCAACAAACTATAGGATGTCTAGTGATCCATGGTTTTGCAAATAATTAGCATTCTTTTACATTTTAGCCATTTTGATGGAAGTCAGGTCTCCACGTGCTCTTTTTTAGTTCCATTTGCCTTTTGGCCATTTGTATGTGTTTCTTTGTAAATGTCTGTTTAAATCTTTGAACATTTTGGGGCTGCTTGTTATTAAATTAAATTGTCATATAAACTAACAGACATTTCCTGTGTTTTCTTTAGAAGTTTATTTTTGTTTAAATATTAGGTCTATTAATCACTTCAATTTAATTATCTCAATGTAATTATGAACTCACCTTAGACATTCTATTCTGCTTGCTTAATTAATTTGTATTTATTTCAAATTTTAGTTTTCTAAGTTTCTATAGATCTATAAGCAGTCTGTAAATCAGCTAACAAAAGGTTTTGAGTATTTTATGTTCTTTTTGTTTTTGTTTTTATCTATTTTGGGAATTGAACTTAGGAATCTTGTGCTTGCTAGAATAGGCACTTTGCCGCTTGAGCCTTGTCCCAGCTCTTTTTGCTTTAGTTATTGTTTTGAATAGCGTCTAGAGTATAAAGCCTGGTCAGACTTGAACATGGTCCTCCTGTTTACACTTTTGATATAGCTGACATGACAAACCTTCACCAACATATCCAGCTTTATTGGGTGATGTGAGGACTTATGAATTTTTGGCTTGGGTTGGGCTTAAATCTTGACCTTCCCTAATCTCTATCTCCAAAGCAGATGATATTAGTGGTAAAACCACCATCATAACTGACTTACTTTCTTTATTTTTAAAACTTCAGAATGTTTAAGCTTTAAAATCAATGAGTGAATTTCATTGAACTGACTTGTGATTTTGACTAGAAATGTGTTCAGCCTTGAGAACAATTTGTCTCCAATGACCTCTTAACAATACCATGTTATATATGATGTGTTTCCTTTTCATTTAGGTTTGTAATTTCTCCAGGAAATGCTTTATGGTTTCAGAGTACACGTCTCCATACTTTTGTATAATTTACCCATACATTTTTTCTAATTTCTTTAAAAATTATCTTTAAGTAAATGCACAAAAGTTACCATTTAACAGGGCAACTTATGAATACAATTCATCTTGATCAATGTGATGATCCCTTTCAAGAGTCTCACTCATAGGAGGAGGCTACAATGCTTGATAAGAAATTTACTCATTATCTTGCCCATGTAATTGTAACCCCTCTGTACAGTATGTTCATAATAATAAATAAATAAGAGTCTCACTCATTCTTCCCCTACCCACCTCTTCTCACATGTTACTTAATTTTGTAGGATATATATACATTGAATTCTTCACTTCATTTTTTACCCTCTTCTCCTTTTCATTTTCTACCTCATTCCCCTTGACTCCATACCACCGCTTTTAAGTACCCCTTTCCTAGTGTTTATTTTGCTGAACTTTGACTTTGCCTTTCAAAGAAATTATTTGAGTTCTCAGTTGAATTTACTATATTTCAGTTAATACATTTGCATAAACTTGCATTCTGCGCAACATAATTTTGTCTTATGTCCTCTAGTCAATCACATTATTTTAGAGATTATTTTTGAATTGCTAGATACTAATATGTAGATTTATTAAATTAGCCTTGTGTCCTCTGATCTATCCAAATTCACTTGTTAGCTAGATAAGTTTCAAAGTTATTCATTATTCTATATCAATCATGAAGTTGTTTGTGTAGAAGGATAGTTTCATTCATTCTTTCCCACTATTTTTACATTGTTCTTTCTTTATTTCTCAGGTTCTGTAGCGCAGCATGTAGTTTAGGTGATGAGCACTATGTCCTGTCCCTGTCTTCAGAAAGAAATATGAGCATCTATTCTCCTTGTATGAATATTTTGTTCATGTTTTGTTTACTTGGATAAGTCTTTAGTTTACCTTCATTATATTTTTGTGAATATAGAATTTTATCCTTATTTTATCTAATAGTTTGCTGTTGTTTTACATGTGACTGGTATTCTGTAATGTTCAGAATGTCTTTGTGTTGTATTGCTTTCTCTTATTTATATTGTTTTTTTTTGCTTGTTTTAAGATTATGCTTTTGCTGTCTTTGATATCCACAGGATTTAACTATGACACCAGGATGTCATTTCTTTCCATCTTTCCTGCTCAAGTTTTGTTGAACTTCTCAGATTTATAGGTATTTTGGATATTATTTCTTCATATACGGTTCTTTCATTCTACTATTCTAGTAATAAACAAGATGAACTATTTAATATGGACCTGTAACCCCAGATGCTCTGTTTTTTTTCTGTTTATTTCAGTATTTTCTTTCTTGCTTGATTGTTGATGCTTTCTATTGCTCTTTCTTCAGGAGTACTGTACTGGTACTTTATGAGAAATTTTAATAAGATCATAACTCCATTTACTGACCTTTTAATTTTAATTGTTGTATTTTTCAGTAGATAAGTCATGCAGGATTTTTTTTGTATTCTCCATTTCATGGCTGCAATTTGTTTTTTGCTCACGCATTGTGGTATTTATTACCTTTAACTCATTGAACACAGCAGATTAATCATGTTTTTAAAATTAATCTTCTGTTTTAAGAGCTTTGCTGACCCTAGAGGCAATATTTCTCTCAGGGCTAAAAGTTCCTGAAGATATTAAACTGCTTGCCTATGTACATCATTTTCATATGCAAATCAGTCAGAGGCCACACTTTCAAAGATGTCCACTGTTGGGCTCCCACACTCTGTGCCGCTGTTCATCTACCCTAAACATTCCTGAGCCACACTCCAGGAAATAGGCTTAGTCTCTGTTCTCCACAACCCATTGCAGTTATTTGAACTAGACAATTTTAAACCTGCTGACCCTGCCTTGTGTGTTAGGCCTCACAAAGCCATAGTACGGCCCTTGCTCAGGTTTTTCTCCTGCTGCTGTTCACTCATGATGGACCCTGTTTTCTTACCCTATGGTCCTGCCCCCTTGGCATGGTATCTGCCTTTTCTTGGGATGTGTAAGCATGGGAAGAACTATTTCCTGTGGTGGACACTGCCTTGTCATACTAACTAATAATAAAATGTATTCTAAAACATGCACATACACAAACACATACATACATCCTTGTTCCAATGGTGAATACAGATTCGTACTTTTGTATGCTTTTATTTTGTTATCTACTAGAATTAACTGATGGCAGTGAATCACATTTTTTTTTCTTGTTGTCATTTGTGGGGCTTGAACTCTGGGCCTGGGTGCTGTCCCTCAGCTCTTTAGCTCAAGGCTAGCGCTCAAACCACTTGAGCCACAGTGCCACTTCCGGTTTTCTAGTGGTCTGTTGGAGGTAAGAGTCTCATGGACTTTCCTGCCCTGGCTGGCTTTGAACCATGATCCTCAGATCTCAGCCTCTTGAGTAGCTAGGATTACAGGTGTGAGCCACCGGTGCCCAGCTTTTTTCATTTTCTTTTTTAAAGGAAGACCCAATTTTATGCTTTGTTAGATTGGTTCTCTAGCTCTCCAATACTAGGGTATAGTTTATAGTCCTGAGGATGGGTTTTCTGCTGTGTTGTCTGAATGATTGTCTTAATACAGTTCCTTCACTGTAGACTGGCAGAAATCTATTTCACCATACCACGTAAGCTTTAAAACCTCCAGTCTGCTCCCAGCTCTCAGTATGTCTTATGGATTCACATATATTGCAAGCTTAACTTAGTATTTGACCAAAGGTAACAAGAGAACTTGTTTTTGGCTGTTTGGAATGTATTTCAGATCTTACCCTACTGCATAAATTTTAATTGCTTTGATTGTCTTGAAACTGCTGTCAGCTCTCTGTGAGCAGTGGTATGACTGCTACTTGCTTGCCTCTATTTTGCAGTATCAGGGTTTGGCTGGAATCCCAGGCAGAAAGTTCAGAAATGTAGTGCTAACCTTCTGTATGTACTTTCTCTTCAGGATCACAGACTTGCTTCTCTATGTTTCAAATGTATGAGCTGAGTTAAGTCATATGTTTTGCTCAGTCTTATACATAAGTATTTATAGTGAAAGTTAAAAGTAATACCCACTCCTTTGTCTAAGCCAGAATCAGAAATATGCTAATATGTGCTTTTATGGAAAATACATATACATTTTCTTGTGAGAGAAGCAAACTATGGAAATTTCTTATCCTTTTCCTATTACTCATTCTGATATAACTTCAGGATTGTCTTTCACTATGAGCCAACTTTAAGTGACATCTGTGAATTTTGTTCTCTTTTTTATTTCAGATTTTCCATAGATGCTTTAATTCTTCTGCAAATGACTCCCTTTCACAATGACTGCCTCTGTGAACTTGCTTTGCCTCTGCGTTCAGGATTTTGAGAACTTGATTGTTCATTCTATTTTGATGAGTGCATTAGGGACTGCGTGGAGAACTCATTAGGATTTTAATGCTTTCACAGAAGAACTATGATGATAAAAACTTGCCAGAAAAGTACCTTAATAAAATATATTTTACAATTTCTAATTTTATGAAGCTCTAACAGGATTTATTGTTGAATTTCCATAGAATATAATTAATTCTTGTCTGTACAGACCTAATAATTTAGGCTTTCCTTCTGAATGAGGACATAAGGTTGGTTAAAGATCATCTGTATCAACAAAAGACATAGATCACAAAATACAATACTGCTCTGTTATTATACCATTTTAGATCATCCTAATACTACATTTGAGATGCTGTAAATCAGCTCTATTAAATTATGCTGTTATAATAAACACTCATGTCCCAAAAAGAGATTGAACTCAACAACTAAGAAAACATAAAACTATCAAGATAACATTTAATATTTTTGTATGTGTCTGCTAGGGTTTCCATAACCAAATGTTACAGACTAGGTGGCTTAAATAACATAAATGTATCCTTCTCTAACTCTGGTGCTTTGAAAGACATGGAAGAGGTGTTGGCGTGGCTGGATTTTCCTTGCACCTCTCCCCTTGGCTTGTAGCCTTTTAGCTGTGACCTTGTATGGTCTTTCTTCTTTGTTATGCAACTGTGATACTTCTCTCTTCTTATAATGACACCAGTGATCTTGGCTTAGGGCCCAACTCTTACAATCTTATTTAGCTTTAATTATCTCGTTAGAAGATTTATCCCAATATATAGTAACAATGGATGCTACAGTTTCAAATACAAATATTTTCTTTGGGAAATAATAATATAATACATCATAGTCCTCATGCAACAGTATATTCATATGTAAGACTACATCCCAAATACTAAGAAAATTACCAAGATATGAATAGGTTTTGTTTTGTTGTACTGAAAATTGAGCCTGAGATCTTGTGCATGCTAGGTGTACATCCCCAGTCCTAAGTTACGTAATTTCTGTTTGTGAGTTTCCTGAGTCATGTTGAAGATATTTCTGTAAAGAGCATATTAAAATCCCACATTTAGTTGATACATATTTGAAGATCAAATGAGATAAAATAGCAAATGAATATGGTTTAACATTTATGAAATATAATAGAAATATATAATGTCTGTCCTTATATGCATTAAAATTCAGGCTTCCTACCTTCTCTTCTAGCTTCTAATATGCTCTTGAGCAAAGACCTTATACCTCAGTGTGGACCTAAGTCCATCCTCTTTCTCTCTTAAAGGTGAAATCTTGATTTATATGACTGACTGATTATAAGCCTTTGCCTTCTGGTGATGAGTTGTGGGGACAGGAAAACTTCTCATTGCACATGAACTCTTTTTGCCCATGTATAAGCTCAGTTTATGGAGCTGAGACTTAGAACTCCAAGGAATGAAAGTTGAGAAAGAGCATGTAGGCAGGCACGGTGAGACACATGCCTGTAATCCCAGAACTTGGGAGGCCAAGGCAAGAAGATGGTGAGTTTGGGTCTATCCTGGGATACACACATAGACACACAAATATAAACACATATACACACACGCACAGGTACATAGAAAAGATACAAAGACAGAGAGGAAAGACTGACAGATTTGACAACTACAATGGTGTAGGTACAATCAGACAATGTAAGGAAAAGTAGAGAGAACAGAGATAGAGGAAGATGTGGAGGAAGGAGGGGTGTGTGTGAGAGAGAAAGACACAAAACCATGGCCTGTAATTGTAAAATTTTAAAGTGTTACTTCTTAGAGGAATAGTAAATCTGTTTCACCCATCCAACTCATTTCAGCCTGAATTTCCTCATGTACTTTGTGACCTTCTGCAGAAGTAACAAATTGGTCACCTGCAGTTCTAATCTGGTCCATAATTGTGCAATTTGTACTGCCTAGGATTTAGAATTTCTTTGATTTTTCTCTTCTATATTGTTGAATTTGGAATATTTACTATATAAACTTCGGCCTCTGGCTTCTTTAAAAAAAACTCTGAGAACATCTGGCCACATGTAACCCTCAATCATCTGGAGTTGAGTAGCCATTACCCTTAAAGGAGCAAATACTCTCCTGTCACTTATTGTACCTCAGCTCCACCTGCCTCATTGATTTCCTGATACCTTGCTGGTAGAGAATCACTACTTTTAAAGTCAAGCTGCTTTTTCTAAGACCCATTTTGCCTATGTGCATTCACTCTCACAATTTTCAACATTTCATTTCCCCCATGCCAAAGAAAAGAGATTACGTGCAACCTTTTCCAGTTGGGTTTAATATTTTAAATATATTTCTTATTTTGGAGAATGTCTGAAAACCATATATTTTGTTTAGAGAGAAAGGGCTGTGTTAATTTCTTCTCAGAGACAAATGCAATTTGCTTTGCTATTTGCATACAACAAACTTGAAAACTCACTGTAGTCTTGTGTTATAGATGGAACTTGAAATGTTCCCTGAAGGCTCTTGTGTTACAGACTTGATTTGTTTTCCATTTTTTGTTGGTTTTTTTGTTTGTTTATTTTTTCCAGTCCTGGGGCTTGAACTAAGGGCCTGGTCACTGTCGTAGAGATTCTTTTGCTCAAGGCTAGCACTGCACCCCTTGAGCCACAGTGCCACTACCAGCTTTTTCCTGAGTAGTTTATTAGAGATCAGACATGTAAGTGTATCTGATTTGGGGAGGGGAAGGGAAGCACAGAAACAATGGGACTAATTCAGTAGTGATACTCTCTAGACACTGCATGGGAAATGAATCATACAACTTGGCAGGGAAGGGATCAGGAGGGAAAAAATCTGGGAGAAAATGTACTCATTACCTGACTTAAGTAACTGTAACCCCTCTGTACATCACCTTTACAATAATTTTTTTTAAGTCTCATGGACTTTTCTACCCAGGCTGGATTCCAACCACAGTCCTCAGATCTCAGCATCCTGAGTAACTAGGATTACAGGCATGAGCTACCAGCACTCAGCTTGATCAGGCTTTTGGGAAGTGATCGAACCAAGAAAGATCTTCTCTAATTGATTGACCAATGTCCCCGTGGATGGATTTATGCTTGACTACATTACTAGAAGATGGTAGGAACTGTCCACGTGGGGCCTAATAGGAGCAAGTGGGTCTCTGAGGGTGTGACTTTGAAGAGTCTGACCTGCCCCAGTCTCTTCTCTCTGTTCTCTGCCTGCCTAGTGGTACACAGCCCCCGATACCACAGCTTCCTATGCCACGGCCTCCTGCAGTCACCAGGTTCTGACTTAGCTAAGGCCCATGGCAATGGAGCCGGCCCTTCCTCAATAGAAACTTTTGCAACCACGAGCAAAGCCTTTGTTCCTTATCTCAGATCTTTTGTCACAGTGATGAAAGACTAATATAGAAAAATGATACCCGCAAGTGGGGTTGTTTCTGTGACTATTCCTGGTTATGTGGTGGAGAAGAAGCCTTTGGCACTGACTTGTGGAAGGAATCGAAAAATGTTGGAGACGTTTGCTTGAGAAAGCACAGAACTGTGTTAAGTGGAGAGCGATGGGCAATTCTGCTGTCACCTCCAAAGAGCGGGTGATATGTAGACAGACTGTTCTTGTGTGCATTTCATTTTTGTTCGTGTGCATGCACCGCTGAGTCCAGGCTCGTTCGGTGGGAGTGAGTCTCAAAGCTTTGCAAACTGGCCTTGAATCAGAATATTCCCAGCACAGCCTCCCACATAGCATAGGATGAGAGGCATGTGCCACTGTGTCCGGCCATATGTTGAGACGGCGACTCACAGCTTTCCTCTCTGAGCTGGCTTTGGATTGTGATTCGCTTAATCTCACCTTCCCCAGGTTGCTAATTTGATAGGTATGGGACACTGTACTGGGCTTTGGTGTATGGTTATTTAAAGGCATTTACTGATGGATCATTCATCTTTTCTTTTTAAAAATTTGTTTATTTATATTAAAGTCACGAACATCTTTTAATCTTCTCAATGATGGTCACCATTATCTTAATCTACATTTCTTATGAACTCTATGGCCTTTAACAATAAAACTATGTATTTTACAAATTGGGTGATATGCACATTTGTTTCCTTTTGCTTAGTATTAGATGTTCTCTCTTTCTCATTCCTCCCTCCCATCACTGCCCTTGAGTTGTTTAGTTCACTTTCATCCATGTCCAGTGCAGCCGATGGGGACCTCTGCTGTATTTCTTCACCTACTTTCCACTGATTCTGTGCTCTGCTTCTACCTTCTCTGAGATGATATGCAGATGTTAAAATTAAAATGCAGGGAACTATGACAAAGTAATATAGCACTCAAGTTACCCATACACAGTGAGACTAAAAAAGGATAGTCTCAAGAGTAAAGCACTAACCCGTAGTACCCAACACCGCCTCATTTTTATATAAAATGATAGACATACTGGAAAGAACCCCAAAGATAAGGAAACAAAGGACCTCTTCTTCACTTATCCGATCATTTTTTAGGTGACTGTATTCTTTACCTCATGTATGGTGTATCCACGTTCCTCTCAAGAGAATATGAATTCATGATACCCAAGAATTTGTCCTTTGTGCCATCATCTCTTCCAGACTCAGCACCGGGCTCACAGATGAAAGTTTGTCTTGAGTAAATGTTCAATTACATGTCCCTAATAGTCAAGCAGCTCTGTAAATTAATAGTTGTCTCTGTGCATTAAAAAGATAACTGCATGTGAAGTGAAAAGTATAGCTAATCAAGCTAGGCTAGGTTGAGCTGCAATAACTCTGTTAACCAGGTTCACGTCTCATTAACATTTTCTCTGCCGGGTGTCAGCTAGCACTGCTGTCCCCCTTCAGGTATTAAATTCACTGAAACATCACCAGTCCACCATATAGGGAAAGGGTTAAGTGATTAAATAATTACCTGACTCTAACTATACGCATCTGCAATAGATGTCACCAGCTTTGTTCTGGTTTTATAGATGAAGGCAAGCCACAAGGCTATGCCAGACTTTATCAGGAGTATTCTAAAAGATTCCTTTGCTTAATAGCTTCATTCATGATCAGGAGGCTACTAGGCAGATTCTGTTTCCATGCTAATTTGATAGGATGCTTTGCTTAGCATAGCCACAAGTTAAGTTGGTGATGCTAGCTAGCTAGCATTTGTGAGTGGTCATTAATATTTGAAAACAGTATATTTTCACAACATTAAATCTTATGAAGAGTATTGTCTGTTTCATTGCATATTTATTTTAGTCAGATTTTAGTTTTACATGATTTAGTTATTAAAAATTGAAAATAATTACATTTCATTCCCTATCCACTTTGTGATTGCTTCTGATATATCCATCAACATATTCAAAATAAAATCATAGAAAATCAAATGGGTTTGCATATATAGAACTCCATAGTGAAATTACTCTTGCTATGAAAAAGTAGTATGTATAGTACAGCTAGCTGGTCACAAATGATGAGAAGAGAAAGTCCACACATTTTTTTTCTTAGTTTAGCACCAGTACTGGGACTTGAATTCACTGCTTGGGTATTATCCTTAAGCTCTTTAGCTCAACTTCCAGATTTTTTTTTGGTGGTTAATTAGAGATAAGAATCTCATGGAGTTTCCTATCCTGGCTGGCTTCAAACTAATCCTTAGATCTCAGCCTCCTGAGTCATTAGGGTTACAGGCTTGAACAACTGGTACCCAGCTTCCATACATCTTTAATGGGGTGTATGCCTCAAGTCTTCTGATAAGCACAACATTTCACACTGTCTTTAACCATTAACTCAGTAACCCTTGATTTCACGTTTTCACGAAGAAAGCATGGATTATATTGCTCAGAGTAACAGCTCAGTGCAGATTGCCTTTTAATTTATTATCTATTGCTTCTTTATTATTCTCACTTCCTGTTTGCCAGAATTTATATAAAAAATCAACTTGGCTGTAGACAAAAGGAATTAGATAAAATTCCTATGCATTTTATAGAAAAAAGGGAAATCAGCACAAGTGAAATTTAGCGTCTTTGAGACCTGCATTTTCCTTTAGGATATAAGGCTTTGTTTAGTCATTTAATTTAAATCATCAAGTACTTGTACCAAGAAGTTGCCATTCAACAAGGTAGTGTATGAACACCATGAATCTTGATCAATGTCACCCCTTCCATCACGCTGAACCCACGCCTTCCTTCAGTTTTCTTATTTGTAGAACATGCATTGAATTTTATGGCTGTATTTTCTCCCTTTCCTGTCTTAATTTGTTCACATCTCTGTTCTCAGTCCAGCCCTGTCACTTCATTCTTCATGTTTATTTTGTTGCACTGTGAGTTAATCTTTCTAAGAAATTACATTGTTTAGTTCAGCTACCTTGTATATTTATAGATTTACATATTATTATATATCATATATATTATATTACATTATTATATATAATATAATATAGGTATATAATATATTATATATATTATAGATTTACATCTTATCTTTCACATGTGAGAGGACACATATATCCTATTTCTCTCTTAGTTCACTTAACTTTTTCCAATTCCTTCCTTCCTTCCTCCCTTCCTCCTTTTCTTCCTTCCTTCCCTCCTTCCTTCCTCCCTTCCTCTCTTTCTCCCTTCCTTCCATTTATTTGTATGTTTGCAAATGATGCAATACTATTCTTTCTAATGGATGAGCAAACTATCATTGTGTATATATTTTCTTGATCTATATGTCCATTTAGGTGTGTTTGGGCTGACTATCCACCATGGCATGGGGGATAGTGTTGCAATGAAAATGGTTGTGCAGGTGGCTCTACTGTACCCTCATTTGTACTCTTTTAGATAAATTTCAAAGGGTGGAAATTCTGGGTCATAAGGTTCTTTTGGGACTAGTGTGTTGAGGAGCCACCATACTGCTTCCCAGAGTGGTTATATTAGTGCATTTGAATTCCTTTTGCCTCCCATCCACCCCAGTATCTCTTATTGCTTGTATAAGCAATACCATTCTTGATGATAACCATTCCACTGACATGGAATCTCAGTGTTGTTTGGATTTTTAAATTTAATTTTTTTATGTTGGTATAATCTTTGGGTTCACAAGTGTAGCAAATAACATAAGGAGTGAGCCCTTTAGTCTTCCTCTGCTTCATCAGAAAAGTGATTGACTCCACATACGTATCTGCCAGGAAGCAATTCTACTATGCTTTCTTGTTTTCAAGATACTGGACATGGCTTCTGTCCATGGGATACAGTGGAGTTCAACACTATGTTTTTGGCAAATACGCTTCTTATTGTTATAAAGGTGATATACGGAGGGATTACAGGTACATAAGTCATATGTGTTTCTTTTTCACAATGTCATCAGCACTATTTTTATATTAAACAAGACATGGAAAAAAACCCACAAGACAACCCCACACTGAATATATGGTTGTAAAATGTTTAAAAAGAGGTAACTTTTTTTTGGGGGGGTCTCTGGTCGTGGGCCAGAACTCTGGGCCTGGGTGCTATCCCTCAGCTCTTCAGCTCAAGGCCAGCACTCTACCACTTGAGCCACAGTGCCACTTCTGGCTTTTTTTTCTGCTTATGTGGTGCTGAGGAATCGAACCCAGGGCCTCATGCTTGCAAGGCAAGCACTCTACCACTGAGCCACCTTCCCAGCCCCCAAAAGAAGTAACTTTTTTTTTTGTCTTTTCTTTTTTGGTACTGGGGATTGAACCCAGGACTTTGCGCTTGCTAGGCAAGCGCTTTGCCACTGAGCTACATCCCAGCCCAAGAGGTAACTTTTAATAATATTAGTAGGAATCCTTGCTTTTTATGGCAAATCAAGTGCTTGTAACACACCTTGCAGGTTTGCATGGGGAAATTTCCCATTTCTTTAGAAAAGTTAGAAGGAAATGAGTCAGAATGATTGGTATTTGTTGAGACTCTATGCATAGTAATATCACCTTGTTTAACTCATTTCATCTGTCTTCCAATAGCCCATGGGGTAGGAATTATTATCATCTATCAGTTTCATGGTAATGAAGCAATGGATGGAGCACAGTGCTGTGCAGAATGGAAAGCCAAAGGACTCCATGACATAGAAAGAAAGAGGGCGCCCCTGGTGGAGACCAAGCAATGTACACATTCATGCTTGTGACATTGCTATTAAGTCTTGTTCTTCAATCTTTGATTGACTAAGTGTTTCTGATACCACATAATTTATCTTATAATATAAAACTTTCATGTGAATTGTATAAAACTGCAGCATGATAAAATAAATATTTATTATGCTATTATTACATTCATTTATCTTTACTAATGACATTTTAACACATTTAATTTAGAATATGTAAAATATAAGGAAATTGTCAATCATAGTCTTGTCACCAGTAAATAACTACTTTTTACATATTTATGAAATTGTTCCCAGTAACATTGTGTGTATCATATGTAACTTTTATGTTTTGTATATTCTAGTTTTTATGAAATATGTTTTAGCACATGTATACTTTTATCCTTTCCTTTCTTTCCTCACAATTTTATAAAGAGTTAAAATTGATATTATCATTAATCTAAACCAAAATTGTAATAGCTCAATTAATTTATATTTATTGATAAGCAATACTGAATATAGCTTTTCTTCCAGTGTGTTGGGGGTGTTGAGGAGGAAGTATAGTATTAAGATCCATATTTTCTACCTTTTCCTCTTGATTTTCTGTTTCGTTCATGATATATTATTAAACCATGTATTTTATGCTATGAAGGTGTCATTTCTAAATTATGATTTTTGTCCTATTTCTACATTGAAAATAGGGCTTTACATTTTTTAAAGGCAATCCAAATAACAGAACTGTTCCCTCTTTAAAACCATAGGATCAAGGAATAACTTAATGTATGGATAAGATAGTTAGAAAGGAAAATAGTCTGCTTTCTCTGCCTACCAAAGACAATCTCTTTGACTAGTCAATTTTGCTTAGCACATATTGAGCCATAAAATGCAGGCTCAATTTTGTCCTCAGCTGGGGAAAATATCTGTAATCCAAAAACTGTGCTGTTTAACATGGCAGCCATTCACTCCAATAGACTACTCAAATTTAAATTAAACAATATTTATTTATGTCTTGTAGACATTTGGTATGCAGTAGCCACATCTCTATTAGTTATCATAGATATTAGTACATGTACAGAATAGTTCCATCATTCTAGAAAATTCTATAGGACACAACTGGTCTACAACATGGATCAAATTATAAATTTCTAACATTTCATACATCTTTGTATCTTCAATTAATTTAAGCTGTCTAGATGATTACTTATTATTGCTCAATAATTGGTACCTTCATTTTCTTACTTATTATTGCAAATGATTGCTACCTTCTATTACTTTTAGAATTAGGTGACATATAAATTGCAAATGTGTCATTAAAAATAACATCATAATTCTTGCAAAATTGATTCCCAACCATTAGGAGATGACTGGATAGGTTATCAGATTTACAAAAGTGATTTAAAGATTGATTATACTGAGACTATTTAGCTTTATATTATTTAATTTTGCACGAGCTCTGTTTATGTTGATATGACTCTCCAAGCCTCACAGCCTTCTACAAGTCTCCTTGTTGACCACATTTATAGTTCAAACCTTACTAGGATGATCGTGGTAGTGTTTGACATTACAAAGGTGTATCTTTGCTTCTACTTCTGCTTGTTACCTGTGTTCTGGTCACCATTAACATGTATGTTTGTAGACAGACAGGTACCAGGTGAGCTTTAGTTTATAGTAGTGTTAGTTTGAACTAGATTTGAAACCAGCAAATCACTAGTACATCTTCTTCGAGTTGATGATGGCACCTTCTCTCAAAATGCTTAGGTGTAAATAAAGCAAGCATCCATTTTCTAGGTCTGACTATAGCCATAAAACATTGGGCTATAAATCAGTTTAGGCCACTTCAATTCCATTCCTTCCCTACATAATCAAAGCATGAAGCTCCCTTCTCTTTAACACATAATTCTTCCCAATCATTGCATAAATTGCCATATTTCTTTATCACAAAGTAAATGCCTGAGTTCAGCTATGATTTACAGATTGGGTAAATTTTAGCCATATGGTTGTTACATTCTGTTCTGCTTACAAAATATGTGTTTTAAGTAAACACATCTAAAGGCTGAAGATAGCTTTTAAATATCTTCACTATGAAAAGAGCAATTGCTTTCAACCAGATTATATCATCCCAACGCTTCTTTTTCTCACCTCTAGAGGTGTAGGGTAAGAAAGAGCCTTCATGCTGTCACAACTATCATTTACAATAAAATTATAGTATAATTATTTTCACCATTGCATTGTCTCGCTTTTCACAATTACTTGATTGAATTCCACTTTCTCTACTTTCAAGGCTTATTGTATTCCCAGACCACTGAGTACACAATGGAGCATCTATTGGATAGTAATCTTACATAGGCTTGAAGAAGAATCTGTTTTAATCAAAGTTATGTTGACTGGTAATAAGGGGACAAATACATTTTCTTATTGTCAGCCAGCACCAGAATTCATCAGAAGGAACTAGCTTGGCTGATAAGACACTCTCCTGAAGACTTGAACTTGTTGCTCTACAATCCAGGTAATGTAAGAATACAAGTGTGTGCGTGTGTGTGTGTGAGTGTGTGTGCATGCGTGCATGCATGTACACATACACACATAGCTATACATATGCATATATTGGGATTGGGAATTACAGCATAGAAAAGCTTTGAATATGGCTTGAGGTTTTGGAACTTGGGCGGGTTAATTCTGGTGATAATGTAAAAGCATGAAAGTATTAGGAGAAGAGAAGGCAAAAAGGGAGTAAACTAAGACTTACAAAAATTTTTAGCCAATTGTACATGCCTACAGAATACTTGTGAGAAGGAATTTTCATGGAAATTGATAGGGGGGCTGAAGAGATCTTTTAAAATAATTTTAGGTATTTTAGGTACCACTGAGATGTATCAGTGACGTAGGACCTGGAGTCAGAATCATGGAGTCCAAGCCCAAATCCAATCCATGTTGGTGCCTATGTGTCAATTCTGCCATGGCATAAATCCACCAGTTCATTGTTGCTAGTATCCCCCTCCCATATGTCTCAGTGAACACGTCTTCCACAGAAGAGCTTCTCTGAAGAATGCATCTGAAAGCGTCAGGAGTGGCTCATAGAAAATTTCCTATGTATTTCAATTTGCACTTCCAAAGTTACTGCATACATGGATGCTTTGATACTTTGGAACTCTTCTATCATCAGTTTTATAAACCAAGTACATCTTCAATCTGATAGGGCATAGGATTCTGCCTTATTAGTTTTTTTCTTTACAGTTAAGTCATGGGTATTTGGATGGCTCTTGATGAGACCAGATAACTTTTCTAAATGTGTTAGCTGTGAATCTTCTTTTGCCTTCCGTTGTTTTTCCTTTGGCAGGCACTGCCGATTGTTGCTCTCCTAGTCACTCTTTGCTTATTTTTTTAACACCTTCTTATTTGATTTGAAATTTAACTCTGGTTGCTGTTTTCCCTTGAATCTGGAGGTGGCTCTGTGACCCAATTGTGGCCAATGAGAAATAAAATGGAAGCCACTGGGGCTTCCAGAAAATTCCAAAGACTTATCTCTTACATTGTACCTACTACTTACATTCTCTCATTTTTTTTCCTGGATACTTGAGAAAAGGAAGACATACATGAATGAAACAAGAGCTCATTGGATGAACAAGAACTCAAGCCCTACCTCACCTCCTCTGGAGGTAATTCCAACCTTAAGTGACCTTTGCTTATGTGAGGAAAACCAACCTAAATCTGCCTAAGCATCTCTACAGATATTTCTGTAATAAGTAGTGTAATAGCATCCTACTATTAAATCTCTCTATTTTTAATTAACTTATTTGACATCAATTTTCCATGCTCTTTATATATTAAATATACAAATCTTCTGTCAGATATATCTGTTGCAAATATCTTCTTCCAGGATCAGAATTTTTCTCATTCTTGAATTCCTCTGTGGGTTCTAGAAGAAAATTATCTCCATTCTAGGCCTTCCATTTTAGGTCTTCTATAAAATGAAGGGCAGAGGGTCTGTAAGGGCTTGACCAACTCTTTGTGAGTCTGAAAATATGTGCTCAATAAGCACAATGCTGTATGGCAGGACAGCATGGGATACTCTGCCAACCTGTCATCTTGACAAAGCTCTTTCTGCTCTTTCCTGATTGATCACACAATCCAGACTGATTGCTTAAGATACTATTTACATACCACTTCGGTTAACACTAGAGTGATCCATCTTGTTGAGCATGCACAGAAAAACTCTTCTGGACACACAGTTGAAAGCTTTATTATGTTATCTAAGACAACAAACAAGTCATGGGCAAACCAAAAATGACAATAATTCAGTCAATTTGCTATTAAACCAAATAGGCATAACTTGTCAATAGGTCTAGAAAACAGTATACTCTATTGGTCAGTCGCCGAAAGAAACGAGGACTCATTCTTGGCATAATTTAGCAACACATTAAGTTTTTATAAAACTTGCAACCTATCGAAGTAGTTGTGGTTGTCAGGTTTGAACTTATTTAAAAACAAACAGTGGAGAAATCTTTAAATACACACACACACACACACACACACACACACACACACACACAAACTGAGAGACAATAGGTAGATCAACCTGGTCTGTTTTCCATTATTACTGTGAAAAGAAAATGCTTTTCACACTGGAAAATACATTTAAATGTCATCTTTTCCTTTGTGCATGAAACATGCTGAGGCAGGAGAGATCATGGGCCACAGGCTGGCTGAATCTGAGAGGAGACCCTCTCTGTAGTCAAGGCTGCCGTGGGCTGCCGTTTATCCACACCAGCATATCTGGAAGCACTGGCTTTGCTCAGCCTTGTTCTGCTGCTTTCTCCATCTCACCATTCTGCCTAGGAGGTGGCCACCGAGAATCTCAGTCACATGACTTTGCACTAGAACCAACCACTCAAAGCCACTATGGGGATTCAACGAAATAATACTTGTGAGTAAATGATGCTTTGAATAATGCCCTGAGAGTAGCAATCGAAGACCCTCAGTCACTCCCGCTTTCCCCTTACATTCTGCCTGTGGCAAATCTAAACTGAGCCTGCTTTGTCTCATCCTGCCTTCCCTGACTCATGTTTTCTTCATTGTAACTCAAAAGTCCTCTGGATTTCCAAACTTTTCTGGTGTCTAATAAAGGGGTAAACATAGCATCTCCACCAACGGAACTGAAGGAGCCTCCCTAATTTTCAAATAGTGGGGCATAGACTTCCTCTTCTTTTACCTCTCTGTGATCAGTAGAATGGAGATACTAAGCTCCACTACAGGCAGACTGCTTCTGCCCCACCTCAGTTGGATCTATGCTGTTCCCTTAGAGAAGATTTGCATCCCACCCTCCAGTACTACAACTCCAAGGTAGTCATGCTCAGCAGGCTCTTCTGAGTTCAGGGAGCTCTCCTGTGGCCACATGGGGCCGCTTACTCTGGCTACTTAACTCTGGCTTTCACACGTGTGGATTTTCTCTGGCAGCTAGCAAATGGCTTGGCTGTTTATTGTTGTTTCATTTGGTGTGAGTGAGGGACAGCCGTGGGCCAAGGAGCCCCAAAGGCAGTTTGTATGTCTTTGTAGCCATGCAGTTAGATCTCCTGCCCTCCTCTACAGCTAGCAGGATGTAATTGGAACTAGATTTGGGGTAATTCTCCTGATTTTTTTTTGTCTGTTCAGGTCCCAGATTGGGACTTGATGCTTTCTTTCGCTCATTGGCTCGGCTCTACCAAGTGCACCACACCTCCAACCCCAAAGCATAACTCTAGTTGAGGGGCTTCAGGACTTGGTGGCACTTCTATTTCCTACCCCAGGCTCCCTTCTTGCTGATTATGACCTCTCTCAGTGCACCATGCTGGCTGAATGGCTCCCAGAATGTGCTTATCATTGTCTCGTTTCTATTCCTCTTCTTTCCTATTGACTGTACATTTCTGAAATCAAATTTTGACCAGGGTTCAATATTTTTCTCTATGTTTGCATTTTTATCTAACAGAGTAGTAATGATTTCTATAAAGTTTCATACTCTTTTGTATGAATTTTTTTAGCTTTTTAAAATATTTTTTATTGTGAAAATATTGTACAGAGGGGTTACAGTTACATGAGCAAGGTAATGAGTGCATTTCTTATCAAGCATTTGTTATTCCCCTTCCATCCCTTCCCTCCCACCTCCACAATTATACTCCCCCCTTCCCCTATTCCCTACTCTCCCCCCCATCAACGAAATTGTAAAGTTCGTTTTTCTACAGTGTGTCTTGTATATCTCATTGTTACAATGGGTCAACCTGTATCTCTATTTAAACATTTTGTTTTTTTCCCTTCCCCTCCCCAAATTATACCAACATCAAATAAGTGAAAACAGGAGACTTTTTTGAGCACATTGATTCTTTTCTTCATGGAATAGTGAAGTCCCCTTTAGTGACAACTCTACTCTTTAAACCACATGGATTTACCAGGAATGAAGGGTTTCCAGACTACTGGATTTTTATTGGAGATGAGTTCTGAGATGTATCTCCAACTTAATACAACACCAAACATAACAACACACCCAAACAAAACAAACAAAACACATACCAAATATATACCACTATTTTGTTAGTGTAATTTGTTGAGTAATCAATCCTGCATTCCTTCCTTATACGTTAACATCAAGTGGATGCCAGGTTTGGTTTCCATGCTCTAGGTTGTGTTTATTTGTTTGTAGAATGTGATAAAATCTAAAAGTGTCTATGTGAGCATGATGAATGGATTTCTCCTCCACATGGAATGTCCATTCTTCTCCGCTTGTCCATTATTCAAATACTAAATCAAAACAAAATATTCTCCATTACAGTAGTTTCATAGTTGGTCTTTATGTCTGGTAAAGTAAGTACAATCAATAGTAATCTTTTTTCAAGCTTTGAGACTCATACAACACCAATTACTTTTAATAAGTCTCTCTCTCTACACACACACACACACACACACTTGTGCACACATATGCCCATGAATGTACACACAGTTCTGTGTTTCTGGAGATCTTGAACTACAGGGAGCTTTACAACTGCCTGTACTTAAAATAAAATATAAGACATTATAAAGCTCATACTAATACAGTGGGTGCAACTTAGTTCTCAGTACTATTTTGCAGCAATGATTCAGAGAGCAAAATGCTCTAAATTCCATTTAAAAATCAATAAGTGACAATATCAAAGATCACTTGGAAAAAGTTTAATATTGGTTATGATGGCCTTATCAGATATGAAAAATGACCATGAAACTACTATGATGAAAATCATACTTTGGTAAAAACATTCTAAATAGTAGAGAAATGGGGGGTTTTATATACAAGATATGGAAAAGTTCTTACTTAAAAGGTTAATTTTATGTGTCAATTTAGATAGTAAGATTTATAAATAGGTGATATTTCATATAAATAAGAATTCTATCGTGTTCATGGCACAAAAGTGCTTAGTGAATATTTTTGACATATATTTGTTTATATTTTGTACTTAAGTATATAATGCTCCTAGTTTTAAAAAATATTCCGATGACTCTTTTATTTTTTATTTATAAATAATATATTCTACCAACAATTTTACTTTCCACTCATTCCCTCAATAAATACATTGACAAGTAGGATTGCATAAAACTAGAAGCTTCTGAAGAACAATCAAATCAAAGTGAAGAAACAATCAGAGATTGAGAGAAAATATTTACAAATCACACACTGGGTAAAAAATCTGAATCCAATTTTATAAGGAATAAAGAATTAACCCTATGTTAAATGGACAGAAGAATGGCCATTTCCCAAGAGAAGGTATACAAATTGTTAACAGATACATGAAAAAAATGTTCAAAATCAGTAATCATCAGGGAAATGTCAAAAAAATTATAAAGGGACATCAATCAGCTCACACACATTAGAATTGGTATCTAAAAGATAACAAATGTTGGCGAAGATATGGAGACAATAGAAAATCTTTGCATACTATTAGGAGTCATCTAAATCAACAAACACATTATTTCTATTCTTTTTTTTATTTCTATTTTTACTAAAGGCTTTGGCTGGTTCCTTAAAAGAAAGTTCAACGAGAGCAAGTACCAATGAGAGCAAACATATTGATCTAATTTCCAAGAATAAGGAAGACTTCTTTCTCCTTCAGTGTTTCTAAGGACAGTTTTTAAGGACAGTTGTACTTTTATTCTGGCTTCTTTCACATTTTCTTTCTTTTTTCTTTCTCTTTTTCATATTTTCAAGTGAATCTTAGTTACCTATTTTTAGTAAAGTAGCAATAAAAAATATTTAGTAGCTTTTCTGCATAGCTTGGGCATTTAGTCTGAGAGGATACATACCACATCAAAGTTTGATTGGGTTGAGCCGTTTTCATGGTGCTGTAGGATCTTTAAATGCTAAGAAATTAAGGTCTTTCCACTGGGTTAGCTTTACAATTTAATTCTTTATTTGGAAGCAACACTCAAGCTTTCAAACGAGTTTTACACAAGCTTTGTAAGCAGTTAACTATACAGACCCTCAGTTGCTCTCATGCTGTGTTCCTTCTGTACATTGTATGTCGTGTTTCTGATTCTCAAAGCTTTCTGAGATTCTGGATGGTGGAATGACAGTTCATCAGTCTTTTCCTATTCAAGTTTCCCCAGGTTATATTTGGGCTACTGGCTTTAGGACTTCTTTACAGACTAGAAAACTCTAGTCAAAATATTGTTGCTTTCATACATTCTCATAGATACTTTAAATCATCTTTGGATTACTTGCAGTACCTAATCTGATGCAAATGCTACATAAATAGTTGTTACATTCCCTTGCTTAGGTAGGTAATGATAACAAGAATAGACACAATTACATTTTCAAATAATGTTGCTCATTGATTGGTTGAAGCTGTAGACGCAGAATGCATGACTGCAAGAGGGTGGATTTCATTTTTCAGCTTCACCTCCATTTACTTTACTTTGCCTCATAGATGCCATTTTTCCAGTTCCATACTTTCATTCTAGAAACACATAAATTTCCATAGATCTCTCTTCCTGTCTTCTCTGTCTCTGCTGCTCCTCCCATGCCCTGCCTCTTTATCTTGTTGTCTTGCCTGGCAGTCCTTAAATTTGGAACTCAGGATTTGTGTTTGGAAGACAAAAACGTTATAACTTAAGCTACAGCTCCAATTCTTTATACTTTATTTTATTTTATTTTTTTCTGATAGAATCTCACCCTCTTACTCCCTTTCTAGCTTTTGTCTAATCTCCTACCTGTGCTAGCCACATAGCTGGAATTACAGACACAAACATCACCAAACCCAGATTGTTCTTAGAGACAGGATCTCACTAACTTTTTCGAGGCCTGAGCTGGCCTCAAATGTGAATCCTCCCTACCTCAGTCCTCTATGAAATTGTGGTTATATGTGTCAGTCACTAAACCCTGCTTGGAACCATCTTTATTTTCTTCATCTTGGAATTTTCCTGGCTATGTATTGGATTGCAAGTATGTGTAATGACATAACTTACATCAGTTAAAGACATTTCCAGCACTGGATTATTAAATTATTGTTTTTCTAACAAATGGATCAACTTATTCAAGTAAGACTTACTTATTCATTCATCCATTCAACAACTATATGTTGAACTAATACATGGTCTGGTAACTGCTACACACTGGGACATAAAAATGAACAAAAAAACAAATTTGCTTTGCTAAGTGGGTATTCAGGAGTTTCCAAGGGGAGTCTGAACATGAATCATGGGGGGGAGGGGATAGTCCAAATATAAAAAATAAGTCCAAGCTTCTGTCTTGTGTCTATTAAAACTATGAGCTATAAGGAAAAGAGGGGAAAAGTAGAGGCACAGAAAAAAATACTGTGGGGATCAGAAGAACATCCAATTAACTAGAAGTGAGAATGCCAGAAAGATTTAACAGAGCTGTTGTTTGGGTTAGGATTTGAAGAATGGGATGGGATGTGTGTTCCATAGAAATAATGAGGAGTGGTTTTAGGCTTAAAACTACATAAACTATATGTGTGTGTATATTTAAGTATATTATATAATATGTTATATATTATGATATAAATTATATATCAGATCTATATCTGTCTATATCTATATCTCTCTAAATATATCATGTTGGTTGATGGTGGCCATTTGATATGGGATCCAGGGTTTGTATTAAGGCAGATGCCTTTGAAAGCCTTGAAGAAGAGATTATCTGGCCATTTAAGACATAGCAAGTGGCTACATGTTTGACCTCTGGATTTGGGTAACAGGTAAATTATCCATATCATTTTGGACTGGTGCCTCCACACTCTAGGATTAAGGCTCAAAGAACTGGTGTCCCAACTGGCATAGTACAAAGTAACAGAGTTGATCATTATCTTAATGAAAGCTCACTTTGTTTTTTCTAGAAAGAAGTACATGCAGTAAAAGTATACATCTTACACTCCGCTATCATTCACCATTACAAGGTGTTCTGGAGCTTATATACCCCAGCATATGCTTGATCCCAATTAGTCTCTTACGAGACTTTACTAACCTTACTCTGCACATGTGGAGACTTAGACCACAGACACTAAGGCAATTGTTAATATCTTCCATTGCTTATCAAGTAGCTTGTCTACTAAACTAGCATGCAGTCAAAGGACTTTGTTTACAAACAAAGTTACATAGGTAGATAGAATCATTCTTAGTGTTTCTTGGTCTTGATGTTGCTACTGTTGTACATAGAAATTCCTCCTTGCCTCAGTTAGAAATTATTCACCCCTCAATCTCAGCAGAGTTGTTGATCTTTTGGTGGCTTTTTCTGACTTTACAGACCACAGTGTAGCCTACATTCTTCCAGTATAATGGGCTTTATATTATTAATGTTCAAACTCCCCTTAGAAACTCCTGAATACCCACTTAGCAAGGCAAATCTGTTTTTGTTCATTGTTATGTCCCAGTGTCTAGCAGTTACCAGACCATGTATTAGTTCAATATATAGTCGTTGAATGGATGAATGAATAATTAAGTCTTACTTGAATAAGTTGATCTATTTGTTAGAAAAGCAATAATTTAATAATCCAGTGCTGGAAATGTCTTTAAAGCCTTTTTTTTCTACTAAGCACATTTTCTTATTGTGAAACAGACCATGAACTCAATTCCCCTGATACTTAAGCTATTCCATAGAAGTAAATGAAGCTACATAAAATTAGTTAAGTCAAGCAGAGGACTATTTAAGGAGTTTCTATTTGAGTACATAAAACTAGTTTCATCCAGAATGAATTATTGAATCTATCAAAGATGTCAGATATTGTGTTTGTGTTTTCTTTTGCCCCCAGAGTGAGCCACAGAAAGACTAGCATACCTAGTGGAGCATATTCATTTCCATGTGTACATTTCATATTAAGGGTAAATATATTTCAGCTGTCCAAGACATAAACATCAACTTGTAAGGCATCTATACAACATACATACACTATTCTCCTGAGGATGCTAAATCATGATCTAATTTTTCCATTTTGTCTTTGATTCTAATATTGTAACAAATTCATATGTACATTGTTATTTATAAGAAGCATATCTCAGGGTGCTTTAAAAGATGAGGACAGGGAAATTTCTTAAGTCTATATTTTTATCTCTGTTTCTTTTGTCTCTGTGTGTTTCTTTCTCTCTATCTCTGTCTTTTCTTTATCTCTCTCAAGCTGCCTCAATATTTGAACTCAGGGCCTTGACCTTGCTAGGCAAGACCACTTTGTTTATCTATTTATTTTTTTTAGACTTGGTCTTCATACATAGCCCTGGCTGGTCCCAGATTGTCCATATTTTTATAAGGCTATCAAACTATTCAATGAGAACTATTCAACTATCCTTATTCCACAGAGTGAACAAAACAGAGTGGATAGTTGACTCTGTGCTTCAAGAAACAGAGAAACTGAAAAGTGTCATTTTATTTTACTTATTTTTCTTTTTGCCAATCCTGGGGCTTGAACTCAGGGCCTGGGAACTGTTTCTGAGCTTCTTTTGCTCAAGACTAGCACTCTACCACGTGAGCCACAGCACTACTTCCAGCTTTTCTGTTTATGTGGTACTGAGGAATTGAACCCAGGACTTCAAGCATGCTAGTCAAGCACTCTACCATTAAGCCACATTTCCAGCCCTGAAAAGTGTCTTTTGTGAACTGAGTTCTTTACATTGAACAGCATTTGACTTTTCCATGAAATTTTGCTTTCTTAACATGGTGTATTTGCCAGGGAGAATTCTTTATAGAAAGAAACAAGAGCTACAGCAGCCCCTTGAAGTAGCTGCATGAAACCCCTATGCCATGACAGTAGGTAGCCTGACAGGAGAGGAACAACAGGGAATCAGAAGACCCAGCTCTCAATTCTGGTTTGCAGCAACTTTTCCTGGATTATCGTTGGCAATTCTCTTTCCTCATCTGAGTCTTGGTTTTTATGACTACAAATGAGGAAAACAAATTCTGTATGATTTCAGAGGCAGAATTGCCGCTGAGTTGCATCATAAGGACTTTTAAAAAGTGCAGATTCCTGGCTCTTTGCCCAAGATTCAACAAATCAGAACCTTGGGGAAAACAGTCAAAACCTGGGAATCCATATTTTTAATCGCTTCATAGATGATTCTTTAAAATTAATGAAATACAGATGGAAAACAGCCAGCCACAGATTGTAAGCTTTGGCTTCCACATTCAGTTCAACAACCGAATCACAAACTATTTCCCCAGGACAGCCATGGAGACTGCTGGAGGTATCTCTGTGTTTTAAATAATACAACTGTTGGGGGTGGGAGAGTATTGCCTGAATTTTACAGGAAACACATGATTCAAAGGAAGCTGAGCTATTATTACCTTCTTCAAGGTCATACTTCTGCCAGTGAAGAAGATTTATACAAAGCGTGTAAGCAGGGCATCACCATAGACACCTTCCATTTCAAGAGATTATTTCATCTCTTGCAGCAGGTTGGTAGACTACCTGTTTCTGGCAAGTAAACAATAGGGATGAGCACCAGACCAAGAGCAATGGCCTACCAGATACACGGGCTGAGTCAGAGGTGATCAAACTCAGACTACTGCTGTTATGGCTGAATGGTGTTCCTTTGGAGAGACCAGATGTGTGTGTCCCTCCAAATCATTATGTTTCTTACTTGTATACATTTAAGAACATTTGTATTCTCTCACTGTACCTACATGCGATATGTACATATTTAAGCAGCTTTTCCATTGTTTTCTAGAAATTCCATTTGGAATTGGGAATTTGGACCCAGACACTTTCAGATCTGAATTTGTCTTATTCAGATAGCTGATTCATGTGAAACCATTTCTTTCTTATTTCACTTGAGCAAAGACGTCTTTGTACAAAATATTAATCAATAAGCTAATACAATACGGTTTTGAAACTGAAATAAAATCAAATCATATGTATAAGGTTGTATGTATAACACAACACTCAACTGAAAGCCATAAGCAGTAATAGACATTAATGGGCCAATTTCAGGTACAATCAAGTCATTGATTCCTATGTTATATAGTATAATCAAAACCCACTAATCTAGGACTGGGAGAGTAACTACTGGAGTTTAGTAATAGAGGTATTTAAGGTCCTAGATTCCATCTCCAGAACCCAAAACAAATGAACAAATACAACTGTAAAACGTACCTGTTTATCTTTTTCTTGTACATTAGGCTGTATATCTATTATCTGTTTTTAACTAGATCTTTGATTGTATTTCATTTTCTGTGTGATTCTGTCCCTCTGTGCATAGATGTCACTGCCTGCTGTTCTGAGCATTGACTGTCCTGGGTGTCCACCATGAATTCCTTTTACAGCAAGGAGAAACTACACACTGTGCTTTTCCAAATAGGACCTAATTTGTCACAGATACTCATGTTAAAATAAATGATGGCTATGAGTAGGTTTTGTTGCTGATTAAGATGGTTGTTTGTTATTGCCTTGTTGTGGTGGTGGTTGTTCTGTTTCGTATTTGAGACAGCTTTTTGCCTTATAACAGAGTCTTTTCTAGAACTTTGAGGTCACTATGGACCTCAAACTCATGATTCTCCTGTTTTGTCCTCCTAAATTCTGGATTATAGGTATGTGCCACTCTGCTATACATGCTTTTAAATATTAGCTTGGCTTTTCCTAACAACGTTTAGTTTTAGAACCATAATAGTAATTCTTTTTTTTTTTTTTGGTCGGTCGTAGGACTTGAACTTTGGGCTTGGATGCTGTCCCTGTGCTCTTCAGCTCAAGGCAAGTGCTCTTCAGCCACAGCGCCACTTCTGCTTTTCTAGTGGTTTATTGGAGATAAGAGTCTCACGGACTTTCCTGCCAGGGCTGGCTTTGATTCTCAGGTCTTAGCCTCCTGAGTAGCTAGGATTACAGGCGTGAGCCACCGGCGCTTGGCCTTAATAGTAATTCTTAATTAACATTTTCATGCAAAACATTTAATAACTAAAATGATGATTTTTAGCATGTGAACCTTTAAATTTAAAAAAAACGTAGGAACTCTGTACTGAAAGTAGAACTTGAAACAACCAATTCATATCTGGGTATTTATCTTATCTTGGCATGTTTTCCTCTTTTTACTGCTACTTGATAGTGTATTCTGATACAAAAGATAATCGTTTATGAGTTTATTCTAGTCTGCACATTTTCATTTGATATCCCCCTCTCAAAATTGTCTGTTAAAGAGCTCATGGGTTGTTGAAATCTTTGTAAACTGGCTTGAGTCCAAACCTACATGATTGCCCAAGATTCTAATTCAAGAGCTAATCACCACTGATGGTCATGATTGTACTTTCTTCAGGAAATGGAATCCAAGCTAGTGCTCCCTGAAGATGTCCCATGGGACAACGCTGTTCACACTGTTAAACGTGTCAACCAAAGGAATTTCCTGCTTTCCTCTTCAGTTCAGCTGTTGAACTCCCTTGTAATTTCAGTGTTTTCAGACAACCATTTATGAGCTGCATGAAATCATAGAGCCAAGAACCAGGCTGCATTTCACATTCTATAGTTGAATATCTGGTATTGGAAAGCTTATCTTGCTGGAGTGGGTATTCATATCACCAGCAATTCAACCTTCCTGTATGGGGAAGGAAGCTGCCACAGGAAAGGAGCTTTAAACGAGCAGCATGGATCCTACACTCTGCTGAAACCCAGTAAGACTTTGCGCAGGGTGAGATGCATTGTTACTAAGACACATATAAAATCAGCCAATTGGATGCCTTCGAGTTACCCTCCTTTCTACCCAGTTTAAAGAATGCTAATTCCCATCTCTTTCTCTACTTTGCACAAGCAACAAATCACTTGCCAAAGAGAAAGTAAAATTTTACATAATTTAAGAGATTCTAAAAATAAATTTTGCTATTTTTGTTGTTGTTCTTGTTGTCAGTCATGGGGCTTGAACTCTAGGCCTGAGTGTTGTCGTTGAGTTCTTCAGCTCAAGGTGAGCACTCTTCCACTTGAGCCACAGCACTATTTTCCAGTTTTCTGGTGGTTAATTGGAGGTAAGAGTTTCAGGAGGACTTTCTTGCCTGGGCTGGCTTTGAATAACAATCCTTAGTTCTCAGCCTCCTGAGTAGCAAGGATTACAGTTATGAGCCACCAGCACCCGATTCTACTATGTATTTTAATGATGACTTCTATTCAAACAAACTTTTCTTTCTCCAGGAGGTACCCTGGCACAAGATAATAAATAATATAGACATTGCTGTCAAATAGACTTTGATTTTAATGATTTACTGGTCTGAGCCAGTAAATTTCTTCATTCAGGAAAAAAGACATTATGGTAATAATTCACAAGAAGCTTCCCAGATGATTAAATCAATCAACTAGTATGCTCAGGTTGTACACGACAGAGTATCCCCAAACAATTATTCCAGAGGAAGGCATGCTTATGTGTTTATGTTGATGCACATGGACTTTTAAAAAAATGTTACCATTTGATGTATCCAATTATTTGCCCAGGTATTCATCAAATGGTTTTTGTCACATATGAAGTAAGTTTTATTGGTCTGTATATCCAGCATTATTCAATGTTTTCTTTAAAATATGCATCTTATTACCTTATTATTACCTTCTCTTATCAAAATAGTGATACCTATATACCTATGTTTATTGCAGCTTTATTCATAATTACCTAGTTGGAATTAACCTAGGCCTTCATCAATCAAGCAATGAAAGGATAAAGAAGCATTACTCACAGAAAATACGTTGGAAATGATCTATACAACTTCTGGGGGTATTAGGGCAGGAAAAAGGGTGAAAAATAAGGGAAGGGGTAACAAGTTAGACAAGAAATGTAATCACTACTTATGCAACTGCAACCCCTCTGTACATCACCTTGACAAGAAAATGTTTAAAAAAGCAGTACATACACATATCACAATGAAAGGATGCCACTGGGTGGAACTGGAGATCATAATGTTAAGTGAAATACACCAGATTCAGAAAGACAAATATCACATTTTTTTTCTAATATGTGGAATCAAGATTCTTTTCAAAGATCCTGAAAGCAGAATTGAGACTGCCTGGGAAGAGGGAATGGAACAACAGGTGGGGAAAGTGTACATACGGAGATTTTAATAAAAAGGAAGGTATGGGGGGTGAAGAGATGTGGTCACCAGGTTTTGTTTACTTGTGTCTACTCAGATGACTTTCAATAGGCCTCTTTCTCTCTCAGCCTCAGTCTCCTTTTCTGAGTGGACATAACCTGTATGAATATTCTGATGATTATTAGATAGATTTTATGGAAAGAACCTGGAACAGATGATATTGTTTTGTCATAATACTAATTTCTTTCTCCTTCTGCATTTATGTATCTAACTATGGATAGAAAAATGTAGTAGGGAAAACCTATCGTAGTATATTTTATGCTTGCAAGATGCTGATGATAATGGTATTGAACATTTATCTATTGATTACGCTGAATAGTTCAAATCACTTTTATACATTATCTCATCTAATTATCTCCTGTAACCTTCACTCCAGCCCTTAAGGGAGATACAATTATTATTACTGTTTTACAGATAGAAAGGCTTTGAGATCAGGCAACTCAGTGTTAGTTATTCCATCCTCTACTTCGCTAACCAGTTATACTCATCTTTTAACCATTTTCAGTTTGTTTGCTTTGTGTTTGCTCATCTATTTCTGTCAGTCTGTGGATTTAAGTCAGGTAGCATCTACTTTACAAAATGTAACAGGTCTAACCTAAGCTGCCTTTAGACTTGCTCTAGTGAAGAAGGTATCAATTTTAAGGCTGAGTGTTTGATTGTTGCTTACATAAGTACATAATTGAGATGCACTTAGGAAAAGAAGACAGGATTGTACTTTCTCATTTGCTTCATCACAAAGGTATATGGTTTGAAGAAGCCTTGTCCTTAAACGATTAGACAGCTTGTGTGACTAATAAGAATATTGTCCCTAAAGGAAAATGAAACATCTTACAAATACAAGAGCACTCAATTAGAGTTTTAAATTAGAATGTAATTATGTCATTTTATTCCCCTCCTTTTTTGAGGAAGAAAAGACAGCTTTTAATCTCTTAGATGGCCTCATGCTAGCAAAAAGAAATTTTAGGAAGTGTTTAAATGTAAGAAGCTATTCTGCATCTTGCTTAATTTTGGACCTAGTCCAATCCCTGAAGGACTAAAAGCAGATAAGTTTTCTTATACCTGGCTTTTTAAATCACTGCATTTTATAATTCAAAACAGAGATGAGCTGTTGATATGGATTACTGCACTCAGTATAATGAAATTGTCAGTATGCTTAGAGATGCGCTGCATGTAATCAGACATGTAGAGAAATAGCCCATTCAACCTCTGAAACAAAGTATTTGCCTTTGAGATCATGACTTACAAAGATACCTATGACCTAATCCAAAGTATGGATAGTTGTCTTATCATGGAAGAAGAAATGCTCATGTCTCTAAAACACTCTCTTTTTTATAGTTTCTATAGACATTTTCCAGAGAGATGATTAACAGGTAATTGTTTGATTCTGGTAGTCCTGGAGTCTGCTTTGTCGGATCAGTAAATACTTCATCTAACTTCATAGAGAAGAACCACATGGATGATAGAAACCAATGGTCTATTAAGGTTTGAAGCTCTCTGCATATCTAGCACTTGAAATGTCATACAATAATTACTATGGGTTTAAATCTTGTAACTGATAATGTATGTCTTAACAAGGTTCAAGGACAACTTAGTGTAAGGAGGAATTGACTCAACAATTGTTAATGGATAAATTCTCACCTTCGGGTAAAATTATCCATTCCCATCACGTGAATTCTATGTCAACTCTGTGCTATCACTTGACCTTAGTTATTTTCTGATAAGGACTCTTGCAAAGCTAACAGTTGGGAGCTGGGAAGTTGGCTCAGTGGTAGAGTGTTTGCCTTGCATGCACAAGGCCCTGGGTTCGATTCCTCAGTACCACATAAGCAGAAAAAGCCAGAAGTGGTGCTGTGGTTCAAATGGTAGAGTGCTAGCCTTGAGCTGAAGAGCTGAGGGACAGCGCCCAGGCCCAGAGTTCAGGCCCCATGACCAACCAAAAAAAATAAATAAATAAAAGCTAACATTTGGACTAGACAGCAGCAAGGGTTGCTGGCAACTATTCTGCTTGTGTTTTGTAGGCTGTTATAAATGTCCCCATCCTCTGGGTGGTTAGAGAGATAAAGCAACTTTTAATTTTCATTGTTATTCTGAAGTACAAGCTGGTGTGAATCATGCAAGTGCACTCATTAAGAACGCTCTTAATCATGGAGGTGTGTTTGTCAAGGAAGAGGTGGGCTCTGGCTCAGTCAGCCATTGTTCTTTGCCACCAGACAGATCATCGATTTCCAGCTGTGTCTTTATAAAGCCAGTCATGCCAGCACACATTTGTCTAACAAAGAGTTTCTAGGATCCAGGAAACCTAGATTTAAAAAAAATGCTAGGCGTCATCTTGGACTCTATCCTCCAAATTTACTTATGAAAAGCTTAGGGCCAAAGAGGCCAAGTTTTACTCCAATGATTAACTATACTTCTTAATCTCTGTTTCTCCCCTACTTCTTCCTTCCTTCCTTAACTTCCTTCCTTCCTTCTTTCTTTCCTCCCTCCCTCCCTCCCTCCCTCCCTCCCTCCCTTCCTTCCTTTCTCTCTTTCTTTCTTTCTTTCTTTCTTTCTTTCTTTCTTTCTTTCTTTCTTTCTTTCTTTCTTTCTTTCTTTCTTTCTTTCCTCCCTCCCTCCCTCCCTCCCTCCCTCCCTCCCTTCCTTCCTTTCTTTCTTTCTTTCTTTCTTTCTTTCTTTCTTTCTTTCTTTCTTTCTTTCTTTCTTTCTTTCTTTCTTTCTTTCTTTCTTTCTCTCTTTCCTTCCTTTCTTTCTCCCCTTCCTTCCTTCCTTCTTTCTTTCTTTCTTTCTTTTTTTTTCTTGGGCCTGAACTCTGGGCCTGGCGCTGTCTCTCAGCTCTTTAGCTCAAGGCTAACGCTCTACCACTCTTAAGCCACAGCACCACTTCTGGCTTTTTTTTTTTTTGCTTATGTGGTGCTGAGGACAAACCCAGGGCCTCATGCATGCAAGGCAAGCACTCTGCCACTGAGCCACCTTCCCAGCCCCTCTTCCTTCCTTCCTTCCTTCCTTCCTTCCTTCCTTCCTTCCTTCCTTCCTTCCTTTCTTTCTTTCTTTCTTTCTCTCTCTCTCTTTCTTTCTCTCTTTCCTTCCTTTCTTTCTCTTTCCTTCCTTTTTTTCTCTCTTTCCTTCCTTCCTTCCTTCCCTCTCTCCCTCCCTCCCTTTCTTCCTCTTTCCTTCCCTCCCTCCATTTCTCCTTCATCTCCCTTTCATTCCCTCCCCCCTCCTTATTTTCTTTTCTCTCCCTCTCTCCTTCTTTCTCTCCTTTTCTTTCTAGAGTTTTTTCGGTTTGAACATTTGCCAGGAAGTGCTTTACCCCTTGAGTCATGCTCCTAGTTCAATATATACTCTTCTGTCATATTCAAATCCTATTTTTTCTATAGTTCTGGTGATATATGTGCATCTTTACTCATTTCTAAGCTCATATTGTAGGGTTCTTTTTTTCAGAAAAGAAAAGAGAAAGATTTCTCAAGTGCTGATTTTCCTTTAAAACTACACAAGATTAAAAAAATACCTCTTCTTGAGAAAATAATTATAGGTGGAAACAAATAACTCAAATGCTATTTAGAGACATTTGCAACCATAATAGGAGGTTGAATGTAGCAGAATAAACAAGTCCCTGAATTCAGGAGCTGGAAAATCCTACTGTTCAAAGTTACCACAGTGTCACCTGTGACACTCAGGTAGGGGGAAGACAAGAATATATGTGATAAATGTGGTTGCTTAAGCAGGGCTTAATACTTAAATTATATTAGCATATATCATGTATGCATATATAGAATATTAATATGTGTGTATATTTGTATATATGTGTATGTGTATAGGCATAGTTTCTGAGTTGGTTCCCACTAGAAACTTGCATATCCAGCTTCTGTGTGCTAAACTCAGTCCTATTCATCTGGGAACCATGAGTGCACAGAGTAGACAGAAATCTCTTGCTTCAGAAAACTTACAATGGGACAAGAGGCTTGTCCAAGGATTGTGTGAAGGATGAAGTCTTCTGGGCCAAACAACTCTGGCCAGTTTTTACCATTGCTCTTAATGATGAAATCTGGATTCTGTCTATAAGCGTGGGTGGGTACAATCTCTGGCTGTGAAGAGAAGGAAAATCGTTTGCATAGCCCAGGTCCTCTCACAATAGATGGGACTCATTAGCCATGCTCAGCCTCATAGATAATGCAGTCCTGGATGGCATCATTGGGTCTGGTGAAAAATTGTCCCGGAGATTGTGTTGACATCTGAGATTTATTTTAATCCTTTCTTGCAGATTCTATAATGAGCATTGAAGCAAAGTATGCCAAAGAATCATTACATCTCTTATAAAATCTTAATAATACAAAAATTAGAAAGGTTTTTCATGCCTATGTTCCATTGGTTTAGAATCCACAGACTTCACATTGCTGATCAGCATAGAGGGTCCTGGAAGGGAACCTTGCATTGACCTGGTCACAGTCCTTGATCTGCTCTGCAGTTTTGTAATGAGTCATTGTTACGGGAGGTTTACAAGCAGCTACTGTCAATATACCTATAGCTATATAGACTTCTTTCTTCTCACTTATTCACTTGTATTTATTGGTTGTCTAACTACAGCAACAATAAACAGACGAAAAATAAAACTTCAGAAGTAAGGGAGTAAGCTGGGATCAGTGTCTCACACCTGTAATCCTAGCAACTCTGGGGGCTGAGATCTGAGGATTGCAGTGGCAGGAAAGTCTGTGAGACTCTTACTTCCAATTAACCACCAGAAAACTGGAAGTAGTTCTGTGACTCAAGCGGTAGAGTGCTCGCTTTGAGCACAAAGAGGTTCAGGGACAGTGCCTAGACCCTGAGTTCAAGCCCTACAACCGACAAAAAAAGCAAACATCCCTGGTGTGGACCAGATCTGGGTCTATCTGGAAAAGAAAATGATTCCCACTGGCAACAGGGACCAGTAGAGTGGCCAGAGCAGGCGTATGAAGCCTAATGTCAACTCCTTTTCTACTTACCCTGATCCCACTGCTTTGGAGATGTATGATTTGGGGCAAGACATCCAATCATCTCAGCCTCTTTCCTCACTTGAAATATCAGACTAACACGACTTACCTCAAAGTACTGGTGGAAAAACACCAAAGGAATGTTGCATGCAAAAGTACCTATTATGGAGGAGTTACCCAGTAAAGTTTGTTTTTTCCTCCATGCTCTGCTAATTAGTTGTTAGATCTCAAGTCAGTCAGTTGACCTCTGAACATGCTATAATGGCTCATAGTTCACTTACTAGATCATCTCCATGAACTATGAGAGGTTCTTCCTTTTTACTTCCCACTTACTACCCAGAATCAAGTTGTTTCTTGATTAATTCCTTACATTCTTTCTTGCTACCCCAGGCTTCCTTCCCCCCTCCTCCTTGTCTTTTATTAAAACACAACATTCTACTTTCTTCCAATGTATTTCCACACTCTGACTCTTTTTTTATGGTTTGGTTTCACTCAAGATCTGCCATGCACAGTCTTTTTGATTTTGTTTCTACTTGGGTCTCACTTTTGGATAGTACTAGCCTGGACTACTTGCCACGTAGCTGAGAGACAGGCACATACCACTATGCCTACACTGAGACTTTCTCACAGCATTTTTGTAGAGGATGACCTTTCTAACCTGAGCCTCTCCAGTAGCTAGGATTACAGGCATGAGCCATTGAATCTGGGTTAGACTCATTTTTTAAAATACTTTATTGGTCATTTTAAGGATATTTGCATTTTCTCTATTAAGAGGGGAGCTAATGCAGGATTTTGAACAGAAAATGAGCACAATGTGCCATTAGGATGGTGCTTTGTTACTCTTTTGGTTTGAAAAGGATAAAAGATAAAAATCAACTATATTCCAGTAACCAGAGGAAGAGACATGTTCCTGACCTATGTAGCAGTCTAGATAGTGAGAAGGTGTTTTCTGATGATTTAAAGGGGAAAAGGTGAGAACACGGAAGTAGTTGAGACGCGCTGCCTTGATCACATAGAACATTCAATTGTCATTTCTTGAGAGAGAGAAGTGGACAAGGGTGGATTGGAACATAAATTCAAGAGGTTAACTTTGCCTAAGTAAAATCCGAGATGCTTGTTGAGCAACCAGGTGGAGGTTTAACTGGTAGAGGTTTAAGAAGGCAATAGGATATGTAATCAGGAAGAGGAGTTGATAGAAGATAAACATGGGAGGGTATTTAGTATAAAGCTGATGTTTGGTGGCACCTGATTGAATGGTATTATCAAGGGAGTGAGTTGCTGAGAAAGAGAAAAGGCGTAAGGCTGGAATGAGAGTCACTCAGAGAGTTCATGAGCAGAAATCACTGTTTCGGCAGCAGTGGTGATCCTGTCCAGGGTGCTTACTCCTAGAGATTTCTGCAGAAAGACCAGCAGGGCCAATTTTGTACCCAGCTGGGTAGTTGATAGCACAGAGAGTGTTAATCCGTGTGAGAAAAGCCAGATGTAAGGTCTGCTTCTGTCTAGTATATCATTATTTAAATAGGAAAGTGACATTGCAGTGTGCCTCTACAACATCCTCATTTTAATAAGGAACTTGAAGGCCCCAGTGATTCCAGTGGCACATGAGTTCTCTTAAAAGGTCTCTTCTCAAATTTTTTTACTCAAATTGTAAACAATTTCAACAGTTTTTTGTTAGCACATATTAATTGTGCAAGGAGTGTTTCACTGCGCTATTTTAAAATATGCATGCAATGTAGACAATCCACTTTTCCTCTCTGCCATTTTTCCTTTCCCTCTTCTATCTCCTTAAAAGCATTTCAACAGGTTTTATAGATTTATTTGCATACATACAAATAATAAAGCACTCCCATCATATCCGTCCTCTTTCTCCCTTTGTGTTCACCCTTCACCTCCCACGGCTGAGGCTGTTATCCTTTGTTTTAGTGTATGTCAAATAGAACATTCCCCTTTATTGCTGTCTCTTTCCTTCCCTACCTCTTCATTCCTCTATTATTTAGCAGCTTTCCACGCAATTTCATGTGCCATCTTCACACTTTTGACATAAAATATACTGCTACAAAATGTTCTGAAAGGCAAAATTCAAATAAAAAGGTTATAATCTTTGAATTCTAAAACAGTAGAATCACTGTTCTATAGTCTTTCTCAACATTCTCCACAAAGACATCTTCAGGCACCTTGACCTTGTCTTCTAGAAAATATGAGTCTTATTGTCCACTTTCCTCTGCATTTTGAACCAGTGCTTCTGAGGTTTCTGAATGTATTTCCCCTTTCAAATGTGATCAACACATCCATTTCTTCAGGTAAATATTTCACAAAGGGATTAGAAGTAGATGCTGAGTGACCAAAAACAGAATAATAATATCCTGCTGCCAAATTCTAGGATGTGAGGTGGAACATTCACTTCTCTTTTTAGAAGTAGAAGCTATATTAAAATGATTTTTTTTCTCTCTATCTAGCAAGAAAGTGAACAGAATGTGAGGATTTAAGAATCCAGGCTTTTGCTGGGTGTCAGTGGCTCATGTCTATAATCCTAGCTACTCAGGAGGCTGAGATGTGAGGTTTGCAGTTCAGAGCTCTCCCCCCACATTCCCTACCCCTGCAGGTGGGAAAGTCCATGAGATTCTTATCTCCAATTAACCACCAGAAAACTGGAAGTGGTACTGTGGCTCAAAGTGGTAGAGCCTTAGTCTTGAGTGATAAAGCTCAGAAACAGTGCTCAGGCCCCAAGTTCAAGCTCTACAACTGACAAAAAGATAAAAAGAACTCTGGAGCTACATTTCCCAAGTTCAAGTCTGGTCTCTACCATTTTAGTCATGCAGTCTTGTTAATGTCTCAACCTCTGTGTTTGAAATTTCTCATCTGTACAATGGAAGCAACGTTATTATTTATACAATAGGACTGTTGAAAGTTTAAATAGCTTAAATCTTTGTAAATATTAGTAATATGGTTACCTAAACACTTCATTATTGGCACATATATTTTTTATTAATAAGTTTTTTTATTGTGAAAAAACTGTACAGAGGGGTTACAATTACATGAACAAGATAATGAGTACATTTCTTATCAAGCATTGTTGCCTCCTCCTTTGTTTCTATCAGCACAACTATGTTTATTGCAGCATTATTTGCCATAACTAAGATATGGAACCAACCCAGATGCCCCTCAGTAGATGAATGGATCAAGAAAATGTGGTATATGTACACAATGGAATTCTATGCCTCCATCAGAAAGAATGACATTGCCCCATTTGTTAGGAAATGGAAAGACCTGGAAATAATTATATTAAGTGAAGTAAGCCAGGCCCAAAGAAACATAGGTCCCATGGTTTCCCTTATTTGCAATAACTAGAATGGTTTCCCTTATTTGCAATAACTAGAATAAGTCTGAGACAAGCAGAAATGGTCAGACAAGTTGATGTTAGGCTAAATGAACCCCAAGATAAGGACTCAATTTGTTTTTCTTTCTTGCTATTGTTTCTAACATATTTAGATGATTTCTTTGCTGATTTGTATGTCCCTTCCCCACAGTGTAACTCCTATTTTCCCTGTATTTGATGTTGGTATAATTTGTGGAGGGGAAGGGAGAAAAAACAAATTGTTTAAATAAGGATACAGGTGGACCTATTGCAACAATGAGATGTACAAGACGTTATGTCGAGAACCAAACTTTACAACTTTGGTAATAGTGCATACATTTTATCCATCTATCTACCTACATCATTCCATACTCCAAAATTTCTGCCATCAGAAAGCATTGACTCTTGGTTTGCACAGTGAAATCCATTTTAATGTCTGAATACTCATCTTTCTATTAAGAGATGGTGAACATCTTTAAGACTAAGGTTTTATAGATACTCCTTCCTTACTTCCCACCCTTGTTAGACCTTTAGTCATATAACTACATGAGTTAATTAAATGCCATCCTTTTTATCATAGCCTTTTTGATTCCTTTGTTTCTCTAGCTTGTGCTGCTTTGTGACATATGCCACATTGTGAATGCCTCTAGGGCCTTGTTGTGCTCTCCAGGCACAAAGAGAACAGGATTTAATAGTTCACAATGAAGTAAAGGAGATCAAATTTACCTTCCTCTCCAAATCAACTGCAAAACGGAGGAAGTTCAGCAATCCCTTAAAAGTAAAACTATTTGAATTCTATGATGCCATAACACCATAACTCATAGTCAGGAGAAAAATGTCTAGCCTAGAGTACAGAGAAGGGACAGAGGCAGGGTCCAATATACTCTGTGACTGGGGAGGCATGTGTGAGAATCTTGAAAACTAAACAGCTCTGGAGGATTGTCGAATGGAGTATTGATGGAGAGAATGGTGCACAAAGAAAAAAGTCTCCAGAGAATTATAGATGGCCCTCTTCTAGCATTCACCATACTGGCATGCACATGCATGTGAAAAACGTATCCGATAATAGAAAAAGAACTATCTAGAAATACTAGGGGAAATGGCTCAGCATTTAAACAGGCCTAGGAATAATGCCTGTTTTCATTACCCATAGTGGAAACCTGAAATTTCATGAGACATTGGGTCTAGTGCTTAGGAAGATCTTACAAACTAGACTCAAAGTTTCTGGGCAGTGGGAAAAATGTTAATCCTAGTCTGAAAGTTTTCAGCTCTAAATATATGAAAGTAGATCCAGAAAAATTGAGGCCAAGGGTGGGTTTAGAAGAGATAGGAGAGGATGACGAAAGAGGCGATATTCCTATGGGATGAGATTCCTGTGGTGAGTAGAGAGATTTACCCTCCTGTGTAAGCACCATTACAAGAGGAACCATGTGAGAAGTTCAGTCACCATCATTGTGTGTGTGTGTGTGTGTGATGAAGCTTGAACTCAGGGTCTGAATGCTTTCTCTCAGCTCTTTTGCTCAAGGCTAGAGCTCTACCAGCCACTAATTCTGGCTTTTTTGGTAGTTTAATGGAGTTGAGAGTCTCCAGAGCAGGGCACTGGTGGCTCACGCCTGTAATCCTAGCTACTCAGGAGGCTGAGATCTGAGGATCGCGGTTCAAAGCCAGCCCGGGGAAGGAGACACCGTGAGACTCCTATCTCCAATAAACCATCAGAAAACCAGAAGTGGCGCTGTAGCTCAAGTGGTAGAGTGCTCGCCTTGAGCTGAAGAGCTGAGGGTCAGCGCCCAGACCCAGAGTTCAAGCCCCATGACCGAAAAAAAAAAAAAAAAAAGAGTCTCCAGGACATTTTCTGCTCAGGCTGTCTTCGAAGCTCCATCCTCAGATAGCAGCCTCCTGAGTAGCTAGGGTTTACAGGAATGAGCCACCAGTGTGTGGCCTATTGCTTATTGTTTTGTAAAATGTCTAATGGGTATTGATAAATTTTCATGGGAATCTTACATTTGTAAAACAAAATCACAGTGTTGTTGAAAACAAGGAAGAACTCCTTCACATTTACAATGTCTCTGCTGAAACCAAAAGCAATCTGCAGAATGACTGGAAGAAAATGATAAAAACAAACATAGAATCCTAATGTACAATAAGAAAATGAAATGTCAGAAAAGATACAGAAAAAGTGAGATATCAATTGAAGACTATGAAATAGTTCATAAAAGAGAATGGAGAAAAGAAAAGCAAGCAAACAAACAGTGTGACTGGAAGCAAATAGAGCAATATAAAAAGCGGGAAAATCTTGAATTGCCTGTTCAAACAGTGTGGGAACCTGGCCAAGATTTTTGTTCTGTCTAGACTCAAGTTCCTTCCTGTGCAATATGGAACATAACAAGTTTTATATTCTGTGAATTATTTTGTCATCATTAAAATTGTCATTTTAAATGAAAATATAAATTAGAATATAGTATACTATATAGAAATATTGCTGCTCTAATAATTTGTATTGATTTTTAAAACTGTAGGTAATAAATACAAACTTCTTTTTATCTTCTTTGAATAAAATAACTCATCCTGTATGTAAACTAATTGTCCTAAATCATATAGGAGCATGGTATTCAACATTTGAATTTAATAAAATAATTCACTGAAAGTTCGCATCTCCAAGTACATTGGCCACACTACTTTTGTCACATACAATTGTCATGGCATTAATACATGGTTTGAAATTCTGTGTTAAGTTTGTTTGCTTTTTGTCAATGATCCTGTTTGGCTATTTCTCTTCTGGCTCAATTGGAAACCAATGGAATTTATTTTCTTGCTCAATACTGCTTTTAAGGTACCTATGACTAAGACATAAATACACTATGAAGGTCAGTTCATAAATGCATTCACATGAATTGCATAAAAATGCCAATTTGATATCATAATTGAGAGTGGGATCCAAAAACCTGTCATTCAAGTAGATATTCCCCAACCATGTATTTTTATTTTTTTAAATTTTTTACGTCAGAGGCATTTCAGAAGTCAGGAAGTTTAATTCACGTTACAAACAACAGTTAGGAACCACATTGATGAGCTGTGTTCATCTTGACTCTGCCAAGATGAGCAGCAATTCTTCCATACCTACAAGAATGTCTTTCCAGGTTTTTGTTTTTAGAGTAGTTGGCTCTCTTTACATATTCGAAAAGTAAAATAAAAAATCCATAAATAAAATTGTAATTTCAAGAGAAATATAGTTCTCAGAGGATGAACTAATCATGTGTGCAGTAGGTGTCACACGGAAATCAATTAAGGAACTTGAAATGTATTCTTATTTAAATCAGAGAAGTGAAAATATGTTCTTACATGATGTCATGAAGCCATTCTATTTGCTAATCTTGTTTCAGATTTTATTTTCTGTCTTTCTACTTTTTGCAGAAGCTTGGTAATCCTTTTAAATAAAAAACACATCTTGCTAAAGTTGAAATGAAAACATGTAATGCAGTGTAATCAGCTTCTAAATCTACTTAACTAGAGACCCATCCTGAATTTAGTGCGTTGAATCAATGGCACAAGTGGGAAATAGTATAATGAGGACTAGGTGAGTTCTGCGAGACTAGAACTTCACTTTCCTTAGATGTTTTTAAGCATTTGATTTTGTAGTCAAGTGTAGTTCAATTTGCATACCTCTTTATTTGCATTTGACCTAGACACCTCCATTACTTTTTGAAAAATTCAACTTGTATGGTGCTTTAGAACACTTCACCCTACTAGGACAAAAAGCTTCTTTCTTGCTGTGGATATTTGAAGGTTTCACAATGTGATTGTTAATATTATTAATAATATTATTTTATTATCTTTTCACTTGTTTATATTCAAATTGGAGCAAGAGGTTTACTTATGTTCAGATCTTTTCTACTTTTCAGGAGTTTACTTCTTTATATTATTTTTTAATTACATGTGATTTTTAAGATGTGAATATGAAGTATACATACTGATATTGCAATTGATCATGGAAACACAAAGGATTTGGTATATCAATATAGAAATCTTGACCTGGAGGCGTAGCTGAAGTGATGGACCGCTTGACTTTCTAGCATAAAGCTTTGGGTTTAATCCCCAGGAATGCCACACACACACACACACACACACACACACACACACACAGCATACTTCTCTCTCTTTACTCATTGTAAGGAAGTAAATCTCCAAAGCTTGAATATTCCAAATTGAATCTAACCTCCCCACTTAGCTGTACAAACTGTGCCCCTTTCTAAATCACACATGTGTACAACCTGGAAGCTAACCTTGATTCTTTTGTTCCCTTTTCCTACATACAATCCATCTAAAAGTTCAAGTTCAGTTTAGCCTTTCAGAAAGACTTGAACCTCCTGCTTCTCCATTCCCATAGCCATTGTCTTGGTCCAGGCCCTTACTATACTTCAGTTAGACCTTTTAAGCAACCCATCTTATTCCTTTCCATGCAAGAATTTTCCTAAAAATAATCTAAATATCACATGGCCTTGCCTAGCATACAGAATGCAAAATACCTGAATTGCCTTTAGGATAAAAATTAAGGACCTTTCATGCTATATATTACATCTTCAAGATCTGGTTCCTGATTGCTTCTCAGGCCCATACTTCACATTTACCCCTCCTCATCTGTTACTCTCTAGTCTTATGGAATTTCTCAGATATCAGTGTATTGATCTTTCACGTACTTCTGAACCTTTGGCATGAACTGCAGTCCAGAATTCCCACTTCCTGACTATGTGACAGCTGGTATATGTCAAGAAGATTAATGGGTTGTAGGGAGTTGTAGGTAACACAGGGCCATTATATTCTGTTCCTTTCACAGAGGAACCATGGGACCTTTACCAAATTACTTCGTTTCCCCAAAGGTCTATTTTCCCAGCTAGAAAGGGTGGTAGTAATGTTCTATGCTTCCTGGGATTTCTGTGAGCTTTCTGTGTGTAAAATGTAGAGGATAATGTTTGGTAATGGTGATGAATGAACAGTAGCAGTGGTTATCAATACAGATAATCAGGAATAATAATGTCATTATCATCAACTAAAGTCATCTCTTTATAAACTACCCAGTGTAATACTTGACCAATAATGGCAAATGGAGCTTCTTAAAGCTCTGCATTTTCTGTACTATACTCTAAATAATCATCTGATTTGTAGGTCAAATCTGTGTGGTTATATATAATGTGATTCATCTTCTAGAGATTTCCATAGAAAGGACTGAGAAATTAAAATCACCAAACATATCGACTAACAATTACTTATTTAATTAATAAATCATAAAAGTCCTGGTGATCATAACTGTCTTGGACATTCTCCTGTAGAAAAGAAAAAGGTCATCTCTAATCTCCTGGTCCTACAGAGACAAGTTTCACAAAGGACATCTCCTGAGATACACAGTACGAGTGAATCTTAGAAATCTCCTTGCTGTTTCTATATACTTTTTTTTAAGGTAAAAGAAAAAAAAAGAAACTCTAGTTAGCCTTTTCTGTTATTTTACTTCGCCTCTGGGTTCAGACTTCAGGGCCTGCCTGGAAGGTAGCAGAAGTGGCCAAAAGAAACCCCTGATTTAACAAGTCCTCTAAACAGCCCCTCCAGGGCTTACCCAAAGGGCTGGACTTCCCCCCACCCCTTCCTCTCTCTGCTCCTGGCATCCTCTGTAGTCAGCTCATGTTCACACTTGCTTTGTGGTCAGAACTACCTCTGCTATCGAAGTGACCCTTTCACCCCAACTCCCAGTACAGCCATCAGCACCTCCTTTTCCATAGGCCGGAGAGCAGGAGAAAATCTCTGCACCAATGTTGTTTGAAATAAGTAATTATTGCAGTTCCCAGAAGAAGTGGATGGCGAAAGGGTAAGCAGGGCAGAGGGCCTCCCTGGGTGATGCCAAGGTCTTTCTGCCCTAGGATCTTGTGATTCTAGATTGAGAGGCATTTGATTTAAAAAAAAATATCTCCCATGGACAAAGCAACTAATGAAAATAAAAATAAATAGACACACATAGACTCTCTTGCTTCTATCTAAGGGCAGTCCAAATGCCACAGTGAGAACAAGATTTCTTCTCCTCTCACAAAGCCTGTGGGGCTTGTTTCTGAAATCCGTGGCTCTTTCTCCATGCTCTCCACATCCCTCAACCCCAGCCTTGGTTGCCATTTCTCAGCTTCAGTGGGCGTCGTGATTTCAAAGAAAGATGAAATTACGGAGTTCTGCTCCTATGCCCCAGGCTAGTTCACTACCTCTAGTGAACCTAAAAAATAGGGATGTTGAATGAAGAAAGAGGACAGAGTGTAAGTCTGGAAGCTTTCATCAGAACTCTATGTTTATGTTCAATTCACCTGCTTATGGAAGCCTCTGTGTGCCAGGCACTGGGCTGTATACCAGAGGCAGCAGAGGTGGCGAGATGAATCTGAACTCTACCCTGATACAGGCACTGGGGGAAGGGGGTTGAAGAGGTTGGGTAGTGCATGTAAGCAAAGGAGGAAGCAATGAGGAAGATGAGGGCACTGTGCGGGGAAGACTAAAACCAGTTTTACAGGAGTGACCGGGGAGCTGCTGTGTGTGGGTGGAGTGCTGCACAGGAAGAGGTGTAGGGTGCCTATGCCAGGAAACTCAGGAAAAGAGTCTTCCAGCTAGATGGTCTGACAGCCATTGAGGACTGAGCCAGAAAAGAATTCAAGTACTGAGGGAAAGGAATTGGGAGTTGGAGAGAAATCAAGAGCCGGTTCATGGAGACCTTGTAGTTTGGATGTCATTCTAACATCCTGGGTTTCAGGTAGGATCTCAGATGGGAGATGGAGTTGTCGAATAATGGATATAATCAGGAAAGAAACACCACATGTGAAGAAGTTAATATAAATGGGTGTGTGCACAGACATGCGTGTACTCGCATTATTCCTGTGGCTTAAACTCAGGACCTGTGTGCTATCCCTTAGCTTTTTCATTCATTTGAGCCTCTGCTCCACTTTTGGCTTTTTGCTAGTTAAGTGAAGGTAAGAGTTTCATAGCCTCTCCTGCCTGAGCTGGCTTCCAACCACGATCCTCAGATCTCAGCCTCCTGATTAACTATAATTTTAGGCATGCACCACCAACTTCCAGCTGTCGCTGATTATTTATGATGATGCAGAATAACTGTAAGATGCTAGAAGGTTTGTGTTCTGGGTCTGTGGCTAGACAGGCTTTATCTGGTGGGCCAAGCCTCTACGTATATAGAGGCTTTCCGAAAGTCTTCATCAGTCCTGCCTTGCACATGCTCTACCAAGCTCTTCCACCCTCACTGGACACATGCCTGTCATGTCTCTCCAGCATCCTTTTCTAAGGAAAACGAACACGGTGTTTTCTCTAACAGAGATGGAATTAAAGGAATTCTGTTATCAGAGCCTACAATGAAGAGGATCTGCGGCGCTGACAGACAACTAGTTGGTATCTGGAGAGATTCAGTGGCTAAAAGTAAAACAAGATAAAAACTACTCAGTAGTGTCAAATTTATTTGCTCAAATAGCCCTGCTCTGACTTTGGCCTTTAATCTCAGCAGCTGTGATCATCAGAAAATGCCTTGCCCCAGCCCCTTTTATCCCATTCTCACCCCTGGATTTGTACAAATCCAGGCCTGAGGATCTTTTATTCTTCCTGGTTCTCTACCCTTGACATGGGCCCATTCTTCTGTTTTAGATTCCTCTCCAGAGCGTCACCTGTACTCCAGCCTCATGGCTAGTGCCCGACTCTCACTGATGGATCTCCTGAGGCCACTTCACCTCCCCCACAGTCTCATTTCCATGGATGGCATCCATTTTCCACATTGTTGCAGGGACCCGCATCCCACAGTGCTTCTCCAGGCCTGCAGAATGTGTCACGTTCCAAGCCAAGAGCCCAGGCTTGAGCACTAGCTCTTGTAGTTTCATAGCGGGTCGTTGTTTGGAGTAAGTGGAAGAAGAGCTTATTTGAAAATTGAAAGCACAATGCTCGGCACACGGGAAATTTACAAGCCATGTTACTTTCCTTGGCCCTCTGAAGAGCAATTCCTAGTCCTGCTCTGAGTATCTTCTCTCTGTCCTCATCCTTGGGTAATTATCTACTTCATGGCCAATGTTTGCACAAAGAAGTGTAACAATAATAACAATAGCAATGTCTTCTATTTATTGAGCTTCTGCTATTTTCTAGTTTTTCTAAGCATTAAATTATTCCATCTTTAAAGCAGCCTTTTACAGAAATGCATCAACACCTTTTTAAAATGAGGCATTTGAAGCTCAAAGGCTTTAAGTAACTCATCTAAGGTCACCCAACCATTAGACAAAGGAGCTGGCTTTCTAGGCTAGATTCGTATCACAGATTTGTTTATACCAGCTATGTATCACAGATTCTACTGTTTATGCTTTTAACCAGAGGCACCTTCTAAGACTGAACATCCTGGACTGATTAGCTGTCCTGACTCTGACAAGGGCTCAGGCCTCACATTAGATGTCTTCTGTGAGTGATTCTAAGCTCTAGTGCTTCAAACATTCATTATTTGGGAGATAATCATACTTATCACTCTCAGCTTCGTATAATAAAGATTAATTAGTGGATGTTAGTAAAGCACTTTGAAGAAGGGTGATTTAGGCGTAATCACAAGTCTTACCTCTCATTGATCGGTAGCATTCTTTTTTATTTCATATTGATTCAATGTTATTGACCAGCTTGATGGTCATTAATCAGGCTGTTTTTACTGTTTCCAAATACATTTCTGCAAATTGGTGTTGTAGGTTATTTTTCTTTTGTGATAATGCATCCACACTTCCAATTCTCATTTTAACTGAGAATTTGAAAGGTTCAATTAATTCAGCCTCCAATGACAGTTTGTTCAAACATTTATTATAGCCATTAACACATAGTATCTTAATTTATTGCATATATGTCATCCAAGGCTTTTCCACTTGAACTCTTTAGGGCAAAATTATAATTTCATAGTTTTCCCAAATTAAATGGTTCCAGTAAGTGCCAAACATGATGCTTGAAGTCTACATAGGCTGAAAATAATCTGAAACAAAGCAATTATATAAAATAGTGTAGTGTATATGGGGTAGATTCAATTGAGATTTGATTTGGGAACAAACACTGAAGGACCAATAGAAACAATCTTGGGATGTCTAGAAGCTTACATTACCCAATTTTCTTTATCTTTCCCCTATTATATAATACATTAATTCAATAGTTACAATATATTAATAGTGATTTTGCAGCCACCTTATTTCTCACCATCTTTGTTTTGTGTGAGACCCGATAGAGCCACATGCAAGGTAAGAAGAGTTGAGGATTTTTGTTTTTCCTCTCAGGAGGTAGAATTGATCTTGGAGTTCTAATATACAATCATATATTAGACATGCAATATACAATATACAATCATATATCAGACATGCAACTCTACCAAGTGATTATGTGAGAAGCTATATGAACCCAACACTGCAGGCAAGCAAACTAAGGCTCATGAACATTGAGTCCCTTGAGTCTTAGATACTCAGTAGAAGGGCCTGCACTTGAAACCATGTTTTTAACTGCTTCCTACACTCCTAGCATTCAACTGCTTTCTACACTCCTAGCATCAAAGCCACAATGTAACTCCTTCCAAGAGAGAATCAATCATCCCTGCTCCTTTTGTCACCAGAGGACTGTTTAATTTGTACTAACAATGTTGGGATTCTCTAATTCTTCACTTATTTTCATTGTATTTTATCCTCCATGAAGATAGAACAGGTGGAGAGCAATTACACTGTTGCTAGAGAGGCTGTGAATGGACAACAGGGGCAGAATAGACTGGGTAGCACTTACAGAGAGCAGTTGTTGACACAGCTAGGTATTGAGAGGAGATGATATTTTAAAAAATGAACACATTCTCTACGAAATTAAGAAATGAAAGGGAAGGGGTGGATCAAAGGGGCGGAACAAGAATTTTGAAGGGGCTGACACAGATCAAGTTGTGTTCATACACTGCTATGTAAAATGACAATTCTTTGTACAACTACTCAAAGATAATTAAAAAAATAGAACACCTTGGTTTTCGATGCCCAGAGATGTATGTCAATTACATTTCAAATCAATGGTGATAAAGATTGGTCAGTGCTATTTTGCATGCAGTCAACTTCTAATAAATACCTGTTCAGGAAACAGACAAAAGAAAAGTGACCCCTCAATCCCAGGAAATTTCCTAGAGGAAGAAGGACTTGGTTTAAGCCAAGAGCTACAGATTCTCCATCTTGCATAGTAGGTAAATAATGTAAAGCCTGAGTAACCAATTCTTCAGTACACAGTGTTGCATCCAAAGACCCGCATCTTTGCAGCCACCACAGGACTTGAGAATTTCCTTCTATTCTGTTTTGTACTTGGGAGCCCATGATTTTTGGAGAAAGCATGTGCATGTTTCTCCTTCCCCATCTCATCCCTGAGCCTCCTTTTACCCTTGGTCCCTCCAACACCCCTTCCTGCTTATAATTCCCAATGCAACATTCAGGTGAAAGGCCACAGTAGAAGCAAGTACCTGCAGTGAATGCTCGCTATGCAAGGTATGGGATGTCTTTTTATTTTTCCTGGAAAAAAGAAAAGAGGAAAAGAGAGGAGGAAGATAATAGCTCATGCCTGAGGTAACATCTCGAGCACCAGCCTGAGTGCAAAATGGGAACCCATAGCTTGGGATTTACCTCCCTATCTTCCAGGCATTATCAGCACCAAGTAGAAAGGAGTGAAAATACTGTAATAGCACCATGATCACAAGCTCTCTCTTTGTGGTTAATGTTACAAAGCATAGTATGCAAATGTTAGCACCTTCACGACCCAGGAAGCCCGTGGTTTTTAGTCCAGGTGAGATGACTGAGAGAACAAGAAATTATCTAAGGCTACATAGCCAATGGCGAGGTCATTCATTTCCTATTCAACTATTCATCGTGCATTTTCAAGTTCTTATTGTCTATTAAACACTGTTTTATGGATACTGGATGAAGTATTAAACAATACTAATTAAAATATTAATTCAATCTAAGCACCAATAATTTAATGCTTCAGTGGACAGGAAAAAGCTTAAGGCTGAGTTCTTCTGCCCACTCCCATCCCTTGCTCTTTCTTAAATGCCTCAGCATGAATAAGAACTTGAGGTCCTTTTTTTCTCTTAGTAGGTACTTCTGATCTTATACCTCCCCAGAGAAATATCTCTCCTTTCAGAGTAATGGATTCTAGGACCCTTCTGGCTTCCATTTGGTCTGATGTGCCTAATTGGAGATGTGATCAGCAGGATCAACCAATCACTGTGCAGCATTGTCATGAGCCTCCCAGACCAGCTCCATCTTTCAGACACCACTTCTCTTCATCCCAGAGCTGGTACCCATTTCCTTGGGTCTGTAAATGTGGTTGATTAAGACATAATCAGCCTCCGTTGCTAAGGACTTGAGAGAATGTCTGAACTTCCCTCCTATGACCTTGTCAGTGATATTAGTGAGCTGGAGCCAATCTTTCAGCAAATTTAAAAACTGTATCTAGAACATTACTGCAAAAGAAACTTCAATATCAATTTTCTCCTGTATTCACACAAATGTGTCTAAAAGACATTTGAAAATTTTCTTTGGCTTTAGAAAAACCATGCCTTATAGCCTCAGAGTTGCAATTCCATAAGCTACTCTTTTTTGTTTTGTTTTGTTTTAAATAATTTTTATTGAGATGAAGTGATAGTGATACTTAGTTAAAGTCACAAACACATTTTAACCTTCAGAAGGCAAATTGTTATTACATGGTCTATAAAGTTTGTGAATTCCACAAGCTTTGACTGTACAACTATTTCTTCCATGTTGGATGATATGTTTCTTTTCTTTTACTTAGTGTTAGCTGTTCCCTCTTTTCCGCTCCTTCCTTCCCTCCCATTGCTGCCCTTGAGTTGTTTAGCTCATTGTCATCAATGTCCAGTGGATGGAGCTGATGGGCCCTTCTGTTGTATTTTTCCCATTTCCCTCTGATATTGTGCCTTCCTCCTAGCTTCCTTCAGATGGGCACATTTATGTATCTCTATATACATACCATAGATGAGGTCACGAACATGGAGTCTTTTAGAAATTATATGACAAATTAAGGAGATGTCCTTTGTTTCTTGAGTCCTGTTTACTTTGTCATATCTTCTTGCATTTTGGATTTAACATCCATATATCAAGGAGACCATGTGCCATCTGTCCCTCTGATCTTGGCTTACGTTGCTCAAAATGATTTGTTCTATTTCCATCCATTTCCCTATGGATCCCTTTCTAATCACTGCGCAGTGTTCTATCGTATATAGGTACCACAATTTTTGGATCCATTCATCTGTAGTGGGGCATCTGGATTGTTTCCATATCATGGCTATTGTGAATAGTGCTGCAATGAACATAGAGGTACACCTGTCCTTGAATCCTGGTTCTTGTTGCTCAGGGTAGATGCCAAAGAGTGGTATGGCTGCTCATAGGGGAGGTCTATATTTAGCTTTCTGAGGTACCTCCAGACTGCATAAGCTACTCTTAAAGCAACAATTTGCCTAAGAAATAAGTCAAAATGGATGGGGAGGAATAAAAGGATAGATGAAACTGGAAAAGTGTTGTCTTCCAAGTTCCCTAAAAATTACCCTCTGAGGTTGTGAATATTCTGGTGTTTCTTTAGGTTGCTATGCAGGGAATGCAAAAAAGAATAGGGCTGAAGTATTTTGTAACTTTTTCAGCTTATGGGAACTTAAACTGGCCCAAGTGATACCATAGCATCGAGGACTCTGAAGGTATTACTCCACCTTGATAAGAATGTTAAATTATTAATTTGCAATAAAGATTTATTTTAAACCACTGTCAAGTTGACCAAATAGCATCAATATTATTTCCCTTTTATTCTAGTTTTGTGTGTGTGTGTGTGTGTGTGTGACTGGAACATTTGTGAGTAAACCCTATCCAGCTCCATAATTACTGAGCAGATTGGTGAGTGGTAGCTTTGGAAGCTACAGATGGTACCTCCTAGAGCCAGTTCCTCAGTCTTTGTTTACTCTGCCAGTGCCTTCGGTCATGATCTTCTAATAGCTCATTTAGAAGAGAAAAGGAAACCACCAGGCCCTTATAGCTCCTGGTATACTCAGCCACCAGTATTATATTGTCATGGATTTGATGGGGCAGGTAACTGCTGATTCTGCCATCCTCATGCCAACTATTGCTCAGTAGTCATTGTGAAAAGTGGGGATAGCCTCTATTAAAATGAGCATAAAAATATAAAATAAAATAAAATGAGCATAGCAATAGCAAGCTTATCAAATATTCAAGACTGCCACAGCTATTAACTATAGACCAACTTGATACTATAGGAACATTGACCATAGTGCCAAAGCTGAATTAAATGGAAATGTTAATTAAATGAAATGTTTAAAGTAGCCATTTGAAACATTCATATTTCTAGGTTATTCTCTTCATATGGTCCATGATGGATGATAAGAACTTCTGTCAATTTTCTTCTTTATTCTTTTTTTTTGTATGTGTGTGTGTGTGCTGGTAGCTTTAGTATAGGTTTTTTTTTAAATAATTTTTTTATTGTGAAAATGCTGTACAGAGGGGTTACAATCACATGAGCAAGGTAATGAGTACATTTCTTATCAAGCATTGTTGCCTCCTCCTCTGTTTTCTCCCTCCCATCTCTACAACTACATTCCACCTCCCGCCGCCTCTCCCCCCATTGTAAAGTTCGTTTTTCGCCATAGCATCTTGTACATCTCCTTGTTGCAATGGGTCCACCTGTATCCCTATTTAAACAATTTGTTTTTTCCCTTCCACTCCCCAAATTATACCAACATCAAATACAGTGAAAACAAGGGTTATACCGTGGGGGAGGGACATACAAATCAACAAAGAAATCACATGGAACCTTATAAATACACTAGAAACAATAGCAAGAAAGAAAAAATCACTTGTGTCCTTAATAGTCAAAAGCTGTCTATGGATCCACAAGGCACTCAGATCTAAAGCCCTCTGAATATCATCAGCAGTTACTCAAATAATTCTCAGGATCTTTGACAATTGTTCTCCCTGCTTGCCTCTTTTTTCTTTTCTTAATTTTTTACATAGGAAAATAGGAGCATATTTTAGAAGTATTATGGAGTACTATTTCTTCTCTAAACACTTGATTTTTAAAAATATTTTGTTATGTATAAAAAGAGGTTGGAATTCAGTATGTCAGCTTATAAGTACTATTAGACATCTTGATCAGTTCACCCTTTTCATCATTTCCCTCCCAATCATTTAATCTAACCCTACCCATCCCTTGCCCTTATGTAAAAAAGAAAACATTTGGCTAGATGTAAAGGTAAGTGATGAAATTGTAGATTCTACTGTACTTGTCTACACCAGCAACCTGCCAGGCATTTTATGCACTTGTTTAGATGATGCAAACCTCTGGCTTTCCAGATAATCTCATCAACTATATAGGAAATGCGGCATCATTACTGCATTTTGTGGATTCTCTGAAGTATCATTCAATCGTGAAGACAAAATCCTGGCTTATTTTTCCTTGTAATTTAAAAATGATTGAGAGGCTGTGATGTAGAAAGGGAGAGAGAGATAATAGAAGGGTGAAGATGTAAAAGGGAGACAAAGGTGAAAAAGGGAAAAGAGGAATAGAAAACACACAGAAACAACTGGGGTCTAGGATAAGGAATTTGCATTTAAAAAAAATGAACTACCATTTTTTTGTTCTTCTTTGAGCTGTCACTAAAGGTACTACAATAATTTAACCCAGTGTTACATTAACATTATTATTACTGGTATTTTCTCCATGAATGAAGATTTAGTTGTTGACAAAAACAGCACCTAAGAAATTCATTCAGAACATGGAGTCTAACTTCTCTTGGAACCTCAAATAGAGGAAGAAAGAGAAAACACAGAATTCAGACAGAGCTAATACCTATGATTGATATATTTTGATCAGAGATATTAAATATTCAAGGTATTAATAAATTTTTGTACAACATATGGGTACTAAATTAAAAATATAGTAAGCAATTTAAAGAAATATTTAATAATTTAATAAATATCTAATCTATCAAAGCACATGCTTCTTTAAAACATCAACGAAAATATGTTTAACTTACTTCTCTGGTACAGAGAAATTTAAATCCCTTTTAAAACTACACAACCAAGATACTAAATCAACCCTGGCATTTGTGTATAATGAATCATTCAAGTTTATCAGAGAAATAAAATTAGGCCAAAATTTTGTCCATCAAACAAAATGTCTATGACATTTTAACATATGACCATGAAACTGGCCAAGTTTGAATTTCTTTTCTTTTTTTTTTCTTGTCTTGCAGGGTGCTTCTAAATCTTTGGCCAAGTTTTTTTTTTAATGGCATTTATTTGGATGCAAAAAATAGAAAATATTTCATAATTAGAGGATATAATTAAGCTAGCCCCAGACAATTTTAGCAGTAAAATAGCAAAAGAATAATAGGTCTCACTCTTCTCAAATGTTTTAAAATGTGACATGACATATGTGCTCTAGATATAGTTTCTGCCCAGGGTAAAGTTAGAGACACGGCAATGACAACTGTAGGTCACGGTAAGAAGGTCAATTGCTTGTCTAGACACTGTCTTTGATAACAATAAGCATTTTTAGATAGCCAGAGAAAGGATATCCCTTCCCAAAAGGTAACCAGATAGGAAGGTGTGCTCTTATATTACCAATAATTGGCTTTAGAATTAAGTGTCCTATTTTCCTTTTCCTAACTGGCTTGTACATCACAGTAGAATGGACTTGCTCTTTCACAAATGAAATTCATGGAAAGGAGAATAATTCAGTCTTTATTAAAAGTGATACATTATTCAAGACTACATCATTATCCTGTTAGATAGTATGAGAATTTTTGTAATGACCTCTTTTAATAGACTGTATGTATCTATGTGGACTGGCCTATTCACATTCACTCTTATCTCTTATTTCTTAACATCTTAATGGCTGATATGATTTCCTATGGATTTTGATGTCAACTGTTTGTTTTGCCTCCTTGTTTATTGTCCAGGAAATAGTAGTGACGTCTAATGTAACACTGTATGCACAACCTTTTTCTTTCCAGTTTCTCTTCATTTCAAGGATGAGTTTGGCTGCTATTATGAAAAGAATTACTCTTCTACAGTAGGACTTGAACTGAAGCTTTATCAGGTTACAATGCTAAAATATCATGACCAAAGAGCATGTTCCATCTTGTCTTTTGAAGAGCACAGCACAAAGGAGAAAATGTTCCCACTTACACTTCTGAACTGGCACCCTAATTACCCCTTGCAACATGAAGGTATGTCCATTTGCACACTGGTGGAAAGTGAATCCTGTATTGTACTAGAAAGTGGATGGTGTCAATTGAGCTAGGTGAGTGGATAGACAACTCTTGGTCTTGTTATTTTTCCACACAACATTCCACCATGAAAAGTTTCATACACATACAGAAAAATATATAGAAAAAAATATCAGTGTATGCATGCCCATCTTCTCCCTAGATCCTACCACCAACACTTTATTACATGCACTTCATCACATACTAGCCCTTCATCCACCTCTCTATACCTGTAAGTAATCTACCTTATTTTTCAGTTACATTTCAGAGTGAATTGCAGCACTGTTCTCTTAAATACCTCAGGCTTCTGTAATGGTTTTGATGAAGAAAATGGATACATTTCTCCCCAACCAACATTGAAAGAGCAATTTTAGAGAGGTGAGTAAAGGTAGGGGGAAATTATTTTCCAGGAACAAAGATACGAAGAAAAATAAGTTTTCAGACACTACACAGGATCATTTTATAGCACACTGTTCCAGTCCTGCAGGAATTTAAATCAATATGCTTCTCTTTTCCTCTCTCTAAGGAGCAAGAAAGGATTGCTCATCAGATTTATGTGACTTTCTTCAGAATCAACAACACCCAGGTATTAACTTAGTACCAAGTGATGCTTAAAATATGAGCATAGGTAGTGGATTTTGTTATCCCACTCAGCCAGCAGATAGTGAACAATTTTATTAATATATGCTGTTAAAATCAAATTGTACAGCTAAGGCTCACAATGAGACACAAATCATCTTTTCGTTAGGTGTTATTTTGCTAAAATAAAGAACAGAAAAGTAATTGAGGCATGTACTCTATTCTACCCAGATCATGATGTTCTTCAGCTGGGCAGTGACTTAGCCTTGTGCATTAGAAGATGGGTGAGTAAATTTCCAAGCAATCTTGGGATGTTCAAAGGAAAGTAGAACAAAGAGTTCTGCACAGATGTTAGAATAATGCATTTAATGGGAGTTCTTAAATTGGACACAAAGATAAATTATATGGGGCAGTCAGTCCTCAATCTGCCATACACATGGAATTAGAGATGATTTAATTTTCAAGTGCTTCATGTTCCAGGGATTTAGGAACTGAAATTCTGATGCAGGAAAGTACAGTGTGTAAATGAGCAACCTATGTGGCAAGGAAAGGTAGACACTCCTCCATTGCTGGGAAACCCAAGATAGGAGGCTGGGAAAGAATGATGGAAACGTGGGAAAGGAGTTGACTTATTCCAAGACTCAGCCAAAGGAGGAAAACTCAAAATTCTTCTAGGGTTCAACCAAAAAAATTATTTTAAAAGATGGTGTTTCAGAGGGTAATAAAGAAAAGAACTGATTGTAGTTATTAAAAGATTATCAGGGGAGAACACTGAATAGAAAAGAAGGAATTAGCTAGGTGATGGTGGTTCAGGCCTATAATCCTAGCTACTCAGGAGGCTGAGATTTGGGATCATGGTTCAAAGCCAGCCTGGGCAGTAAAGTCATGAGACCCTCAGCTCCAATGAACCACCAGAAAATCACACACACACACACACACACACACACACACACACACACACATATATATATCTTCATGTGAAACACAGGATTTGGTCTACATGATCCTTCAAACCTACTTTTGTACACCTGTATTTCAGTTATGGACCTGGGCTCACTTGACAGTCTATAGTCCTTCTTTCCATACAGATTTTGTGTCTGGTGATGTAGCTCATTCCTCCACAGAAAGCTCCTATAATGATATTTGGAGAAAAGACCGAAGATAGTAGTTATAATTGGGTTAACTTTTTTCACCAGGGAAATACATTACATGAGAGAGTGGGGGAGAGACAAATATGAGTTTTCCATTCAGGAAAGTTTTTAAAGAGTCTCCTAAATTTATACTACAAGTGAGAGAAGCGGAAAACCACAAGAAGTAGAGGCAGAGGGTGAGCATGCACTGCTCTGAGGCTGCAGGTTGTTAATGGCAGCTGACAGAGTGGCACTGAGCAAATGCATCCAGTGGCATGTTCCTGACATGTTCCCCTTTAACCATGCTGCGTACACATATGCGTTCATAAAGAAAAATTTGAGAATTAGAGAAGTAGCTAATTTAGGGATTATTTCTCCTTCAGTGATTTCCATGCACACACAAAGAGACTGTCACCTGGAATCTGGAATATTCCTGAGAAATCCTTCCAGAACCACCTCATTTGTACCCCAATACTCAGCATCCTTTTCGCCTTCTCCTTCTATTCTCACTTTATATACATTAACTCTTGGCTCATCACTTTGCTAGTAAGCAGTGGTTTTAAATTTATTATTATCTGAGCAGTGTTTCTTTTCCTCCTTTGTTCTCTTCTCCAAAACAAAAGTCAATGTTAATCTGCTTTACACTCACCTTTGCTGGAACCCATCTATTGTCTGTTTAATAATGGAAGAAATTTGAATTTGAGCAGAGGCAGAGTTTAGAAAAGGTACAATCAATAAACAATAAATATAGTCCCTAGGGATTTTTTGAGAGTGAAAATATCTCTTACCTGATGCTTGCTGAAGGGGAGAAGTCTGTTCTTCTGAGAAAGGAATTAATGTGATAAATTAGACTTAGAAAATTTCTAAAGTCATTGCCCAAAGACAGTCATATGGAGGCACTCTTTAACTTCTCATCATAGGAAAAATTGTTTTTTAACTATCCATATCAACAAGGGTTATGTTATTGTGCAAAAAGCAAAGGTACCACAAGGTTAATTATAGGTATTTTTCACGATTGGTAGAAGAGATATTTTTCTTTGTCATTTATGTCTACCATAGTTTTTGTATCATTACTTTTCCTTTGATCTAGTCATCCAGCCAGGCAACTAGTCAGGTGGGTAGCTAACTAATATACAATCCACCTGTGGCTTATGCTAAGCTTATGAAGATGAATGAGGCACATTGAGTTTCCAGTATAAGAAAATGAGCTCTCTCTCTCTCTCTCTCTCTCTCTCTCTCATTGTGGGATATATTACCCTGTGTCTCATTGTGAGCTCCACTGCCACATTCACAAATGGTAACCCCACAATCCAGGGGACAGACATGATGATGTGCTTTTTCTAAGGCTACAATTTTATTCTTAAGCTAAGCTTTGGGAAACATGTCTTAAAAAGTCCCAATATCATTCTAAGGATTTAAACATTGAAGAGTGAACCAAAATCTGACTGCCACCCTATGCTTCTAGAGACATTTGGATCAAAGTCCCCAAAAGCAGCAGAGCAGGTGCAGAAGTGCTGGCAAGATGGTGGGACCGGTGCTGCTTGCACAGGTGGAGCCGGCTGGGTAGGGCTTTGGCGGCTGTGCTCATGAGCTTGGACAGTATCCCAGAGGTTCCAGGAAGCCACCATAAATGAACCAACGCAGTGAAACTCCCAGAACAGTTTCACTGTTTTTGGTAAGCTGATATCGGGCGTTGTTTAAAGCTTGTTGAGTTAGCAAAATAGCCTGAATCTAGTCCTATAGATGGTGAGTCACAAAAACTCCCTTCTGATTCCACTAACCACTAAATAGGGGCACGCACTTGGACAAGCTCTTCGTTCACTTTGGGATTCAGTCCCCTAATCTCCCAACAAGGGAGGAACTGTCCACCCTCTTCTCCCATAGGGCCATTCTGTGTCTCAGGGAGGCATGCCCACAAAACACTGAATAAATGGTGAATCTCTCACCAATACATAGAATGCTAATGAATGAGTCACTCCATAGCTGCTTTCGTAATGTTTCATAAATGATTTTCCAAGCCCTGTCTATTTTTTTTAAGCTCACACAATGTGACCTTAGTCAAGGGATTAAAGATTTGTATCTCTTCTAGGATGGTGTTTTACTCTATTTTTACAGCACCTAAGCACAGCCCCAAGTACCATAATTCAGTAGGTGCTCAATAAGTGTGTGTGTGTGTGTGTGTGTGTATGTCTGTGTGTCTGTGTGTTTGCCAGTTCTGGGGCTTGAACTCAGTGCCTTGGCACTGTCCCCGAGCTTCTTTTGCTCAAAGCTAGTGCTCTACCACGTGAGCTACAGCTCCACTTCTGACTGTTTTCAACCAATTTATTGGAGGTAAGAGTCTCATGGACTTTATGCCATGGCTAGCTTTGAACCATGTTCCTCAGATCACAGCCTCCTAAAAAGGTAGGATTACAGGTGTGAGCTACCAGTGCCAGGCACAACAAATGCTTTTGCTTGTCTCTGTTCCTATATCTGACTGTTGTGCCCTAAATTCTGCTTATCCCCTACCTTCCAAGAAATCAATCTCTCTCCTTACCTCATTTCCTCTCCCTTCTTCTTCCCCACTTCTGTTCCCTTGTCTGCCTTTCCATTTCTTTTCCTTCTTTCCTCTCATCTCTCTGTGTCAACCTGTTTATCTTCCTGTCTACGTGTTTCCATCACTCTGTCTCTCTCTGTTTGCTCTCTCTCTCTCTCTCTCATTTTTGGTTTGTCTTATATTTATTGCTTTAGGTCTTGCTATAGAGCCTGGATTCACCAGGAACTCTTCAATTCAGTCTCCTGAGTACTGGGATTATAGGTGTGCAGCATCATATCTAGCTTACTCTCTCTCCCTCTCTCTCTTCCTTACAGTTTCTAAACTCCACATCTAGAATGACACTGATCTTGAGCTCACTATTTGGTGTCTAAATGTTTATACCAAGCCACTTACCCCAGGAGCTCCAATCCTTTGTTTCCTTTACATTCTTTCACTCCATTTTCTGTTATCGAATCAGGAAATTTTAAACTAAGCTTCACTCTATCTTTATTTAAATGATTTATTCCTACAGCAGGCATTAAGTGTGTCCCTAGATTGCAGAGCCTGCTAATTTTTATAAAATAACAAATTAAAATTTTTTGTTCCTTCCATAGAACTCAAGAAAGGGTAATGAACAAACAGGTAGGAGATTACTCACCCTGCAAGACAAAAGGACTGAAAAAAAACATGAATAAAGGGCTGTGGGTGTTTGGAGTGGTCCCTGACTAACTAACCCACTCTGGGATGATCTGGGGAAGGATTCTTAAAAGAGAAGGCAATCCGAATCTCTAAGAATGCCTCTTTATGTATCTAGTCATCTGCAGCTCAAGTTGTAACAAAAACGACTTGAGATAGATCTCAAAGTTATAGAGAATCCATATCAAAGTGAAGAAATCATCACATTCAAAAACAATAGGAAGAAACTAAAACAAAATCTAAGACTGGGTGAGACGCGGATCCGCAGGCTTGCTAGACATCACAGAGTTGGCTCCGAGCTAAAACAAAGAACCGCAACGTTTTCTGAAATGAATCAGAGTATAATTAAGATAAAAGCTAAACCAGCTCCCAAGAGATCTTGACTCCTTTGGGTACCGAGAGACATTTCTTTTGTGGCCAGCAGAAGGAGGCACCTGTGAAGTATGACAATGATTTTGAACAACATTGTGGCAGTCCTTGGGACATCGGATTTAACTAGATGTTCTTACACCATTCCTGATGGGAACCGGGGGTGGGATCTCCCTGCCAAGTTCAAGGAAAGCAATTCTGTGTTGTCAGGTGTATAACTCAGAACAATAAAGGCAACTTTGCCAGGTGGGGCTGGCATTTGGAGCTGAAGAAACATGATGAACTGCAACAGGGGGTTGTGAAATTGCCAGAGTGATTGTGGAGCCATGCAGAAGTTGGCATGATTGTAGCTTTGGGTGTGTATGGGATTTCTCACTGCCTGTAGGATGACATCCAAACTCCCTAGTATTGCACACTAGGCCCTTGATAATATGGTTGTCTGCTTACCTTTACTGCTATAAGCATTACCACACCTTGTCTCCACCCTTGAACTAGAAGATTCAGTCTTCTTGAACTTTTTATTTTTTGCTTCTTATATAGCCCATAGTCTTTGATGATTATACACTTTTGTTCAGACAATCCTCTTCTGCCCAGAATGCTGCAATCTACCACCTACCTATCTCTCCCTGCCAGGGAGAGATATTTGTGTTTCAAGGCTGGGTATCTTCCCTCTGTAAAGAACCACCCAGATTGAGTCAATACCTCTCCTCTGCATTACATAATGCTTTTGTCTATTTTCTTTGTTCTCTTGCTTAGTTTTGTGGTTGTAGATACGTGACTGCCTTCGCCTGTTCTGTAGTCTGAAGTGATAAGATTTAATCCCAGTCATTTTTATTCCTGTGCACCTGGCGGAGTGTGGCCCTTCAATAAATATTTGTGTAAAGAGGAAAGAAAGGAAGGCAGAAAGAAGGGAAAGAAAGGATGAAGGAAAGAAAGAAGGAAAAGAAAGGGAAGAAGGAACAGAAAAAGAAGGAAGACAAAGAGGGAAGAGAGGAAGGAAGGCAGAAGGAAGGAAAACAAGGAAGGAACTGAGGTCATAAACACACAATGATTCTAAAATAGTTGGCTGGAAAAGACCTGCTCAAGACTCGTATATCTCTACTAAAGTTTAAGGGCTTAATATTATAGAATATGGAGAACCAGTTAACATGTCAATTCAGTATTTTGGGGAGTTAATTGCCTCATTGCTTGTAGGCTGAGGGGAACATAGACCATTTGGTCCTTATCACAGCTGCCTTGCTGTGAAATAGTGCAGATCAGAACTGAGAGGGGCAAAGGGTATGAGAAACCAGTTTGCAGGCTACACTGATAAGACCCTGGAACCAGTTTCTTTATTTCTGAAACCACTTGAAAGATACTGCCTAACATCGACTTCATCAGCTCACCAAGGTCTTTCCTGGATCATTGTTTATTATTTTATCGCTGATATACATATATAAAAGAGACATCAATCTTAAACACACAAGTCAATGAATCTGATGTATTTATATGGCTGTAACTAGCACCCTGATCAAGCAGAGTGCATTCCTAGTATATCAGAAGGATCTCCACGTCTTCCTCCAAAGCAGCATCATGACCCTAGATAGCTGATTTTCTGAGTTCTATCACCACCTATTAGTGTTGCTTGCTTTTTAACTTGGTGAGAATGGAACTGCATAATACACACTCCTGTATTTTTCCCTCTGTATTCCTACATTAGATAATAGTTTGCTCATTTTTATTAACTCGTAGTAATCCACTTTATGAATATATGCAACTTCATTCACCTATTGTATCGATGGGTATTTGGATTGTTTTCCAGTTTGGACATTGTATGAATGAAGCTTCTTATTGTTTTAAAATCTTTGTTTCATGAGATCAGCTCTGACTATAAAATGCAGTTATATCCCCAACACCTCGTGTACTTGAAATCCAGCAAGTCCTCACGGTGAGTGCTATTAACTTCAAAGCACTTGGTTTACTTTACAGCTCTGGGCCAATTTTATTGTCGGTTAAATTGGGATATCTCTCTGAAGTCACTTGATTCTAAGAACCAAGTATAGCCAGACCTAGTAACTGTGGGGTACGTGTCTATGTGAGATCACCCAGAGTTGAGGCTGATTCACCACCCACTGTTGTCGCTGCTGAGGCTGACATAGATTAAACGCCCCCAAATTGCTGAATAAGTAAATGAATGTTAATAATAGTTGGCAAGTTCACCCTTAATCTTCCCTTGTCTCAACAATAAGCCTTCCTCCTAGACATGTTAGTCATGTAACGAGCCAACATGGGATTCATGGGTAAGGAATGAATATGCACACACTATAAAATGTGTTTTGGTGGCCCTTAAATTCATCTTAGCTGAAATAGGCAATGTGACCATTGCTCAATTTCCACCATTTTCAGAGTCATACATTCCTTAAGATGACATTCTGCAAAACAGGGACTGTTTGTTGTTAGCCAGGCTTTGGATCCTATGGCACAGATCTCAACTGTTTCTTACAATTGAGAGCAGATGGTATGTGACTTCCTGTTTGACTTTACTACTTTAATATCCATTCTACCAAATGCACTTATAGCTATTCCAGTTCTGTGTGTAAATACTTGTAATATTTACCATATATATATATATATTTGTTTAATAACAGCCTATCTGCTTTTCAGAAACATATCTTTACATTGGCTTAGAAATTTCTGGGTAAGGATGTTGTTAGTGGTCATTTATTCAGTGCTCAAACAGTAACTTACCATGTAAATAATTAAACCTGCCAGGTATCTTTGTTACATGATACAAAAATAACTTATTTGACTGCTACAGAAAGATGACAGTATTTTAGGTTTTTTTCCAGAGGGGAGATGGCTCACTGTGTAACTAATTTCCACACATTCTATTAGCTGAAGCAATAATGTTAATGATGATACATAATAAAATGTGATTAAGTTTTAGAAGCTTTTTACTAAGAATCTTAATTTGGGCCTGTGGCTTGATTTCCAAGGAGCTCTTTCTAATGGACGGTGAGGGTCTTATACAGATAGTTAGTGGAACCATTTGTTTCTCTCTCCTAGATACTACAATCTTATTCCCAAATAGCAACCTAGGGCACCCCTTTGGATATTTCTTAAGTCATACACATTTATGCCATCAAAGGTAAGCTCTTTTCATAAATTTGGTGAGCTTGTTCTATCCTTCTTATACCTTTCATGGTGACTTGACTATTTTTATCCTTCTTATTTGCTCCCTTATAGCTACTTTCCTTTACAACACTGTAACTGCCTCAGCAGTCTGTGAATTTTGTCTTTGTTTCCTCAACTTCCAGAATCAACCCTGACTCTACCATTTCCATACTTCTCCTAAAATGATTTTCCCCCCTTAAAACTAACAGTAAACCACTGGGCTGGTGGCTCACAGCTGTAATCTCAGCTACTTAGAAGGTTGAGATTTGAGGATCACTGTTGGAAGTTAGCCCATGAGACTCTTATATCCAATTTATGATAAAAAAGCTTGAAGTGGAGCTCTGCCTCAAGTAGTAGAGAGCTAACAATGAACAGAAAAAATTAAGAGACAGTGCCTAATATTGGCACACACAGACAGACACAGACACACAGACACACAGACACACACACATATACACACACACAATGACAACAACAACAGCAAAAAAATACTTTCATTGTCTTCTAGGAGCTTTCAAATGAAAGATGCCTTTGTCCCCATGTAAGTTCTCATTACATTAGATGGACCTTGTCTGTTGCTTTACTCAGCCAAATCCCTCTCTGGCAGGTAACTGTGACTCCCATAGTGACAAATTTTCCTCAGTGATACCATGCATTTTATTATTCCTTGGACAACTATAAAATTTACAGTTTATATCATTTATTTTATAGTATATATAGTTTATTATAAAATTTATAGTTTATATAAATTTAAGTTCCCATAATGTAAAATTCAAATATCTGAAATTATGCAAAGTGAAATAAGGAAGTCATACTTATCCCATGCACTCTGAGATCCAGCGCCCTGCTTTGTAAATATCGATGTCTGCACAGAATCTCTTCTTCCACTGTGAGCCATCCTTCTCTATCTTCTAGAAGATTCCATGTCACCCTTTAAGACTTGGGTACCAACTGTTCTAGCAGATTTCTCTGAATGTCCGCTTCAAAACAAGTCTGGTTTTCAAGCTTGTGTTTCACCTGATGAAGGCCGAACAGTAGCATTTACACATTTCCAATTATTCTGCAATTATTGATATATTTGCATTTATCTTCATTTAGAAGTTATATTCTGTTAAGGAAGGGAGACTTTTCTTACTTGGTACCCCGAAAGTGTGTTAAATAAATGGCTGGTGAAAAAAACTTGTCATGGGGTCCCTTTGAAGGAAAGAGCCACAGAAAAAAAGGACATTGAAGTCATCTTCTCTACACTGATAAAGTCAGATCATGTTTAGCCCTAACCTAAATGCATAGACATAAAAGAAACCCATCCTAAAGCAGCAGCACTAGGTAGAACACATTTACGTGGATTTAAGGATGTCTGGCAACAGAAGCTATCCTCTGAGGATTAATGAGCTGGCAATTAGGAAAAGAATTAATAACAGTAAATTCTTTATCCATGTGCATGATAGCATCTGTGTATCTCTATATTAAGACTGGAACTCTGAGGTAAAGTCTTGAGGTAGCTTTACTGTAGGAATATTCTATTAAATGCCAGATGCAGCAAGTCTGGCATGGGCTGGCCTAGGCCACTGAGAATCAGAAATTTCAGGAGAAATTGAATGAAAATCAGATCTAGTGACACATGAGATATCATATGAGCACTTGTGTACTTCAATAAGAATAATATTTAATAGCTATTTTTCAGTTTTCTGTTGCTTTGATAAAGTACCTGAGCAAATTGCTCTGTATGATTTAGCATGACAATGTGTAAATTATCTGTTTTTCTTTTCTTTTTTCTTTTTATTTGTTTTGCAGGTCCTAGGGCTTGAACTCAGGGTTTAGGCTCTGTCTCTGAGCTTCTTTTGCTCAAGGCAGGCACTCTACCACTTGAGCCACAGCACCACTTTCAGATTTTTTGAGTAGTTTATTGGAGATAAGAGTCTCATGGACTTTTTCTGTCTGGGCTGGCTTGGAATGGCAATCCTCAGATCTCAGCCTCCTGAGTAGCTAGGATTACAGGTGTGAGCCACCAGCATCTGACTTAAATTAACTTTATTTTCAGTGTATATTAGTTTTTCCTAACCATGCTAAATAAGCTGATCATATATACCATAATATTGTAAAATAGTACCATTATAAGGGGCTGAGGTAAATTGTGAGTGGTTATACTAAAACTTAGGACAAAAATGAAAAACTGTCAACATGGCAGTGATATTTCAAAAACATATTTGAACCAGACACATTATCATAGTATTAAACACAAAATAATGAGTATGAGGGAAAGTTAAATAACAAGAGGGTGAGAGATACATAGATAGACAGAATTCGTAGAATTGAGGTGCCCTGGTATTAAGTTTGCTAATTTATAAGAGTATGATCTAAAAATGAATAAAAATTATTGCAATAAAAATATTTTAGCAAGATGTTACTATTTAAATAGAACTTAAACAATATTTTATTTAACCCATGATGGGTAAATAACATTTAAATACAAAACGTTGTGGAAATGTAGGTATGTAACAGTGCCCTCAGTGTGTGAGAAACAACTCTCTTGACCATCTCTTTTCCTTCCCTTTCTTTAGTGACCAATGGCCATCTGCTTTCTTTTTATCCTGATAGATCTAATGACTCCATTTTCCTCAGATTCATCTACAGCTTCCTTTTGGCCAAACTTTAGTAGAATGGTTCTATTCTTATGAATTGGCCTTTCTGGGGTATTTGACAGAGGTTACTATTTTCAAATCTGTTCACATTTTTGTTCTCTTTCTGAGCATAGTAATAATGCACACACATAATCCCAGCTACTGGGAAGTAGTGATAGGGTAGATCAAGGCCCAAGGTCAGCCTAGAGAGATTGTTACTGATCCCATTTCAGTAAATAAGCCCATAGCATGATGGTTTACGTCTGTAATCCCAGATATGGGATATGTCCAGGTAGAAGATGGAGCCCAAAGCCAGCCTTGGGTAAAAAGCACAGGACCCTACCTGAAAAGTAAACTAAAGCAAAAAAGGAATAGGACATGTCTCAGTGGGAAGCACAAGGACCGCAATTTAAACCCCAGTACAGCTCTCAAACGACTAGTTTCACGCTCCTTCACTGGCTTTCATTCTTCAAATACCAATTCTTCCATTGGTAGCTATTTTAGAAGCATTTGAACCAATTCTATTATTCCTTCACAAGTTCTCTGAGAACGTATCCATTCCAAAGAGTTCACGACTAATTCCATAGCAAACACCCAACTTTGTTTTACCCAGACCCATTATTGTACAGGTCAGATTCTCTATATGGACACTTAATTGTCTCTTAAATCTAGGTTTTGTGTCACATAACTATAACCTCAATACTTGAGAGGCAGAGGAAAGAGGATCAGAAGCTCAAGGCTAGCCTGGGTCCCACAGTAACAACCTATCTCAGTAAACAACTACAGAAAAAAATCAATCAAGAATTGAATACATTTCTCTACCCATAATCTTCTTGTTCTCACTCAATTCTTATCCAAATGATTCCATAGCTCACAAAGTTGTTCACACAACAGCTAATATCTTACCTTGTTTTTATTTTATTGTTACTTTCAAATAGTTGTACCAAGGGGCTTCAGTTTAACATGTCCACTTATGTGTACAATTCATCTCTATCAGTCAGCCCTTCCATAACTCTCTTTCTCCTAGTCCCTAACCCATCCCATCTATATTGGTCTCTTCTACTCCTCATGCCAAAATGGCCAACTCCAAACTATACATTCTAAGCTTCTGTTTTTAAATAAATCTACCCTAGATCTTCCTGCCAGTATTTTGGTTCAGACAAATTTGCTCTCACCTGCACAAGTTTCTCCACACTAAACTAAACCACAGCTTATCTCGTGATCTTTGTATCACTAGCCATTCACATCCCACATTTTTATGGGAAAGTTGCAAGAAACGCAAAATAGGGATCACATCGCCCCTAAGCTTTAAATCTTCAAGTGGTTCCCAATATCATGTTGGTTAAGATCTAATTCACTAAGCACGGACAAATGTATTGCCCTCCTCAACTCTGAATGTCATGGATAGGTTGAAGACCTCCCACTCATTACCACAATATATATTTTTTATCTTGTATTTCTGTTTCTTGTCTTCCCAACCACTCTCTGCTTGGTGGACCCTTCTTACGTTAACATACAACACATTTGCCTCTTTAAGCTACCTTTCCAATGGGTAACCCTTGTTTTGGCTGCCTTAAGATTTCTGCACATGCTCCTCTCAAAGCAGATGGTGTTGTGACCATCTGTTTACCCACCCGGTTCTCCCATTAGGCAAAGATTTTAACATTTTTTTTCAGATATGACACATTTCACAGATGAAATCCAATCACACAACTCATTTCCACTCACATATCAATGAGGTGGCTATAACTGCTTTTTCCCCTTCCTGTCCACAAAGCCTGTTATTAGAGTAGAGAGACCCACAAATAACAATGACATTGGGTCTGCTCCTGAGCCCATTCATAGGAGTTTACTTCTGTGTGAAAATCTATTTAAATTTCTCATTCTAGCCTCTGACTGCCTGGTTTTAAATCTTCGCTTCATTACCTAATATCCAGACCTCAAAATGATTAAACCCTAATAAGACTCAGTTTTTTCTATGTAAGATTTACAACAGTAAACATCTCTAATGATTTTTTATGAAAGAGTAAAACAACCCAAGTAGATTACTTAGCACAGTACCTATTGTTATTATTTTATTTTCACTACCATTTTATGTGGATTGGTTTTTCCTCTAGACTGTAGTAACTCACTGTTTTTGAAGTATAGGCTCTGACTTAACACGAGTACTTCTGTAAGAGACAGTTATAGTGATTCCTGAGAGTTTTCTAAACATCAGTTACTCATGAAGTTGGGGGAAAAAATCATGCCCTGTGATAATGGTCAAGATAGAAAAATAGCACTATTTAAGAGCATCAAATACACATGCTGTATGCAGGAGATATACGAAGGTTCCCTTCCTTCTTAGCCAAACCTGCCATCCAGGAGTAAAGAGAAAGAAATCTCTTCAAATCTCTGGAGGCTGACACTATGCAAAAGGAAAGGAATGTACCTATCAGCCAATGTGGAAGAAATAACTATTATCAAAGCACATAGAATGCATAAACTTTATGGACCACGATAGACAATTTACCCCATGAAAGTTAGAATGTGCTTGTGCCTTTATCTAAGCATCACTATCCTATAGTACGGTGAAATTTGTGAAATTATGCAATCACTTAATCACAATAAAGTATTTGCAAAAAAAAATCTCTGGAGGTAGAGCCATGTATGGAGCCTACAGTGAGATCAGCTTTGTTCAGCAACACAAAGAGAAAACCACTTCAGCAGGAGAGACTACATCAACCTGAACACTGGAGAGCAAGAAACACACCTGCTGATTGGAAAGAAATTCTTTAAGTGTGAATAGCTTCGAGTACAATATAAACCTTGCCAGTTATGGGATTCCAGCTGTTGTTTTATTGCTTTTAATTTCCCATTAGTAGCTCAATGTCTAGGAAAGGTATCCAGCTTCTAGGAGAGGAGCTAAGGTTGGAATTGCTGTTCCTGTCTGCCAACATTTTGAACAGTGTTTAAACAAAGCCACTCAAACAACCATCCGTGTGATGGCTGATTCTTACAAGGAGCGTTTGTGTGTTCAAATAAGCTTGTTGAATGCCATTATCCCAGTGTTATCTCTTCTTTTCCTACCCTTACCAATATGTGAGATACTGGTAGAATGCAAAAGTCATTGCATTTGTATATGGACATGGTAGCTATTCATGACTTGGTCAGGGCATAGAGTGTGTGTACTAGTAATGGATCCTTTATGCCATCTCACTTCTACTCCATGGGTTGCGTGCTTCTGACCAGGTATGTCCTGGCAAAAACCAGGGTGGGTGTTCCAGCTGGGATAAACACCTTAAGTTTACCACTTACACAACAGTTCCTTTGTTGGTGGAGTTCAGTTAAGTTTACTGGCATTGGGGAGTAAGATATTCTGCGCTCTGCTACCCACCTAAGTTCTCTAGAAAGAGAAATTCTCTCTTCTGAAAATAACGTGTCTCACTACTGAGAAACCTCAGCAAGGAAGAGGGAGAGTTCCAACCTGTTGTTGACTTTAAGGAACCAGATTTTCAGAAGTGAGTTGCCACCGTTCAGGGCATGTATCCGGAGTTAGTCATCTCTGCAGTCTTGAAAGGCTGGGAGTGAGTTTGTTGTTATTTGCACCTCCTCTCATAGACAGACACTGAGATATCTGCAAGAAAGACCAAACCAGCTCTCCAGCTGCCTCTCAGACCTGATTTCAAGGCTCTCTGTGAGGTTTTCAAGGAGGTTCAAGTAATGAAACACAGGTGTATTTCTCTGACAGCTAAAATGTGAAGGTTACAAACATTTGGTTAGAATATTCAATACATATAAATACTAACCTTGTGATAGCAGTGGCCTTATTATTTCAAACCCTGAAGTCAGAATTTCCTGGTCCTAAGTACTAATAGACTACATTATTTTTTCTGTTTAGCAACAGATGCAATAGTCACCTTAAAGTGTCCAAGGATTAACTCAATTTCAGTAAGATGTTAGGAAATATGCAACCTCCCCCCAAAGAAAACAAAAAATAACAAAACATAAGGGCACTTTAGTACCTGAGATTGCAGTTGAATTCTATGAGAAGTTTTACTGCAAGCTGTAGCTAGACAACAATCACTTAGCAGCTTCTGTTCATGGCTCATGTTTGAGAGAAGCAATGTTATCATCAATTAGGTTAGATTGCTTTTTATTAACCAATGCATGATGAGATCTGATCCTGTGTATACTTTTAGCTCCTATTTAACTACCCATTTAACCTTTTTCTAGTGAATGAGTGGCTTGGTATGATGGTTTATTGTCAGTCTTACAATTTATACAAATGGCATTCCTGACACAAACTCATTTCTCCCAGCTGGCTTTTTGCAAAAATAATATACAAATAGTTACATTCTTTGGCAATATTTTCCCCATACCATTACAGAACAGATATCGAGAGTCAAAATACGGCAGTGTTTCGGGGATCCATGTCATGGATGCTCCCTTCGCAAGTTCGAGGCAGATGGTGGTACAGAAGGGGTGGGAGGCCTTGACTCCCATGTTCTCACAAAGCAGCCTTCATCCTGCCAAAGTCTTGCAAGTTTTGGCCTCAAGTAAAGTTGGACCTTGTTCTTGTGTTTCTTCTATCTTTTCCCCACCTTCTGTGTGGAGATGTTGCCTGTCTCAGTTGCCGTGCTGTTAGTTAAAGCCTGCCAGCGCTCCATGTGCATGTGTGTGTGGCTTAGATCATAGAAAACAGACGTAAAAGAAGCTATGTTGGTTATTTCTCATCTCCAGATTGGTGTTGGGGTTGTTGAAAGCCCCTTTGATTTCAGCCTTTCCTAAGATGGAAATTCTAAAATTCTACTCGTCCACAATCTTCAGTGGTTGATGATCTACTGGAACTTTTCTTTACTGTCTAAAAGATGGCAATGTCTGCCTGTCAAGTCATTATGCAGTCACATAAATGTTTAGTCATTCCAATGGTCAGCTCCTGAGGTGCCAAAGATACTAAGAGATGGAAATTTAGTTGGTAGAAGTATGATCAGACTTCCCTAATCATCAACTCTAACCATTGACTGGGTTGAAACAAAGTCTTCTGTCTTGATTACAGCCATTGATCCTTTTCCAGCCATACCGAAGAAATAATAATTCAGGTAAGCAAATTTCCTGGTGGTCCCTACGTTGTAAATAGAAATTGAAATTTTAACTTACAAATTTTTTGACATTGACTTTGCAGTGTCTCTGAGCTATGATTGCGTCTTTAAAAATATGATTTTGGTCTCTTTAAAGTTCTCAAAGCATGTGAATGCATTCTTTTTTACAAAGGAAACGCAAATTAAACACCACCAAGATTTCATGTCACCCCAGCAAATGGCTATCGTCAAAAGAACAAAAGATAACAAAAGTTGGTAAGGGTGAAGGGAGGAAGGGAGACTTCTAAATTATTAGTAAATTATAAAAACTATTCTGGAAATAAAAATGGATAGCGAAGAACAGAATTAACATATGATCCTTGTATACAACTATTAAGCATACATGCAAATGAATGTATCCTATTTAATAGAGACACCTTCACACTCATGCTTATTGTAGAACTCTTCATGGTCGCCAAACTATAGAATCATTGAATATATGAAGTCATTGAATGTATAAAGAAAATGGGCCACCTATAAACAATGAAGTATTAGTTGTTCCATAAGAAGAACAAAATTATGTTCTTTTCCAGAAAAATAAGTGGAACTGAATATCATCATGTTAGGTAAAATAAGCTTATAAAGACACATATTTTCATTCATATGTGGAATTTAAACTAATTTATTACTAATTTATAAACTAATTTATTACTAATAAATAGCAAATTAATAATATGTGATTTTAAAGGGGGGAGCACTACTAAGTAGGAAGAACCAGCATGAGGAGGGTTAGAAAAAGGGAACATGATGAAGGTGATATGATTGAGGTACATTATATTTATGTATGGACGCAACATAATGAAACCCACAGAAAATAGTTTTAAAAGGAGGAAGGTGTGTTGAGAGAGTATGATTGGAAAAATCATAAAAAAACCCATACCGTCCAATTAACTTATAATTAGAAAAAAGTCATGCCAAAAATAATCAATCTTGTTATTTCTCACTTAATTCTGTCTTTAAGAAATCAAGATGTGCAATATTTTGACAATAACTATGAAGCGATAGCAAAGTGAAAAGTGGCTGTCACTTCTTGTTTCTAAAGAAACAAGCAAATCCCGGATCCAAGTGGGGGTCTTCATTTATTTACCTTTTCGTGGTACATTTCTGCTTTGGTGCTCAATGCCGTCAGATTCATTGTCTATCCAGTCTTACTGGTTGCATGCTGTCTGCATTCAACTGTACATTTCCACTTAGTTATTTTAAATCAAAGTCATTCTATCACCTTCCTTAAGAGAATTTCCTTTTCATTTCTTATCTATGAATATTAAGAAGTTTTGGAAAATCAGAAAATATAGAGTGATAATGATGTTTAAAAATATCTAATGATGTCTCTATTTCTCTATTATTTTTTTAATTGCTATGCCCTGGGTGCCACAGTAGATACTGGAAATAAATAAGATAGTTTTCCTGAATTTTTGCCTATCAATTCACTATTATCAATGTACTAACTGGAAAGTACATGAAGTAATTGAATTTAAAAATGCAAATATGGTGGCATTGCATTTGTAGTAATGTAGTAAGTAGTAAGTTGTGTGAGAAGAGAGGGCAGTTTGATCTAATGGAAAAAATTAGAGAGAGCTTAGGAGGGAGTTTCTATTTGAATATGTTCTTAAAGGAAAAGTATATGTCTACCAGGAGAGCAAAGGAGAGAAGAACACTGAAGGCAAAAAAAAAAATTGGAGGGGGCGATGAGTAAAGAAAGGCCATCTTAGCAGGATGGTCAAATGGGCATGAGAGGATGTTACACATTCCAGAATCTGGAAAGAGTTATATGAATGTGAAATTCATAAAAAAATACTTGATTTCATGGGAATGACTATAGCCATTGTTGCTGTGATAGTATTTTTATGTGGCTGTAGGCCAGATGTCATGATGTTCCCATTTCTCTGGGGAACCGTGGTAATGAACTTGAGCTGTATCCCATGAGGAAGCCCTGGAAAGATTTTCAACAGGAAAGAGGCATAACCAAAACTGCTTTGTCAACAGTAAGGGGAAAAATAGCTTCAAATAAGACAAGAAGAAGAGCATATCGGCAGGAACTTGCTCTTGGATGGAGTCAGAATAAAATCAATTTCAGCATGAACCTAAAAGACATCTTGATCCTAGATAGAATCAACTGGATTTGGCCCCTAATTGAATATGAAAGACAGAAGCCATCAAGGGGTGGGGGTGGGGTGATTGTCAAGGGACAAGTCCAGGTTTCTGATTCGAATGTGTTTTTGTTTGTTTGTTTGTTTCATTTCAAGGAGACTAGCTGTGTGGGAAAAGCTAACCAGCCTGAGCTAAGATCTTGGCAGATGGGGTCTGTGAGGGAGACATCCAGGAAAACTTTCGTAACATTTAATTTTAGGAATGGGCTGAGGCTGATAGGACACACTACCGAGGTGGCAGTGATTACCCAAGGCATTTGACAGTGGAAAGAGAAGAACATCAGTGTCAGGACTGCAGACATTTAATAAGGGAGAAGAATGAGGACTAGGGGAGGTTATAAAGGACACGTCAGAAATATGTAGGGAATACTGAGTGCGAGGGGTAGAGGTGTTATAAAACATAACAGAAAGATGGTAAGCTGTAAAATTGTTAAAAAATCAGTGCTTATGACAAGTGGGGAGAGAGGAAACAAAAAATGAAGAAAAACCCAAAAAAGGATTTCTTTTTATAACTCCCCCCCTTCCCCCGCCCAAGTATAAAACACAGACTGGACACATGCATTGATGTGACAAAGATAGGAAAAGGCTGCTCAGGCTGGAATACAGAGATGAGAAAGGACATATTCATTCCTGAGTTTGGAAAAGGGGTGTCAGAAGATGAAGTCAGCAGGGAGGCCATGCTAAGGAGCCTGAACTTTATCTCAGGCGCAACATCAAAGCATGTGAAGCCGGGCGGAGATCATTTCAGGGTTGTACTTTAGAAAGAACATTCTGACAGCTGTGAGGAGAAAGTCTGGGCTGGAGCCAGTCTAGGAAAGGAGATAAGCCAAGAGGTTGGTGAGATCCCAGTCAGAGAGGATGAGAGCTGTCATTAAGAAGGCCAAGTGGGTACTGACCTCATGACTGCTTCCTGGGATGTGCTTATCTGTCTTTGATAGCACGAGTGGCTTCCCCAGGGATGCCAATGGCCCTGATAATGGCCATTGGTATGAACCACCCACCCTTGGCCCAAGTTAGCTCAAAAGGTGGATGCAAATGAGCGCCACTTAGTATGGCTATCCTTGCCCTTTGTGCAGACAAGTTTTCTATTCTCTACTTCACCATGACCACCACTCTGATATGGAAGACACACTGTGTATCCACACCATTGCAGATGCCCTCAGATCCAGGAGTATATGTAACGTTGAACTCTGGGTGTGGCTTTTGCTAAAGGCGCATAGTACAATGCCTTCTTGTCCCACATTTCTCACATGGAAGAACCATAAGTTATCCTGCAGTATTTCTCTACCTTGCACCACAGATTCAAACAGCCTGTGTTTGAGATCGGTAATTCCCAACCAGGATCAATTTTCTTGGCCTGGGGATATTGGAATGCTGTCTACAGACATTTTGGTTGTCAAAACTAATAAGAAGAGAGTGTATTGGCCCTGGCCTCTAGTAGACAGAGGCCATGGATTTTGCTAAATATCTTACAATAGAGATGGCCTGTCCCAATGCCCAAGCCACTCTTCCTCACAAGGGATTACCCGGGTCCAAAATCCCCACCGCTGAAGTGGAGAACTACTCCAAAAGACTGGGATATTCTCTTGTGAAAAATAAGTATTTCATTTCATCGTTATCTGAAAGAAAAACTGCTAGGTTCTTTATTTCCACTCATTTATGTATTTGTGATAAAGCTAAATGAAGAATTGGTATATTGCTTAAGTATATCAACTCCAATTTTATTTATTTATTTATTTGTTTGTTTGTTTTGGTCAGTTGTGGGGCTTGAACTCTGAGCTTAGGTGCTGTCCCTGTGCTCTTCAGCCCAAGGTGATCGCTCTACCACTTGAACCACAAGTGCCACTTCTGGTTTTCTAGTGGTTTATTGGAGATAAAAGCCTCCCAGACTTTCCTGCCTGGGCTAGCTTTGAACCTTGATCCTCAGATCAAGTAGCTAGGATTACAAATGTGAGCCGCCGGTGCCCTGTTCAAATTTATTTTTAATAAAAATTTGCCCAATGAGTTTAGTATTACTTTAATTATTTTTTTAAAGTTCAAACATTTAAAGTATGCATTCAAGAACTGAAAATCCCCATTGCAGTTGCTTCTGTAGACTATGAGTAGACAAAGCAAAAATTGAAACATCTTAGTAGGTTGTATTGTCAGAGTTTTACCAAAGTATTAGTATTTTCAAAGGCCATAAGCTCCTGAATATATGCAAACTCTGATATATTAAAGATGTTAACAATCACCATGTTTTTTGTTTGGTTTGGTTTGGTTTTGGTCAGTCTTGGGGCTTAAACTCAGGGCCTGGGTGCTGTCCTTGACCTGTTTTGTTCAAGGCTAGTGCTCTACCACTTTGAGCCACAGCACTTCCCGTTTGATTTTTGTTTTTGTTTTTGTTTTGACTGGTTAACTGGACGTAAGAGTCTTACAGGGACTTTTCTGCCCCAGCTGGCTTCAAACTGCAATCCTCAGATCTCAGTCTCCTGAGTTGCTAGGATTACAGGCATGAATCACTGGCACCCCACCGTTACTGTGTTCTTATGCTACAATATGACTGTGAAGATGAATGCTCTCACCTTCACATTTGTACTTTGAGATTCAAGCAACAGGTATGAGCTATTTACTATCTCTCTAGAATATTATCTTCATTTTCTATTATTTTCTGAGAAAAGACATTGTGTTTCTGTTACAACCCTCTCTTTCCAAGATATTTCGAGGAATGAGCACATTGTGGCAGAAGGCAATAGATGTGTGTATTTATAAGGCAGGAGACAATTCACACATCCCACAATTACTAAAAATGAATTAGGTTTATATTAGAAAGATAATCTGTCTTCTTAGCAAAGCTTCTTTTCAACTTTTCCTACATTCTGACTTCCATTTTTCCCACTAGCTCTTCTCTATGATGTAAAAAGATAAAATTCAGACACAACACTTCATTTAACATAAACTAAAACATGTTAGCAGGGCAGATAACTAGCATTCACAGTTCAAGAAAATGGTTTCAAAGTATTCTGTAATGAGGTCATTCTATTCTAGATTAAATGGCTCCTCAGAATTTGCATGAAATGCTGAGTTCCAGAAAAGTGGCCAGGAGTAGATGATCTTTTTGGCAGGGTGCTTCCAGAATCTGCTGCATCGAAATGAGTTTTAAAATGTCTTCTTGGAATCTCTACAAGGGGATGTTACTATTTTTTCCATCAGATTTTACCATGAAAGTCAAAGTCCTAAAATATACTAACATTAATTTTTTTCCTCCTCCCCCCCCTCCTCCTTGGCAATACTGAGGTTTAAATTTGGGGCCTTGTGCTTGCTCAACTGGAGCCTTACAACTTGAACCATGTCTTCAGCCTTGCCTTTTTGGTAGTTTCATGGAGATGGGATCTCATAGACTTTCCTTACTGAGCTGAATTCAAACCAGGATCCTCAGGATTTCAGTCTCCTGATTAGCTAATTTTAAAAGTGTGAGTTATTGGCATCCAATTTAAACTCACTCCATACATGGTTAAAACATTTAATACAGCCAGGCACCAGTGGCTCACACCTGTAATCCTAGCTACTCAGGAGGCTGAGATCTGAGGATCATGGTTCAAATTCAACCTAGGCAAGAAAGTCCGTGATACTCTTATCTCTAATTAAGCACAGAAAAAACTGGAAGTGGCACTATAGCTCAAGGGTTAGAGTGCTAGCTTTGAGCAAAAGGAACCCAGGAATGGTGCCCAGGCCCAGAGTTCAAGTCCCAGAACTGGAAAAAAAATGTTTAAAACAAAGTGGCATATAATAGAATTGTAGAGAAACCTTTATCATTTGTTTTAGAATATACATCCCATCTTTTTTTTCTTGTTTAACTTCAAAAGGAAATGATAGCTGATATTATTAAGTATCCTTTTCCCTGAACTTTTGGGAGAATATCTCATCACTGCATGTATTTCATCAAATTTTAATTATTTATTTTGTGTACCTATCCCCTCCATTGAAATGGGGATCTTTGAACTACTATACATATAATATATCATATCATATCATATATAATAAATCATGTCATATAATATCATATATATGATATATATATATATATATATTCCTTCTTCCCATTGCCTAGCCCAATTATAAAAGTTGAAGGATAAATAACAAAAACACTGAAAGAAAATACAGATAATAGGTTGAAGATACTACTAATTTGGAATGAAACACACTTATACCATATGCTGTTAATTAATTTTAGGGAAAACAATTGAAAATTCTAGAGTTAGAGAGATGTTTAAGAAACAATCCACCTTTGGGGAGTTGTTTTTATATAAACTGAAGAACTTTTCAGCACCTGTCATTTGTACATGTGCAATGGACATGTTGAGAAGGAATAGGGCATCTAATAACTCATAAATTTTTCTGACTATAGAACATCTACTAACTTAATCAGTCATTCAGTAGGCTCTTACTCAGAGAGTATCTAAATTCAGAGTCTGGTCTCAATGTATCATCTTTGAAAAGAAGTTCAGAGCCTTGAGTGAAGAAAAGAGATACTTGAGAGGCCAGGTATTAAAATACAGCACTCAGAAAATGTAGTATGAGTTTATGAAAAATTTGAATTAGGAAACTATGAAATGGGTCAACCCTAAGTTCACAAAGGAAAAAGTAAAATTTAATTTGGAGAAGCAGAATTCCTCAATTAAGCCAGTGCCAAGATACCTAAATTGTACTTGGCATTTCTGCATACACACATATATTTATACACCTCTATCTATCTATCTATCTATCTATCTATCTATCTATCTATCTATCTATCTATCTATCTATCTATCTATCTATCTATCTGTCTGTCTGTCTGTCTGTCTGTCTGTCTGTCTGTCTGTCTGTCTGTCTGTCTGTCTGTCTGTCTGTCTGTCTGTCTATCTACAGAGAGAGATATTTTACACTTTGTGTTTCCTAATCAAAATCCTAACTAAAGTACCAACCCTTTTAACCACTAATCCTATAATAGTACCTTTGCAGACTCTTTGTGTCTGTCTTCCTACACCAGCCACGTGAAGGGTTTTTCTTTGACTCATGCTGAATACATGCAGACCTCAGGGTACTTGTATATCCTTTCCCTAAATCTAGAAGAGTATTCCTGAGTAGTATTTCTTCCTGAACTCTTCTGAATGATGTCTCTATCTAAAACATCTTATCATTGCTCTCTCTTAGGAGTCTTGATTTTTTTTTTTACAACCTGACAGCTGCTGAATTGTTTATTTTCCTTTACTGAACTTTTCTTGGTAGATCACTAGATGAGCTGTTGATATAAAATAGGAGCAGGGATTGCTCCTTCCTTCTTGAAGCTTTGGACTTAGATTAATTTTGTTCTCTCTCCTCCACTCTCTGGACATACTAGTACTAAAGGGTGGAGCTGGGTTGGGGGGAGGGAGGTTAGCATCTTTGATAAAGTCAGAAAACCAAGAAAGATGCAGTGATATTAAATTTTCTACAAATTTTCCAATGATGTGAAAAAAATTCTGGGCATAGAACTAATTTAGAATGGTCTTGTGGATTAAATGCACCTTTGTAAAAGAACGAAATGCCACTGAATTCATGCTATTACTACTGTTGGGCCAATATTTGTTTTTCATTTCCCATTGTACTTCTGAACCAAATTAATGAAAATTGACCCATCTTTTAAATAAATAGATTGTCCCCAGGAATAAATCAGGTATGTTCACATTTGTATTAGTAATTTTGGGCTCACCAATTTTAAAAATTGACGCTAGGAGAAACCTTGTAGATCACCTACTGCAACCTCGTCATTTTCATATTTGTGCTTACAGGACTATTTATGACAATCTGCTGCCATCAGCCGTGGCTGAGAGGCATTAACAGACCCATGGGAATACTCTGGTGATGTGGACATTAATTGCAGCTTACAACTCAATCCTGGTATAAGAGAAAGAATTTGTTTGTATTCTGTACTGTAAATAGATCACTTTCATCAATATAAAATGTTTTTTGAAAGAGGCCACAGAAGCCAGCCCAGGTAGAAGAGTCTGTGAGACCCATCTGTAAATAACCAGCAAAATGCCAAACTGAAGGCATGGTCCAAGCGGTACAGTGCCAGCCAGAAGCAAGAAAGTCAAGTAAAAAATGGGGACGCCCTGGTTACAAGCTCCAGTATTGATAAAGAATGAAACTGAAAACATACAAGAGTTTATCTTTAATTGCTCAATTACATTTTGTTGATTAGAGGAGATAATTTGGACTAAAAATTGTTACACAATGCTCTGAACCCTTCTATTTTGAAAGATCTGATGTTGATTGATTAGATGAAAGAGGTCAAACGAACATTCAGGAAGACAGTGTAACTAGAGAAGAAGAGATGAACCCTTTCAGCAAGACACAGTGCAAGGATCAGGGAAAGTCAACTTGTGTGGCAGGATGAGTTTGAAAGGTTGGCAGTGCCAAACCAACCTCTGAATCTGTCTCCCCAAAGGTAAGATGAATGTGATGCCTTGAACTTGGATGTCAGTGAAAACCAGACACCTAAAAGAAAGCAGAGCCCAGCTCATTGTGACCAGAAGAAAGCAACCAGTGAAAACCAGGACTGCAGGCATGGCTTCGTGGTTTTGCCCACTTACCAAGAGGTTGGTCCTGAGTTCTAATGGTCGATAAGACAAGTTACCTTGAAGGACTGAGGGATTTGTTGCTGACTCCAAGGAAGTTATTCTCTGTCCAAATAAGCCTGCTAACAGTGTTTAAAAATCTCCTGTTATACATAACAAATGTGATTAAAAAGTCATTTTGTATAGTTTTCTTTTTGGAGGCAGAATAGGGAAGGGATATTATCCACTTTCATCGTGGTGTTTTGGTGGGTAATGGGGCCTAGACTCTCTCCCTGAGCTTTTTCACTCAAGGCTAGTACTCTACCAATTTGAGCTACAGTACCAATTTCAGATTTCTGGTGACTAATTGGAGATAAGAATCTTATCGACTTTCTTGCCTAGGCTGGCTTAAAAAATGGTGATCTTCAGGTCTCAGCCTCCTGAGTAGCTAGGATTACAGGTGTGAGCTGCTGGCACATAGCTTCAATTTCATCATTTTATCAAGGTATTTTCAAAGTATTTTATCAAAATATTTTCATTAACCAAGTCAGGGTGGCCAGAATATATTTTTAGCCATAGTTCTTACTCAAAATCTACAGGACTTGGCTGGAAAATGTGGCTCAGTGGTATCCTGTCAGCTTAGCAAACATGAGGCCCTGAGTTCAAACCCCAGTACTACCAAAACAAAAATAAATTATATGAAATTTTAAAAGTAGTTACATGTTTGACCAAAGCTTTTGATACAATTGGTTTACATATTTTGATAATATATTAGCCAAGGGCAGGACTGACACATTGAAAAATAAAGAATAACAAAGTAATGATTTTTATTGGAGTATATGTCCTTCATTGACACTCACTGAAGAAAAACGAAAAACTATATAAAAAATGGTGTAACACTTCAATGGCTTTTTAATTCTACAGTGCCCAACATCTGGTTTGACTAACTCATGTTCACTCATCACCTTGGGGTTGTGGGCATGGGCTAAACTGTTTACCAAATGGATTTTGAAGCACAGCTCCACTCTTAAAATTGAACAGAGCTAACAAAACTCAAGGCTCAGACTAGCATATGAGTAATAACTCTAAGCAATAAACTGCCTGAGATAGAGATCTGTGTTTTGTAATGAAAATGTAATCATAAAACTCACACTGGCATTTCTACCCTGCCACGCCAAGTTACCATCAACAAACATGTTACTACCTGACAGCATATTTCAGCACCTTGATGTCAGAAAGTAAGGAAATGCCAATTTTATTCAGAACTCAACAAATTCCATCTACTTAGGCATCTCCCAACTTGTGAGGTGAAGGTAATTTTATAATTCTGATTGCTCAATAACTAATACCCATCTTTTAGCAATTGTAGTTTCTTATTCAAGATGCAAGTTGTGATTTATAGTAAGGTGTTTTTTAAATGAAGGGTTCTAATATTTCACAGGTTTTGGTGCACTGTGGCTTCTTTTATGACTGAGTTATTCTATTGCTTTCTCATTCATGTCCTGTGTTGTGTGTTACCCCGCGTGTCAAGGTAAATGTTTCCCATCATCAAGACTAGTCTATGCTTTTTTGTGTGATTTATATATTTAGTCATTCATTCTGCAAACATTTATTGAGTTCCTTCTCTGGGGCAGGCAACAATGTGGAAGGTTTTATTCAACAATGAATAAAACATAATCCCTTCCCACCAAGAGAACACAAGGTAGCAGGTCAGACATTTACAGAAACGGATGTCTACAACAGAGAGTTGTAAATAATGTGATAGGGTTATGGATGAAGACAGACACAGTTCAGTTAAAGGGACAACTTACATCAGAGACAGTAGAGCCCATAAAGCAAAAACGCCATGAGTTTTATCTCTAGAGACAGTCACATGGGGAAGAATGGCAAACAGTGGCCTGAGGAAGCCTATGGAGAATGCTGCTGGGTAAATAAATGAGAAATACTTCATAGGTCATGCTGTATAGGCCATGCCAAGAAAGGTGGACTTTATCCCCATAAGAAGAAACATAGAAGGAGTATTAAAATATTATTTAATACTTTTTTGTCAGTCATGGAGCTTGAACTCTGGGCCTGGGTGCTGTCCCTGAGCTCTTCAGCTCAAGGCTAGCACTCTACCACTTCACAGTTCCACGTCTGGTTTTCCAGTGCTTTATTGGAGATATGCCACCTCACCTCAGTTAGAATGGCTATAATCAAGAACTCTAATAACAACAGATGTTGGAGGGGATGTGGACAGAAAGGAACCCTACTGCATTGTTGGTGGGAGTGTAAACGTGTTCAACCACTTTGGAAAGCAGTATGGAGGTTCCTCAAAAGACTCCACATAGAGCTCCCCTATGACCCAGCAATCCCACTTTTGGGCATTTACCCAAATGATCACAAACAAGACCACACTAAAGCTACCAGCACAACTATGTTTATTGCAGCATTGGAACCAACACAGATGCCCTTCAGTAGATGAATGGATCAAGAAAATGTGGTATATATACACAATGGAATTCTATGCCTCCATCAGAAAGAATGACATTGTCCCATTTGTTAGGCAATGGAAAGACTTGGAAAAAATTATATTAAGCGAAATAAGCCAGGCCCAAAGAAACATAGGTCCCATGTTTTCCTTATTTGCAATAACTAGTATATGTCTGAGATAAGCAGAAATGGTCAGATATGTTGATGTTAAGCAAAATGAACCCCAAGTTAAGGACTCAAATGTTTTTTCTTTCTTGCTATTGTGTCTAACATATTTATAAGATATTTCTTTGTTGCTTTGTATATCCCTCCCTCATGGTATAACCCCTGTTTTCCCTGTATTTTATGTTGGTATAATTTGAGGAAGGGAAGGGAAAAAACAAATTGTTTAACTAGGGATACAGGTGGACCCATTGCAACAATGAGATATACAAGATGTTATCTTGAAAATTAACTTTACAACTTTGGCGCCATGAGGGTGGTGGTGGTGGTGGGGGGAAATGGGTAGGGATGGGAAAGGGAAACAAAGGAGGAGGCAACAATGCTTTATAAGAAATGCACACATTACTTTGCCCATGTAGTTGTAACCTTTCTGTACAGTATTTTCACAATAAAAAAAAAAGTCTCACGGACTTTTCTTCCCTGGGCTGGCTTTGAACCACGATACTCATATCTCAGCCTCCTGAGTAGCTAGGATTACAGGCCTGAGCTACTGGTGGGCAGCTTAATTTATACTTTCTTTAAGAACATTTCCTGCTTTCTCTCCTGTCAGGTAAAAGTTAATATTTTGTTCAGCCACTTACATTGCCCAGGTTCCCAAGAATGCCTTTAATACCATGATCTCATGGCTGTCGAGAATAGTCTGTATACACCCAGTGTGACCCCACTGGGTAACCCTGAATGGCAGTATTTAAGGCCCCTAAACATACCCTGGCCATTTGTCCCCTAAGAAGTTCATGTCCAGAGCAGTTTAGAGGATCAAATAGGACACTTCAGGACAAAGCCTAGAATGTGTCTCTGTTGCCATGGCTGGTCCCACACATGTATGGAAAAGCCAGATGGCCTGATGGTGAGATTTTTAAATAAAACCTCTCCAAAACATCTAACATTTATTCCACTAAGGAAGGCATCCATTCTCTGAAATGCCCATCAAGGCAAAAACATCGTATCTAGGAGTTATCTATCACAGGGATATTCTCTTACCCATAGCTTTGGTCACCTTGTAGGCACTGGTGTTTAATGATCCTTGATTTGAAACCAATGATAAACAAATGATAAATTTGAACTTGATAGATTTCCCACCCTTCACTATCCAGAGAAGGGCACAGCAAGATGTCAGAAAAAAAATCAAGACAAGTGCTTGAATGGATCTAGGGATAGGTATATGAAATGGCTTTGCTTTCTTCTACCATGATAATGATATTTTTTTCTTTTTTGTATTTCTTTTGGGCCACAGTTTTCTTTTTAAAAACTATATTTTATTGTTATTGTAGAGGTGAGGTACAGAATGGTTTCAGTTACATAGATCAGATGAGTACATTTGATTTTAAACCATGTTACCGCTTCCCTTGCACTCTCTTAGTTTTTCCTTCTCATCCCCACCCACACATTGTATAGTTCATTTTCCACAGTGTCTAGTGAGCACCATTGCTGCATTTGTTCAGCCTTTGTTCCACTTTTCCTGTGTACCACACTTACCCTCCCAAAGACAAATAAGACAAAAGGAAAAGATAGACACAGCAACAACAACAAAAATCTCTTTTTCTACTTTTTGGAATTCATTTGGAAAAACATTTTACATGATCATCTAGACACAGCAATTAATCCTTTGGTCTCCCTGTGTGAATATCTAGACACCTGTATAATTTATCATGTCCCATTACATATACATATATATATATATACACACACATATATACATGTACATATACATATATATATATATATATCCATCCAGTGTGTTTACTTATAGATTTAAAGGTACATTATATTACCATGAATGAGGGAAAACATTCAGCCTGTGTTTCTCTAGGTCTGGTTTACTTTGCTTAATATAATTTTTTTCCTAGTCTTTCATTTCCTTATGAATGATACAATATGATTCTTTCTAATGGAGGAGTAGAATTCCATTGCTTATATAATATAATCCAAATTTCTTGATCCATTCCTCCCCTGAGGGGCATTTGGTTTGATTATGTATCTTTGCTATGGTAAACAATGTAGCAATGAACATGGCTGTGCTGGTAGCTTTAGTGTGGTGGTCATGATGATGATTATATCTGTCAACCTTCTGAAAGTTTAGAAGCCTGACTCAATGAAAGACATGAAGCAAACAAAATCACCAAGAAGAAAAGCAAAGAAATAAAATTACTGTTTTTAAATAAATTTCAGGATTCAATACTAGGTACTATGTGTAAAGGAACCTCCTTCCTTTTCTTTTTTCAGCTGAAAGGCAATCAGTCCTCCCTAGATTCCTGTCATTCTACTTCATATTGGTTCAATTTGTTCCCTGGCAGTGGAAACATCTTTCCTATAACAATTCAATAGCAAATATCCCTGAATTCAGGCCGACTTTGCCATTCCCTCAATTGTCAGCATTCTAGAATCTTCTATGATTCCTGGTATGATATATACAGACCTTGGTAACCTTTCTGTATGTCCTGGTCATTGTTTGAAACTTACTCCTAGTTTAAAGATGAATGTACCCGATGTTTTGTTGTGATGGTAGCAATGCTCACAAGCTCTTCCCCACCATGCCAGCCTAAGACCATCTTCCTCTTCTATACACAAACTCTCTGCCTCCTTCTTACCTGTTAAGCTAGCACTCCATACTTGAATTGGGCTTCCTGTTCTAGTTGCTGTACAAAGCCTTGAGGATCATAGTTAATGAACTCAGTAAATGATCAAGATTTGCACCAAGTTGCCTTGTACATATAATGTTTCTAATTTGTGTCTGGGAGACAATGGGAGAGAGACATTCCATGGTCACTTTTCTATATTAGCTTAGGCAAACTGTGCTGGAATAATCAGTTTGGTAAATTGAAAATGTTTTTTGAACATTTATGTTACACCAACTATGTATATGCCTTTTACAAAAATTAATATATACTATAATGTATGTAAATATATAGCTTTGAATATCACAACACATCCCCTTAGAAGAGGTAAGAGGTCGGCTCTTGACAGTTAAACAGTATTACACTTCCCTCTCTCTCCCTCCTTTGTCTCTCCCTATCAATCTCTCTGCTTAAAATAATAACTTTCCCATTCCACAAACTCATACACTCATGCATGTGTGTACTCAATGCATGCACAGGTGCACACATGCACACACACTTATATGTATTTCCAGTCTCCTTCTGCATTGTATTGCATCTGGGTCACTGCCATTGGAGACTCTCTGCGGGACCCCATATTGTCATCATTGTTCTGTTCGCTTATGAGTGTGTGAATCACACACACCCATTTCTAGGTAAATGGGGGAGGTGTTTATAAAGTGCATTCACAATACAACAAATAAACACATATGACATTATGAGAGTGAAATTTTTGGGCAAGGTCATAAGTAAGCATTTTTCTTTAGTATTTTCACAAAAAATAAAATCCAGCAAAGTTGAGACATAAAAACAAATTTCTTAAACCTCCCAGGGAGTCCAGGATTTAAAGAAAGTGAAAAGAAACATAGATTCCACCTGTGCCTTGACCCATTTTCTAATATAACAAACCGAAGACTCCCCATTTGCCCTACCCCCCTCCCTAAGAAAATCACCAGCTGGTAAGAGATTCTTCATTATTTCTATAATTTGTCCATAGCCTATTTTAAATTTTCCCATGGAGAAAGATATTCTGCCTAGAAGGAACAAGACATTAAAAAAGCTATCTGGGTATAATTCTGCTAAATACCCATGATTTCATAATAAAGCACTCAATTTAAATAGCAGTTCTCTAGGGCTCTGATCAAGGTATTTTCTCTTAAAACTGAGCAAACTCCCTTTTTACTCTCATAGATAAACGCCAGTTCTCAGGTATATAGCTTGCTTTCAGAAATTTGGAGCATTTCCAGACTGACAAGACATCAAATCTGTAACACGTAAGAGCATCAAACTAGTGTTTTGGTTTGTCATTCAGCCCAAATTATGTTTTAAATCAACATCAGTAAGCACAAAACTAAGGCTTCCCAAAGAATTTGAAAAATCATATACTATGGCAGATAAAGTGGATATTTTCCTTCTGTACATATATTTAACTCTGCTTAAACTCATCAGTCATAGATTTAAAACACTAATGTTTACTTTGTTTCCTTCTTTCCTTCTCTCCCTCTCTCTTTCTCTTTCTTCCTTCCTTCCTTCCTCCTTCCTTTCTTTCTTTCTCTTTCTATCTTCTCTCTTTCTCTCTCATTCTCTTTCTGTTCCTTCCTTCTTTCCTTTCTTTCTTTCTTTCTTTCTTTTTTTCTTTCTTTCTTTCTCTCTCTCTTTCTTTATTTCTCTTTCCTTAATTCTCTCTTTCTCTCTCTCCCTCCTTCTCTTCCTGCTTCCCTCCCTCCCTCCTCCTCCTCCCTCCCTCCCTTCCTCCCTTCCTCCCTTCCTCCCTCCCTTCCTTTCTTCCTTCCTTCCTTCCTCTTTCTTTCTTTCTCTCTTTCTTTCTTCTTTCTCTCTTTCTTTCTTCTTTCTTTCTTTCTTTCTCTCTCTTTCTTTCTTTCTCTTTCATTCCTTCTCTCTTTCTCTCTCACCCTCCTTCCCCCTTTCTCCTTCTCTCCCTCCCTCCCTCCCTTCCTCCCTTCCTTCCTTCCTTCCTCCCTCCCTCCCTCTCTCACTTCCTTCTTTTCTTCCTTCTTTTCTTTCTTTCTTTCTTTTTCTTTCTTTCTTTCTTTCTTTCTTTCTTTCTTTCTTTGCCTCAACTTAGGCGTTGAACTTTAACTTTTTTGCTCAAGGCAATTTGGTCTCATAATTATTTTTATTTGAAATGATCTTTTTTCTTTCCTTTTATCTTCCTTTATGATAGTCTAGGCTTTAAAACAATGCATTCAGACTCCTCAAACAGCTTTGTAGCTAATGTGCTTAGTTTTATTCATTCATTCTACAGCTAAGATATTTACTTCTGGTCAAGAAGTTATTTTAACTATACCTTACCCAAGAATGCAAAATGATGTCCTATCATTTATCATCTGTCATTGGTTGATTTTATCAGTTCTGATTCATTCTGAACTATTTTCCACTCATAAAGTGTCTTTGGTTGTCATCTGTCCCTCTTCAGGGTTCTCCTCCTTCACTCTCAAATGATCTCCACTGAATTCTCAGTGATCTCAGACAACTCCACGTATTTTCTAAGATCTTTGGCAACCTCAAGTCTTTATTTCTTTCCACTTGCATTTCTCTTTATAGAATAGCCTACCTCCATACACCAACATAACTGATCTGAATTCTTTAAAGCTGTATCATCTCTCATTTCTAGACCTTTTGCCATATTCTCTGAGATGGAAACTCTTTTCCCCTTACTTTCAGCGCGTTAATTCTACTCTTTATCTAATATGCTTTTAAATATTACTTCTATCAAAATTCTTTACTCTCCCTGGGTTTGGTCATAGATTCTTGCAGTTTATCATCAACCCACATAACAGTGACACATGTCATTATTTATATTTACTTAATGGTTTAGGACTTATGGCCAGAGCATATCTGATCATATTAATAACTACAATATTTAATATCTATTAAATATTCTTGCATCAGGATGTTCAATAGAAATTGAATATGTTATCACCAAGTTTGTTAGTAGTTCACCAAATCTTTTCCATCTGTCCCCTGGGAATTCAACTAGACCATATTTCCCAGGTTCCTATGTAATTAGGTGTGACCATGTGACTATGGTTTAACCAATGAGAAGTAAATGGAACTGACAAGAATCATTGCAAAATATGGTTCATAAATCCTCCTATACAAAAATCTCTCTTTCTCCTTTCTCTCAACAGTAAGCATTAATATCCCTGTAGAAGGCACTAACCCAAACAGATAACCCACTGGACTTCAGAATTAGCCTTCAATTGTGTTAAGCCATGGAAAGTTTTAGTTTACTTGTTAAGATAATCCAATATCCCTTGATCAGGACAGACACATTGTTATGTTACTACTATAGATATTAATATCACATCTATTATTGTGTGATTAAACTTGAATTTCCAGAGTTTAAGTAACTGGTCTGGGATAATGTAGAGAATAAGTGATGGAGCCCAGGTTTGAGCCCAGATGCATTGACCTGAAAACAAAATTGTAACCAAAAGAGTGGTGCCTTCTTTATTAAATGTCACGATAATAAGAATTCAAGCAGAAACATATTTTAATGCTACAGTAATTGAAAATGAAAGAAGACAGAGATTAACAACAGAATAGGACCATAAAGCTAAGAATCAGAGCCATGTGTTTACAATCATTTAACACATGACAATGGTAGTACTTTTTAGTCAACATTAAAAGCCATTCATTCCATTCAATAATAAAAATATAAATTGTAATCTCATTACAACAAAATAGAGAATATTTACCTAATCTTATTTCTAAGTCGTAACAGCCAGCATTTCTTAAATGTTCAATGAACATGTTTAATCAATGCAACTTTAAGATTGTTTGTCATCTGGACCTTTATACTCATTTCATCAATTTCATGGAGAAAGTTTTTTTTAATGCATATTCTAATCCTTTATGGAAGAATAAAACATCTCTAATCGGGATAAAGTTTTCAGATTCTATAAGGTTTTATGTTAGAAAGGGATATTGTTGCTTAATTTAAAAATAATACACAATCTTATGAAAGAATATAAATAGAAAAATCTTTGGTTTTCAAACCATCAAAACTGGAATGTTATATATGTAAGGACAGAGATTAGTTTATAATCGTTAAGTTTCATACCCATGGTCACTTTGTTCCTAGGATATATATTGCTCACCTAATGAGTTGAGGCATTTGATCAATAAAATGAAAGCCAAATTAAGTTTTATGTACCTTGGGTCTGCTCAAAATCACTCAAAATGATTTTATGTGTTTTTAGGCCCCAAACTCCTCAAAATCAAAACCTGAAAAATTCACTTAAAATTGGATAAGCAGCAGAAATGTGCTCATCCATAAAGTAGAAAGTTGTCACCAAATTCCCGAACTGAAAAACTTTCCTGTGACCATTGGACTGTAAAAAGGTTTGGGGCCTAGGCAACATTAGCATTTTAATGTAAAAAGTGGTACATTTAGTCTCATCTTAGTTTTTACTTCAATTAAAGATATGATATGAAAAATCTGCAAGATTTCAAACCCTAATATTGAATCATTTTAGCAGGGTGTGGGAAATTTAAGATTTGCCTCTCTTGCCATGTGCAGTGAGGTCCATATCCCCTCCCTTGACTTTGGGCTGTTGGACAGTCTGGTTGGACGCAACAGAAATGATGCTAGATAATGTTGGAGACTACACGTTGAGAAACTGGCAGTTTTTACCTGTTTCTTGGAATGTTTCTTCTCCTCCTCCTCCTCCTTCTGTGACAAGGTCTTGCTATTTATTCCAGGCTGGCCTCAAACACTTGATTCTCCTGCTTCAGCCTGAGGAATACTTAGATAGCAGGTACATACTACCATGCCCAGCTTAAAATACTGCCCCTTGGTGCTACAGGCCAAGCCTTTTACTGTCCACTCCTTTGAAAATTTCACTTGCTGAGATTTGGGCGGGTCCTCTGACTTGCTTTTGACCTATAAAGACTGACTAAACCAGTGTTGTGTATCTCTGAGTCTAGGTCATCAGAATTGTACCAACTTCTTGTCTGGAGCTTTTGGAACACTGTTCTTGGACTGTACCCTCTATTCCTGTGCAGTCAGTCACAGGGGAAGCCATGATTAGACGTTCAAGTTCACAGTTATAACTGCTATCTCATCCATAGCCAGCCTCAACTACCAGTAGCAGGTCCAAGTTTGGGAGCATCCAGATCATCAAGATCTAGGATAAGGACATTTCATTTGATAGCAACCATATGAAAGAACTCTATCACACAAAACATAAATGATTGTCATCATCAATAGATAGGTAGAATGAAGTCTTACTGCTTAACTCAGCAAGTAAACCCAGCATAACTGTACAGAGAATGAGAGCTCTTGGGATGAAGCACAAATAATCAAATATAAATGAAACCTTTATGAACTGGCTAGTCTGGCTTAAGAGCCAACGAATAGGGCTGGGAAGGTGGCTCAGTGGTAGAGTGCTTGTCTTGCATGCATGAGGCTCTGGGTTCAATTCCTCAGCACCACATAAGCAGAAAAAGCCAGAAGTGGTGCTGTGGCTTAAGAGGTAGAGCACTAGCCTTGAGCTGAAGAGCTGAGGGACAGCACCCAGGCCCAGAGTCCAGGCCCCATGACCGACAAAAAAAAAAAAAAGACAAGAAAAGAAAAGAAAGAGCCAATGAATGCAGATAAATGGATATATCTTGTTGATAGCCCATGTCATCACAAATGTGTCTTTCTGAGCCCTTCCTATATTCCTGTCACTCAGAATCTTGAGCAATTAAATACTTGTTTCTTTAAGCTACACTATCTCAGAATTATTAATGCAACACGAAATAGTCGAAACCAGTTCTATGAGTTAGGTCTACCTACTTGCAGCTAGATCACTTCAGAATACATTTAACATGTATAATAAATTGACAAAATGATAATAGTATGAAGAAGCTTTAGAATACATTGGTTAGTGCATTGAGAAGAAGTCGGGTTATTTACCTCCTTATGCATAATGCACTGAGAGGAAACAGTGACGGAAATGCGTCAGCTCCTCTGAAATTGGTGGATAGCAGGCTATGTCAAAAGATACAGAACTAGGGTCGCTGGAAACCTCTAGTTATCTTCCCACAGAGATATGCATTTGCAGATTGCTTCTCCCTCCCATCTGTTTCCTGTCCTTTGACCCTGTAACACATTTCTTTCTTCCCTTCTCTATCTTGCTATAAACTTGGAGCATGTTCTCACTCCTCACAGCAGTGTGTCACCGGCAAGTTGATGGATCACCAGCACATCAGCAGTTAAGAGGAAATTAAAGAGTAAAAACACCACATGAGTGCTTTCACGACCGATGCTCTCTTCCCAACTGTCTTTTTCCTTCGTCCACTTCTCCAGATAAACAAATCTTAGTGCCTGCTCAAAATCAAGACATCTGCTGGCCCACAGCCCCCTTCACTAGACATATCTGCAGGTTCATGTGAGCAGGGAAGTCAGTTGATGATATTTGCTCTTAGTCAAAACATGGGTTTCCATGATTTGTCATTCTAGTTTGGAGCCCTTTACTCTTCCTAAAGCTCTGTCTTTGTGGGCAATTGTTTATGCACAGCATATAGCTGGATCTCAAAATCAGGTTGCAGTTTGATCCAAGTATGTATTGATCGTGTGGTGGAACTGTGTCAGGTAGCAGAGCAGCCATCTCTGCCCTATGGAAGGTAATGATGTGACTGATCCGGAAGAGCCACTAAGTCTGTTGAGAGCACTGTCCTCCAGAGCACTGACATCATCCCTGGGCTCAGTCTCCAGAGTAAATGCTTTTCAGCATGTTTGCTTTTGCCCACCCATGCTCACATCAGCTGTACAGAGGATAGCTTGAGGTGTTTTTTTTTTTTTTACCCATGTCTTGCATTTAATAAATAAAGCAGAAAAAAGTAAAGTATGCAAATACTTAGCCTAAAGAAAAAAAGAAAATGAAGTCAGGGTGGGAGCTACTAGTCTGGACTTTATTCTAACTTACCAAGAAAGGGCAGGTGAGTATGCTCTGAAGACTAGGAAACTTACAAGAAAGACGTGACCTCCTCTAAGGTTGACAATTTGCAATACAGTCAGTATATCATATTCAAACTCAGGTTGTATGAAAGCAGATTCCAAAATATTCCAAGAAATTATACAAAATCTGTTTCCCAATTGGCTAGAATTCCTGAGTGAAGGGAGGATGCAATTTCTTCAAATAGGCAAGCTAGAAATAAAGGAATAGTAAAGGGCCGGACATTACTACCATTGTAAACATTTCTAATGGGGAAGAAATCTGGAAGAAGCTGGAGTGAGAGGTGATATATAGAAGAAATCAATCTGCCAGGCTGAGAAAACCTTTGTGCTTTGATTTTAAAGCCCCACACTTGGAAGGTGGAAGGAAGACTGTGTGGCAGCAGATGACAAAAGTGAGTGAGAAACTCGCTGGGTATTGCCGATAGGAAGATGCATTAGTCAGCTTTTACTCACTGTCACAAGATACCTGAGAGGTGAACTTATGGAGATGGAAGAGTGTTTTGGTTCATGTTTGGGGCCAGTGGCACACAAGTCAGGGATCAAAAACAAAAAGGCTCAGGTCCCATTCACCCCTTCAAGGACATGCTTCCAGGGACCACAGGACCTCTCCCACTAAGACACACCTCCAAAAGGTTTGATAACATTCCAAGGTTTAAACTGTGAGTCTTATTGATCAAGCTGCAATGTACTCATAAAACTGAGATGTTGAGATGAAAGCCCTTTTCACAACTACTTAAAGATAATTTTAATAGTAATATAAAACAAAATAAGAATCCGTAGGAAACTTTTAATATCCAAAGTATGTATGGCACAAGTTAACAATTTAGAGCAAATTGAAGATGGTTGAAAACACTCAATAATTAATATGCCTTTGGATTGGATGAATTTAGATAGTGAAGACCAGAAAAGAAATAGACTTGTGGCTGGATTATTATAAAATGACAGAAAACAAAACAACAGAATTAATAAACAGATGCTCTACTACTATAAGTAAAGAATAAGTTTCTATAAGTAAAGAATAAATCTAAGAGCCAAGTATTGATAGCTTATGCCTATAATTCTAGCTACTCAGGAAGCTGAGATCTGAGGCTTGTGGTTCAAAGCCAACCTGGACAGAAAAGCCCATAAAACTCTTATCTCCAAGAAACCAATAGAAAAGGCCAGAAATGGTGCTGGGGCTGAACTGATAGAGCGCTAGCTTTCAGTACAAAGAGGCTCAGGGACAGATTGGGGGAAAAAATCTGAGGTTTAGAAAGCTGACCATCTGAATTTAAATAAAACTAGTGTTTGAAGTAGGTTAAATGGTCTCTGGCAGAAAAGTGTGGAGCTCCTCCCTTGTCTCTACTTAAGCAAACTGTTTTCCAGGGTAATGATCAAGGAAAGCTACTCAGCCATGGCTAAGAGGAGCCTCACTACCTGAAGCAGACTCCTCAACCTAGCAGTGTATACAGAGAGCCTTGGACCTTAAGTATGTACAGATTCCTAGACTTCCTCTCCAACCTGCAGCATCTGTATGAGGAACAGACATCCTGTGATTCATAGACACATTAGAGTCAAGAGAGACTTATACTAGACAGGTAAGGATGGGTAAGTAACTCAATTGTCAATGCATATTGATGCTGTACTCTAAAACATGCTGAGAATTGACAGTAACCTCAACAGAGCCTAGGAGGAATTATTTGAGATGGTTTACCTGTACAAAGGGCTGCAGTAATCTCATAGACCTTCAGAAGCCTACCAGTAACAGAGTATCCAAAGTAACCATTTAAGAGTTATGGCAAATCAGGTAACATTGTGTTCCACTGTGTGTATACATGGGAAACAGAGGCTACTGGGTTTGGGTGCTAGTTTTACCTTCTGTGTGACTTTGGCCAGTTATTTGACATCTCTAGCTGTTTCCTTGTCTATAAAATGGGGTGGCAGTGATGCCTGACTCACTGAGAGAATGAAATGTGAGGTTACTATGAGAAAAAAATGGATTGATAAAAAAGTAAGGGTTAGGTCTTGGGGCAGAAAGGAGGCACTGGTGAAGAGAAAAAGGCAAGTTTTCCAAAGAAATCCACAGCTCTGCCACCAAAGCTGTTTTCTTAGTCCCAATTAATGTAGAGACATCATGGAAACAATAACATCGCAGGAAGTGGGCGGTGGGGCATACAGAACTCTCACTGCTAAGAGTGCAACTTTTCCATAAATTACAGACTTTTCCAGAATACACTTTGTTTTTCAAAAAGAAAAGAATCCCAAACATGTAATGTACAATGAAAGACTACAAAGCTCATAGATCCTAACATGTAACAAACATTCAATACATCAATATAAGCTATTATCATTTAAAATGTTTAGTTATTTATACTTAGTATATAAAAATCTAACAGCTTTATATAGACCTACCACTCCTGATTTAGCAATGTGACTTGGATGAAGGTGTAGGAGATACAAACACTGGGTTTTGAGACAACACAAAATTGGGAGAGAAATGACATATTTAAGGCTTGGAAACCCTGATCTCTTTCAAGCACAAGAAATCAATCCTGGCTTCCATGGAGTTTATAAACTCAAAAGTTTATGGAGAAGCAGAATGACATGTAAGGATATGATATCTGATCAACCTGTATCTAAGATTGCAGGAAATCTACGGTCATTTTCATATTTCTATCCCTTCAAGATTCATATTCCAAGAAACCAGAATAACTAAGTAGTATAACCTGGGTTAATCATCCCTTCTAGGTCCAATTTATGAATAGAATAATAAGGAGGAATTTGCAATGAGAAGGGAAGAGAATTGACACTAGGCAGCTCCAGGAAATTTCAGTACACAGTTTTGACATGATCTAAGTAAACTGGCAAGGACTCTGACGAAGTCTGTCTTGCAGAATGATTCACAAAGGGAAAGGATAAGTTGAGGCCCCAACTCTGTTAGCACAGTATCATCCAAACTGCCATTCACCTATCCAAACCCTTCACTGAGAAGATCAGACTGGAAATCCTTGGGCCAGTATTGATGTGAAGTCTTCTTGCTTGGGTTTTATTGTTTAATGGGATATTTTCAGTCTGAAAGCAGTAACATAATGTTCCTGAAAATACTGGGTCTAGTAGTTTCCAAAGGGAGACATAACCATTTCAGGGTGAAGCAAAATCTAGCAGGCCCTTGCTATCCATGAATCGATAGCTCTAAGGATATTGTCATTAAGGAATAAATAAAAGACTGATAATGACCCTAGACTTGAGCACAACGGACAATCATGTGGGACTTACTGAGTGCTGCTTCACACCATCTGGGCTGTTAAGTGCATGTGGAAAGTTTCCTTTGATTGTAGTCAGAACTACAATCACAGATAATAGATCTGTGAACCAGGCTGGCCTTACTATAATCCTTTGGGGAAAAGGTAAAACATTCAAACTGCTCATAAGATTTACATTTTACCCAGAAAAGGAGATGCATTTAAAGGGAATGGTATTTAATCCACATAGTGTCACGCGGCTGCTCCCTGGACCAATTATTAAGAGATCATGTGTCACATGCCACATAGCATGCTTGGGGTCAGAGTAAGAACTCCATCCTGGTACCTGCTCTCATGTGCTTGGATCAACTTAAACAGGCCCACTTTAATGTTTTTGAGACTGGCTTGTGAGGATTCTCTCAAAGAGGCACCCCATCAAAAGTAGCCTATGCACAGTGGCTTATATTCGTTATCCCAGCTACTCAGGAGGTTAAGTTCAGGATAATGATGAGGTCAGCCTGGGCAAAAAAAAAGATTAGTGATAGTTCAATAAGCTGGGCATGGTGGCCCACATCCTAGTTTTATGCAGGAGGCCACAAAGAGAAGGATCACGGTCCCAAGTTGGCCTAGGGAAAAACTCGAGAGGACATCTGAGAAATTAACTAAAGTAAAAAAGGCTGGGTGTATGGCTTTAGTGGGAGAGCACTTGTCTAGCTTGTGTAAGACTCTTGAGTTCAAACCTCAACACTGAAAAGAACGTAGCACTAATAATAGCGGAACAAAGTAACCAAATAACATGGAAGAATGCACCCCTACCAGCACCAACTCCTTACCAGCCTCAGGAAGAGACTGAAAGGAAAACAATCTAAATATGTCTGCAAGAAGTTGTCCTACAAACTCCATTTGTGAAGAAAAATGTTGGAACTATGGGTTTGTATGCATAGCATTGAATGATCACTTTTGTCCATTTAGTGGCATATATCCAGAAGGATCAAGATTACTGGAACTAAAAACCAAAAAGGACTATTTCAGTATAATAGAATGAAGCTTTTCTAACTATTTTAGCATTCCAAGGATGAAATAAACTGGTATACCACAGGAAGGTCTCACTAGGGTTAGGAAGTTGGCCAATGCATGCTTTTATGTCTCAACTCAGTGATTCTGCAAATATATTTGTGAATAGCATTTCAAAATCCTTATCCTATACATAGGCAGGCCATACTGTGTCATTAAGGTGGAGGTTGTAAATTCAGTGACATTAGTCCTGTGTTATGTCTTTCAGAATTGTACTTAATGATATTTTTAAAACTAGGATCCAATGTTTAAACAGAAGAGACTCCACAAGGGAAAAAAATGCAAGTTAGAGTTTTCTCTTACAATGTGATAAGATATGTAGATTTCATTCAAAACTTCATAATTCTATGTCAGAAATTCAAGGTGAAAACATGAATCTACAAAAGGGCAACTTTTGGTGAGTCGTAGACACTGTGAGTATAGAGTACACTACAATGGCATTGGTGCTATGAAAGAAGAGGCCCCAAAGAGAGATTGAAAGTAGATGCAAACCTTAAAGCTCAATGATGTTTGTTGAAGCACCCTAAGATGAATTCACTTTTCAGGGACCATTACTAAACCCTCAATTCATCATCTGCTATCAAATGCATCTTGAGATAAAATTACCTTTTTCCTTTGCCTAAATGAAATTTCTACCATTCCGAGCTTTTTGGTACCTCAAAAGAAAAAAAAATAATTGGAAAAATAGATAGAATCTTAAGAAACTTATTAGGTTTGGTGAATTTTTTCTCAGTAATCAAAAATTTGTTTTGTTATTGGTTATAAAACCAAATCATTTTTGGATTAAGCCAAACTGAGATGGTATACAAAGCTTTCAACATTGATTTCTATTCAGAGGAAAACCATCAAGTCTAGACATTAAAGCTTCATTCATTCTCCTGTGTCAAGCAATCTCCCAAGTAAGTCAAATGCATTTTCCAAGATAGCAGTTTCATCAAAGAGCAGCCCATAATGATAGATAAAGAGGTGCTTGGTGACTAGAACTTACATCTGTTTTAAAGATTTACTGAATGCTAATAGAACACAGCTTTAGTTCAAGAAAAAACCTACTGGCCACTGATTTCCCTTTGCTAACATTAGATCTGGCCACCAGTTGGTTTCCCCACACAGTCTACTTCATCAAGTCAGAGGATAAAATTTCAGATGATTAGATATTTTAAAAAGACTGGGGCAGGGAGGGGGGAAGAAGCTGAATTTTAAAGTATACACTTGTGCAGTAATGAAAAGGATTTATGTATACAAGTAATGAATTGAAGTGTAATGCTGTCCCAGCAAGGGAAATCTGAAACCTCATCAGGCTCTGTGTGAGGATATGAAAGGTGCCATTTTGTTGATCTCTCCCCAGAACCCACAGTTCAGCCTTCCATTTTATGTTTCCCTATACTTTATTCTAATTATCTTTAAAACGTTTTGTTTGCCTCCCAAATGGTAAAGTATAATCCATAAGGTCATGGACTGTCCTTAAACTTCCTATGTTGTTCCTAACAGAGAATAAGGAACACAGAACAGGTGGCTGAATGGTGCAGCTTTAAAACCAATGGAAGATAAATCTTTTAACAGACACTAGATGCTTCAAAGGATCAAGTCGTAATTTACATAAAATGTAACTTAGGAGAAAGGATAAGCAAAACTTCAGGAAGGCAGCTCTTTCCATCACCCTGCTGAGACAAGAGCTTTAAAATGGAAATGGATGATTTGGAATGATGAAGAGAAGGCTTGGGCTATACCAAATTAGATATAATCTTGAAATCATTTTTTAAAAATTTCCTTATGGTACTAAAGGGATGTTGGAGCATGTGAAGCATTTTAGTTTGTTATGTAGATTTCCTCCTCAATTTTCACTTTTTACAATTGTTATCACTGTTCATCTAATTAAAATGCAGTTATAAACAAAGAATTATCTGGTATTTGGAAGCTACATCAGGGGAATTACTGAGTTCAAGGGAGTCTAGGCGAAATAGTCAGATTTTTGTCTTGAGAAACAAAAATAAATAGATGAATACAGGCCTCTCTGGTTGCCTTATGAATTGGCATCAATGATAGGAAATATGTTTGTTATCCTCCTGCAACTCATGGGCTCATTTACATTAATTTGTTGGGCCAAGCAAAGGTATTGGAGAATTTATCTGTAAATCAGCATCCCATTAGAATGTCAACCTGATATCTTAATATGGTATCAGCCAGATGTCTGGACTGAAGTCAGAAATAGAGCCATGAAATGTAGATAGTGCCCCCAGCACTTGTGATGAAGTTATCTAAGGGAGAGTGAATGTCATGCTCATTGGTCTATGACTCCATCAAAAGCTGAGATGATGTTTATGTAAATACCGGTATCTTTGACATGTAAGATTAACCTGTGTATGAGTCAAAATGCTGGCTCCCCACAACAGATGAGTGATAGGTTTTGATTGTATCAGGGCATTCCAGACTCTCCGGTGTTTGGGTAGCTTTTATAAAATCAATGTTCCACTGAAGTACTTCCTAGAGAATTCAAATTAATGGAAACAACCACCTTGTGAGTCACCATGTCTATAAATTTCTGCAGGGCAGCCACCACACATGTCTCCTCTACTTTTGTATTTATTGCAGGAAAGAAAGGATGGTAACTTAATATTTATTGAATGAGTCTTATGGGTCAAACCTTGTATAAGGCTTTAACCTTATTGATCCTTCTGAAGCATTCTGAGTTAGATATGGTTTTCCTCATGTATACAAGAAGAAAATAAAGCACAGAGATGTAATTTGTTCAACACTCACACGTGACCCATTGTAACAATGAGATGTACAAGACGCTATGTTGAAAACAAACTTTACAGCTTTCGGGGAGGGGAAGGAGTTGGGGAGATGGAGTGGGAAGGGATAGTGCAGGAAAAACAAAGGAGGGGTAACAAGGCTCGATAGGAAATGTTCTCATTACCTTATTCAGGTAACTGTAACTCCTCTGTACAGTAGGTTTACAATGAAAAGTATTAAATGGAAAAGAGAATTAGAATTTGAATCCAGATCTTTCTTAAAGCCCAGTCTATGATGGTCATTGTTTCTTTTTCTCTTGCATTTACCAAACAGATTTTCTATCTTCTACAATTCTACTATTCTAATTACAACATATGTATAGAGTTAATATGTATGAGACTTAGCTATGTTCTAAACTGAAAGAACTTAGCATTTAAAATTTACTCTTTTCTAAATCTCTATAATAATATTGCAAAGTCGATACAATTTTTTCACTCCTATATTATTTATATGGAAACCAAGGCATAAGAATGCTATGCAAATTGCAAAGGCACATGACTATTAAGTGGTAAACCATGATTGCTGCCCAGGCATGAGGCTCCAGGGATTGTTCATGTAACCAACCTTCCTTTCTGGCGTTCTTGGTTGGCTGCACTATGTTAACCAAAACATAAGTAGAGACTTAGCTTTGACCTTAAAGGATGCCATTTAGTGTATCATTATGTAATTACCTAACAGGGACTTGAAATAGAGCCTCTGTGTGCATCTCATTTAAAATACTTTATGCACTAGCTGAATCAGACTGAATAAATAATATTTTACTGTGCTTTGAATTTTGTGTGTTTAGGAGTTGATTTCTCCCGTTTCTTAACTGCAAAAATACAGGTGATTCTTTGATAACAAATAAAATATATGTTTGCCCATTAAATATTTTCTGCTCAATAAAAATTAATTACAGGGAGTGCATGGGTCAAAGAGGATTACAATAGATCTGAGCATTATTTCAAATGGAGGATTCAAAGTAAAATCTTAGAATTGCTGAAAAGAATAAAATAAAATAAATGGACATCTTGCCTGCCTTTGAAGATCCCTTTGCTAATCTCAGAGTGCCATCTGAAATTTTAATTAGTGATTTAAAATGTGCTTACACAAAGAACCATTTCCAAGTTGTCTGTTTCTGCCAAATTAAACTATTAAAGTAAGTAACCTAATTAAAATCCTTTTAGTTTTTAATCAATATTTTATTTACATTCATATTTCCTGAGAAGCTTGATGAGTTTTTTGGATATGATCATTATTTCAGTCCTATTTATTACCAAAGGTCCTTGTAAAAATTTCTCTCCTCTAAGGCCAAGGGGTGAGCAGGAAGCTGATGGGGGAAGCAGACACCTCTGTTTCATGTCCTTTGTCTCCTCCCAGAACAAGGTACACAGAAAGCTGGTTGGTGCTCCTGAAATTCTCAGGAGAGGTTTGAACTGGTTATATAGATGAAGGAGCCCCAATAGCCCATCCCTAGGCCACCTGCGTGTGTGTGAGACCAGAGTGAAAACTGAATTTTAACCCAGTGAGCAGTTGCCATATTTCTTTTTCTTAAGACTCAAATAGTTTCATCAACTTATAAAAAATAAAATACAATTTGACCTGTTACCATTCTTTTGTAGTCATTCCATTTCCCAAAGGCAACCACTTCTAGATATTTAAATACAAGTCAAACTCCATCAATAGCATATTTACTTTCCAATTTCTTGCATTTTATATCTTAAATATTATCTATTAAGTTATTACAAGAAAAAGCAATGATTTAATCTCCTTTGGTGTCCATTAATTTACACACACACACACACACACTCAATTTTGACTGAATACTCCATCTTCCTCAGAGAAAAATAGCAGAAGTTGGCCATGCAAATACCTGTTTTTGTAATTCCTAACACCAGATGAACAGTATTGTCAGTTAAGTTGTATAGTGTAGTGCAATCTCTCTTTACTGCAAAACTGTTTTCCTTTCATTTCCTTCTTATTTCCTTCTTTGCTTTGTTTTCCTCATGTCTGTCTCTATTGAAGCCTGACATACTTCCTTAATTGGATTAAATTTCCTTTAATACAATAAAAAGTATTACATTATAAACATGTGTTAAAGTTGTGGTATGAGCTGACCCAGATAGTTGGAGGTGGTGGAGCTTTTAAGAAGTAAGGGCATCATGAAAGAAGTTAAGTCACTGGGAGATACATTTGAATGTGTTAGGTATTGGAACCCTGGCCCTTCTCTGTCTCTGATTTGTTATACTATTGTCTATCTCTATCTGACTATTTCTCTTGCTCTCTCACTTTTTCTCTTTCTTTCATCTTCATGACCACCTCAAGGTGTCAATTTTATTTCATTACCAGCTCACTGCCATGTTCTGCCTCCTGATAGGCCCAAAAGTTATAGAACCAGCTGACCATAAACTGAGACATGTGAAGGCGTAGGCCAAAATAAATCTTCTCTTCTTATTCTCCCCTTAGAGTTTTGTCACAGGGATGAAAAACGAATATAGTAATCTATGCGAAACATAGCCTCATTATTAGAACTATCTCTGCACTCATCAAGAGTTGTGCTGCTTTTGGCAACATAGATGTAATATATATGATTATTAAGAAAAAGTATTTGTTTACAGGCCATATTTGTTCAAAGCAGAATTTCTCAATTTTATTTGACTAAATTTCTTTCTTCATAGAATGTTAATTTGCTCATTAGTTTATTAAAAATATTTTATGAAGTGCCTATAATATAACAGACATGTGTGAACAAGAAAAGATGTTCTTACAGACAAGATGCTTTACTAAAGAACACAGAAAATCCATCTTCAAAAGTGAGTACTATGACCATACTTTCTTTTTATAAATTTTATTTTATTGTAAAGGTTATATACAGAGGGGTTACAGTTACATAAGTAAGGTGAGTACATTTCTTTTTGAACCACTGTTCAAACCTCCTCCCTCATTTTCTCCTGCTTTTCTTCCCCCTCACTCTCTTTACCCTTAAGTTGTAAAGTTCATTTCCAACGTGATGCCAGTGAGTATTGCTGTTGCATTGGCTCACCCTTTGACCTGCTATTTCTATGATCCCCCTTCCTGTCCCCAAATCAGATAAACTTATATACAAGACAATCTGAAACAGCAACCACTGGGAATGAACCAGTGGAGGAAAAAAAAAGAGACAAACGAAATAACTGCAAACAATACACAGAAAGAAAGAAGGAAAGAAAGAAAGAAGGAAAGAAAGAAAGGAGAGAAAAAGGAAAGAAAGAAAGGAAGGAAGAAGGAAGGAAGGAAGGAAGGAAAGAAGAGAGAGAGAGAGAAAAAACACCAACAGCAACAAAAATAACCCTCTTGTTTCCTCATTGTGGAGATCATTTTGATTAACATCATTCTATAAGGTCATATGTACATAGCTATTGTGCTATTGTGATCCTCTACTAGGACTCTCCTAGCAGACTATGGAGCACCTTTCTTTGGGTCTGGCTGACTTGACTAAATAAGATTTTTTCCTATAATGGTAATAAAAGTGCTGGGCAAGAAAATGATGCAGGTGATAAAGTAGAGGAAGTCTGCTACTTAGGCTATGCTGGTATTTTGTAAGACTACTTTTCTGGAAGGGGCTGATGTAAAGACTCATGGGACTTTTCCAGTTTCTTAGTAAAAAGTTAAGTGAAGGTGTTTGCTTATTCTGAGTCTTCACTGAGTCCCTATGGGTCTTTGCTTATATATCTTCATATATCTTCAATTTCTTTCCCGAGCTGAAATTCTTACATTAATGCTTTATAATGATCCCTATAAAATGATAAATGATCTTTTTTCTGCTCTGAGAGCCTACATGGATACATCACACTCCTGGGGAAACAAAGAGCTCTGTAGTTAGGATTAAGGAATGGAAATTCCACAGGGGTTTAAGGTATTGTCATAGCTAGACTAATTATACTTTAGGACTCTTGTTTGGAAGAAGGGCATCTCATACCTCCTTTGGAACAACAGTACAACTGTGCCTTCTCCAGAGATATAACAGTTCTAGACGACCTTGAACAAAACCTGTGGTCCACAACTCATGCTCTCAGAATCCATCCCCCCAAGAACATCTTTACAGTGTATTTGCAAGTGACATTGAATTTCACACAATGTTTTTTTAGAATTATTTTATTACTATGGTATATTTATTGTAGCATTTGCTTACAGTATATTCTATGATGTTTGGAGTTGAGTTCTTTGTTCTTACATGTCTTGGATTGTCAAGAATTTATTATCTTTTCCCTGCTTCTCTATCTGGGGCCATTTTATGATAAATGCTTTGGAAATTATTTGTGTTTCCCCTGCAACAATTTCAGTGTTCTTATTACCCATAAACTAGAAGAGTGGTCATGTTTCAGAGCTATTCTTCAGGCTTCCCTGGTTAAAAATCACAATGTTCTTTTCACTTGAAATATAACTTTAAGCATAGATATCCCAAGAACAATTTGCAAGGGAATTGTCATGGTTAGCTGTTCTTAGAACACTCAGAATTGTTCTTGCACATTGTCCTTAGTTGGCAGCCCCCAGAGATTACAGGAAATTATTAGATACCAGCTACTCCAATCCTTCTTCATTTCTCATCCAACCAGTATAAGGAGACCACGACTGCATTTTGTTGGTTTTATTCTGATTTGGAAAGAAAATCTTAAATTTTTCTAAAACAATCTACTGCATTCTTCAAAGAAAAATAAAAATAGATCTCCTAGGACTAAATAAAGTATTTCTCACTTTATATGGTGAGGTATTCAAAGTGTAGTGTATTTCAGGCTATCTCTTAATGTTAGCTTGTACTCTGAGTACTTTGAATTATATGAATCATGGCCATATTCACTGAACCAGAGGATATATTACCCATCAATCACAGAATCCAATCATCAAGGTTTTGTGTGTCCTTAGAATGTCTCTAAACCGGGGCTGGGAAGGTGGCTCAGTGGTAGAGTGCTTGCCTTTGCATGCCTGAGGCCCTGGGTTCGATTCCTCAGCACCACATAAGCAAAAAGAAAAAAGCCGGAAGTGGCACTGTGGCTCAAGTGGTAGAGTGCTAGCCTTGAGCTGAAGAGCTGAGGGACAGCGCCCAGGCCCAGAGTTCAGGCCCCACGACCGGCCCCGCCCCCCCAAAAAAGAATGTCTCTAAACATAGCCCTGGGCAGTTGCTACTAAGCAATTACATTACATATATGTGGATTTCAAACCTTTCAGAAATTTTATGCTATATTTATTTTATCCATTTTAAATGAAAGTACAGATGTGTCATTCCAAACCTAAAACAGAAAATCATAAATATGTTATTTAATAGTATGTCCCTTTATTTCTTTCCCCAATGGATCCAACATCTGTTTCATTAAAAAATCAATAAACTTTGGTAATTCTTTTTTTTACTATTATTTGTGATATACTTGGTTTCCATTTTTCTTTCTTTTGTCCATTGAAAATATTCCTATTGAGTTCACAAAGACTTCTCAGCACTTTGTGTTCCATACCTATAATCCCATGTAAACAAGAGGCAGAGGTAACATGACCAAGAGTTTGAGACCAACTAGGGCAAAGTTGTGGAAACTTTATATCAAAAATAAAATAAAAAGGGCCATTAATGTAATTCAAGTGGAAGAGGGCTTGCATACCAAATCAAGGCCCTGGATTCAACTCCCAAAACGGTAAAACAACAACAAAACAAACTACCACAACCTTAATATTCTCATTGGTAAAAATGGAACAACTAGATTACATTGCTCACTTTATGGAATCAACCCAGATGCCCCTCAGTGGATGAATGAATCAAGGAAATGTGGTTTATATACACAGTGGAATTATATGCTTCTATCAGAAAGAATGACATTGCCCTATTTGTCAGGAAATGGAAAGACTTTGAAAAAAATTACATTAAGTCAAGTAATCCAGACTCAACATAGGCTGCATGTTTTCCCTCATTTGTAATAACTAGAAAGTGTCTATAAATCTACAAGGAAATCCAATGGATAGTAAAGGACATAATTATACTTGGATATGTTAATTATATGGCACTCTAAACAATCACACAGTGAATTATATTATTAGTGAATTATATTATTAATTATATTCCTAGGAGAAGATCACAATGGCTCAGTAGTTATGTGCATATGATCACATAAAATGATGTTTATCGAAATGAACTCCAAGAAATGGAAACAAGAGTTTTTTATTGTACTATTTGCAGTTATTTCTCTTTTTCCCCCTTGTCATTGTTTTTGATTTCTCTACCCTTTGTCTTGTGTATAAGTTTATCTGATTTGGGGAGGGGAAGCACAGAAACCCTGGAACAAAGGTGAACCAGTTCAGCAGTGATACTCACTAAGCATTATGGTGGAAAGAACTATACAACATGACTGGGGGTGGGCAGGGGGTTGGGAGGGGAAAACCTGTGAGAAAATGAGGGAGTGGGGGACACTGTTCATAAGAAAATTATGTACTCATTACCTGAGTTTTGTAACTGTAACTCCTCTGTTCATCAATAAATAAAATTTAAATTAAAAAAATGTCCTTCCCCCAAGCTATAACCCCTGTTTTCACTGTATTTGATGTTGGTATAATTTGGGAAGAGGAAGAAAAAAAATTGTTTAAATAAGGATACAGGTGGACCCATTGCAACAATGAAAATGTACAAGATGCTGTGTCGAAAAATGAACTTTACAACTTTGGCGGGGAAGGGGAGGTGTAGTTGTGGAGATGGGAGGGAGGGATGGTAAGGGAAAAACAAAGGAGGAGGCAACAATGCTTGATAAGAAATGTACTCATTACCTTGCTCATGTAATTGTAACCCCTCTGTACAGTATTTTCACAATTAAAAACTTATTAATAAAAAAGGTCCTATTCATTGTATCAAGTACACAGGCACACACATACTCACCCACCTCCACACCCTTAAATGAACACAGAAATTTTATATTTGAGTGGGAAGAGACACAGTCAATGTAAGTTTCCTAGAAGAATTGTTTCTGAACTTCTAATATGTATGTAATAATAAAATACTTTTAATTATATAAATGTAAATATCAATAACAGTATGCATAATATATTTTTCTATCATTACTACAATATGTTTCAGATTAAATCAATGCTAACATGTCACATGTTGTGACTCTGAGTCAACCAGCATCTTGCTATTACAAGCAATGACACAGATATATACTTTACGTTGTATAAAATGTTGCTATTATCTCACTCAAAAAAAAAGCATACAGGCCAGGCACTGATAGCTCACATCTGTAATCTTAGCTACCCAGGAGGCTGAGATCTGAGGATCATGGTTTGAAACCAGCCTGGGAAGGAAAGTCTATGAGACTCTAATCTCCAATAAACTACAAAAATGCTGGAAGTGGAGATGTGGCTCAAGTGATAGAGTATTAGTCTTGAGCTAAAGAAGCTCAGGGACAGCAAACTGGCACCAAAAGGAAAAAAAAAAGAAAAAGAAAAGAAAAAGAAGACAAAACACATAGACACATACAATGAAGAAACACACGCATATGCAAATAAGATATAGGCAAGTGGGTAGCTGGAAGTCATGGTCATCTTTACAGAAATTATCAAGGTTTCAGTTCTCCTAGGATCTTACATCCCTTAAGCTGTGTGACTTCATCCATCAACAAAATAAGATCAGAGAAGTGGGCAGCAGAGAGGAGTTACTTTAGAAAATTTTGGTATCCCAGTATGGGGTCAGTAGTATTCCTGTCTTCATGCTACATAAATGTTGCAGATTTTGCATGTTCTGTTAGACTGACTTCCTAAATGAATGTGGTATTTATTGAGGATCTATGACAAGATACAACTGTAGGATGAATGACAAATAAAATTGCATGAACACTTATTGCCACACTTTCCTAGTTACAAGGATATATTTGGTAAATACTTCACAAGGTCCCTGCATTGTAATTTCTCAGATACTTTGTCAACCTAATCCCAGTAATCTCATACATGGATAAATTCTATTAAGATTAAAACTTTGTACTGTATATAATAATTTTATTATAGTTATTCTCATTAATGGGGTCAGAGACTATTTGACAGTTATATGTCTTATGTTTCAATTGCAGAATATTCCATGAAAATTTCATATTCTTTCTCACAGTATATCTTTCTTATTGCTTGTTGCCTTTCTTCAATAAGTGGCTGTTAAATAGTGTTCCCCACACTTACTCCTGTGCTGAAGAAATTCAATTTAATATTTTCATTTAAATCCCAGGTTGGTAAACATTGAGTCTAAGAGGCTATTTTCTTGTAAGTTTTTATGCCCAATGACATCTGTCAGTTTTATTTATAGTTATTTTAAATTTTAGGTTTCAGATGTAGTAATTATAGGGAAAGAGACTGGAAAAAAAGGAATATTTAGGAGAGTTTTATATGAAGATTAATTCATTGGGAAATCAGTTGATAATGTAGACTGTTTCTTCCAATAGAAATGATCAGAATGTAATATATGGACAGAGCTGCTGTCTTAAAAAAATAATTCACTATTTCATTGTTTGTAGGAACAAATACCCCATCTGATTACAAAATATGCTTCAAACAGCTGTTAAAAGGTTCTTTGGTTCATTTTTGTTTCTAAGAAAGAGAATATTAATTTTGTTGAATGTTCAAATTATGCAAGTAACATTCATTATAAAGCTAGTAGTAATTATCAACCAAATGAGAAGAATAAAAGGCAATTGATTCAAAATAAAAGATTAGAGACATGTATGTGTGTGTGTGTGTGTGTGTGTGTATGTGTATACATATTTATTTTCTGTTACTCTTGTATCTTGCATTGGGAGAAAAACTGGCATTCATCAAAATGAGCTAGTTTTTTTTTAAGGAAATCAGTGCAATTCAGCATCCTTCTTCAAATTGGAGTCATTTAGATAGAAATAAATTATAATGGTGCTTTTCTCAGGCTTCTCACTCAGCATGTGCCAAAAAGTGTTCATCAGCTGTCTCTGCATACCGAGAAACACTGTGTGCATGCGGACACAGCCACCACTTCACCATGGACAGCACTGGCTCGTCCACATGTGCTCTCAAGACTGCAACAATGAAAGAACACGAGTTATTTTGGTTGTGTGTGGATTCTAAAAATAATAAGAAGGGAACTTTTCCTTTATGGCTCCATTTAAGCTGAATTTGGACTGGTGTCCAAAAACACAGATAAAACCCCACAAAAACAAAAACTATGGACCCAAGCACTTGTGGCACACAACTGTAATTCTCACTACTCAAGAGGGTGAGATCTAAGGATCAGAGTTCAAAGCCAGTTCAAGTAGGAAAGTCTGTGAGACTCACCAGTTAATCACCAAAAAGCTGAAAGTAGAGCTGTGGCTCAAGTGGTAAGGTACTATCCACGAGTAAAAATATCTTAGGGACAATACCCAGCTATAGTTAAAGCCTAGGGACCAGGATGAAAGAAAGAAGAGAGAGAGAGAGAGAGAGAGAGAGAGAAGAAGGAGGGAGGAAGGGAGGGAGGGAGGGGAACTAGGGATAGAGGCAGAGAGAGAGAGAAAGAGAGGGAGGGAGAGAGGAGGGAGGGAGGGAGGAAGGAAGGAAGGAAGGAAAGAAGGAAGGAAGCAAGGAACAGTGAAATGGTAGCAATCATATTCTATGTTTTGAGAGTAGGGAGAAAAATTAATAATAAATAAATTCTATTTTGCTTTAATGTAGCAACATCATGTTATTTTTCTATGTTATAATTCTATAATTTAGAGATGCTAAAATAAATTATGAATAGAAGTGATATGTGAATTCAATTATTTAGTCAATTTTATCCAAAGATAAAGATTTGCTGGCTTTATTTGTTGGTTTATTTAACTATGTGATACAAGCATTGTATTAAGAAATGTGAATATATAAAGTTGAATAATAGGGTGAAAAGATCAAACAATTATGAACAGAGTCAGAAACAGCTGTGAAACAATGACAAACAATCTGACATTTGTATATCTGTAGTTCAACAAGGAAGAGAAAGAGTAAGGCTGCTATTACTTTTGAAGACATAATAGTTATCTCCCGAGTTTGGTGAAAGACACTAATTCAATAAATTACACACAGATAAATAAATGAAGACACCAATTCAATAAATTGAACACACTCAAATATTTAGAAATGAGAAATTCAAAAGACCTAAACAGAAATAAAGGTTTCTACACTTCACTTGAGTGTTGTGTTCAGATTTCTGCATATTTATTAATATAGAGAAACAACCACCAAGTTTATACTATCCACTGCTAGTAGATACTTTCAAAACCACTAAAAATAAATCAAGACAGAATTCTACTAAATGTGTGAGTAACCCACAAGAAAATGAAACCGGAATGAAGAAACTGAAGAGTCAAGTAGGAAAAAATAACACAGTAGTTGACCTAATCATACAACTGAGTATGCACCTCAAATAAATGGCCTCAGTGCATGTGACCATTGGCAAAGACAGACTGGCAGAGGTGGGTATGAAACATGAAACTCTTCATTATTTTCAAGTAACTCAGTGACAGAATGGAAGAGAGCAAGTCATGAAAATATGTATTAATTAAGCATTAATTTTAAGAACGGTCAAGTAGGACTGATTCCAAAAAAATTTTAAACAATGAAATCTTATAAAGGCAAAACAATGTTACACAATAATAAACGAACCAATCCAACAGGAAGATAGAATGATTCTAGTGGTGCACACATTAAACACAGCCTGAAAATATATAAAACAAAAATAGAGAGTTTGAAAGAAGAGATAGATGAATCCACAGTTGTAGTTAGGAATTTCAACATTTCTCTCTCTGCAACTAATAGAACTGCTATCCATAAAATTAGGAAGGCCACAGAAATGCTGGTACCTGCACTAACAGAATATAATTGACATGTATGAAACACTGATTCCAACAGCCGAATACACCTTTTTTCAAGCACCAATGAACATTCACAAAATAGATCACATTTGGAGTCATAAAATAAATGTCAAACATTTTAATGAATTAATACCATGTACTTTGATCAGGGATTCTAAGGTAGTAGTAACTAGTAGCCAAAAGAAAACTATGAAACATCTTAGCCTGTTGAAACTAAAATTACATTAATAATAAACCCATCAACATAAGAGAAAAGTCTTACAAACAATGAAAATGCAAGGTTTCAGAAAGAAAAAGAAAAGGAAATACAGAAAAACTTGTGGGAATAATGATGGCAGCATTGAGGAAAACAATATGTTAATTGCTTATATCAGAAATGAAAGTCTCAAACAATACATATAAAGCTATACATAAAGAACAAATAGACATATCAGCAAGTAACAGAAACAAAGAGCAAAAATCACTGAAGCTAAAAATGAGAAAGCAACAGACAACACCAATGAAGCAAAAGATGATTACTTTAAAAATAAATAACATTGGGCTAGAAAGTTGGCTCAGTGGTAGAGTGCTTGCCTAGCATGCATGAGGCCTTGGGTTCAATTCCTAAGCACCACAAAAGCAGAAAAAAGCCAGAAGTGGCACTGTGGCTCAAGTGCTAGAGTGCTAGCTTGGAGCTGAACTGCTAAGGAACAAAGCCCAGGCCCAGAGTTCAGGCCCCACGACTGACCAAAAAAAAAAAAAAAAGATAACATTGGTCAAAACCACGTTTTTGTTTTCTTCCTTGCGATTGTTTCTAATGTATTATAATGTACCATGTGATTTTTTTTTTGTTGCTTTGTATGTCTCTCTCCCACCGTATAACCCTGTTTTCATTGTATTTGATGTTGATATAATTTGGGGAGGGAAGGGAAAAAACAAATTGTTTAAATAGGGATATAGATTGACCCATTGCAACAATGAGATGTACAAGACACTATGTCAAAAAATGAAGTTTACAATTTAGGGCGGAGGAGGGGGGTTAGAAGGGAGTTGTACAGAGGTGTTACAGTTACATGAGCAAGGTAATGAGTACATTTCTTATCAAGCATTGTTGACTCCTCCTTTGTTTTTCCCCTACCGTCCCTTCCCTCCCACCTCCACATCATGCCCCCCCCTCTAAATTGTAAAGTTCATTTTCAACATTGTGTGTCTTGTATGTTTCATTGTTACAGTGGGTCAACCTGTATCGCTATTTAAATATTTTGTTTTTTCCCTTCCATTTGCAGTAACTAGTATATGTCTGGGTTAAGTGGAAAAGGTTTATACTCTTAAATTTGAAAATTTAGAAGAAGCAGTATATGTCTGGGATATATGTTATATGTATATGTCTGGGATAAGTAGAAAAGGTTTATACTCTTAATTTTGATAATTTAGAAGAAGCAGATCATCTTCTTTAAAATTATAAAAATAGTATAGATGAAATTATCTAATTAATTATGTATCATTAAATAAGTATAATTCATAATTTAAAAGGCTTAAAATGTTTTCACTGGTTAAATAATATCAAATTTGATCCTATTTCATCCAGAACATAAGATAAAATAATTCATACACTAGGCCTTTATTAGTCTGATAACAAAAGCAGATGAACAGCCTATAAAGGAAAGCAAAATACAGGAGAGTCAATCTTCAAGAAAGTACTCATAAATGTATAATGATAAACACACAAACACACAATATGACTAAGTGAAATTTATTCTAAATGTGCAAGGATCTTTGTAGTCTCTTTGAAGATTAGAAATCTATCAAATTTTGATTGTTATATGTAACCTGCAGTTTCAACAGGATAAAGAAAACAAGATTGTATCAACTGATGTAGAAAGCATTTGACAAAGTTTGACATATAATAATGGATTAAACTCTCCAAAATTTGAAATGAGAAGGATAATTTCAACTCAATATAGAACCAACGAGTGAGTATGACATCCATCCATCCATCCATCCATCAATCAATTGTAATTCTCAATGATAATAATGAACATGAGGAAATTGAAAGAAGTGTAACATTTGCAATAACTCCAAAGATAATGAATTACTTTGATATTATATTCATAATAAAACATCCATGGTGTTTTTATGTGAAAAGTTTTATTAATTGCTGATAAAAGTGAAAGGAGAACCAATTAAATGGAGAAACTATATTTTCATGGTTGGGGAAGTTAAATTAATAAACATCTTGATTGTCTATAGATTGAATATAATTCCTATTAAAACCCCAACAGGGGAGGCAGGAGGAAGATGGAGGAGATATAGCGGGGCTATACGTAAGCTCTCTCCAAGAAAACAGTTTTCACGGTTCAGGGAATGATTCACTACAGGAAAATCACACCAAGTGAGCTGTGATAGTACAGAGCTTCTGCCTACTGAGAAAATTTCAGGCAGTTTGCACCAGAAGACAGATTTGAGCACAAGCGGTAACCAAGGCCCCAAGCAGCTGCTGTGGGACTGGCCAGACAAAGCTAGAACAAACGCGCTGGTGACAGAGATCTGCAACTCTTCACCACCTTCCGCCCAGACTGGACGATCAGGAGCAGAATTCGACATCCTGCTGGCCACTGGCCCATATCAGGCCAGGCTGAAAAGCCAAGGGAAACCATGAGTATCCCCACTCCTTCCCACGGAACAGCTCAGGGAAGGCAGCCCTCCCCTCTCCACCAGACAACAATGCCACATTTGATACTGGTATAGACCCTGCCATAGCAGCTGACAGATAACTCGGGACACAAAAGCAGCAGGCTGCGTCATTCTTGTCCAGGGCGAGGATTTGGACCTGTGAGAGCCAGCTCTGCCCAGAGGAAGGCTGTTCCGCTTGGGCGGAGGGAACTCCTCACAGGACCAAGCCAGAACAACCTTCACTACCTGGTAAGCCTAGAGAGACAACCGCGGCACCCTGCTGGCAGCAAAGGAATTCCATCCATACCCAGCCAAACTGGCACCTTAGCCGGCCGCAGGAATCACACAAAAATCCATTTAAAATGATTAATAAAAACTGGGCAGGTTATAAAACCAAGAGGGATCCAGGTTAGTCTCCCAAAGGGGACTCTCCACTTTGGGAGTCCCCAAACAAGCCAAAACCCCAACTGCACTCAAGCCCAGTCCCAGCAGCAACAAACTACAGTCTCCAGCCACCTCCACCCCATACCACCAAGAAAAACAAAAAAGGAAAAGTAGATCGTGCTTTTTAGTCTGGGAAGAAGGCTTCAAAGTCCCCAAGCCCGTAAAGCACAACTATTTTCTACACACACCCAAATAAGCTGAACTGAGAAACCAACAAAGCAGCAGGGAAAACAGACCACTACAAGTAAATCAAAGATACCATCAAAGGACTGGAAAGCAGACTTAGGGGAGATAGAAAAACCCCCCACTCAAATAAATAGAAGGTATTTTTTCCCTTTCCTTTTTCCCCAATTATATTTTTTAAAATTTTAAAAATTTCTTTAAAAAAGTAAAAGAATTTTTTTCGCTCGTTCTCCTCTTTTTATTTTTTGCAACTACTTTAACTCTCTATTGCCTTTTTTTCTGTCAGTTTTCTTTAATGTATTTTCGTTTTTAGTTTGGTTTCCTTGTTTTTTCGTCTTGCAACAATCCTGTTTTTTTTTTTTTTGTCCTTCTTCATTGCTGTTCTCTTCACAACGGTATACACAGCCTAAGGTGACCACGAGGCTTCCTCCATAACTGTGTATAGACTTAATTCAGAGTATAAATTGATTACCCAATTCCCTACTGCACAATATTAGTATTTTTAATTTTAATATTATTACTTCATATGTACACAATTGTTCTATTTTTTATTTTTTATGTATACATTTTTCTTTCCTTTTTTGTTTTAATTTTTATTCACTCTTTATTACTTAGAATTTAGGTCATAACTTTCCTCTCTCTGTTCCTTTTCTTTTCCTACATCCCTCTAATCTGATTTTTCTCCTGCTATATTTCATTGTATATCTTAATCATTCCTTTAACTACACCTTACTCATTTACAATTATTTCTACTCCTTTATTCCCTCTTTGATTTCTTTATTCTGCTGATCCTTAAGTGTAAAACACTGAGCTAGTCTATATCTGTAGTCAGTGAGACTGTGCCAAAGTGGCTCAGGGTGTTATTCCTTTGGCCCAAATCATTCTAAACCTCATAACATAGCTACTCACAGCTGTTTATAATCCCCACTTCTGAAACACAATACCCCCTCCCCTGACAAAGATAAGCAGAGATAAATAAGGAAATACCTATCTGATTGGGAATCTCTAAAATCAGTGGAAAGACACTGCCAGGCTGTGGATTTTGTTTAAAAACCGTGCCCTGTGTTGGTATTGGGCCTATTTATATATCCAGTACAGGAGAGATAGAGTGAAATACCTATTTGGATTGTGTACCTCCAAACTTTGCACAACCACAGGGCTTTAAGTTGGTGCTTATCTTAAAATTGGATTCTGGTGAGGGACTGGGTATATTTGCATCTACAAAAAAAGAAGAAATATAGGGAAAATACCTATCTTTGAGTGAGAACCTCCAAAGTCTGTGCAACTAAAGGGTTTTCAGTTCAGACTTGCCATAAAAATTGTGTTCTGGTGGTGAAATGGAGATATTTTCAATTTCAAAAAGGATAAATAGAGTGAAAATACTCATTTTGAGTGTGAACCTCCAATTCCCGTGTAACTACAAGGCTCTGGGTGGGGACTTGTCTTAGAATTCTGATTTAGGGTGTAATTGCTATAATCTCACTCCCAAAAAGGGCAGATACTATGAAATATCCCATTGTTGATTGTAAACCCCCAATGTTGGTGCTACTACCATGCTCTGGGTAAGTGCTAGTCTTAGATATGTACTCCGGTGTGTAGTACAATATAATCACACTCCCAAAAAGGTGAGAAAGTGAAAATACCCTTCATTGATTGTAAACTCCCAAAGTCTGTGCAACTACAGAGTTCTGGATAGGTGCTTGTCTTAGAATTGTGTTCTGATGTGTAATTGGATATACACTCACTCCCAAAAAAGGGCATTTTTTAGCTGACTGAAAAAATAATGGAGTTTTGTATATTACATGTACATAAGATATAGACACAAATGTTTGTTACATTATATAAAGATTACCTATAAGCATCAACATTTTAACACCTGAAACAAGTCATGTTCTTTCAAAGTATGTACTGCATTTTCAAGTTATGAATATGAATTGTACACTCACAGTTGATTTTTAAAATATCTGTCATAGGCAGAGGATTTTATTAAATAAAGGGCATGTGATAAGCCTAAGAGTAGATAAATGGTCTGTTCTTTCAAATACCAACAGAGAGGGCACAAAGAGATGCATTGAACTGAACTAGTTTGAAATCTATCTTGCTATCACTTTTTCTCTGTATTTAGCTCTGTCTCTGCCTACCTCTTGCTGAGAAGAAGAAAAAAAATGTTTCCCTTTTGCTTTCCCGATCTTACCTTTAGTCTCTCTTTAGAATTCAACCAGCAGAAGGGGAAAAAAAGTTGTATTTGTATGGATTCTACTGAATATGAATCCCTTTTTCAGTCAAAATGGGCTAATCATTATTCTCCTCTTGAACAAGGCAAATGACTGTCCTTGCTTTGTGAAAGTGGATTTGGAATATACAGAAATTTAAATACAATTTTCATTTACACATGAGCCACTTTTCAGCTAACTCCCTTTGTGTCTGGGAAAGAATATCAGCCAACAAGATCCAAATACTTTACTCAAGATGGCTATACAAAAGGATGTCTCAAAGTTGATTTTCAAAGGGTTTGACATGCCACACATAATCGGTGTATTCAAAGAGAAAAGGAAGAGAGGGAACTGAGATCCATCACCATATTTTGTCCTTGTTTAGACAAAGAGCCGAATCACCCCACTTTCATGATGATATTTTATTATTCTACTCAGTGCCATGTGTATATCAATCAATCAGAAATTGGTCATCATTGTTCATTTGGTCTAACTTTTGTTATTGGTGTAATTGGCATGGTCAAAATTGATCTGTTTCAACAGTAAATTGGTTGTGATTGATCAAATTCATTAACTGATTAGCTCAGAGATTATTTGATGAAAGCTGTATCTTCAGGTATAGATCTTCACCTTCATGCTTAAGAAGAGAAACATAATCAGAAATTCCTATCACAAAGCAGCCAGAGCAAAGCTGAAGTGTATGTCTTAAGTATATGGAGAGATAAACAAAAGTTTAAAGGTGTCATAATCCTTCAAGGTATGCAGATGTGATTATTTTTAATCCAGAGGTGGTGAAATAGACTACAAATGACATTGTGATTTTACTTTTTTCTATTACTATTTTCTTTTTCTTTCTTTTCTTTCTTTTTGTCGGTCATGGGGGCTTGAACTCTGGGCTTGGCCACTATCCCTCAGCTCTTCAGCTCAAGGTGAGTGCTCTACCGCTTGAGCCACAGCACCACTTCCTGTTTTCCAGTGGCTTATTGGAAATAAGAGTCTCATGGACTTTCCTGCCTGGACTGGCTTTGAACTGTGATCCTCAGCTCTCAGCCTCCTGAGTAGCTAGGATTGCACCTGCACCCAGCCTCTATTACTATTTTCTGACATATGCCAAAGCATTGAGTTTTTCCTAGCCTTAGGTTGGTCTGAATACAGTTGCTCTTTCATCTGTGCAGTACCATATTCCAAGGTCTCTTGACTATCAAATTAACACCCAAGCTGTTTATTTTCCAGTGTGTATATTCCAGTTCTTGAAACTTAAATAATTATTTTCAAGGTAAGCACCTGGGAGAAATAAATTCAATAAAATCTCTAACATGTACACACATACACACATAAAACACACAACCTACACACATAACTTTCTACAACTTTAAAATCTCATCTAGGGCTGAACATTTTGCTTATAAATCCTGAAATACATGGAAAAAACCCTGGGATGAATAATACCTATTTGCGAGATTTATGGCTTTATTTTCCTTAGATAAGAAATTTTTATTTCCAAAAATTCTGTGATCTTCAGATTTCCTTACAAAGAGTGCACTAAACTTACAAGAAGCTCTGAATTTATGTAACAGAAATCCTTTGCTTTAGAAAGATGGCTAAATGCTATGTTTTCAGTTGCCTTGAAGAAAACAAATAGTCAAATGTTTTGTGGAACCAGTAGCATGAACTATGAGCCAGCCCATCGTTACTTCTCATGCCAGCACAAAGGTTGGCTTTAATGATTTCTCTGTCAATCTAAAGTATAGCTAATTTTATCCATGACCATAAATTTATTACTGACAATAATTTACTAAGTGATCACTGTGGTTTTCTCCATTTTACATGATAAAAAGAAAAAAAAACAACATTGTGACACTGAGGTTACAGAATTTAGAATCCAGTAACTTCTGTAGGGAGGGAGAAAGGTGCAATCAAGCAGGTTATTCCAGAAGTGTCATAGATCAAATTTTATTGCTTATGTAACTGCAGGAGTAGACTTTGTAGCTGAGTCCCAGTAGATCACTCCTATAATCTTAGCTACTTAGGAAACTGAGACTTGGAAGATCTCTATTTGAAGCTAGCCTAGGGAAAGAAAGTCTATAATATTTCATTATCAATTAATCAGCAAAATGCTAACTGGGAGGCATGGCTCAAGTAGTAGAGTCCCAGCTGTGAGCAAGAAAGCTGAGTCTTCCACTGATTATTTTTGGATACTCTTGTTCTTGCACACTTTTCTATCTAGAGTCGCTTCAAACCATGATCCTCTCTATCTTAGTCTCTTCAGTAGTTAGGGTTATAGGAATGATGATTTGCTTGGTACCTAGGCTGATTTTTTAATATATAAAACCTGAGACACAGAATGATTCAGAGGGACAGTCCACCTGTACAGTCTTTTATACTCCTTTCACAACCATGTTTTAATGTCACTATATTTTCTAGTCTCTCAATTATTTCTCTCCTATATCTATACAATAAAATCAGTACATGTCATTCGTTAAAAAATGTACAATGTAATGACTTTGGTGTAGGAGAGGTAAGATATTATAAACATATTTTAACATTAGAGTCCAAAATGAAGACACCGCAGTGTTTCCAGGTTGATGGGATCTAGCAACCAGAAAGGATACATCTAATTCATATGAAACAGATATTATGAAACTTAGATAGTTTATACCAAGCTAGAAAAATTAAACTGGGTTTGACACAACGTGTGTGCACATGTGCGTGTGCGTGCACACACACACACACACACACACACACACATACTAAAAAGCAAAATAAAACAAAAAATAACTTTCCAAATTTCTCAGGAATTCAGATCTAGGGATTTTAGAAGGAGAATAGATTAAACTTAGATGAGCATTGAAAAGCTGAAGGGAAACATAATTCATTTTTAATTATTTTAAGTGATCTGCAATCCCAGATTTCATAGACACTTACAACATTTACTAAATTTAAGGGGACTAAATCAGGAAAACTTCAAACAACGTTTTGATTAGTCTCTGCTTTTGTTCACCTTGGGGAAAAAATTGTTAAATGAATAAGGCATGAAAATCTCTCCTACTTAATTGAAACATCCAATGCTGGTTTGAACACATATGAATCCAAATAATTCAAAAGGCAAATTAATTAACAAGAAAAAATTAAATTGCTAGCTAGTGACCTATTTGGTACATGATTCAAAAGAATTACAAGTATTTATCCAAGTTTTCCAGAAGTTTTAGTGTTCACTATACAAGACAATGAGAACATATACATTATTTAATCTCAGAAAGTACTCCATTTGGGAGTAGCTGAATTAAATGCAAACCCTCAGCCTCTATGCTGGGAATAAGCAAAGAGAGCCTTGAGGTAAATGAATGACCCTGGTCAGATTTGGCATGATCCCAGAAAAATGAAAACGCTTTTGTTGTAGCAGATTCTCATGTAATATCAAGCCAATTATCCTACAATTACAGCTGTGATAAATATGCCCTCTACAATATGAGTTTGTGTCTAATAAACCCATCTCAAATTCTCTAGTAACATTCTTCTTACCTCCATTCTCTGTACTGAATATTACAGAACTTAATAGACATTTTACACTGTGTTTTATTGAATAAATTGCTTTTATGAACTACAATGCTTTCCAGTTGTTCAGAAGAATAAGGAAAAATATTGTGGATTAGGCCAAGGATAACCTAAGGTGTTTATTACCTAATCTGAGAATTAAAATAAAAGGAAACAACATAAAGCAACCTGGAACTAGTATCTCATACATGTAATCCTAGCAACTCAGGAGGCTAAATTTTGAGGATCGTGGTTCAAAGCCAACCACGCAGGAAAGTCTATGAGAGTCTAATTTCCATTTAATCACCCGAAAACTGAAAGTGGTAGAGCACTAGACTTGAGCAAAAATGCTCCTAGAGAGTGCCCAGGCCCTAAGTTCAAGTCCCAGGACCATCATGCCACCAATAGCAACAAAACCAGAAACAAAAACATAGCTATATACTCTTGGCTTTATAGATACTGTCTGTGAAAGTTGATATTGAATCTCTTTTGAGTCTTGATTAATGTTCAAAATTCAATTAGTTTATGAGAATAGTAATATATAAATTATACCTATGGCCCTAGAAACAAAACTGCCTAATTAAATTACATCTATAGAGTTCCAAAATAGCCATCATATCATCTATATAAAAGGGAATTAGTAAAGTGTGATGATATATGTTATAGTATGTAAATATTTGAGTGTAATAAATATACTAGTGTGACAACACTAAGCTGAGAGTTAGGATGTTTTAATTTCAAGATTGTTTTGTCTGTGCTAATAGAAGGAAAATGAAGATGTTTTGAACAACATTCAAAGATTTATTTCTCTCTTGTGTCGAGTGTGATTTGGTAGGTGGTCAAGGAGATGGGGCATCTCTACTTTCTGAGGCCACCCAGGACCTGAATTCCTTCTGACTTGTCACTCACCCATCTCCTGGTGTGTGCTCATCTATCTTCAAGAAGGAAGTCACAGCTGGCTCATTCTGGCTACATGTCCTAGGGACAACCCCACATTCACAATTCAGCAGCGGTAAAGCGTGAAGGCCAAGACACAGTGCAGTAGTTGAATGTGTCTGTTGGTTGGAAATCAGCCTCATGGAAAATCACACTGAACAATAAGACTGAGAAATACAGTTGTGGCTTATGCAGGTAAGTCCCAGCTCTTTACCAGGAAGGAAGAATGAGAACATGGATATCAGAAGGAAAGGATCAGGATTGTCAAATGAGCCCATTAAACCTAGAAGAGGACTTTGGCATTCTCATCTAGGAAAGTCATTCTGTTATCTCATTGGTAGTATCCTTTTCTATGGACAAACGCCAGCCTTTACCATATGATTTGGGAATCATTCCTACTACTTAATATGCCTTCTGCAGTGCAGTTATCATTTGTGCATTTGGGGATTATGGGGGACTTGATCAGTCCCCAGATACTTCTCTTGAAGTTTGTATTCATAGCTACGGAAGTGCTTATTTATTCTCTAAAGAAAGGAAAGTAGATTTGTGATCAAACTAATCCAAATTTGAAAGTTCTACTGTAACCTTTAGACAAATGCCTTCATATCTTTGAACCCTAACTTTATTCCTTGTACAAGGGAGTGCTATTGTGCTATTCCTTTATTGTGTGGGATTTTAGAGATAATGTATGCAAAGTCCTTTTCAGTAGAATTATTATAGTGGCTTCAGATAATATCTATAGAATGGAGTTAGTCCCAACCTCTCCCAAAATGCATTTAAAACATTGTGTTCTAGAATATAATAAATATATTTATTTTATTGTACCATCTTATTATGATATCTTTACTTTTGCTAACAACTTCAAAGATTTTAAATTTATTTTACAAGATTCTTGTAAGGACACATACTACCAAATTTTTTAGAACTCATATATATATATATATATATATATAGTCAACTTTTACATGGTTAATTAGCTTTAACTTGAAATGCCACATAAAATGCCTTTATAAAATGGAGGCCTGAGCGCTGTCCCTCAGCTCTTCAGCTCAAGGCTAGTGCTCTACCTCTTAAGCCACAGCACCACTTCCAGTGTTCTGGTGGTTTATTGGAGTCTCACAGACTTACAGACTTTCCTGCCCAGGCTGGCTTTGAACCATGATCCTTAGATCTCAGCCTCTTGAGTAGCTAGGACTACAGGTGTGAGCCACCAGCATGCAGGGAGGCATTTTCTTAAAACACTCACAGAAATCCATACGAATGACATATTACAGTTAAAACCTAGATATCAAGGTAGATATTATACGACCTGTAGACAGAGACTGAATGTGTCTATAATGTTTCTATCCCAGGGCTTTACATGTAGTATTTGCTGAAATATTGAATTTGTAGTACAAATGTCCTCATATTTGGGCTCTAACTTTTATGAAAAGCTTTTCTTTCTTTCTTTCTTTTCATTTCTTCTTTTTCTTTCATTCTCTTCCTTTTTCTTTCCCTCTCTTCCTTTCTTCCTCCCTCCTTCTCTCCTTCCCTCCCTCTTTCTCTTTCTCTTTCTTCTCTTTTTTTCTCTCTCTCTCTCTTGTTTCCTTTTTTTCATAGTAATAGGGCCTGAATTTATGGCCTACACTTGTTAGGCAGGTACTCTATAATTTAACCCATGTCCCCAGCCCTTTCACTTCGTTTATTTATACTATCTTGCATATTTTGTCTACACCAACCTGTATCATGATCATCCTATTTATATTTACATAGCTGAGATAACAGACATATTCATCCTTGCCCAGCATTTTGTTGAGATAGCGAGTCTCATTCACTTCTTCCCTTCACTTCCCCCCCCCCCCCCCCCCACTGGAGTCAAACTACGATCCTCCCAATCTCTAAATCTGAGTAGATAGAATTGTAGATGTGAGTAACTGCACTTGACTCATGCTCACTACTTACATTAATATATTAATGTGATAGCTTTTTGGAAGTCTTTGAAATTTAAGACAATCAATGCATCTACACATTGAAAAGTAATTGTCTTCTTTCTAATTGATGGCCATTCCTTTGTGGTCATTTCCTTGTCGGATTGTATAATGTGGAACATCCAATCAAAAGTTCGATATGGGTGACAAGAGTTTTCTGTCTTCTTATATTAACACTCTTTGTAGTAGCTACTTAGTCATTCACTCTTTTAAGATGATATTGGCTGTGGTTTTTCTGTAATTTATCCTTAAAAACTGAGAAAACTCCTTTTGATTCCTAATTTGCTGATCTTTAATTTAACAAGAGTGCATGAACTTTGTTACATGTCTCTTCTGCCTCTATCAGGAGGATTGTGCAATTTTTAAATGTAGCTTAATATGGTAAGCTACATGGAGTTATTTTCTAATATTAAACCAATCTTTCTTTCAAGGGATAAAATCCCAGTAATCATAATATAGCTAACCTCTTTATATGTATATGTATATACATATAATAGAATACATTTACAAATATTGCTTAATTCAACTTGCTAAATTTTTGTTCACAATAACCTGTACTTCATGTAGACTCGTGTAGACTCGTTATCTATAATGTTTACAGTTCGGATATCAGACTATTACTGGCACAAAAGAGAAGGAGAGACAGAAACAGAAAAGAAAGAACAGTGGGTGATTCCTCATCTTTATTAAAAAATGTATTGAAGTCGGGCATGCTGGTGGGCACTGGTCATCCTACCTTCTCAGGAGATGGAGACAGAAGATTCACTGGAGCCCTCAAGCTTGAAGCCAGCCTGAGTAACCTAATGAGATCCTGTATCAAGAGAAAAATAAACCTAAAAAAGGAAGAAAAGCAGCTGGAAATGTTTCCTTCTGCCAAGAAAGAGAACAGGATTCTCTCTTTAGAAAGTTTCTGTTTGTCTGTTCAGGGTAGGCTCCAGTGGTTTACTTCTGGAATCATAACTACAGAGGAGGCAGAGATCCAGAGGATAACAGTTAAATGCTGCTGTGGGAACCAAAAAAAAGCCGTGAAACTCCATCCCCAAAATAGTCAGAAACAAAATCTAGGCTGGAGGTACAGTTCAGTTGCTAGAGGGCCAGCAAAGCGAGCTTGAGCCCCTGAGTTCAAAACCTGGAACTGAAAAATCAATCCATCAAGAACAAATAAGTAGTAAACAGATTTCAAGAAGTTTCCAATTAGAAGCCAGAATCCTGGGCAAAGCCCTACTTGAGCCAGTAAATCCATTAAATAAAAGCATTGATATCTTGTTTTGAAAATTCCTAATTCCCTGGTGGAGATCAGGAATCCTGTGATCAGGGACATGAAAAGAACCATGTAGCCAGGCGTAATAAAATGGGGAAAGGATGATTTTGGAAGAAGCTAATCAAGTTGAAGAGAGAAGATCAAGTGGGTCTTTGTAATAGCTTACAGCTAAGTGAGAATCTTTATGGAGTTTTAAGAATGACAAGGTCATTCTTTGTGACATCTGAGTTTATGACAATATTGGTCAATGGTCAAATTGCTTCATAAAATAATTTAGGGATAGTTCAATTATTTGACCATACTACCTTTGAAGTGATACAAGACTAAAAATTTCTGTACTATTCAATGTCTGGTAATTCTAAAAATGGCTTAATTTTTTCACTTCTTGAGCACAAATTATTAACACTCAAACAATATTCATTAAATAATCTGTTACTATCCACTGACATTACTGAAATTACATGTATAGACACATATGTGCAATGTTCTACACACATATCTGTAATTTATATATTTATGCTATATAATTATATATAAGTGATGAATTGGGAATACATTTCCTGTTTATATTTATTTTTATTGTATATAATGTGTGTATATACAGAATTTCTTGATTTCTTCTTTTTCTAAACCACTTAACATGCTAGCATGTTAAAAACTGTAAAAACTGCTCTTCATAGCTCCATCATAACAAAGATCTATTGGTAACCTTAAAATTTTCTTGTAAAAGCAGTCTCAGTTTCAGGTTTAGATATCAATACAGTCAATCAATATCAATTTTATGTTGTGAGCTTGAAACTACAATTGGGGAAAAATATTTCACAAGCTTATGCTTATTCATAGAAAATAGGCAACTGTCTCTATTTTATGAATGAAGACGGCATTAGGATATTTGCTTACTGAAATGTTGTTACTTTGGAGCAATCCAGAGGATGGCATGTGTCTTAACATTTATTTGTAGACTAGAGCACAGGTAACTTAAACATGTCTTGCCACAGTAACAGGCTCTGAGATTTAAAAACAAAACCAACAAAACCAGAAAAAACAATAGCCACAGGAAAACTGTGTTTGAAGAGAGGCAAAAATATGGGTTAGAGAAGGAAGAGAGTGCAGCTCCTCTTCCTGCCTGCCTGGCTGTTTTGTCAAATCTAGTTGTTCCTTGGACAATACTTAGCATTCATTTAACTTCATCTTTACAAGTTCCTTTCATGAATTTGTTTGCCTACACGGGCTTTTATTTTCTTCCTCAAGAGGTATCACAATTGTAAAGCATTTTAATATGCATTTTGGGGCTATCTATCAGCAACATGTGACTTGTTTCAAAATTAAAGCTGTATTTTCATATGAGTTACATTAGGTGACATCTCAAACTAATTTTGGAGATTCATTGAATACAATCAGGATAAACAAATTTCCCCATTTATGTTTGAATCAAAAGTATTTTTGTAGATATCAGTAAGAATGTCTGAAAATCTGAAGTTATGAGACTGATTATAATATTTTGTTGTTAGGTATCATCTAATTTGAAATTAGGGCCAAGATGACAGAAAAACAGTTTTACTACTTCTATTTTCCTTTTTATCTCATGTTTTTATTAGCACCAATTAGTTGTACAAAAAGTCTCATTTTGATATATTTGCATATACACACAATGTACTTTGATCAGACTCATACTGTCAATCTCTTATCTCCCCCTTTCTCAAACCAATTACATGAATTTACTAATAAAGTGGTTAATTCTAGTATAACTCCAATCTTGAAGGGTGATGGGGGTCTATTGTTTGTGATCTTGTCTCTTTATCACAAATCATATGACTAAGGATAGGACTGTAATTGTAATAACAAATTATGTTATTTTAGGAGTCTATGTAATTAGGCTTGTGACTACCGTGACAAAATAGTATTCGAAAATTGTGTGTGATTTTGTCCTCAATTTAAAAAAAATGAAAAAAAGTGAAGTATTCGACCTTTGGAATATGTTGACTTTTCTGTGCAATATGATATAAGAGATTTGATTTATTAATTAGCTCTGTTGTTCAACTTCAAGGAATATTCAACCCTTGTAATTCATAAAAACACTTAACTTGGTAAAGGCGAGTCTTTCTCTTTTTTTTTTCTCCCCTCTAGAAATTAAAACTAAGTCCACTGACAGACATTTTACATAGCAACTGTGGCTAGAAATTGTATTTTCTATTGTTTCATAAAAATTCATCCTCCACATTAGATTAAAACAAGAAACATTTCCTGTATCACATGACGTCTTATGGTCAAGGAACTGGGATTCCTTCATTGGACCCTTGATTAACATTACAGGGCAGGTCTGCCAGCACTGCAGTCCCTTGAAGAGTTGCCTGGGCCTGGTGAACTCCCATAAGCACTTCCTTGAAAGTCTCAGCTTCAGAATTACTAGCAATGCTTGTAAAAAAAAGTGTGGTTCCTTAGTCCCGGCTCAAGGCCCATGGAATCAGATCAGTGGAGTGGGAGTTCATCGGCATTTTAACAAGCTCTTAGATGAGTTTTATGCTTTTTGTGCATGTGGATCAAGCTGTTGGTCTTTATAATATGCTTTGTAGATTTATCTAAATCCTATTCTTCCTATTGGCCTCTTGGGGACGGAATTTCCCTTGGGCTCCATTTTACTATCCGGCCCAAAACGTAATATAAACAAGGGTGTGTTCACACCTGGGCTACCTGGCAATGGCAGGTTCTGTGTGACCCTTGCAGGCTGCCTCACTTGCTGAGTGAGGAAAGCCATCCAAAAGCTGGGACTCTGATTGAGTGCCAGCAAGTCATCACAAGCTCCGGCAGCATGTGGTCCTTTAAAAATGCTTTTAAATTTTAAATGCCTTCCATTTTTCTTTAGTAGGAATAATAAAGTGGCTTTGAATAAACACTTTTCTTCATTTCAGAAAGCGGTGTGTTTATCTCTGCGCAGCCAATCAATGAACTCCAAAGGGTTTATAATTTTTCTGATTCTCATGGGGCAATCAAAGGGTAAATTTAAAAGGATTTGGAAATGTCAACTTGTAATACAAACTAAGTTGGCCTCAGGGCTGGAGATCAGAATCATAATTCACCATGTTTACAAATGATATCATTTGGTCTAGTGTGCTAACTCTAAACTCACCGATAATGAGAGTAGAGAATGAATTATAGCAGTCCTTTCTTTTCTCTTTTTTCCTGAGTGTCTGAGCTGTCATGACATATAGATTCTTCACCAGTCCTCAAATCCCACTGAGGGCCTCCCTGGAAGCCTGTCTTGAAATCAATAGGCAGCTAAGTTTTCAGATGACACATGGGATGACTATAGACTTTTTAAGAGACAGAGCAAATGGTTTTGCTAAATGAATCCCCGATGTAGTTTCAAGTTGATGTACACACATCTGTGATCTTTAATAGAAAGGATAAAAAAATTCTTTCTGTGAGGTAATTCACACATTTGAAATGTCACTATATCTCAGAGCTATTAGTTTTCTACTTGTTTTTTCCCAACCAGTGTCTTCCTCCTTTTGTGTTCAGAAAGGCACTACTGTCTTCTATTCTCAGGAGGGACTGGAGACATTCCACTAGGTTCCTCTCTTCATTTCTTGTTGGCTTCCCTCATCCTCTTCTCTGTTTCATCTCTCCCTTTTCTCTCATCATTAATTTAGCTTCCAAAGCTGTGTTGTCTTTATGTGACCCAAAGGAACTAGGCTTACTCTAAGACCTTACCAAAAAGAGGTGGGAGAGTGGCTATGACTCTTCCTGAGTGATGATCCTCCACTTCAAGATGATGTGCAAAAGTTCTGAGGCATCAGCTCCTGCCACCGAACTGCCAGGGAGAAGGCATAATGGTTTTGGCAACTCCAATTCCATAAGGAAACACACTGATTAGCCACTAGAGCCTATGACAGACAGTGAATTCATATTTGGAATATCTTACTAGCTCTAGATTATATTGGTATAAATATAAATTCAGATCTCCGATGTTGGAAGAGTTAATAAATAAAAAATGACAGAAATTATGGGATAAAAAGGACTAGCAATAAAACAGATATGCACATTTTTATCCTAGTGCAGAGACCAGCTGAGATGTTCAGGCGTACATGTGTGTGCTTGAGTGTCCTCTAGGAAAACTTGCTTTTCTACCAAAAAGCTACAGAGAGCAACCTCCTGCCATATCTTGGGGTAGCTCCTATTGATCTATAATTGACATTCAAGGCATCAAATGCAGCAATGAAAGAGGCCAGGGGGATAAGACTCAAAAAAAAAGATGAGAGCTGGGAGCAGACTGTTATACATTTTAAAGACAGAAATAGCCTTTCCTCTTTCTATGAACACACTAGCCTGACCTGGCTCCTCATTTTGTGGGATAGGTCAGAATCATGCGGGAAATGTCAATCATGAGAGCATCTTTTCTCATGACCCAGCAAGTTGGATTCCCAGATTCTACCTATTTGACAAGGCCTTGATAGTAGCTAAAGAAACAGCCCATCACAAGCCAACAAGCTCTTGTCATATATGAGGGGCCTTAAACTTAGTGTATCCTCAGTAAGCAACATTTGCCAAGGCTAAGAACCTACTCTCTTCAATTCTATCTGTACATGCTTTTATAATCTAATTTTCTTTTCAGGGACCAAGTCAATATTCTTTAGAATTTGATATATACTATAAATACTGTACATTTTTCTTCATCACAAACAATTTTCAAAAGCCTGGTAATTGTCATTTCCTATGCCACCAGCATAATCATGGAGACTTGGTCATGTTTTATGGCATATATTTATGTGGGGTGGAAAGCTGAAATGTGTTTCAAAGCTACTTTAGTTCCTGGTTACCCACCAGTGCATTTTCCTTTCAAAGTTAACCCTGTTTCTTATGTGATTATCAGCTTGGTTTTATAAAATACCACAAATCTCCCCCAATTCAATATTACTCCATTTCTTTGACTTCCTTTTTTGTTCATCTATAGAAATAAAATATGAGATCGCAAATGCTCTATCAGAACATTCTATGAATATTGATATTTCTCAAAAGCATGCTTTTATTCTTCAGGCCTACTGTAATGAAAATATGGAGAAAGCTTCTGGTTTCTTTGCAAAAAAAATCAATGAAAAATCAAGACAAGGCATGATGTCAAGTAAGACCAATAATTAGACCACAGCTAATAGCAAAACTAAAACCCACAAAGTAGCAAAAATAAAGTTTTATTCTGTTCAGATTACCAAACAGAAGGTTGACTGATCTTCCATGAAAGTGAAAAACAATCAAGAATATATTGTATACCCCTGCAGGCTTTCTGAAAGGCCATCTCATTAACATCTTACATTAACACTACCCTTCGACTTGACCTCCAAACATCAAAAATATGCTGCGTTTTACTTCACTTGAGATTCACACTGATGGTAAATATAAACAAGCAGAGAGTGGGAAAAATAAAATAAAAGAGCAACACTACGTAGAGGAAGAACTCTTCAAACTGGAATGCCAGAGGAGATAAGGGTATGAGGAAGACAACGGGGCCCTGGGGTGAGCATGGTAGACAGTCATTTGTGCACCCTGAAGTTACCAGAGTCCTTCACTAGGAATCATTAGAGGTCCAGAGCAGGGCTGTCCTGGCACAAAGGCATTCCTGATTCTTGGTTAGTTAAAATTACCTTAGAGCTGTTTGCAGAGTTGGCTGAACAAATAGATGGATGAAGACACTTCTGTTAGAGAGTATAGATACCTAAATGAAATATGTTTCTAATTCTGCTTATGATGATGGTCCAAATTCTACCACTATTGATTACTGACTGAAATGCTTGAGTTGCTGCAAATAATAAATAGCTGGGAGTACAGAAGGGGCAAGATAAATTAGATGCTGGCTCAAAGCTCAATCAAATATTTAATATGCAACATACTAGTCAATGATCTTTGTAGGAGGAAGGATGTTAGGTTTGAGGTGTTTTTGTTTTTTTTTAATAGAAGAAATAGGTCCTAAATACCCATTATACCCTGTAAGTTGTGTTAGCCACTAGATCAAATCATAAAACACCACACAAGCCCTGGAGAAACTTCAACTTCTGCATCTATTCCAATCTCTATACTAAGGTGACAAAAATAAGCAGAGTTAAAGATTGATCATATTTACATGTTACTTTTTCAAATCTCAGTATAAAAGACCCATTTCCAACCTCATTCATTAGCCCAGGACCTCAGGCCTGGATGTTGACTCTGAAGGTGAAACAGAATGTGTTAATATGTGTTCCCCATATTCACTGCTTGAATCCTTTATCAGGGTTTTCTTCGAAGATCTGTAGCTATCTTCATTATCACATCTTATTAGTGTATTATTAGTTGCACAAAAGATTGGGTTCCACTGTGACATTCTCATACATAAACATGAAGATTGCTAATCCTGTTCACCTTGCCATTTCCATACATTGTTGACTCCCATCCTTCCTCTTTTCCTTTCCTCTTCCTAGATTGCATGTGTGAAAGAAAATGCCCTGTTTGTTTTTCTGAGATATTAAAAAAATAAATTTTACTTAAAATAACCTCAAATTCCATGAAAGATCCTTCAAACAAGAAGATTTTGCTTTTCTTTATGGCAAAAGTATATACCATTGTGATAGGTAGGTAGGAAGATAGATAGATAGATAGATAGATAGATAGATAGATAGATAGATAGATAGATAGATAGATGACAGACAGATAGATAGACAGATAGATAGACAGATAGATAGATAATTTATTTCTGTTCTTTAACCACAGACACCTAGCCTAATTTCATACTTTGCCTATTGTGAATAATGCCTCAGTTGACGTAAGTGTGAAAGCATTTAGATTAGTGAAAGCATTTAGATAGTAACTTTGATTCATTTGGTCATATACCCCAGGAATAGTATACAGTTAGATCATATGGTCTCATAACTATGTTTATTATCCAGGGAAGGGTGGGGTTGTGGGGAGTGCTGGCTTTTTCTCCCTTCAGTATCTTCTCCTTGCAAACTGCTGTCTCCAGCTATGCCATACTTGAAAGGATAAATGCATTCCCTACTTTACGGAAGAGAAACTTCTGGATCAGAATTTGCTCTCTGATTTTAGCAAGTAAACTCGTCATCATGTCTCCGTGTTCCTACACAGGTCAATATACCACGTAGGCAACTGTTTCACGGTCAGATACTTGACTTGCCATAGGAGGGAGGGGCCAAGGACAGCAGCCCAGAGACAGCCAGAAACACCATTTTGGAGAGGATGTAGAAATGTTGTGTCTTCTGGGGGACAGCTGTAGAAGTGCTCATTTCAGGGTCTGGGTGTGGTGAACCGATCAGCAGTTGATCCACAGAGGAACATCCTCCTTTCTGCTATTCTTCCTCTGCCCCCACTCCTCACAACCTCTGCTGTAGAAAAGAAGACGTACAATATCAATATTAGGTAGCCCTCGCCTTTGAGCATCTAGACAGATAAGTGTGCCTTGTCAATTGTAAAGCAATAATATGTTAATAATAAGTAATAATGCATTAACACAATTCATAAATGAAGCAGAGGGATGAGAACAAATGCTCACACTGTGTGGGAGATACACAACCCCATTTTAGAATGCTAACAGCAAGACTCCATGATGTAATCATCCTCTTTCAAAGTTGAGAATTCAACACTCGAGACCCAACACCATCTATTCAACCTAAAAGGAGTAAAAAAAGAAATTTAGGAAACAAGATCAGGTGCCATCATGATCAAGGGAGTCAAAGTTCTCTACCTTCTCAGCTTTAATTTTTGAGTCACTCTTCCCTCTCAGAGACAAAAAACGTATTTTGCAAGTCTGTCTGGGCAGTCTTCATCACTCCTGCTGAACCCAATTAAAATTAAGATTCACCTGCGAAAATGTAACTCCTTAAACTATTAGCAGTAAATGGCTCTGAAGGTTTGACTGAGAAAGTTAACAGATGCGTGAGGAGCAGAGGTACCACGTGGCAGTGTATGCGATGCCTTGCCACGAGCAAGGGCCAAGGAAAATAGAAGTGTAGCCATTGCTTTTAGCTGTTTACCCATGAATCCATGCAGGGGCATATGTACATGGACATATGGGTATGTGCACAGGGCTATCTGGGCTGTAGATGAATGAATTGAGTTCTTACCGATTCATGGGAAAATAATGTCAAAAAATAAAAACGCAGGGTGACACAGAGGACAGGACAATTGGACATATCCTGCAGGGTTACGAGCCCAGAAAAATTGGACAGATCATATTTTAAAGTCTCCCAGCACTTCCTTGTGAATGTAAGTGTGTCATAAATGTCTGAGGAAATTAGAGAATTCGGTCAATGAGTTATATAACTTCTCAGTTCCTTAAGTTGTTCTGGTAGAACTTGTTTTCACGTTAGTCAGTGAATTTGCACAATTCCATGTGTCAAATGTTTTGGCAATCTTCTGAATGGATTCTTACCCTGCTTTAATTTTCTGCACGTGGTGAGGCTGCGGAAAGCAAACCCCCTGTGGTAGACAGCCAGCTGCCCTGGAGCTGTATCTGAGGGAAGAGCTACTGGTAGAAGTGGCTCCCTGAGCAAAGGCTTGTCAGTGTTCCATGCCTTGGATTCAGGTAAGGCCATGTGCCAGAATCCTGGTCAATTAATGTTCACCATGGATTGCTTTGGGCCATGTAAAAGGAACTGACTTAATGATCGATCCTCTAGCCTCATCCTTGGTCCCAGCTGGATGTTGGCACCCAGAGTGGCTTCTCCAGACTTGCATGGAAGACAAGGAATTTGTTAGTCTGGTTCCTTCTGTCTTCTATTCCAACAGCAGCCTGGACGTTCTGGGAATAAGAAATGAATCTCTTTATTTGAGGCCTACAAATGATACTGATTTTATCTCTTATACATCTTCCAGGTGCACACATTAAATCCACTTCTCTTTCCTTTTTGCTTTGAGGTTAGGTCTAAGGAGCTCAAATGGCATCTTTTGTCTACTAAAAAATAACACAAAAAACGAAACCAACAAACTTGTGGCTAGCTCCTAGTCAATTACATATACTTCCCCTCAGAATCCATCATGGAGACAGGTCCAGTAAGAATCTTTATCAACTCAGCAATCATGGAATAAGAGCTGGTCATCAGTAGGAGACTTGAGGGCTCAGCTTCAAGAGGGGCCTGATTAGGGTGCTTTTTCCAAGGTCATTCACTGAAGGCGATGGTAGTCATTATATAACTATGATATTCTAAAGCAAACTCATGAGACAAGGGATTATGAATTGTTTGGAATTTTTTGATTTATTCTCTTAAGCTTCTGAGAGATGACAGAAAAGCAGCAGTGTTCTTGTTACAAATACTATTCTAAAAGCCACTGGCTTTTAGAGCAGATACAGCTATGAATGAAAAAGTACAGGTTTTGATAGTCTAGGCTTAACAGAAAACAAAATAAAAATTGGTAAAAGGCAAACAAAAAGAAAACAAGACCCTAATGACAAAGAGTTCTGAGACTCAGGCTGTTTTCCAGTCATCTGAGATGTATTTAATAGAAGATATCTAAATGATCAACATCATAGAGATGTTCAGTCAAGCAGAATGAACTTAAAATGAGAGATGGAGAAAATGCCTAAATCAAGCAGAAATTGAATAAGTCACTGCTATGGTTCTATTTTTTGCAGGATAATTAAGCTGATTTAAGGAAATGAGATTTAGAGGCTGAAATTGAGAAGTCATCTAACTCAATAGGTTTTCAAAAGCTCATCCTTGAAGCTGCACTGGTCCAAGATAATGTTTTTATAGCTAATGGCCAAATGAAGTAAATTAGGAAAAAAATACTGTCCTTTATCCTATCGCCATATGTTTCCTAATTTTTATGCTCTGATGCTCCTTCTGTAAAGAAATTTTATTCATAATCTTTTTTATTCTTGGCTGATTTTTAAAAAGGACATTTGACCAAAGGTAAAGTAATGCTTTGTTCCTTCATTTCTTTGAAATTGTACTTATCCATTCAAATTCATCCCAGTGGCCATTCTCGTTCTTTTCCTGCAGTCAAGAACTATAGGTCAAACTCAAAAGTGGGATCCTATATTTTCAGAAACAGAAAGAATTATATAACATGCCTGAGTACCCACATCTATGCCAAATATACTTGACCAGTAGAAATGTTTGCTTTCCCCGATAAGAATCTCCCAATAGAGGCTTAAATCACACAACTATTTGTCCTATCTGGGGTCATAGGACTGAAAATCTCTTTCTAGTTGAGCTAACTCCCTTTTCTGTAAAGATGGGGTAAAGTTCTTTATCTACCATCTATGACTCTATGATTGTGCAAGTACATACTTTTAGCATTAAGACACTCTCTTTCCTATACATAGTGTGGGCTCCATAAATAGCACTTCCCACTTGCCAAGGGAAATACTTTCCAAATTTGATAAGCTTGGTTTACATCTGAGTTTTACACAGACAGCTTCTGTATTATAAAAATAATATTGCTTAACGAAAGTCACATGAGTCCTGAACCTTTGCATTTGCCTATAATGTATAAGTGTTGCAAAATTTTCCTATTGATTGTCAGGAGAGACTAAGGGATTGATGGAGGATGTGATAATTGGGGTAACTGTGCCTCCTACGAATGCAGAGAAAGAATACCTCAAAATCTTTTTTAAAAAAAGAATTCTTAAAAGTATGCAGCAGATAGCCAAGTGCTGGTGGCTCACACCTGTAATCCTAGCTACTCAGGAGACTGAGATCTAAGGATCATGGTTCAAAAGTAACCCAGGCAGGAAAGTCTGTGAAACTGTGAGATTCTTATCTCCAATTAGCCTCCAATTAACCAGAAGTGGAGCTGTGGCACAAACTGTTAGAAGTCAGCCTTGAACCAAAAACTCAGGGACAGCATCCAGACCCTGAATTCAAGCCCCAGGATGGACCCAAAAAAGTAAAATGCAGCAAACAATTTTTATTTATAACCAACGCACAAGTAAAAGCAAGACATGTATAGTTGTTTTTGTTTTCAGTCAAACATTATTCATTATGGTGGAATTCCAAAATTTTACAGAAACTCAAGTTTTGGTAAAAGGGGATACAAGTTGGGTATATGTCACAGGCAGTTTTGAGTATCCCATAAATAAAATGTGGGTACCCACTATTTCCTTCAACTCAACTTGGTTTGCTTGATACGTGTTTAAGTAAAAACACTACTGTGCAGGAATATTAACCTAATGCAGAGACAAAAGTAGAAATAATAGTGATAAAATGACACTAAAGTAAAATAGGAAGCTATTATTGCTGTCTTAACCTTTCACCCCTGAGATCAGAGCATACCACACATCTGTCCTTAGCTGCTTGATGACGTGGTTGAAAGCTTGGTGAGAGGAACAAGAAACATCTGCTGTGGGGCTTCAAACCGTGCTTTGCCACCTTGGAAAAATGTATTGGGTAACAATTTCCTTGGTCACTTTGACGTTTATCTTAGAGAGAGAGACACTTATGGCTCATTCTTGTAATCCTAGCCACTTGGGAACCTGAGATCCAGAGGACTGCTGTTTGAAACCAGCCCAGGCAGAAAAGTAATTGAGATTCCATCTCCATAGTAACTCAAAACACAACAACAACAATAACAACAATTATAGTTGGAGGTATGGCTTGTGTGGTATCCAGTTCAAACCCTCCTTCGAGCAAAATTTAAATAAATTAAAAATTAAAATATAAAACTCAGTAGAGTATTCCATTGGTATGAAGCAAGGATTAGCAGATAAGGATTTCTTGCTAGCATCTATTGGTACTTGTATACACAAGTGTCTAATAGACTTGTGTGTACATAACAGACCTGTTCCTGTAGCTTGTTTGGATCCTGATCTATTTAACTGAATGAGCCTTTGTTCTCTATTTCCCCATCCTATTAAGCCTGCAGACGCAGGAGTGAGTGTCAGTAGCATTTATAATCCTGGCCTATCCTCTCCCACCCCAGTCATTTTGACTTCCTGCCTACAAAGGCGCTAGCTGTGCCCACCTGGTCTCCCTCGCGATGGTCCTTCCTCTGGGTCCTCACTGCTATAAACAGAACTTCCTGCGACGTGATATTTAATTTATTCCTTCCTGTCTAGTTCAAAATTTCAAGTTCTCTCCATAAGTTCTAACAACTCACTCTTCCAACTTGATTCCATTTTAGATTCTTGGAGATCAGACGTTTTCCCTTAGTAATTGCTCTGACTCACTCTGCTTTATCCAATTTCTCTGTGCTTCAGGAGACAAGACCTATTCTTTTTGTGGTTGTTCACTCTTTTAGGCCTTTATATTAAAAATCAATATTGCAGTTTGAATGAATAAGCATGTATGCGTGTGTGTGTTGTGTATGTTGTTATTCTTGAAAGAGTTAAAGCTTCACTTCGTTATATAACTCATATGCATTTCCTTAGAAAAATCTTAACTAGAATCTAAACGGAACTTGAACACAAGTAAAATTATATAGAAATTAAATAGCAATTCACAGCGTTGGTATGGTGTTGTATTTGGTTTTGTTGCAGAAAATATCTGCTCTCTGGTGACTTACTTACCTAGATAAAAATGAGAATGGTATTGTTTTAACAGGTTTTTTTTTTTAACTTTAGAGACAAATGCATTTTGACATGATGGAGGCAAATTGACATTATTTTAGTTTTCAGTTCAGTCTCATCTTTTCCAACTTTGTGACCCACCAGCCACGTGTAGTAAATAATGAATTCTAGGAAGTCTGAATTACATAGCTTTTCTTAGGGAAATTCATTATATTTAGGGATAAATAATACTAAAATTAACTCATGAGGAAGTAAATATTATTCAGACACACGTGCCATCTCTTACTATGTAGACTGCAACATCTGTTGTAGTATTTTCATGTTTGTACTTAAAATTGACTGCTTGGAAGGCATCATTTCATAGAGTTGTTATTGCTGAGCCATTCAAGGAATTTAGGCAAAGAATTGTGGGCCTGCTGTGCCTAATCTCTGACATTTATAGCCATGTTTTAAGATGGGAATCATCATGCTGGTTATTAGTCAATGCAGTGAGATACTTCAGAGAAAATATGAAAACCACACACAGACAGGAATCCTATCACTCTAGGTAGATTTATATGTGAGTAAAAGTGGCAGGCTAGCAGGTGCAATGTGTTTTTCACTCACCTCTTCTCCTCTGTTGGCTTCTTAATTTACTAAAAATAATACCAGTACCAACCTACAGCTTAAAAGCCCAAACTCTGGAACTGGATTACTCAGTCTAGATCTGAGCTCCAATGTCCTTCTGCTGTATGACATTGATCACTTACCTAACTTCTTTATGCTTCCATTTCTTCCTCTTTCTGGAAAGCAAATAATAGCATTCGATCATCACCAGATTAACCATGAATGACAGCCATTTCAGCTATCACTCTCAAGTGTTTGCTGTGGTTATGGTACCACCCAAAAGCATGTTGGAAAAAAATAGAATAGCATGCACTAGAATAGGAAATATACATGACTCCCCCGAGCTTTGTTCACATTGCTTGCTGGGTAGCAGTTGCATAATAAAAGTCTAAAAAATGAATAAATGGATGAAAAGTATGGTCCAGCTTCTGCTGTGAACCATACATTCTATTAAACCTAAGTCAGAACACATTGGCAACTTCATTCTATGCTTAAAGATTGCCCTCAGTGAGCAATTCTGTATTCACATACCCAAGAACTTAACATCATTGCTACTTGTAATGTACATTGTAATGAGCCTTATTTTCTATCTATTTTTAAATCCTGTGTTTAAAACAATTCAGTCTAGGCATGGTTAGATAGGATTTCTAATGGGTCTCCCTGCTTGAGATTAGCTGAATTTCTTCAACCTCTAAATGAGGAAATTTTGATGACCTTGGATTCACCAAACTCTTTTTCTGCTTCAAACTATTTTTTCCTTTGATTTCAGCCCTCCAATAATAGATGTGTTAAAGTTTCTTCTATGGCGTTATATAGGTTCCTAGAGCTGTTTTATTTCTCCAAATTATATTTCTCCCAATTCGATTTCCAAGAGTCTACCTTCAATTTGACAGGTTAGTTTCTTCATCATCCTTTTTCCATTCAGTTATTCCCCTGCTTTTTCTTTCATTCTGAATGTTAGACTTTTCTATTTCAAATTTATACTTGGTTCTTCTTTAAAGTTATCTTCTTTTTCTCTAATGCCTACTTTTATGTTTGCTTGTTTCTAGTATTTTTCTTACCTGATGGAATAATTCCTGCCTCATTCCAACATCTTGGGTATATCAGGGTTGGAGTTAACTGACATATCTCTAGAAAATTGGTATCGTTTACATGGTTCTTCCACATTGGGAGTTTCACAGAGTACCCTAGACCTTGTGCCTGTTCTGTTAGACTTTTGTTTTCTTAAAAAGATGGACAATCATATTTTAGAAAAACCATCTAATTTTGTGGATTTGTTAGTGACTCTTTGTGTGAGCATGCACAGTACCTTAATTTCCCATCAGTCTAAGTCATAGAAGTCCAAACTACTCACTGTTTTTTTATTATTGTATAAATGAAGGAATGGAGACAATACTCAAAGCACTAGCGCTAGCACTGATTAATGACAGACTCTATTTCAATCCAGCTACCTTGGTTAATTCTACTGGTAGTCTGATTGTATTTCTCAACACTAAATTAGATACTCATTAGTTAAACTAAAAACATTATATACTCAGATTTTGTGATAGAAAGGTTATTACATTTAATTATATGGTTACAATCCTTTTTTAGTATTTTTATTATCTTTAAGTAATTGTAACAAAGGAGTTGCCATTCAATGAGGAAGTTTATCACTCCAATGTGCCTTGATCAGCATTTTACCCATTTCTCCCAACTTGCCCCTTCCCACACTTTTCCTAATTTTGTAAGATATACATTGAATTTCTGACTGGTTTCTCTCCCCTTATTTATTAACTGTGCAAATCTTTAAGTTAGTTTTTTGCAGGAATATTAGAGGATTGTTTTACTTAATCAACAAATGTTCTTTGCTACATGACATTTTAAGCTCCATTTTTCCAGATGAGGAAATTGTTAAGAGTTTAGACAGGTTTAATATCTTGTTTAGGATTTCAGGTCAGATTAGTTGACAATTTCTGAGTCTAGAGCTAAACAACTGGTCTACTCTGACTCTTGACTCTAAAATTTATAGTCCTAAATCTATGAAATAGTATTTCATGACCTGTCCAAAATTTTTTGTAGATGTATTGATATGAAAATATAATAAAAATGTCACCTTCAGTTTCTACATATATCAAATCATTTTTAGTTAAACATTGTCATTTGACCCAACCTGGAAACACAGAGTATGATTTATGTATAGGCATAAAATAAATATTTTATTGAAGAAATGAATGGTACCATTGTCTCCAGAATAATAAGTATCACTACTAAATAAATGTTACAAATCATTGACTATGTGTCAGGCACTGCTCTAAGTGATTTTGGTGAACTTTCTTTCTGCAGTCTCAGAGCAATCCTTAGTCATATAACAGATGTAGAAGCTGAGGTACCAAGAAGTTCAGGATTTTTCCCAAGTTCATAAAGTCAATGGCAGTGCTCAGGTAAATTCTCAGATAACTGTGAAACATTACTTTTATCCAAGACAAAAGAAGATCATATCCTATACTTCTTCATCCCTAAGTCTTGATTTTATTTAGTAACATCATTAATCCCTATGTGACATTTGGTTTCACTTCATTATTTGGTTTTACCAATTTCAATATCTCTACCTCCACCCTCTTAACTGCTATTCCTTGGATGGGAGAACCATGCAAGAATTCCATTCTACTTTCTATCTCTCCTTGTGTTGTGAAAAAATTACTTACAAATTTTTAAGTGAAATTAGGTCTATTTTAAAAAGTAGATTAAATACAGCAAGTATTTAGAAGAAGTATTTAGAAGAAGACTGCAGATAAAATAAATCCAGTGTCACATTATTTCATTCCTGGTAGGGTTTTTCATTGCTAGCCTGAAAGACCAACTCCTTTTTTCTTTTATCTTTATAGCTGGGGTCTCTGTCTTTTAGTGTGAGTCACTTATTCTTCAAAAATGATCTTCTAGTTTGGACACTTTTAGACAGATCCAAGAACGACTTTTTGAGATTGGAGCAACTATATGCTTAAGACTCCTTTGTTTATTCCTGATTACCTTACTGTCAAGCTGTTCAATAAAGCTTAATTAGTGAATGAAGAAAATCTCTAGTGGAGTTATCACAGCATTGATAAACATTAAACTAAAACAGAAAAGGAAGAGGAGAAACTGCATCAGATCCCATAACTCTACTTTCTTGCTCTTCTCCAAGTAGTTTATACTAAGGAGAAGAATCTTGCTTCTTTCTTTCTTGCCCTTAATTTCTTTCCTTTTCACTTGATACCATTTGAATTGGTTAAGAAGAAAAATGCTTACATTTCATCCTTTCTTTTTTCTCTAATTGTCTCTTTCCCTTCTTTCTTCTTACAAAAAATACACTATTTTAAATGTAATTTACACATAGTTAGTGAACAGATATTTCATTCAAAGTTAGGATAAATAGAGCTGGAGACAGGGCTCAGGGGGTAAATGCTTGCCTAGAAATCATAGGGCCTTGAGTTCAGACCCCAATAGTGAAAGTAAAAAAAAGAACTAGAAACCTACATGCGCATTGGTTATATGACACAAAAGTTAGTATGTCTAGGAAGTGGCGCTGTGGCTTAAGTGATAAGAGTGCTAGCCTTGAGCTGAAGAATTGAGGGTCAATGCCAGTTCAGGGCCCATGACTGATGAAAATAATAATAAAAGTATGTCTACAGAAAATTTTGGAAAAGCAACACCTTGATTACAAATTTAAACTTCAAATATCTTTCAGTAATTGTAACTTAGAAACCAGAACTTTGGGCAAGCAACAACAGATTTGTTTATGTTTGTAAATGTCAAAATGTATTAATTGGTAGAAGAACATATGGATTAGTATCTTGCTTAAAGATTATTTCCGTAACACCAAGGTAGAAAAAAAAAATAAAAGACTTGGGTTTTGGAAGCTACCATGCTCATTATATCAGAAAAATGAAACATTTTACAAGCTATTTGCTAAGGTATAGGACATATCCAAGGTTTGAAGCTTGCATGATTCTCCTGGGAACTTGCTCAGCAAGCATGTGTGAGTTTGAGATGGGAAGGGTTTTTAAAAGAACCCCATCAGGTTCTCGGAAACAATTTTGGCTCAGCTCTCAATTTCCTTATTAAACTCACGGAGGACTTGGTGGGTGCTTGGACATAAAAGCAGCAAATTCCTGACAGGGTTCTGACCCTCTGTGGTGGGCCTTGCAAGACAATAAAAAAGTTAAGTCCACAGCTGTGCGCGTGTCAACTAGTGAACCTCAAAACTAGGGTCACTGACAAGAGAGAAAGAATGTTGCATAGGTTGAGAAACAAGGAGAGACCCGGAGCTGAGAGTCTGAGAGGGGTAAATATGGGCAAAGAACAGGATTTTGGGTGGATGGCGGGGACACAGAGCCAAGAGCAGAAGAGTGTGATTGCAAAGGAGGACTAATGATCTGAGTCTGAACACAGATGCCTAAGATTCAGCCGATTCAGACCAGTAATGAGCTTTTGGACTTAGGGATTTTTTGGCTCTGCAGCCTAGAGCCCCAGGGCATGCACGCTCTCTCCCCCCCACCCTCTCTCATTCTCTCTGTTCATTAGGAAGCAGGAACTTTACCTAAAGGTTCTTTTAGTCTTTCTTGCCAGAATAAATAATATTCATTAGCATTTGAGGAAAAAAAATCCATTCTCTCTTTTGGGGCTCTCTCTCTCTCCAGATAAATGGCTTTTAAATAAGCCTTGTTGTCCCGGGTTGAGAAAAGGGAAAGGGGGTGTTCAGGAGAAGAGTACCACTTCTGGTGATGATTGAAGGACAAATGAACATCTGCAGAATAAATCCCAGTTTACTGCACTGTGTGGTGAACTCGGTTACATGATTAAAACTGCAAATTAGGACCTGGTGCAGTGCTTTGTGCCTGTCACCCCAGCTACTTGCTTTCCGTTTGTTTTTCAGTTAGGTTTTCAAAGATTTGGCCCTGACTCAGAAGTAGGAGGCGGAAGGTGATTGTGGTAGGCCACCACCTGAAAACAAAATGGCTGGCGCCATGGCTTGATTGGGTTAACTAACACTTGCCTAGCAAGGACAAGGCTGTTAGTCAAACCCCAGTACTGCCTAAACAAACAAACAAACAAATAGTAGTAAATTAACTTGGTCCTTAGATACTATCTGTTTGGGTCAATTTAATGATGTGTTGGGTATTAGTTTGTATCAGCAAATGAATTACCACAAGCTATTAGCAAGTGCATTCCCACTTACTAATACACACTAGTAATTTCATTCTAGAGGCACAGTACCAAGAAAGAGCCCAAGGATATTGCTGTACTGTGAAATCTCTAGCAGTAGATAATGGGATGGAAGTTTGAGAATTTGTAATACCAAAGTCCTGGTGGACAGAGCCACTTTTTCTACATTTTATAGTTATGATGTGTTTTCCCTTACATTAAGAAACTTGAATTTAAATCACTAAATTATTAAATTAAAAAATACTAGGTGCCCCCACCCCACCCCTGGGGGGCCTTGGTCAGTAATGGCATAAGAATATTTCTGTGTTCTTGTTTCTGCTGAAATTTCCCCAAAAGTAATTGGAAGAGCTAAAGTTACATGTCATCTAGAGACTATAACTGAATACTTTTAGAAAATAAAATGAAAAGAAATAAAATAACCAAGAAAGGAGTGTTCTTTCCAGATGGAGATACTTATCACTTGAAATAAGTACATGGAAAAGTTGATGTAATTGATTAGTGGTGAGAGAGCTCCAATAGAAATTTGAAGCTTCACCCAGGCTGTCTCTAGGTGCAACAGCAACATCAAATTTGACTACTGCTCTTCAAAGGGTTGAGACTATGGGCTGCCACAAAGCAAAAACCAACTTTGTCCTGAAAGGTTCTCTGGATTGAGAGGGGCTGTGATGCTGCCTTAATTACGACAGTTCCCACTAGTACTGCTAGAAAATATTTCATTAGCTCTAACTCCAGCAATTTCCATTAAAATGAAAAATTACCCAGGTCTCCAAGAGAGCAAAAAGTTCTTTCAGAAAACTCCTTCAAGATGGCCTTAGTTCTTGTGATGAACCACTGCTGAAGACTTCTAAGCAAAATGAGGTAAGAAATAGAACACATCTCTTTTTTACAATGTCATTGGACTTGGACATATACAGATGTTTTCATAGCCTCGAAACTAATAACTGGCAAGTTGTCTATGAGTATCCTTTATTTATCTCTTCCTGATTTACTCAATTATTCCATCTCTTTAGAAAAAGGAATAGTCTCAAGCCTTTCACCTATTTCTTTCTTTTTAAATGTTATAAAGATGATGTACAGGGGGTTACAGTTACATGAGTACGTTTCCTTTTGAATAATGTCACACCCTCTCTCATTATTTCCCCAGCTTTTCCCCTCCCGACTTCCCTCCCCACAAAGTGTATAGCTCATTTCCAACATAGTGTCTACTGGGTTTCACTGCTGAATTGGTTTGCCCTTTGCCCCACAATTTTTCTTGTATTTACTCTTCCCCTCCCCAAACCAGATAAACTTATGTACAAGACAAAGGGTATATTTTTTAGCCCTAGTATTTGGTATCTCTTGGAAATCAGATATGCCAACATGAAAATTCAACAATTGCATTAGCATGTAATTTTTTTCTTCAAAATCATCTTCTGCAGGTTTTCTGTCTCAGTCATCTCTAGCATTCTGTGTCAGAAGGAAAGTACTCTATTTCTCTCTGTCCTAAATCCATATGAATCTTCCCCAGTGCATAATATAGTTTTGGTCACTCTTAGGGAAATCTTGTAAATATGCATAAATTATATGGTTTTTTGGTAATTTTACTTGGCTTCAACAGAATGAAACTACTAGTGCCACGCTGAGTAATGGGAGCTGTCTACTTATCGAATAAGATTAAAGAAATGAGAAGATGATACACATTTTCTTTAAACATCACTTGCTCTGCAACTTCCAATGTCTTATAATTTAATAAAGTAATGAGTATGAATCAGCACAACTTCTTGATTATGTGACCTTATTATTACTTTCAATCACACATTATATCCACTGTCATGCCTCCTTGATATTGGCAGTCATAACTTTCATTTGGGACTTTGGTTATAAAATATAACATTTAGATCATTGGGATCTGTTATAGACTGGAGATTCAGATTGATTTTTTTCACCTAGGGGAATTTTCTTGGAACAGTAATTTCTCTCCTACTTCATGTAATCTCTGGATGCCTGCCATTTATATATTTCAAACGATGTCTTCAAAACTTAGGGTTTAGTTGTGACTTAATAAGAAATCTTCAAAGGAAATAAACTAGCAAACTATCAGCCATCATCCATATGCCTTTTTTTAAATATGTAGCAACATAAGGAGCAGTGAGCAGGTTAGAGTCGTAGTTTATTTTTGAAAAAAAATTATAGGCATGGAGAAAAATCAAAGTACCATGAGAGAAATATTAAAATTCTCATGTCCACAGTGACCAATGTTAAAAAGTTATAACCTGCCTTATTACAACTAACAGTAGTGATCATCAACTTTTCATAATTTTTAATTCTCATTGTAAAGATAACTTTTAATATTTTTATACTGAAACAAGGAGGAGCAAGCGTAGTTTTCAGATGTGATTTCCCAAAAGTTCAAATTTGCATTTTTAGGAACGCTTTGAGGCATCACAAAACCAACAGAGTGCGTTTGATTGTGCATTGTTATCCAGGACCTTTGTCCACTTTCCTGTATGCATGGTTGCTTGTGCTTAGCCCATAAGTGAACAGGATACTTTGCAAATTTGGATACCAATCTTTTATTATATCCATTGTTTATACTTTCTTTCAATTTCTGCTTATTTATCTGTGTTCATCTTGCTTTTTAGAGGAGAGATGTGTTCGTTTTTAAGGTATTCTCAATTGTCTAAGTGTTCCTAAGCTGTGCTTTCAACCAAGAATTTTTTTCCTATCCATTCTTAGAAACATTGTATTAACTACATCTCTAACGAGAATTGAAATTTTCATATTTTATTTGTAATCCCCTAGAATTAATGTGCACATGTGATATGGAATGAATAGTTAATTTTATTTCCCATGAAGAAAAACATTTTGGCATAACTCTGTCTTTCACTGGAAGATAAAGCACTTGTTGGAGACTGAATTCTCATTTTCTTGTATTCAATCCTAATTTCTGTGGTAACAAAAAGTACTTCAATTGCTATAGCTTTCTACATAGTTCTTGCAAATATCACATCCTTGTTTATTCTTTAAAAAATTTTAAATTATCTTTAAGTAGTTGTACAAAGGAGTTGCCATTCAACAAAGCAGTTTATATACACAATGCATCTTGATCAATGTTATATCTGTCAACATTCTCACTCACCCCTCCCAACTTACCCCTTCCCCCACTTTTCTTAAGCTCGGCTGCCTTATCAGACAACTTCTTCTGAACTGCACCATTTTCATTAATGCATGTAGATCAAATTTCTAGAGAAAGTCTTCATCTTCCTATTTATAAGTTATTCTATTAATTTACTTAATACTATATATTTCTATTATCAGTTAGTATAACTGATTATACTTTATAAAGAATATTGAATACAGTCTCTCCTTCTACTGTGACTGTTGAGATGATTCTGTGTGCTTAACACTTCATCATCTGATAATGTAGTGAATCACATTAATATATTGACATGAAACAGGGTGGTGTTTTTGACTAATTGATCATATACATTCCTCATGGATTTCTTTTCTCAATCTGTTTGGACTCCCAGCCTTATCCTGTAATACCTTCTTCTGAGAGAGACTTCCATCTTTGCATTTACAGAGAGACGTTGATCTCCTCAAGCCGAATCATCTTCCCACACGGGCATCCTTCTTAGCACCTTGCTCAAGTTCCAACACATATGGTCAGTTCCCTTCTCAAAGCCTTACTTCTACCTAGGGGGTGGATGGCATTCTTCCTGACTGATGCCTTAATATTTCATATTATGCCAACTTCTGTATTGTATACACTTCATGTCTTTTAGCATGTGTTTCAATGTACTTTCTGCTCTTTACATTGGCAGGCTCATGAACGACATGTGACTGAGACCCAAAGGGAGCCTTGTTGGCCTCCATTTTCATAATTATTGATTTTTCAAGTGGAAATTTTCCTCTTCCCTCTTGTTCAATAGTCATTCCTCTCGCTCATTACTAAATAAGAAAAGTCATGCAGTGCTTCTTTGATCTTACAAGGATTAAAACAGAGGAATTTTTCCAAGGGTATTTACAGTTGAGATGCCCAAAGCAAGCATAGGTTAGAAGAAGGGATCTGCCATCCCTGTAAGGTAGTGGAGCATTGGGGGGATGTCTTTATAACATCCTTCAAGATGTGCTAGGCAGGTGATTGTCTCTGACCAAAGGCCATCTCTGCAATTAGTAAAAATCAAACTTCATAACATAAGCCTCAGAGAATATTTCACTGGTAGAGTTCATGGCTGTTATTAAAGTGTAATGAGTACATTAAAATAATCAATTACTTTGGAAATTGCCATATGTGGACTAATTGTATCTGCTTTAATTTGTGAAATTTATCTCCTCAGCTCAAAATAAAGAAAATAATGTGATGGAAGAACATTGCAATTTCACTGGACATCTATCATAATTGTACATGCAAAAAACACACATCAGTACCGAATCATAACGCTCAGTGTACAACAGGGATTCTTATCTGAGCTTCTTCAATAGTGTTGTGTTGTTTCAATCCTTTGAGAAGTTAGTAAGAAATTTTAACGATTCCTTTCCTCCCCCAAATTGTATAAAATTCAGAGGTACAATTGTACCAAAACCCACATCAGAAACCAGAGGCTGATCTGATTCTTGACCATCAGTTTTTCATACTATCCACATAAAACTAGTCATTTGAACTTTTAAGGTGATGGTTTCTGTTGTTTCCAGGGCTCCTGAAACTGGTCTCATGAGTTGGTGCTGTTAACATCGATTGATTCTGTGTCTCTAAAGAAAATAACAAATACTACTACTACTACTACTACTACTACTACTACTACTACTACTAGGTTGTACAGGTTACAATTGCATATATCAGTTTATGAGTACAGTGCATCTTGATAATACCACCTCTCCCCCATATCTCCATTCCATCCCTACCTTCAAGTTACATAGCTCAATTTTCATATAATGTACAATGAATATAATGATTGACTTTGCTCACCCTTCCTCCCTCCCTCCTTTTTTTTGGGGGGGGGGTCCGGTCGTGGGGCCTGAACTCTGGGTCTGAGCACTGTCTCTCAGCTCTTCAGCTCAAGGCTAGCACTCTACCACTTGAGCCACAGCGCCACTTCCAGCTTTTTCTGCTTATGTGGTGCTGAGGAATCGAACCCAGGGCCTCAGGCATGCAAGGCAAGCGCTGCCACTGAGCCACCTTCCCAGCCCCTCCCTCCCTCCTTTTGGGTGTGTCTCTCATTACCCTCCCTTCAGAAACATGTTGCAGCTTCTTTATGCAAAACACAAAATGGATGATTTATATCAGAAAGGCATTCATTTTGTCTCAGGTTTCCTTATCTTCCTGTCCCTGGCATGTATCCTTTTGCTACTAACCTCCAAGGATTAGATATCATATTCTGAAAGACTTTCCTATATCCCCACTGTGCTATTTGATTCAAGCAGTTGTAGAATAAATAGGCCTCCGGGAATGAAGTCCTCTGAGAAATAAAATTTAAACCCATTTCAGCTTACTATTTTGTGTCTCCCTATTTAAATGTTCTTTTCCTTCACACTTTATCAATCACATACACAAAAACTATTTATCATATACTATTTTTTACACTAATGGGGCACAATGTGTATTAGGTTTTTTAAAGGGGTATTTAGGAAGCATTTCATGAAGGCTTTTAAGGTAAGTAAGATAGCTCATGAAAGTGGAGAATTGCTATTTTCCTACCTATATATTCATACTGAACCAACAGTTCTGGAACATTGCTTGTGTGAATTAATGTTATTTTATACTATTTTAATGCTTTTAGAATATTATGGCATTTTACAAAATCAGAACTCATCTCTATGCAGCAGAAAATTTATTTCACCCATTAAAAGAGGTCTATTAGGTTAAAAGTGGCATTCACTATAATCTAAACAAATCATTTGGCTTTTTCCAAATAACGTTTATTAAAAACCTCCATCAGAAATGGGAAAACAAAACGTGAAGTTTCCAAACAGAACTTAGTTTTACTTAACAAATAATGGAATATTAGCATGATTATTCCTGAAACTTATTTTTGGAGGGTATTCTAATTAAAGAATATACTAGACTTCATGAGTTTCAATTTAAAGTGGAAGAAGCTCTACTTTTCATGTAAATACCTTAGAATTCATTAGGAATAATTATTGAAGTGATTTTCTAAATTAAAGGATTGTGTTCCAGCTAATGAACCTTGTATTCAACAGTGCATCATTAAGAAAAGGCAGATTTCCTCACTTATGAAATATCCCGAGTTACTAAAAATGCAGCCTCATTCACCTTACTCTGTGTGTGTGTCTGTGCGTGTGTGTGTGTGTGTGTGTGTGCACATGTGTGTTCAGAAGCCAAATGTGGCTTTATCTCTGACCCTTGTATAATGTGAAGGATTTTTATAAGTTATAGCACAACAGATTCTAGAAGACAGTGGGCATTTCCTTTCAAAAGATCTTAAAAAGTTAATACTGAGCTCAATCTTGGAATTGGGTGAAGTAAGCACCCAGGCCAGACTGAAGCTCACTCTTTTGAGTTTTTTTTTTTTTTTTGTCGGTCATGGGGCTTGAAGTCTGGACTTGGACACTATCACTGCTCTCTTCAGCTCAAGTCGAGCTCTCTACCGCTCGAGCCACAGTGCCACTTCTGGTTTTCTAGTGGTTTATTGGAGATAAGAGTCTCACGGTCTTTTATTCCTGGGCTGGCTTTGAACCGTGATACTCAGATCTCAGCCTCCTGAGTAGCTAGGATTACAAGCGTGAGCCACTGGCGCCTGGCAGAGTTCACTCTTTTGTACATACACGATGTACCTTAATTTTCTGTAAATTTTGAATCCTATGAACTATGTGTATATATATGTCCATATGGGCATATGTCCTTATTTGTGATAGCTCTGGCACTCTATGGTGGCCAAATTTTTTCTGAAGAACAGATGTTTGGCATCTGTTGCCATAAAGCTTGTCTGGGTATTTGAATTCTCAAATCTTGAAGGCAGTTTTTGCTTACTATGTGTGAGATGTTAAACAAATATATTTAAATTCTAAGTTTATTCTTATATACAAAAGTTGACTCAAGCCAGTGAGTCATAATCTGTAATCTGAGCTAATCAGGATTCTGAGTTCTAGAGAGCTGAGGTTCCAACTCAGTCAGGGCAGAAAACCCTGCAACCCCCATCTTAAATAGCCAGCAATTAGCTGGTCTGGATCTATAGCTCAAATAGTAGAGTACCAACTCTGAACAAGAAAGCCAAATGAGCTATAATAAAACCACATAAACTGGAAGGTATTTATTGATCACAGTTCTAGAGGCTGAAAAGCCTAAGATCAAGGTACTAACAAATCTCATATCTTCTTTTCTGGTTCATACCTGCCATCATCTCCCTTTGTTTGTTCTCATGTGGTAAAATGGGTCAAGATTTTTTTTATAAGGCCATTAATGTCAATCATAGAGGATGAACTCTTAGGACCTGATCCCTTCCCAGAGAGTCGTTGGCTCCAAACCACTGCCTATCTCATAAAGTTGATGAAATTGCTATGGAAATAATGTATGTAAAATGCTTTGTGAAGTCATGATACAAGGTGAGTGCTAATTCACTGTTGCTGATTAGTAATTTATTATCAGCACCATTAATTATGCATCAGCAGTCAGTAAATATATGTTAAATGAACTCAACTATGCCAGAAATCATTCTATACTAATTATGTCAATGATTAAAAAAAATGTACCCAGAACGTAAAGCAAATAGATCTCTCAGTGGTTTTCTCCCTTTCCACTTCCATTATGTTCTCTCTCTGTTTACCTAGAAAGACTCTTCTCCCCATGTTTCCTACCATTGCCAGGCTCTATCTGCCTCTATCTACCCAACTTGGTGATTCTAGCTGTAGGAACACATGAATTGTGCATTGGTGCTGTGCATGGTGGATGGCAAATTGGATTATGCCAATTACTTTTATTCTGAGACTACATAATGATGATGGTCTCTTCTGTTGTGACTGACAATAGTTCTTACCATGTGGCTTGCCTTTGTCTACTGTCCAAGCCATCCCAGTTTGTCTGATCTCTAAAACTGATAGAAATTCCCATGCCTTCTCTTTGAACTGTAGACTTTAGGGTGCCATCTTTAATATAAATCTTAATATACTCAGCACAGCACAAATTAGGTTAGCACATTTGTTCAAGCAAAGAGTCTTGCTTTTAAAAGAAGGTGGCCAAAGGAAATTCTAGAGCTTGGAGTGTTTCAGGAAAGGGCAGCTCTGGGTAAGATAGGCTCTTGACATCTAGTGAGCAACACCCAGATGGTGGGTTCCTTAGAAGAGGAAATAAAGGCATGTTGCTCTCATATTCCTGATTTTCAAGAGCTCAAATTCATTATTTAAGCAGTCCTCTGAATTTTCAGCTGACAGAAAGTAGCTGGAGTCAGGAAAAGCAAAACAGTTCAAAGGTAAATACAATTTTGTTAGGGCTAGTCTAGATGATTAAGCATAGAGGATATGTCTACAAGTCAATCAATCTAAGTCAGCTGAAACCCTCCTTAATATTAGATCCTCATTTGAGGGTTTTGCCTCTTTCTAGTTCCATCCGGCAAAGCCAATAGGCATTCCCTCCTAGGGAGAAACAGATCAGTCTCTTAGGATGGGGAAGTTGATTCATGCTCCAGAGCTCTACGGGTCTCCCAGCAAGACATTTGAAGAAGAAGCTGTGTGCAAGCCAGTCAGTTCCTTCCTCATGTGGCGGGCTTTCCAGCTGATCTCTCTGATTGCTCTCATATAGATAATGTAACATCAGAAAAGGAGGTTTTCTGTAGCTGCTTACTAGCAATCAAAGGCTGCCTGTGGCTATCTAGCCTTCCCTGATGTGAATGTACTTTCAGTTCTCTATAGAGTTTAAGAGAGAGAAAGGCAAGGGGTGGGCGAGGGGTGTAGAAGAATTCCTTGTCCAAACCTGGGACTTTCAAAGAAGTGATAGTATAGTAAGAAGTTAACTGGAAACAAGTAGCAAACAGAATTTTCACTACATAGACATGTACTATGTCTGTGTCCCCAACCCAGGGTTTTAAGGAAGATTTGATCTGCATATCCATTTCTGTATCTATTTTTCTGTCTTTGTCTCTCTATCTGTTTCTTTATTTCTTTCCCAGTTTCTGTCATTTTCTGTCTCTCTGTCTTTCTCTCAATAGATCCCTTAGTTTGATTGATGGAATATTTTTTCCTTCCTGAAGTCAGGTCACTTCAGAAAGTTTCTATTCCTGTGTAGTGAGTTGTGTATCCAATCTACATCAAGGAGTACACAGAATGAAACACAGGGCTTGCTATCTGTGCTTTAGCAAGCGGTCTGGTTAGGTTGTATATCCACTGCACAGTCTTTCAGAAAGTGAATGGTGAAATAATATTCCCAAGTCAGACAGGACTCAGGAAAGGGAAAGCTCACCATGGATGGGGGAGGATTGAGGCAGATGTGCTAGCCGCATGTGGGCATGCTGCTAATTGTAAGATAAAAGGTAATGGAAGTAGCAAAGCAACATTCAAGCAAGGGAAACCGTATCTTCAAATAAAGAGCTTGGACAACAGCATGCTTGCCCGTGTGTGGTGTTTGTTCCTTTGTCCAGGTGATATATCTGGGGTGTCTTAGTAATGCCCAGGAGACTGTGGGAAGGAGGGAGTTCAGCCGCAAAAAGAACAACAACCATTTTTATCTTATGACTTTCCCGTGGAACAGTGAACAAACAATTTAGGAAATAGTTTCAGCTCAACATTAGTACAACAAGTAAGGAAATAACAGAGAATAAAACAATAGGAAAGTGCCTTAGGGTGTTCTTGGAGTTAGTCATTAAGGAGTTAGTGACAATTTTACCCTCTCCTAGAGGACTAAACGAAGACAGACATATTGAGGAGCCAGAACAGAACTTCCAGACAGAGGGACCAAGTTAATAAGATACTCTGATAGGGTAGATTCTACCCTGATTTCCTAATGATCTATGGATTTTTAAAAATACATATCAATTATTGTGTTCCATCCCAGAAACTTGATTTTATTGATTTAATTAGTATACAGGCAAGGATACTCTAATTTTACTTATTTCTTTATTTATATGGTACTGAGGAATTGAACCCAAGGCCTGATGCATGTTAGGCAAGCACTCTACCACTAAGCCACCTTCCCAGGCCCTAGACATCTGAGGAGATGTAAACTCATCAAAACCTGGGGCATTAATTCTTCCATTACTGGGCTACAGAGAGTAATCTCTGAATTCATGCATCAGAATTCTGGAAGAGGTGTGTTAACATCCAAAGGCTGATCTTCATCTCTGAGGCTTTGATTGAGTTGATCTAGGATCTGGCCTACAAATTTCCAATTGCAGCAGATTTCCAGTTGCAGCTGCTGCTGGTCTGGGTACTACATTTGAAATAAAACTCATTTGCGTGTTTCTGTGCAGAACCAGAAGGAGAGCTAAAGTGGCGATGAGAAGGAAAGCAGGAGCAAGTTAGACCTTCTGTTCAAGAGAAAAGGAAACACAGAGAGTACAACCAGTCCTAGAAATGATTGCGAGAGATCTGAAACTCAGAGGATCATTTTGGATGGCCAAGAAGAGGAGATACAAAGTTCAGACACAGATGGCAGAACAAATGGAAAACAGATGAGTAGACATATAAGATAAGCAAAATAAGAGATGAGTGAGGAAGGACAGAACTACAAAGAAGATGGGCAGGCACAGGAATTTCCGTGAGAGAGGAGCAACCAGAAAGACTATTCTGAGGACTGAACAGCCAGCTGGAGAGACACCGATACCAACAGATGGTGGTTCAGCAACAGGACTGGTAGACAGAGCTTTCATAGATAACAAAACCAGACAAGAAGACTTGTGCTTGGAATGAGAGAAAAGCTGAGCAGGTAGAGAGGGAAATCGGATGCAAACATGCAAGCCCTTGAGCTCTTATAGATCTGCCAACCTATTCTAGCAGCTTGCAGGGAATAGAAATCAGTGACCAAGGTTAGGTGAGATGACACTGGAAACAAGTGTGCTTTGTCTTTAAGATAGCTGAGGCTTAGTTTCATGTGACTGTAGTTATTCAAGGTGGTCACTGAATGACTGTGGTCATTTAAGTCTTACTGCTCACTAAAGAAGCCAATAGATGACACCTTACACAGAATGTCATTAGGAGGAGGAATTTAATATTCAAAGTAACACAAAATGGTAGAATCATTGTGATAGAGTTTATCCAGATTTAATGAACATCTTTGTAGGGTCAGAATCATTCATGATAGAGCAGAGTGTTGCAGGCAGTAAGTTGTAGACTTTCTAATTTCAGAGAAGATTATCCTTGTGTGTAATGTTCATCCACTGGATAGGAAATAGTGCTGAAAGGATTCAGCAAACAACAGAGTTTTGGGGAAATGAACATTGACAAGCCTAGAAGTCTATGTGTTCATTGTTTTATGGCTTCTTGCAGTGAAGAAACTTTTGGAGAACTTCCATGCAATCAAGTTCATAATGTGCCTCAAGTATGCTCTTGGTCCCTGGAAAGCTCAGTAAGACCCAAAGAACATGACTGTCATTTGAGGACGTGCCTAGTAGAAGTGTGCCTTTTTACACTTTTTCAACATCAAAAGAAATAGGAGAAATAATCAGGTGCAACATCTGAATAACCAAGTTCAAATCCTTTTACAACTTCTAATACAGGACATTTGTTAATCCTCACTCACTAAATCTTTCCTTAGCTCATTTGTCCTTTGAACCACTCAGTGGAAATAATACCCTTTCAATATTCCTTTGACATCTGAAGACTATTGAGGCCTCAAATTAGAGCCAGCAAAAGAACACAGGTGACTCTAAAACTTATGAAACTTTGGGTCCCTTTGAAAACAAGTTTGGTCACTTATAAAATGAAGACACTATTCTAGCTTGAATGTCTGTTGATTTAAGGGAGCATCTCCCTATGAACTTCTTTGTAAGTTTTACAATGCAGATATTAGTAGAAAACTATGTCTGAAAGAGATCCTCACAGTCTTCTGTTGCTACTATGTAGAAGAGGTGGAAGATGGTATCTGTGGTTATGGGCTTTTTAAATTAAAAATGAGCTAAGATGTTTTCTAATACAATGCTATGTCCTGAGAATAATGAAGAAAAGGACAAACTGCCATACAGGAGGTTTTTAGCATTTAAAAATCCAACCGGTAATGGGATAAGCAATTGTTTCTATGTGAGACCTGCAATTAAAATTTAAGAGTATTGCAAATGAAAAATAATATTTACATATGAATGCAACAGTCAGTGAAATGACGTTGAATCTTTAATACATGTGAAAAGCTTGACTATTAGATATGAAAATACAAGTATGTCTCGTATTTTCCTAACAAGTGCGCTTTATGATGTGAGAACATGTTGTCAAGTACATCTTAACGAAAATGAACTAAGCTTTTGAGTGTAAGTTTTATTTAAATGAAGTCATAGTCTCTTTTCTTGATATACATCTCCTTCCATAAAGCCTAGAAATTGAGTTTTTATATATTTCACATATAAACCAGAAAATGTATTCAAAGGAGGATTTGAGAATCCCCATATCTTGCTGCCATAGTTAAAGAAAAATGATATAGTTTCTTGTTCTTACATTTTGAAAAATATCTGCAGAATTGGAAACTACTTTGCTAAGTATTTATTAACATGTTAGAGGCTACATAGGGTAGTCTGATATATTTATTATAAACTTCATTATGATGATAGCCTCAGTTGTTGTATCTTTCTTCAGGTTGTTTTCTTCTATTTGAAATTGTTGTCTCTCTTTAAACTTACACAAGTGGAGCCTGAGTCAAATACTGAAGTTTGTTTTCACTCAGATTTCTAGAGCAATTATTATCTATTCTCCCTACTAAGATACTATTAAGAGAATAGAACTTGGTTGTTTCCCCCTCAGTAGAACACATTAGTAACAGAGAATCTTTAAGTAAATCTCTGACACGTAAAACAGTGACGTGTTTAGCAGGTCTTACATGCTGGGATTCATTACACCTGGCTTGGAACACTTGAACTCCTAGAATTCTCCAAAGCTTAACTTGAAAACCACGAAAGAAACTGTAAACCTCAATTTCTACAGAAGTAAGATAACTAATATCAAAGAAGAAAATGTATTGATGTAAACGAGGAATTTATAAAGTTAAAGAGGACTGCAACATCTTACACTACTCTGCTGATGTAAGGTAGAAACTAAAGGCCTGATCTTTGAAGATCATAAAATCAGTCTGGAGTAGGCAGACTTCCAGATTGTCTTTAAGTCTTTGAACTTTTGAATGTGGGCAATAAAATTATATACGCTTTCTAAAACAATGAACGGGCCAAACAGAGCTCAACTGCTAGTCAAATCTAGCCTGCATCCTTGTATATAAATGCAAGGTAGCAAAGGATTCTGTTTGATATTTATGATTTTATCTTCAGTGCCAAACACCATCTCTGGAGCAGAGCAGGTATCCAAATTTGTAAATGAACGGATAAGTGATGAATGGGTGTATTAAAGAGACCATTGTCATGATGTCTGCGATTATTTCACTATTTCCTGAATTAGTAAAAGCAGGAACACCTGCTTAGAAGATAGAAGACAGGAGTCATGGTCTAAATCTATTACTGTCTGTGGAGTTTTAGACAATTTACCTCTTAAATCTTTTGTTTCCTCATCTATAGAAAGCTGAGACTGGATTACAGTGTTGTTTGTTTTTAAATGTTGTTTCAAGGAGTCGGCAGTGCTCTGGAGATGATTCAAGTGGCTTCTAAAAAGATGAGATGTGATTCTGTTAAGGAGTGGAGAATCATCAGGACTAACGGACTGAGAGGAAGATTTGATTTCTTTTTTGGTTTTTTGTTTTTGGTTAAATGCTAACGGTTGACTTTAAACATCACGACTCATCTGGTTTTTTGTTTGTTTGTTTGTTTGTTTCTCAGAACACCATTGAAATAATGAGCATCTATGTTAAGGTATAAAAACAAAGATACTGAGAGAACAAGGAACACTCCAAAGGAATAAAGAAGTTTATGATAAGTTAGTAGACCCAAGAATTTTTCCTTCTAAGCCAGCCTGTTGTTTCTTCAGCAAGTCCTATAGGACTTTGTCTCTTCAGACTACAGACTATGTATCTATGCAAAACTCTTAAAATTCATTTACAAAGAATCTATTTGTTTTTTTTAATAACTAAGTCAAAACCCAACAAAATAAGTACTGATAAATGGATACTTGCAAGGGATGAGGGCAAGAAGAAAGGGGTAGACAATGAAGGGGGAAAGTAGGGGAGAATGCAATCAAGAATTTGTTGTATATTTGAGAAATGCCAGGAAAGGGGTGGTTTGGAGAGAGGATGAGATTGCTGAAGTGGGTGACACAAATTAAGATGCATTGTATTTGTATCCTATGTTGTTAAATGACATCTCCCTTGTACAACTCCTTAAAGATAATTTTTAAATAAAAATAATAGAAGGCAATAATACATTTGAGCAAAATGTTCTGACGATGAATCATATTTTAATTCCCTAGACTACATGAAAGTCTCCAGGAGTTACTATTCTGTGGTCATATTTTATGCAGTATGCTGGTTTGTAGACCATAGTGGGCATTATTCATTTCTTCAAGTAAGCACACAGCTGTGAATTCTAAGTGCTTCTTGGCAAGATCACATTCTCCAAGTAGTTTTATTTATAAAAAGCCGAAATGGCGTCTGAGGAAGGAAATGTAGCCTCCCTTCTGGTTATGAGTTCTACCAAATGCCATGCTCTTCACGTCCATTGCCATGGCTGGCATTTCTGAAACATCTGTAAGCCCCTGGTACCCAAGGTATTTGTTATTGCAGTTCCCTAGTTTGCATTTTGAGGCCAAGACAAAGTATGGCTGAAGAACCATTTCTGGTGAGATCAGCAATAACCAAACAGAAGAGGTGTCACTTTAGGAAACAGCTAAGTGGTGCTCACTCATCAGGGCCTTTCAGTTGCTTTCACAGTTTCAAATCCAGTGGCAAGAACTGGGCTTCTTGGAGCTAGCATTTCAGCGACACACTTTTTAATTCATTTCACACAACTCTTATTAGATTTGTAAGGAGATACACATTGTATAAGCACTCCATGGTCACTTGAGAGGAAGTTATGTGACTCATTTAACAGACAATTACCTGCTTAAATTTTTTTTAAAGAGGCAAATATCCTGTGTCTTACAGTGGCTTGCATTGCATGACAAGAACCAAATGCTTAAGGCTGTTAAAGAGTTCTGAGCTCCCATGGAATTTGCTGAGCATCGATGAGCCAAAAATAGATGCGTAATGGAATTCTATATTTGTAGCGTTTTATTTCATATCATGATATCTTCACTATGGTGGTCATTACACAGATCGATGCAAATAATTCATATAGTCACATCATGTGCATTGCTCACACACACACACACACACACACACACACACAGAAGAATTCAACTAATTAAATCTGAATAAGGGTGTTGATTGTTTCAGTTTCAGTATTCTGGTTCTGATATTGCATTGCATTAAAAAAAATCTAAAATCTTCCCATGAAGGAAAACTGGATAAATGGTATCCTATTTACTTGAATTATAATTGACAACTGCACATGAATCTGTAATTCTCAAAATAAAATGTTTCATAGATACTGATGCCCGATGATGGCATCTTGTCCTTTACTTGGCTGGTGAGTGTCACCAGATCTACCTGATGGCTTCTTTTATTCATCATACTTATTCATACCATGAGATAAAGATGTGGACATGGAGGCTCCACTTAGAATTGGTTTCAAAAGGCTAATGTACTTCAAGATGTCATTACTAGTATGGGTTAAAATGTGATTCTGTTTCCTTCTCCTCCTCTTCCTCCTCCTCCTCGTTGCCTTCTTTTTCCTCCTCCTCCTCCTCCTCCTCCTCCTCCTCCTCCTCCTCTTCTTCTTCTTCTTCTTCTTCTTCTTCTTCTTCTTCTTCTTCTTCTTCTTCTTCTTCTTCTTCTTCTTCTTCTTCTTCTTCTTCTTCT
>NW_012267217.1:54386429-54399542 GCF_000151885.1 Dipodomys ordii
TCTTCTTCTTCTTCTTCTTCTTCTTCTTCTTCTTCTTCTTCTTCTTCTTCTTCTTCTTCTTCTTCTTCTTCTTCTTCTTCTTCTTTTCCTTCTCCTTCCCCTTCTCCTTTTCTCTTCCTCTTCCTCTTCTTCTTCTCCTTCTCCTCCTTTTCTCTTCCTCTTCCTCTTTTTCTTTCTCTTCCTCTTCTTCTTCCTCTTCCTCTCCTCATACATCACTTAGGAATCACATACAATCACTTAGAAGAGCCCCCTTACTTTATCTCCTAATAGTGCACAATGGTGTACTGGGGTTTTTGCTTAACTCTGCCTGAGGTTGGTGATGGAAGTGAGAACCCAGGCAGATGGGTCTTTGGACTTTTCCCTCCAAAAGCCCCTGCTGTGATTTCTATTCATGCCCTTGGCCATGTAACTTTGTTCACCTCTCTCTGTCAATAGGGGCTTTGTTCTTACGTCTTGACTCTGGGTTTGGCATTGTAACATGGCAACAGGTTGTTAATAGACATGAACAAGCCAAGAATTGAAAAATCGTTGTGTGGTCGAACTAGTTTTCTTGAACTTAGGCCATACCAGGACCAGAAGGTGGCCAGATGAATCCACTTATTCTTGCATTTAAAAAAAAGAGAGAGAAATATAGCATCAAGCTGCCCAGCTAAACTGCTCCAGCTAAGCTTAACCTGAACTGAGTCCCTGGCTACGCTGCAGACTCCCGAGGAAGAGCAAGGCCCCATGGTCCTGTGGGTCTATCATAATCACTACTCAGCACTTGGAAAGCACTATGATGGTGTGAAGGACCTATTGGATTTCAGGCAGGCAGATTGCAGCTGGAAGACTGAGCTGGAGGAGAAGTGAAGGTAAGGTGGGGTGGGGAAGGCATGTGTGTGTTAATACTTTAGATTCACTGGAATTAGAACACCAACCGACACCTTAGATGTCTACTTAGATGATGGAGTGAAGCTGAGCTGGCCTGTCTGGGACACAGGAGGTTGGAACCAGCGAGAGGCTGGAAAAGTTGTGTTAGCCCAAGGTAAGCAGGAAGCCTTAGCTTCTATTTAAATTAGAAGCAGGCATTATTTTGCTATTTCCATAAAAATGCATATAGCAAATATATTAGACTTTTGTAAGCTGTATAATCTCTGCCATAAGTATCCAACATGTCCATTATAACATAAAAGCAATTATATGGAAAAGCTGTAAGCAAAGAGTCTGTTCATATTTTAGTAAAGCTTTATTTTAAAAATTAGACAGTGGGGGCTGGGAAGGTGACTCAGTGGTGGAGTGCTTGCCTTGAATGCATGAGGCCCTGGGTTCAATTCCTCAGTACCATATAAGCAGAAAAAGCTGTAAGTGGTGCTGTGGCTCAAGTGGTAGAGCACTAGAGTTGAGCTGAAGAGCTGAGGGACAGTGCCCAGACCAGAGTTCAGGCCCCATGACCGACAATAAATAAAAAAATAAAATTAGTGTCTGGAATTGCCTTGCTTACTACTGTTCTAAAATCTCACTACTTTGTTGTGTTGTTGAATACAATATTTAAAATGAAGTCTCTGGAAAACAGGATGAAAACAACAAAAGGCATGGTATGTATGCCCCAAGATTTTCTACTTGAGCCATTACTAAGCTATTCTGGAGCATTCCTCCTAGTTTGGAAATTTCATATATCATTAATCCAGGCAGTTATTGTCAATACATAAAGAAAAATAACAAAAATAGGTTTTAAATCTCAGCCCAAAGGTTTCTGTCTTTTACCATTGTTAAGGAAATATCACAACTTTTAACAAGTTTATGAATTTAAGGAGAAATCTTTCTAATAATGAAGTGAAGGCAACTGTTGAATACTAAAAAGATTAATAACAATAATAATAGACTTGAACTTATAAAAATTAAAGTGATGGTGTTCTGAAGCATTTGTTTTCTTCATGCACATATTTGTGTTTGAAAGTGTAGGACTTGGATTGGAGTGCAGTAGGGGAAAAGAAAACCCACATTAAGGAACACCTAGTCTAGCTAAGCCCTAGAGACCATAGCAGTAAGAAGAAGAAATCTGGGGGGATGGAGTGGAAGGTGGTCTTTTGTAAAATATGATGAGTTCCTTGGTATGATACTTTTTGAGCTGAGCTATTTAATGCATCTGTGGACAATGAGACTTGAGAATGAGACAGGTCAGATGAAAATTCAGGGCCTACTTCCCTAGACTCCTGTTAAGTAAATGCAGTCTTCCCCCGCTCCTCCTTCCAGAACGGTGACTGTGATGGCTTCACATAGAAAGCTGGGGTTTAAAAATTGCAAGCTATTTCCAAAAAAACTGTGTCAAAATGGAAACAGGATTTCTTCCCAACTGTCCAGTTCATCTGCTATGCATTATTAACCATACATATTGGTAGCTTCATTGGACTGAGTCTAAGTCATCAAGCTACTGCCAAGGTGATTTCATTGCACAATCAATACCAAGGCACCAGAGCTTCTAGCCAACACCTCTTAGCTATGGAGAGCCCAAATGTGTTGCAGCTGGCAAAACCAATAAGATGTGACACTGCCTTCTGGAGAAACAATAGGATTTCTACTTTGCAGCCATCCTTGATGGGGCTCTCATCTCTTGGTAATGGCTTGTGAACAGCTTGAACTCCTCAGGCAATTCTTGTATAATCTCTCCTGCCACACTGCCATAAAGATGGCTGGACTGGAAACTTGCAATTTATCACATGTGTTGATCAGTCTGACAAGAAGGCTGGGCAGCACAGACACTTGGGAAGAGGTAGCAGTGCCGGGTTAATCTGGCATTGGCAGGTGGCTCCGACATTAGCAGTGAAGACTTATTTAAATGTCATCAACTTGGAAAACCTAAGCAAAAGTTTGGGGACCAGCATGTGTGCTGAAATAATTGGCTATGTTATTCTTGGGTAAAAGCCCCAAAGGTTTGAAAATAGTGAAAAAATAGGGCTACAACTTTTGAATGAATTAATGTAGCTGTTTTATTTCCTGCAATATCAGAAAGAGGTTTTGAAACATAAAGTACCATTGTACTTCTAAGGAGTAATTAACATCCTTTGGTAGATGGGAAAGCTGTGACCTAATTTACGTCTTAACTAACCTCTAACTAACTGAAACACAGGAATTCTGGGAGTGAGTGGTACCGGAAGGGTGCTCATTGACAGTCCTGTCTATTTCTATTCTGTGTTTGACAGTCACTCATGCCCCATGCACAGATTTGGGAATGGGAAGAGGAGCAGGGACCTCTCCGGTCTGTTTTCTGTTTCACTCCTAACTTTCCTGTCCAAAATGGCTGATAGACCAATAACAAGTGAAACTGTACTTCACAATGGCAATGCTTCATAAATTACCATGCCCGGCCTTTTTCTGCTAAGTCTCAAACATGTACTACGTCTTAAAACTATGGCAAACCTGGAACTGGAGCTGTGGCTCAAAGTGGTAGAGTACCAGCCTTGAGCAGAGCCTGGACAGAGCCAAAGCTCTTTGTTCAAGGTATATCAATCCTTATCCATGTCCCTGATTTAGTTTTTGTTGTTTGATTTTGTGTTTGTGTGTGTGTGTGTGCACGCATGTGCGCACACACATGCACACACATGCATGCGCGCGCATGCACGTGCTAGTACTGGAGCTTGAATTCAAAACCTTTGCTCTCTTTGTGGTTTTCTTTTTTTCATTCAAGGATTGCCTTCTATTACTTGAGCCACACCTCCATCTCTGATTATTTTTACTGGAAATTAATCAGCAAAGTCTCAAACATTTCTGCCCAGACTGGCTTTGAATGGTGAACGTCTGATCTCAGCCACTAGGTTGCACGGATTACAGGCATGAGCCACCAGTGCCTGGCATGCCCATGGTTTTTATGACAATTTAATAAGATATAAAAGGCCTCCACAGAAAGACAAAAAAATTGCAATCCCATGAATGTAAAGACTTGAAATTCTCAGGCAGATTTGGGAGAGATCACCTGAAGAAAAAAATTCTTGATGATCTCCCAACTTCCTCTAAATTCTTCTTTTTGAGAGAGGGGACAAAGAAGAGAAAAACAGTTCGGTGCCATGAGACCAGGAGATAGGGGAGGAAGAAGTATAGGGTGAAGATCATGCCTATGTAAAGCTTCAAGAAGAGACTTTGCAAGGGGAAAGCTGGATTTTATTTGCTTAAAAGTAAAAGTAGGGGCTGGGAAGGTGGCTCAGTGGTAGAGTGCTTGCCTTGCATGCATGAGGCCCTGGGTTCGATTCCTCAGCACCACACAAGCAAAAAGAAAAAAGCCGGAAGTGGCTCTGTGGCTCAAGTGGTAGAGCGCTAACCTTGAGCTGAAGAGCTGAAGCACAGCACCCAGGCCCAAAGTTCAGGCCTCACGACCGGACCCCCCCCCAAAAAAATAGTAAAAGTAAATATAATTCTTGTGTACCTCAGAAACTTACAGTTTGTTTAGCTATTAAAACATCTGTTTATAGAAGAAAATGATGAAATGTGTAAAGTACCACTGCTAATTACATTTTTGCCATATCCCTTTCATTTTCATTTCTGATTGGGAGCTCAGAATTTCTTTAAATATTATATTACTGTAATTATGTATTAACATTTGAGGTGCCTGTACTGGGGCTTGAACTTAGAGCCTCTTGCTCTCACTTGGCTTTCTCACTCAAGGTTGGCAATCTACCATTTCTGGCTTTTTGGTAGTTAATTAGAGATAAAGAGTCTCATGGACTTTTCTGATATGTTGACTCTGTACTGTGTGCTTCTCAGATTTCAGCCTCTTGAGTAGTTTAAGATTACTGGAGTGAGCTATCAGGACCCAGGACTTTCTACATTCATTCATGAAAACTTTTACATCTTCTCCTGAAGATGTAAAGTGAGCTTGGATGAAATACAATAAATAATTATTATGAAATACTCTAACTAACCAATAACATTGCTAAATTGAACTTCAGTATCTAACATAACCCAATAGGTGAGCTATAAGAATCCAACTTTTCTTCTGTATGCCATCTGGTAAATCATATTTTTAGTGATGGAGTGAGTCTTATAGACTCACTGAAGGCTATACAACCTACATTAGCATGCTTCTGTGTCTCTGCGGGAATTGTACATAGGACATCCCTTTTGGGAGACATTGATGTACGGTGGCCTGGAAAGAACAGTCACTTCTTCTTAATGAAGCTCATTGCCTTGAAATTCGCAGTAAAAAAAATCATGTAAACTTTAAAATGCCAAATATTTACATGGTTCTCTGTTATCATATGGTCATCTCTCCTCTCTCTAAAATGTGGTAACTGCGCATCTTGACACAGTTGTAAACACTGTGTACATATGGTTTTGTGTTTTTACTCTCTTTACCTAACATATCACATGCTTGGTTCCATAATGGAATACACAAGACAGTTTTAGAGCCCACAGACGGCTCAACATATTGATGTATTTAGTGAATATTTTTAATACTTCTCTCTGTTCTGAAGCTAATATCTTAACAGCTGCCAATTGGAAGTAATTTTTAACAGAATTAAATATGTATGTAGCTCTTTCTCAGGACACACAAGGCTGAAATTTGCAGGATGTGTTGTTTATCCTAATCACTAAGAAGAGTCATTGATCTTGGGCACCATCAGTATAATTCTGGACTTGCAGCCCTATTGTACCTTCCTGATGATGGCAGAATGGTTTTGACCTTTTACATGTGTTCTTGGAGGGATTTTTTTGTCCCTTTCCTTTTTACTCACATATGGCTCTCCGTCTGCTGCACACTGAACAGACTTAGTATCACTGCCTGTCCCCCCACTGCCTGACGAGATTTCTGAATTTGGGTATTTCATTCCTTGGTGTGGTCTTAACCTCCCTTGTACTCCAGACATTGTTTTCCTGATGTGGGGAAGGAGCTCTCTTTCCACTATTGATGAATTCATGTCATTCATTCTCAGCATAGGACATGATTCTCTCCCTACACTCATGTACTCATTCATTCATGCAACAGTAAGGAGCACTTCCTGTCACGTATGTTTCAGTCTCTCCTATGTGGAACTTAGTTTTCTGGTTTTCTCCGATTGCTTCACATTAGTAGGATTGCTTTCTTTGGCCTGACTTAATTTTTTACAATTTACTATTTCCCCCGTCTACATTGGGACGCTCCTGAACACAATCAATTTCTTGAGGATTGATAATACCCGCACCACTGACACCCAGTCATTCTGTCTAGACCATCATAGTACATTCTCCCAGAACAGTGAAATCTTTCCTCACCCAACATGCATTGTAAGGCTAAGATGTCTTCTGTACTTACTCTCAGCCGTGTCCATCACATCGATTGGCTCCTTCATTTAGACTGTTAATAACAAGGGACTATGGAGACACAGAATAAGACTGTTTTGAAGTACATTACCTATGTATGAATCCTCATACCATGACTTGGAATGGTTCTCAACAAGGAGCTGTAGCACCTTAGATTGGAACAGGAGAGTCTTCAAGGCCAAGAATCATGTTGGTCTAAGCTACACACGTCACAATTACTGGGCAAGACTTTTTGTTTGTTTGTTTTTGGTTGGTCATGGGGTTTGAACTCAGGGCCTGGGCAATGTCCCTGAGCTTTGACGCTCAGGGCTAGCACTCTACCATGCTGAGCTGAAGCACCACTTTCAGTATCCTGGTGGTTAATTCAAGATAAGAGTCTCATGGACTTTCCTGTCTAGGCTGGCTTCAAACTACAATTCTCAGATCTCAGCCTCCTGAGTAGCTAGGATTACACACGTGAGCCACTGGTACCCACCTCAAAAAAGTTAGATCTTAATTAGAGGAGAGTGGATAACATTTCCAGTTGTCCAATCATTTGTAAACAGAGTACTGTTTACAATGCTCAATAAGAAATCTACTCATTACTGTACCTATGTAACTGTAACCCCTCTTTACAGTATCTACACAATAAAAATATTTTAAAAAATAATGAAAACAAGGCTTTATTTGAGATTTCCTCTGTAGCTCCAAAAGCATCTCTCTTGAATTGTGATAGAAGTAGAAGTATAGCACACATATTAAAAGGATATTCTTCAGAGATTGTGAAAATGGGTTCAATTTATATGAAATGATAGAAAAATGAAACCATCCAAATATCTGTATTCATTCTTGTCTGCAGCCTAAAATTCCACAGCTTAATAGGAAAGTTACAAATGAGCTACTAGAGAGAAGAGAAGAAAATCTTCAGGCATATAGAGTGAGTCTATTCTTTATTGTTGCTCTGATAAAATTATAATCTATCAAGAAAAATTACCCTCATCACAAATTCTGACAATTCACACTAACCAGTGATGAGACAGGAATGACTATGGGCAATGTTAAAGGATTTGCTTTAAATACTTGCAGCATTACAGTGTGATATATAAACAGAAAATGCCAAGGACTTAGCAAACATTTATGAATTGTGAATTGTACCAAATAGCACATATTCTTAAAAACACTGAAGAAACATGAAGAAATTTCATTAGCTAATAAATGTCTCTCTACATATGCCAACATGTATCTCATTCCACCTTTTATGTTGTAACAAAACTAGAATATATCCATGGTAACATCTGGAAAAATAGTTCTGTATGGAACATTGTTTTATCATTTATCTCATATATTTTATTTTGTACATAGATTTGTGTCATTAGATAATTGCATTTCTGTGAAAATTATATGCCTACAAACAGGTACTCACTAAAATTTTCAAAAAAGGGATTTCAAATATAGGAAAAAATGATATTAAAATAAGATGATCACATTTTATTGAAATTATTAGGAAAGGAAATGTAATTGTAGCAGGAAATGTAATATGATCATTTAAATATTCTACTAATCCAACAGTCTACAGAAAAAGGAAATGTATGCCATTAGTATTTATTTTTTATTTGTTAAAAAAAGCAGTAAAAGATTAACTGGTCTTCATAATTGAAACAGGAATTCTTTGAATAGTACATTATATAAAAATGTTGATCTCATTCCTGTAATCCGAGCTACTCAGGATACTGAGATCTAAGGATCACAGTACAAATCCAGCCTGGCCAGGAAAGTCCCTGAGATATTTGTATCCATTTAACCCAAGCAAACAAATAAACAAACAAACCGGAAGTGGTGCTGTTGGTCAAAGTAGTAGAGTGCTAGCCTTGACAAAAAAGCTCAGGGACCACCATCAAGCCCTGAGTTCAAGGTTCATGATCAAAACAACCTACCAAACAAAAAAAATGTTGATATTAATGATGCTAAATATTTTTAGCATCATTAAGACCCAGAAGAAAGCATATTAATGAACTCTACAGAAACACATGTCTCTTCTAGTCACCATGTTCTTTCTGTACCAGTGAACTGATTTGACAGCCAGTGTTGCCTGTCTTTGTGGAAATACTCTTCTGAAAATGCTTTGAGAGAGTCATGTAGCAACATCTGGTCACCTGGTGAATGCTTTTCTTAGTACTCAATTCTGTAATTTTTTCTCTTGTACATATCAAACCCTTTTCCCACAGAGAATTCGGTAGATATGTAATTATGGTTGCATTGTAAAATTTGTGATATTTGAATTTCAAGGTGTGACTCCCCAATGAAATGGAAGAATCTTCCTTTTGTTATTCCATCTTGAAGAAAGAGAAAGAGTGTCTGAGGAAGGGGATGAGTGCCCTTCCCAGGACAATTGTCCTCTTATCCCCAGAATATCAATTAGGAGGTAGTTAAGCCAGAGATGAGAAGACTGCCAAGTATTTTCCTTGTCTCCTCTAATTAAAATGCTCAGAAAAAAGATGTCTAAATATATTTCCTAAAGATGCCCCTCTGTAATAATTTCTAAGGTATGTGCTTGAAGGATAAAAGTTGGAGTAGAAAAAAAAATCCTGAACTGTTCCTAGCAAAATTTATCAGCTAGAGAGACTTGGTTTTATTATTAGAAACACAGTATCAAACAGTCTAACTTGGTCAACAATTATTTAAGGACTGTGGACAATGGTGTGAGGTTTAAAGTATGTGTATTGAAGGGTACTGAGCCAAGATTCCACACACTTGTGATGTCCTTTATGATTTTTTATGATCATCATCACATCATTTAATCTCTAAAGTCAGTTTCCTCATCTATACATTTCTTTTCTTTCCTTAAGGGCTGGTATAATAATTACTTTAGATAATACATATGCAGTGTTTTATACCATGACTTAAATGTGGTGATTGCTCCAAAAATATTAATGATTGTCAACACCACCTGTTCCTGTTACAATTGTTATCTTTTTTCATATCCTTGCTCAAAACCACAGTGAAAATGTAAGCATGAAAAACTTTGTGAAAGTAGAAGGATATATAAAAATTAGCATAAATATTTCCTTTTCAAAGAGCTTTGCATAAAGATCATCTGCTAATGAGTGTGGGAAAATAGAAGTGAATTTTTAAAGATTTATGTAGACTTGAGGTTATTTTCAGGTCCTTTGACAGAAACAATGAGAACATTTAAATTTTTTTATCTTGAAAACTCCATTAAATCAAATGCTTTGAAATATTTTATTTAAAAAATGCTAATTTGGAGATTTAAAAAAAGAATGAGATCTAAAAGCTATCAGATGGCAGACCAAAAGAAAACTAGACATAGTTGTCAGAAAAAACAAATTGCATATTCTGTCCTTCATTTTCATGTATTTTTGGTTAAGTTTCCATAGAATTTTATCTTTGATGAGGCAAATGGACTACAGTGATATCTAAAAAATAAGAAAATATGCTAGATAATTAACTCTAAAAAGTAAAATACCTTTCTGTAATAAAATATTTATGTGAGAAAGGGTTTTTTAAGTCAGAAAATTACCTGTATTAGAAACACTTGGGGACATTTGTGTAAAAAAGTAGACTCATAAATTTGAAATGAGGTCCACTCGATCATGATATTGTACCAATAACAAATATTTTCTAAATTATATTTTGTTATCTTTGAGTAGTATACAAAGGGTACAAGTCAACATGTCAGTTTATGAGTGCAATAACACCCCTTCATTGTCCTCCGCTGATCCCCCAGCTATCCCCTTGAATAGCATGTGTTTTAAAGGTGTTCTTGTATTGTTTGAAAACCAGTCTTGCAAATGTTGCAAAGATATGTGATCTCTTGGGTTATTTTTAGTGGAAGGCACTTTCTGTGCTAGTATTATTTTGAATGAAAGAGCATTTGTGTTCTTGTTCTGAGTTTTGGCTATTACCACACCGGTGAATATTCTCTTCACTTTGGGCATCATCATTTCTGTATGAATAATCATCACCTCAATGATTAAGTGCAATAATCTATAGACACAAGGCACTGTATCTGGCACTATGTCTTGGTGGTTGTTTTCTAACCCATTTGTGCATTCATTTCTAACTCTAAAAACTCATATTAATGTATTAAAATATGTCTATTTACTCAGTCTTCATAGTATATAAAAGCAGGCAGAGTGAGACACAGAGAGCATGCATTATCCAATCAAACATTAAAATAGTTCTCAAAGAATTGAATGGGGGAAATGTATAATTTTTAACATGTTCTGTATAGTCTGGGTCTCATTTTACATTTGATCTATTTGTGTAAATTTGAATGTGCATTCTGTGAAATCAGGGGATAATGTTTGCAAATATCATTAAGGGGAATCATTGAAAAAAGAGATAGTAAAGTTCTGAAAGATAATAGAAAAAATACATATTTAAATGGCCTAATAAAGTGTAAACTTCAAACCTATCATTTCACACATTGTCAGCTGGGCATAAATTTAATATATCACCAACTATATATAGTTAAAGTTTCTGCCAAATCTCTTTAATTTCTTTGCAATGGAAACCATAAATGAAGAGAAGTGTGTATGTCTGTATGTCTGTGTGTGAAATGTTATAAATTCTTCTTTGCAATAAATTAAGTCTACTTGAAATTCTCTGCTTTGCTAAAGAAAACTTACTTAAAAAATAATTGAATATAAAACCAAAAATATTCTCATTAAATGAGAGAAGTGTTTGCTTGTCACTAGTTTTGACAAAGATCATTATAGCAAAGTGTCTATCATGGCCTTCTTTAAAATTGATAGCATGGTTTACCCAAATGATCACAAACAAGGCTATACTAAAGTGACCAGCACAACTATATTTATCACAGCATTTTTCACCATTGCTAAAATATCAGATGCCCCTCAGTAGATGAATGGATCAAGAAAATGTGATATATGTATGTGTATATATATATATATGTATATATATATACATACATACATACAATGGAATTCTATGCCTCCATCAGAAAGAATGACATTTTCCCATTTGTTAGGAAGTGGAAAGACTTGGAAAAAATTATATTAAGTGAAGTAATCCAGGCCCAAAGAAACATAAGTCCCATAGTTTCCCTTATTTGCAATAACTAATATGTGTCTAGGACAAACAGAAAAGATCTAAAGCTATGTACATATGATCAAATAAGATGATAAGAGAAATGAACCCCAAGATAGGGACACAAGTGGTTCTCTTTCTTGCTATTGTTTTTAACATACTTATAATGCACTGTGTGATTTTTTTTGTTTCTTTTGTTTGTATTTCCACCCCTATTTTCTCTGTATTAGATTCTGGTGCCCTGCATCTTGTATATACATTTTTCTAATTTGGGGAGGGAAAGGGAAATAACAAAATGCTTAATAAGGATAAAGGTTGACCCATTGTAACAATGAGATATATGTTAAAAACAAACTTTACAACTTGGGGGGTAGAGGGAGGAGGTGGGGAGGTGGGGAGGGAAAGGATGGTAGGGGAAAAACAAAGGAGGAGGTAACAAGGCTCGATAGGAAATGTACTCATTACCTTACTCATGTAACAGATATAAAAAATTGATAGCATGGTAAAACAAAGGAAAAGGCCCAAAACCACACACACACACACACACACACACACACACACACACACACACACACACACACCTTACTACTACGGAATATTTACTTTTTAAGAAAAACAAAGGGAAGGTTTTCAGGTAATATTTTTTTGGTGGGGGGGGTCAGTCCTGGGTCTTGAACTCTGGGCCTGGGCACTGTCCCTCAGCTCTTCAGCTCAAAGCTAGCACTCTACCACTTGAACCACAGTGCCACTTCTGGTTTTCTGGTGGTCTCGTGGATTTTCCCAGGGGGGGCTGCTTTGAACCATGATCTTCAGATCTCAGCCTCTTGAGTAGCTAAGATTATGGGCATGAGCCAGGGGAACCTGGCATAGCTTTCTTTTATACAAGTGATCATCCAAGAGTTGTTTTTGTTACTAACATTTCTTTACTTCTCTATTTCCTAATGTTACTTTCTGGCCAGTGAATAGGCATTTTTGGGTTTCCAGTCTGAAATCAGAGCTATAGAAATCCTTGTGTGTGGCTTCATCAAGGATTTGTCAATAATTTCATCCCAAGGTCCCAGACCTACATTTGTAGTTTTCTGATATATCCAAAGCCATGCAACCAACAATTTGATTTTTGACATATTTATTGTATTGTCAGCAAAACAGAAATTAGCAGCAAATGGCTATACTTTCTCATTTCTGTTCCCAGTCTTTCTGCACATTTTAATGTCTTTTTGTGTCCAGGGTCTTATTATCACCATCACCACCATCACCACTGGATCCATTTATTTAGCTAACACTGTTTTAACTTCTAAAGGTGTTTTCTACCCTACCTTACAGTCACTCAGTAGCTCTGGTATTGACTAAATGTACAGTCATTCTTTAAAAGAGATTAAGCCTAAACTCAACATATCGGGGGAAATAAGGTATGTAGCATCAAGATTTCTTTTTCTAAAAAGAGTTTTCTTAGTGGAATGTGGCATAAAAGAGCTTATTCTGTCTTTTCTATGACATTAATCTAAAGAGTTTCCCCACTACATTGATGTATGTGATGCCTGTGGTAGAAAAATACCTCCCAGGGCCTTTGTATGGGAGTGCTTTTTCACCAAAAGGATTGGTGATGTCAGGACACTCTGTCAGAACTTTGTGATGCTTCAAAACTGGAGACCATTTAGTCTTCAGTGATAGATGTGAGCGCTCTTACAGTGTTTCTTGGTTATCCCATTTCTCTCCACCCCTGCTGCCCATTTCCTTTCTTGGTGGTCACCTTCTTCCCTGCCTCAAATATTTCTTCCATAGCTTTGCTTCTAG
>NW_012267217.1:54401677-54771415 GCF_000151885.1 Dipodomys ordii
TGCTGCCCATTTCCTTTCTTGGTGGTCACCTTCTTCCCTGCCTCAAATATTTCTTCCATAGCTTTGCTTCTAGGAAGTCAGAAGGAGTCTTCATCTGGCTTCTGATTGCCAACTGGAGCTACTAAATTCTGGAATCTATTACCTCACTCTGCTGATTAATTTAACTCCAAAATCTTCCACGCATCTGGCTCTCCACTCACCATGACGTCCAAATTCTACACCAAAAGTCTCTCCCCAATGACCTGCCTTTGAATTTCACATATCCCTGGAATGTGGAATTGTGGCATATTTTTACAGGATTTAATTGTTCTTTACTGTATTGTTCAGGAAGAGAGATGGAGGGAATGAAGGAGTATTAAGCACCGAGGGTCTACTAAATGCAAGATATAATATTGGGACCATGTAAACAGTTTTATCATGAATGAAATAAACTACCTCCATATCTCACAGTCTTTCAGCTTCTGGGCTCTGAATTCAGACCTAAGGGTATTGCACTTGGCAGCCTTATCTTTCTGTACAAGTTATCTAGCATTTCAGTTAGTTCATCTGTGTGGTAGAAATAATAACCCCTGACCCAAAGATTTCCTGTGAAATCACACAGGCATCCAGGCTCCAATAACTACTACTACTTAGGCTATTGCTGTCATTCTTACATGTGTGTGTGTGTGTGTGTATACATATACATCTATTACATATATATGTAATTATATATATATATATATATAATTAGAAATTAGTTCTCCACCGCTCAAGTAAAGAGAAAAAATGCACTTTGGCATCTGTTGTAGCATGTAAACACTGCTTGCAACATGGAGGACAATGGGTAAGCCAAAGATAAGCACCTCACATACAACCTTCATAGAATGACAGGTTTACTAAGCCCTTTTGGGAAGGAGGTGGGAGCCATCATCACAAGCTACAAGGTTCATACACAAGGTATTCTTTCTTTCTTGCAGGGACCTGTAGGCAGAGAAAAATCCCGTTATGTCTTCCACCACATCATGCAAAACTATGACGATATATTCATTGTTTCCCATTATTAATATAGCATGAAGGATAATTCAAGCTAATAAACAAAAGTACCCACATCCCAAAACTTGGTCCAGAAGATGCTCCTGGATTGCTGCTCTCTACCTTCCCCACATCTGTTTATAATTTTAACTTTCTTCTCTTGTTCTTCTCCAAATATGTTCTTCTAGAAATCATAGACTATGATTTAACAGAACATGTCATACCCAAGATCTTTCTGAAAGAACAGCATTAACTGGTTATAATTTTATAGTGGACACTTGAATTTCATTATCCTCACATACATTAATGTGATATGTAGGAATAAAATTAACCATGAAGAAAAAATATGAAACTGTATTTGGTGTCTTAAATATCAGGAAGAGAAGAGAGAATAGTAAAGAAAATAGTTTAACTTTTTCTTATTAATTGCAGAAAATAATGGGTTCCAATAGAATATTTTTGTACTTGTATATAACTATTTTAATTGTATTTATACCCTCCTCATCACCTTCTCTTTTTCCCTTTCCCGCCCATATATATTCACTCTCCTGCTTCTGTGTCAGTTTTAATCTAGAGTCACCATATAGAAGAAAACTTCATGTTTGTCTTTCTGAAATTATCTTAATTCACTTAACATCATGATCTCTAGTTCTATCCACTTTCCTATAAATGACACAATTTCATTATATTTATAGCTTAAATAAAATACCACTCTCTCTATATATGTACATGCAAATGTATGATGAGAGATGGATGGAATATTCCCAGAAGCCTGTGCATGTGTCAAGTTTGCTCATATTTTTTTATACTTCTAATCGCAAGAACTATAAGAACATAAATTTATGTTCTCTTATCTCATTGCATTAGTGGTAAGTTTTTGTCAGCTCTGGGACGCTCAAGACCTCACAGTTCTCTTTTTGTATATATTTTTATTATAAAAATACTGTACAGAGGCATAACAGTTACATGAGTAAGGCAATGAATACATTTCCTATTGAGCATTGTTACCTCCTCCTTTGTTTTCCCCTACCCATCCCTGCCTCACCTCCCCAACTCCTCTCTCTTCCCTCCACCCAAGTTGTAAAGTTCAGTTTCAACATAGTGTCTTGTACATCTCATTGTTCCAATGGGTCAACCTGTATCCTTATTTAAGCATTTAGTTATTTCCCTTCCCCTCCCCAAATAAGAAAAGTGTATATACAAGATGCAGGGCACCAGAATCTAATACAGTGAAAACAGGAGTTATATCATGGGGGAAGAACATATAAAAGAAACAAAAAATAACATGGTACATTATAAGTACATTAAAAACAACATCAAGAAAGATAAATCACTTGTGTCTCTATCTTGGGGTTCATTTCACTTAACATCATCATATATGATCATATGTACATAGCTTTTGAAGGGCCTCACATTTCTAGGTCAATTCTCCACTAAAGTCACATCCTCAGGTTATAAGCTTTATATTTTTTTAGGTTGAGCCACCCTTTTCTTGCCCCAAGCCATCCTGAACTGTGACTTTCCTGCTTTGTGCCTCCAAAAAAGCTGGGGTAGCAAGTGCATGCTACCATGCCTAAGTCTTTTCATTGAGATAGGATTTTACCTTATCCTCAATCCCCCTGGTCTATACTTCCCAAGTAGTTAGGATTACAGGCGTGAACCACTGCACCTGGCTTGTGGCAATTTATTACAGAAGCAATGAGCAAACCAATACAAAAATCAATCTATGTTGTACATGTATGAATCCTTTGTTCCTTTTAATTGCTGAGTGAGATTTCATGGCATGGAGATACTACATTGTTTATTTCAATCATGCACCTGTTGAAGGTGATTTGGGTCATTTCCATCTATGGCTTATTATAAATAAAATTGCTATGCATGTTTGTATGCAGGTTTGGAGCGGACATACAGTTTTACTTCTGTGGGAAAGAAATTTTTTAGAGTGCAGTTGCTAGATCATATGGTAAACACATGTTCAATTTGAGAAAACACTGTCCTATATTTTCCCCTAATGCTTTTGTACTTCTTTATTGGATAACCAAAGTGAAAGATACTTCAAAACTAGAATTAAAAAGAATGTCTTTGACTATCTGAGTGCTAACACAAACCTTGGTTCCTTTTCCCCAAAAGCAGGATGCAATTTCTTTATAGATCCCATGGATTATGCGATTGTTAACCTATATCAGAAAAAGTATAAAGAATGATAGACCAAAGCAAGGAAAACATACCAAGGAAAAGATGGCTCCTTCCAAACAGAATTGGAGTCTAACTCAGAAGCCATAGCAGTGCTGAGGGAAGAGAAATCTGAAAGGCTTGCCCTGCAGGATTCGATCACAGGTCTGAAGACGTGCCTCCCCTTGTTACTTTTATTTTTCTTTTTGGCACTGTGGTTAAAGTTGAGGCCTTGAGCTTGCTAGGCAAGTACTCTACCACTTAAGCTACGTCCTTAGTCCTTTGGCTTTTTAGTTTAATTTTTAGATGATAGATCTTACCTGGCCCAGGCTGTCCTGGAATCCTGTATTTTCTGTGCTAGCCTCTTGAGTAGCTGGGATTAAAGAGGTGGGTGATGGTGCTAAACATACCTTTTTTTAAACATTATTGAATGGGCCTGTTTTGTGCATTTAGTATACCCATGCTTCTCCCTGGTGACAGTGGAGATGTGGTGGGAGGGAAAGTATGACCTGTCTTTTCATTCATTAATCACTTGCTGACAATGAACCATAGGAAGACCTAGTAAAGAGCAATGCATATCCTCTGGTATCTTGGCTCTGAGCTACAGATAGGACTCTGATTTGAGGCAAGAGCAGATATATTTTATGTGTGAAGTTTTAATGAAATAGTCTCATTTAAGAGTTTAAGTAGGAGAAAAATGAGGGAAGGGGTAACAAGTTTGACAACAAATGTACTTATTATCTTACTTATGTAACTGTAACTCCTCTGTCTATTGCCTTGACAATAAAAATTAATTATTAAAAAAGAGTTTAATGTAAAATGTTCTCATGAGATAAGTATTTCCTAAGTACAAAAGGAAGACTGTATCAGCAACTGCTCAGTGATCTGCAAACTTATTTTCTCTTCTTCCTGAGTCTAAATTTCCCAAACGCTTCTTTTCTTTTATAAAACAGGATGTTTTTTATAGGAGGTATTAGTTGTACATGAGGATTTCACTGTATTATTTCCATATATGCATACTATGTAACCCAATCCAGTGTATTCCCATTGTCATTTTCTCATTACCCTTCCCTCCTTTATTTTATTGTTATTGTTGTTGTTGTTGTTGTTGTTGATGATGATGATGACGATGTAGTTGTACAAAGGGGTTACAATTCCATAACTCAGATGATGAGTACAATGCTTCTTGGTCAATGTCACAGCTTCTACTGTCTATTCCATTTTCCCCTTCCATCCTCATCCTCAGGTTATGTAGTTCATTTTGTACATAATGTACATTGCCTATAAAAACTGCATTTGCTCACTTCTTCAAATTATTCCAATGGATTTCCTTTTAAGGTTTTTATTAATGCATATAAAATAATCTATTCATCCTTCTTCACCCTCTCCAAAGGCTTTCCTTCCTTCTGTGGGTACCCATCTCAAAAACATGTCCATGATACTTTTCTCTCTTTTTTTCTTTCTTTTTCTCTTTTTTCTCTCTCCCTCCCTTCCTTTCTTTCTCTTCCTTCTTTCCTTCCTTCCTCCCTCCCTCCTTCCATTTCTCCCTTCCTCCCTTCCTTCCTTCCTCCCACTATCCTTTCCTTCCTTCCTTCCTTCCTTCTTTCCTTCCTTCCTTCCTTCCTTCCTTCCTTCTTTCTTTCTTTCTTTCTTTTCCTTTTCTTTCTTTCTCTCTTCCCTTCTCCCTTCCTACCTCCCTCTCTTTCTCCCTTCATTCCTTCCTTTCTTTTGTAGCACATAGTAACTGGAGTAAACTCTTTTAGTTAGTCTGAACAATGTGACTGGTTTACTAAAGCTGTATGAGTTTGGGCCACTTCCAGAATTCTCCATAGAAACTTCCTATACATGATCCTCTATTCTTTCTTTCTCTGTCTACAGGAAAAAAACTTCAAAGATCTCATATAGCAAAAATATAAAGATAGAATGTGTTTTAGTGAGTGTGTGGCCATCTTCTTGACCAGAAGCAAATTTCCTTTCTTAATCTGTGATACAAATAAAAAAAATTGTGCTAAGGTGATGGGTAGCATTATGAAGATAGGAAGGCTATTAACTGAGTCCAGCCAAGACAAAAGAAGGATCTAGCTGGATAACAAACTAAGAGCAAAAGAACTGGAGATGTGCCTCCAGTAGTAGAGCCAATGTATAGGATGTACAAGGGCTTAAGTTAAATTCCCAACATAACAACAAAAAAGAGAAAGAAGGAATGCAATTTTATTGTGTTAAACATTGAACAAGCGTGGACTTCGTTGACAGCAGTGAACATTTGCTTTTATCCTGTGATATGTGTCTGTATTCATGATTAATACTGTACTATGTTGTAATCTCTCTGTCCTTCTGCGATGCTAGTATAAATGCTGTGTGACTCCATGCAGTGACCTATCTCCTCCCCTCTTTCAGAAGAGCTTGTCTGCATACATGTCTTCGACTCTCTGTTGCTTTAATGGCCTGATTGGATTCACCTTCTCTCACTTGCCAACTTTCATATATTCAGCACTATCTTGGCTCCAGGTAAGTGATAATCCTATATTTGTCCTTAGCAGCACAAAAGTTCATAACCTTAAAACAAATAGAGAGAAACTGCTGTTGCAATCAAGGCAAACTGATGTCTGTCTTGTTTAGTTGTGGGACTCATGATCCCTGAGACTGCACACATCCTTCCTTCCACCGAGCTTGGTGCTCTTTCTCATCTTTACATTTATCCAATCAGCTCACAGTTTCTGTGGGCTGAGACCCCAGGGATGGCCGGAGTTTTTCAGTCTTGGTGTTTCTCATGGGGTCCAAGTTAAGAAACACTCTTGGCTGGACCTATTGTTGTGGCTTCCTCACCATCGGTTCGCAAGACATGGCTAACAGGTTGGTGCTGGCTGCTGTTGATGGGCCTCTACTTCTCTTCTTAGGTTCCTTCCATAGTCTCTTATTGGTCACTAAGGGAGCTGCAGCTTAGTATAGGAAGGATGACTACCACCAGGGAGTGACTGGGGAGGCTCGTTGTACAAGCTGTTAACTTTATTGTTTGTCTTATGATTACTTTTGCTTATGTAATATCAGTCCCACGAGGAAAAGTTATCGGGGTTCTGCTTTTCATCTTCTTATCTGTTACCTCATCAGCATGGGGCAGATTTGTGATGCATACTTTATAAATAAACAAATAAACAGATGTTTAGGAGTGCAAGGGCACATCCCAAGAGTAATCAAGATTTGAATTTCATGTATCACCCTGACAGATATGTCGTAGTAACAGTGTGTTTGGATAGGAGCAGAAATGCGTGTCTCATTGCTACTGTAATGAAAACACAAAGTGATTTACCTCGGTATGTGATTTTACTTTAATAAATTCACATTGTCCATCAAAAATATGTGTGCTTGAGAAAGAGTGCCCAGTGCTTCCTTACACTATGACAAGCGTAGACATATTTCTGTCAAATAGTAGTGTGCATTATCATAAAATAAAATATTTTCCTTTATAGGAAAGAGATATGCGGATGTTGCTTAGTGTGTCACATTTTAAAAAAAATTCACACTCATTTGATATCAGGTTTCATGCCTGATACTAGAATTAAATGAAATACAACCAAAAAAGCAAAAAAAAGTAACATAAAACTTAAATGATATTTGTAAGCAAATTTTAAACACATTTCAGTACCTATGAGATAGAAGTGGAATAGTCTCTAGGGTTAAGACAGAGAAGAAAGAGGATTGAGGTTTTAATGTATTCAATTACCCAGAAAAAAACAAATCAATTTTGCTTTTTGTTAATCACACTGAAATATGCATGCCACTGTTTTAATTAAAGCAGTTGAGAATACATGTGTTCACTTCATGCCTATATATCTCCCTTGGGAACAAGTCAAGCTCTATGACAAAGCATAATAAAAATAATTTATATGTAGGACAATATGTCTAGCTCATAGAATTTTTCCAAAAGGTATGTTCAGTTCACCTGCATCAAGCTATATATATATATATATATATATATATATATATATATATATATGGATAAGTGGATAATACTGGCAAAATGGTCATTTACTATGACTCTCCTCAAAGCTAATCCTGGTATTTCTCAAGAGAAGGCAGGTCTTTTTTTTTTTTTAAATAAAAATAACTTAGGTAATTCTATATAGAACTAACTTTGAAAACCAGGTGTCTAAGACTAGAAACCAGTTTATAATGAACAGAGAAGAGTGAACTTCTAGGAAGAAGAAAGTTACAGGGATTCTCTACAGCCTTTCTGTGAGCTACCAAATTGTCCAGAGACTGCAAACAACTGCACAATTCTTATATGTAGACATTGAGATATTGATGTTCTCTTTGTCTTAAAATCATGGACTAAAAAGGTAAAGATAGCTCCTCAGAAACAGCCTGGGTGAGTAACTGTTTTTGTTTATTGATATGCATTAAGTTGGACACGATAAGGGGTTTCATCATGACATTTTTAGACAAACATAAAATATACCTTGGTCCAGTCACTCTCCCCCTCCTGATGGCTCTTTCTTATCTCTCTTTGCTTTCTTATTTTTACTTCTCTTTTCACCGAAGCTGGCCTATTCCTTTCTTGTCTGATGCAAGAACAAGGAAAGAGTTTTGATACCTTGTTTTTATACCTTGTAGCTCTGTGAAACCCATTGTTAAAACAGGTGTGAATTAAGAGCTGGGTTGAGTGATTTCCTCCATTCAGGAAATGCCATGCCTCATTCTCATTTTCTTTAGGAAAGAAAGTAGAACAGAAAGGGGAAAAAATGTAAGGACAAATGAAGAAACCAAAAAAATAGTTCAGTGGAGCCAGCAGGCTGCACACACAATGTAAATATAATGTTGTCGCTGATCAAATTCCTCCTGGTGTTTCCTGTATCTAACACATTCTGTTCTATTCTGAGAATTGGAAGGAGGGCAGTGAAGACACTGTTGTCACCACTATTGATATTATTCTTATAAGTACAGCATCCAAAAAAAATTAGATTGAGCTTACTTTCCCTTGGAGATAGAAAAATGCTTCTAGTTTGTCACAGTATTCCCATGTTTCATGTCACTGAAAAATTAATATATAGATACACAGAAGTTACAAAGGCATTAACAACAACATGAAGAATAATATGTTCATTTTCAAGTAACTAATGTTGATTTTTTTGTCATTTTCTTCTTAGTTTTATTTCAATGATTATTAGAGATTCACACTTTAGAAAGCAAATGCACCCCCCAAATCTCAGGGACAGAACTGAGGTTTGAGCTCATGTCATAGTCCATTCAGGGGTGAAAGTGTAACCTGGCTGTGTTTTCCCATTTCCATAATTTTCAGAGCAAGATAAATAATACATGATGTAAATATTTTCCCTCATTAAGTTTCCACCCATGAAAGAATAGTTTATTATTCAAAACTTATGTTCACATCTAATTTGACGATGATAGAGAAAGTATAATTCATCTCTATTCTATGGAAAAATACAGAGAGGTATTTAGTAAGCATCACTAATGATTATTAAAAGTCCCAATCAAAGCTAATATTCATATTTACTGACAAAATGTAACTCCACCTTGATGAACTTTTAATTGGCCTTTTTACAATTTAAATTTCTCTTAGTGAAAAGTTGATGGACATATAATAAATTTCCCTTAGTGAAAAGTTGATGGACATATAATCAATTTTATTTAATACATGCTTAGAAATCTTATCAATCTTTCCTCATTTTATTTACCTTATTTAAGACAATGTACATCAGCACTTCTTGCTATTGTGATTTTTGTCATGTGTTCTTAACGTTTTTCTCAGGATAAGTACTTTATGATACTGGGTTGTTGTGTCCTGTGATGGTTCGTGCTTACTATAGCTTTGCCTGTGAATTACTCCTCATAGTAGATAGAGCAGGAGTTGATCATGTCAAGACAAATGGTTAGAGTAGAAGGAAGCATCATGTCTGGAGGAAAGCCTGTATTACAACTTACGGAAGGAAAAGTAATTGTCAGGGGGTAGTGAAAGAGGATGACCACAACCTCACCTTCCGTGCACCCTCAGAAGTACAGCTAGTAAGTTCATGAATAAGAAACAAGTGAAACTTATAGGAAGCATTACAAGCAACAGCTCCCTGGACATTGAACAACATTTGCTTGGAATCGTGAGAAAGGTACTAGTATGTTGGACAGGATCAGGATCCAATGAACATTTGATATTTGCCTAATTTATGAGACTATCATGATGATGAAGAACAAAATTGGGTAAGATAAGTTAGCAATAATATTTTGAAAGAGTCACATTGCGGCATGCACTAATAATCCCAGCTACTCAGGACGCTGAGACAGGAGGATCTCCTGGGCCCAGGAATTTAAGACCAACCTGGGAAACACAATGAGATTCAACTTCAAGATAAAAATGTGATCAGGAAGTAGTTTGCAAATATTGCAACAGTAAAGATATGTCAACTTTAAACAGTATATATATATATATATATTATATATACTATTCTATTTTTTATTCTTATTGTAAAGATGATGTAAAGAGGGGTTACAATTACATAAGTCAGGCCAAGAGTACATTTTCTTTTTGAACGATGTCACCCCTTCCCTCACTCTTGCCCCAGTGTTTCCCTCCCATTCTCACCCGCAAGTTATGTAATTCATTTTCAACATAGTGTCTAGTGAGTGTCACTGCTTCATTTGTTCATTCTTTGTCCTACAACCTCTGTCCACTCCCCTTGCCCTGCCAAAGACAGATAAACAAACAAACAAGACAAAAGGAAAAGAAAACAAAAACAGCAATGAAGAAAAAAACTGTTTGCATTTCCAAGAGTTCATTTTGATAAATATTATTTTACACGATTAGATGCACATAGCTATTGTACCTTTGTGATCCTCTCCTAAGAATATCCTCCTTTGAACTCACTCTGTGAATGCCTGCAGACCAAAACAGTGTATTTTCAATTAAAAAAATGACTTTATTCTCAGCTCTAGAATCCCTGATACTACGGAAATGAGTATTGGCACAGAGTTACGTGACTCATAGGTACTGGGATTGTTTAAAATATTTTTCTTATCTTTAAGTTGTTGTACAAGGGAATTGCCCAACAACAAAGCAGTTTATGAATACAATGCACTATGATTTTTATGGGAAGAATTTTTGAGAAGATTCACACCTTATTCCTGCCAATTGTCATTAAGTAATTCTATTACTCTACATGACTCAGATAACCTTTTTGTCTCAATTTCTTCATAAACTGATATTATTATAGTTTTCATATTTAAAGCATGAGATTATGATGTAATGGGAATGTAACAGGTTCTTGAAAAATGAAATAAAAATTACCATAAATAATCAAGATGTTCTTGATCCTCATGATAAACAATTCATAGGATATGTCATCAATATTGAAAGTAATAAAAATCTGACATTTAGTCTGGGCTTGCAATACTGATGAAATATTCTATTAGATTTTGAGAATAAATCCCATGAAGAAGAGAAACACATCCTGAATAAGAAAGTGTTATATTTGAACATCAAGCCTCTGGAAAATTAAATAGACATAAACTGAACCAAATTTCAAGCATTACTTTAAAGTATTTGTATGCATGCATGATTTATTCAAAGGATCTTGTCATTACTGGTTACTTAGGCCTTCATTTACGAATTTATTATAATAATTAAGATAATCACTTTTAATTCCTGAGTATGCAATTCTGTAAGCCATTATAATTTTCTGTGATTACCAGTGTTGACCTCTTGACCAATCAGAACATTTTCTTCAATTTAATTATTCCCTAAGAATCTCAATTATTTTGCCAATAATCAAAATAAGTGGCATTAGTCATTAATTTTAGGTATCATTTAGTGAAAGCCACATTAACTTAAAAATCAGCCCACTTTTCCATGTTCTGTTTGAATTTAGTCCAATGATACTCAGTGACACTAAACTTTAAAAGAATCTTGGAAATGAAAATTACCAGTGGACCAGATCCTTCCACATAAATCCTAAATAGATGGAACCAAATTTCTGTGTAGAATCCAATATCATTGCTAAGAATTAGGCCTGCTTTTCCATTTTAACAAAATGCTCCTTTCACCCTGTGTTAATACACACTCAGTGTCCATTGAACACTTGGCGTTCTTGGACTATCAGAGAAAAAGTATGGTAGAGAGAACCCTAGCCACAGGATGCTATAGTTTTGATTGTAGGCAAAATTTCCATAGAGTAGACCCTTGGTGTCTGCATATACAGAAATCTTTCAAGGAGACGTCACCTTCCACTAAGAAACTTACCATTCTAAATTTTTCAACTTTACTACTTAAATCAAGCACATTTACCTTGCTTCAATAGAACCATTTTGCTTTGGAGAAGGTTCATTTTTTACAAAATTAAGGGCAGGGAGTCAGAAGATTAGACCCCAATGACAACACAACTGTCAATAATGTGACAGTGACAGAGTTTCTACACATCCACTGAGCATGAGGGAATTTATGTTTGCATTGGAAATCCTGTTGATATTTTTATTTATGCTTTCTGACTGTGTTTTTTTAAACTATGCACAATAAATCTATAAAGAAGATGGGCTTGCTGTATATTAAAATGTCCAGATAATGATGTGAATGTTGATGAAGTTACTCATTTACATCATTGTGACACAGTAAGGAATACAAATTTGGTCTCTGTTCTTGGTTCCAGACACAGACCTTGAACGTTTGTTGGAATTTCCTAAGTGATAGGAGAATCTTTGTCCTAATGAGATGATTCCTAGCAGGTTCCTAGAAAGCTTCAGGATGGGGGCTGCTCACGAGAAAGACAAAGCCATGTTTAAAAACTTGGAACTTTTAGCTCAACACCAATTCTTCAAAGAAGATAAAGGGGATAGGGGTTGATTTGAGTTAATAATGGATCATGCCTACATGATAAAGCCTTTATGAAATCTCAAATTACAACATTCCAAGAAATTCTGGATCGGTGAATGTATTCATGTGCGAAGATATGTATCATTTTCCAAATGATGGTAACAGATACTCATGATTAAGGTCTGTCCATACTTCTGCCTTTCTGACCTTCCATCTGGTTATTCATTTATATCCTTTATAATATCCTTTATAACCAACCAGTAAATATAAGTAAAATTCTTGAATTCTGATAATTGTTTTAACAAATTATAAAACATGAGTTCAATTTATATAGATAGGTATATACATATATGCACACACACATACAAACATATTTGCTGCTTATTTTGTACACTCTCACAGACTTCTCTTCTTGTACAGGGTTTTGTTTTTTTAATAATATATATATATTTTTTCTTTTATTGTGAAAATACTGTACAGAGGGGTTACAATTACATGGGCAAGATAATGAGTACATTTCTTATCAAGCATTGTTTCCTCCTTTGTTTCCCCTTCCTATCCCTTACCATATCCTACCCACCCCCACAAATATCTCCTCCCCTTCATCATCCCCTAGCCAAAGTTGTAAAGTTCATTTTTCGACATAACGACTTGTACATCTCATTGTTGTAATGGATCCACCTATATCCCTATTTAAACGATTGGTCTTCTTAATGATATGCCCCTGATCATAGCCACCTGATTACAGGTCTGAGCCTTCAGTGTCTGGCTTATGTTAGACAGATAGATAGATAGATAGATAGATAGATAGATAGATAGATAGATAGATAGATAGATAGAGATATAGGTAGATAGATATATAGATATAACATGTATATGTATGTATTTATACATATATATATATATATTTAGGAAACATTTTAAGAATAGTTTTTCTATTTAGGTCTACAATACACTAGAGTTAATTTATATATAATGTAAAATGGAGATCAATATCAATACTCATACTTTTCCATTCGTTTATCTAGTTGAGACAGTACCATGTGTTAAAGAAAAACTTCATAAATTAAAATAGTTTGAAGAACTGTTGAAAATCAGTCGATGTTATATTTATGTATACATTTATGGACTCTGTCTCTGTCTCTATCTATCCATCCACATGCAATATTGTCATTATAATTTTGTGGTAAGCCTTCAAACCAAGTGGCATATTTTCTCTACTCCTCTCCCTTTTAATAAAAAGTTGTGTTTTGTTTTCATGGGTCCTATTTGATTTCTGTATTAAATTTTAGAGCCCGTTTTCTCATTTCAATACAAGTGGCTCCTAGCTTTAGGACTAGGATTGCATTGACTCTGTAGGGGAATTTGCTCACTGCCAACAATAGTATTTCTAACCGTGGATTTAATTGTTGGGATGGACCTTTACCACCGTCCAAACTATTTCAAAATTTCCCATCACGGTTTAGCTCTTCATCCTATAGCAAGCAGTGCTTATTTTTCCTTGACTTGGAGGATTCTCTGCCTAGGTAGGAACAACTCAAGCCATTGGCCAAGAACCCACTGGCCCTTCTCATGCAGATAATTGTATCCTTAGCTCCTTTCTCTCTGAGATTATGTTTCACAGTTTTCATGCTTTTCATACTTCTTTGGTCCAACATCAGCTTCTCAGCACAATGACACCATTTGCTCCACTTGGGATCCTTTTCTGTGAGCACTGGTTGGAAGTGCCTTTCCGGAAAGAAAGTCAGGGCAAACAAACGTGACACCAACTTCTTGGGATTCTTTTCTTATCTAAGATGAAGTTGCCGCTATTGTCTTGTCTTGTCACCATTTATGACAAAACACAATTCTGGTAGCAATCACCCTTCACTGAAATTGATGGTTTTAAATAATCGGACAAACTTGTAACATGTCATTTGATCTTTGAAAAAATAATATACCATTGTGTGTGTGTGTGTGTGTGTGTGTGTGTGAGAGAGAGAGAGAGAGAGTTATATAGAGGCAGAAGGAGATAAATCACACATAAGGTGTAGCAATTGATTTTAATGACATACCTGAGAAGTGAATACTTCACATAAATGAAGACAGTAAGAGAGAGTTAAATCTATTTTTAAGTTATAAAGCAAAAGGACTATGTTTAAATGCTAAAGCCAAGAAATCAGTTGGTAAGATGTAAGAATGTGTGGGGAAAAAAAAAAACCAGTAACATTATATTCCTTGCCTATCCCTCTCTCTAGGGATACATTGTGTTGTTTTTTTCTCTCAGATGAAGGACATGCCTGAAATCGAAGTGAGGAATCTATTACAGATACTTCCTCTCTCTAGGACACTGAATGCCAAATTATTTAGGTAACTCAAGGGTTCTTTTTCATGATACTAATTTTCTCAGATAATGGAATAAGAAACCAATTTTAGAGTAAGGATTTACTGAGTAAACTTTCTATGTTCAAAATTATTAGATATTTTTCCTAATGTTTTGAGAAATATGTCTATCTCCTACTAATATTTTAAACTCTGTAAAAAGAGAAAACTAATAGATGTTTGTCCTTCATACCATACTAATTGCCTATTTCAAAAATAGAAATGTAATATTCTTTTATCTAAATGACAAATTAACTGGTTTATAGTCTGTTTTAGAACTATTTACTAGAAGTTCACCCAAGGGGAGCAGAGAAAAACCCTTTCCCACAAATATGGTTTTAGTTATTTATTACTATAAATCCATAAGAATATAAAAGATTTGTGTATATTATCTATAAGGGCCTATGTTTTTATAGTTAGCTACATAAACTATTACAATTTCCTTGACACATTTATTTATTTATTGAGAACTTAAAATACATTAGCAATTCCTATCCAGTCAAATTTTGTTCACTATGCTCTTCAAGTTTCAAGTTAAAAGAAAAGATACTAGCCAGGAATATAATCTCATTAGTTTTCATCTCTTGGTTTTTAATATCTTTTTCCTGCTTGTGTGCCTTAGAGACAGTAGTCAATTGTCATTTGTATTTGCAATAAAGGGTCTATTTTAGATTTGTAGATGTATCAGATCAGCTTTCTAAAACTTTCTATTTGCTATGCAGTCATCCTTTTTTACTTTTTTCCATTGTGGGGCTTGAACTTAGGGCCTGGACACTGTCCCTGAGCTCTTTGGCTCAAGGCTAGCACTCTACTGCTTTGAGCTACAGTTCTACTTTTGGTATTTTATTTTATTTTTAGGTGGTTAATTGGAGAGAAGAGTCTCATGGAGACTTTCTTACCCCTGCTGGCTTTGAACTGTGATCCTCAGATCTCAGCCTCCTGATTAGCTAGGATGACAGGTATGAGCCACCGGCACCCAGCTTCTATTTGGATATAGTTCCAGAGGAAAACTCTTAATCATGGCATTACACTTACAGACACAGTACATAATTCCTCCTGTGTTTTCTGAGATTTAGAAAGTGCAAAATAATTTCACTATTTTGGCTTTTCTTTGAACGTTTACTGATAGAGATGTCCATAAATAGACTCTTCCAAAGATGGAAGCTGGAATTAAGGTTGGTGGGGTCTGTAGCTCACTCCTAAACAGGATTTACCTAGTATGTGAAAGGCCCTGATTTTGTTTCTCCTGTGAAAAGCTTATTTGGACTTTCATGCAAAGGTCTAGTGAAACTCTCAGAAGGGGAAATTTTATAAGATGCAAAGCTATTTACATAATTTAATATGATTTTTTAAAATATGGCACACATCTGTAATCCTAGCTGCTCAGGAGGCTGAGAGCTGAGGATCACAGTTTGAAGCAAGCCCCAGCAGGGAAGTCCATAGTGTTCTTATATCCTTTAACCATCAAAATGCTGGAAATGGAGCTGTGACTAAGGTGATTTAGCACCATCCTTGAGTAAAAATGCTAAGGGACAGCATCTAGGCCCAGAGTTCAAGAACTAATACCAGCACAAACAATAGTAATTATTATTGTAATTATAATAATAACAGTAAGAAAGGCAATAATAGTAATGACAATAATGAAATCCTTTTAATGCCAATAATAATGTTATTTTTCTGATATTCACCATAAGATTTCACAAGACCAGACTGGCCTTGCTATTGAGATCTTCTTTCTGCAGATTCTTGAGTACTATGATTACAGATGTACGCAATGTGCCTGGCTTAATTTCTATATAAACTTTTTATTGTGGAGCAGATTTAAATGTACAGAAAATTTGCAAATATTGTTCACAGAATAATCCATATAATCCAAATAATCCTATATACTCCAAATAATCCATACCAGTGTCTCCATCCATTAACACATTGCAGGAGAATGGAGAGTTGTTACAATTATATTTAATATCATCCCTAAAATTCATACTTTATCTTGTTATGGATTTTACCTTCGTCCTTTTTCTGACCTGCAGAGGATGCCCCATACCATTAGCCATGTCAACTCCTGAGCCTTCTACCAGTGACAATTTCTCAGGTTTTCCTATTTCTGATGACCCTGACAGTCCTTAAAAGTACTTGTCAGGTATTTTATAGATTGTCTCTCCATCGGACTTGGGTGATGTTTTTCTCATGATTAGGCTGTGATTATGGGTTTGGAGGAAGAAAACCACTGAGTTAAAGGGCCACTCACATGGCATCCTATCCAAGGTATATTGTAGCATTGTTGATGTTGAATTTGACCACCTGACTGAGGTGGTGGTTGTCAATTTCCTCACTTGAAAGTTCCTCCTTACCTACCCTTCATCTTTTGCCACGCTGTAGCCTATGAAAAGATATTACTATGTTTAGTCTCTACTAACTCTGGGTGAGGTATCATTTTCTACCTCCTTGAGGACCAAGTAGCTACATGAATAATTGGTGTCATCAGCGTGGGTGATTTGTTTTTTTCCTCCTATTTGTTTATCCAGTCTTTTATTTCTTGGATTCATGGATATTTATTTATACTTGGGTTCTAATCTAATGCTATCAGTTTTTGGTGCTTAAATTGTTCTACCTTTGAGCATTTTCAAACTTTTAGTTGACTCCCATGTAACTTTGATGTATCCCATTATGTATGGTTCCATCTTTTTAATTGTTTACTTGAAATGTAATAAAGAAAAGAATGATAGGACAAATTTTTAGTTCATAAATTCTATTTTCCATGATATGTATTGAAGTATACACTCTTTCACCAAAGTCTGGTATTCTTCTATTACCTACTTCCTAAATTTAGATATCTATATATAAAACAATCTTGCATTTTTTCATGTATCTATTATATATACTTACAAAAATTTAATATAAAAACTTATATGCAACATATTCATTATGACTGTTACTATACACATAAAATGTATATGTGATAGATAATATGTACAAATATATGCTAATTATATAATTATTATTATGTATATATATATGAATGTGTATGTATTTCTAGACTTACTTATTTAGTTTCATTGATCTCATGATCTTTCTACAACAACATATAGTTTTAATAATAATAAAATTAACAGCTTAGAACAATATGGTAAGATTTTTCTTCCTTACTCATTTTGTAGCAATAGCCAATCTTTTTTATATAATATAAACTTTTATTTCACAAATGAAACTTGAAGATAATTTTTGTGATAGGGTGAATGTTTGTATCTCCCCAGCACATCCAAATTCATATATCGAAATCCTATATCCCAAGATAATGCCGTTATGAGTTAGGTTTTTCAGGAGCCATTAGGTCTGAGGGCTTTGCCCTTGACAATGAGATCAGACCTCTGTAAGACAGACCTGAAGGAACTCAGTTGCTTCTTCTACCATATGAAGAAGGCATAATGAGAAGCCACAGTCTATGAAGCAGGACAGGCTCTCACCAGACACAGAAAAGAAACAGCCAGTGTGAAATCTTGAACTTCCCAGCCTCTAGAAATGTGAGAAGTTAAGTTCTAATTTACATTAGTAAGATTAGTGTGATTAAATGGACAAAAACAATTCCATCACTTCATCTTCAGTCTTTCCTTCCTATCTACCATTTTAAGTTTTCTTGCATTATCATTCATTCTATATATCATTTTTAGAAAAGAACTGGAATTTTATCATAACCATTTTTGTCTTTGAAAATATGTCTTGCTTCTCCAGTTTCTCCTATCTTCACAAATCTTGTAGTTTAAGAGTTGTGATTTTTCTTCTCATAGGCCAGAACAATTTGAGGCTATTCATGGATATCCTTCATTTCATTTTCTTGTTGTGGTTGTTGTTGTTGGTCATGGGGCTTGAACTCTGGGCTTGGGTGCTGTCCCTGAGCTCTTTAGGTCAAGATTAGCACTGTACCTCTTGAGCCACAACAGCACTTCCAGGTTTCTAGTCGTTAATTGGAGATAAGTTTCATGGGCTTTACTGCCTGGGTTGTCTTTGAACCTCAATCCTCAGATCTCAGCCTCCTGAGCATCTAGGATTACAGGCATGAGCCACTGGCACCTGACCTTCATTTCATTTTCTAGTAACTATTTAAGACATACAGACAATTATTTTGTAGACAATCTGATTTCTGAATTCTCATCCACCTTGACAATTTTTGCAATTAATTTTATTATGAAAAACTAGAAACATATAGGAAATATTTTGTAATCATATAGTATATTTACTATATGTTCATTGTACATGTTTCTCTAATTCAGTAATCATCCCATTCAAAGGTGCCATGTATATAATATTTATGACTGATTAGATACATAAGTCTTTTATGACTCTAAAAGCAGCTGTGTAACTGTGGCTCATGCCTGTAATCCTAGCTATTCAGAAGGCTAAGGTCAAAGGTTTGAAATTCAAAGCTAGACAGGGTAGAAAAGTCCATCAAATTCTACCTTCAAATGCCAGAAAAATGCTGGAAAGGAGACATGGCTCTGGTGGCAAAGCAGCAGCGAGGAGCAAGCAAAGTAAGTTCATTGAACACTCAAAGCCCTGAATTAAAACCATGCTATTGGCAAGCATTCACGTGCTCATGCACATATACGTTCAAACAAGTAACGTTAGAAGCAACCACCATGAATTTAAAAATAGCTAAATATAGCATTTGGCATGTATTATATGAAATTCTATTGGGAAAACTCTTGAAGACTTAAACATGAAGAATCATTTTTAAACAGGATTCCCATGGTACCACAATCAGAATGCCTCTCAAAACAAACAACAAGAAATGCTGGTAAAGATGTGAGAGAAAAAGGACTCACACACTGCTGGCAGGAACATAGACTATTGCAAGCTGAATGGAAATGAGCATGGAGATTCATCAAAAACTAAAAATAGACCAACCTGATAACCTTATTATAAATCAACATAAGAGACAGGCATCTACCTGTAAACCCATATTTGTGACAGCACTGGTCACAATAACCACGCTATGCTCTCAGCCAAGATTCATAACCACCAATGCATGGATAAAGAAAGTATTATCGAAATAGAAGAGTAGCAGAGCATTACCAAGTCTTAAAGAAAAATGAAATGTTGTTACTTGTAGGAAAAATGGATGGAGTTAGATATCATTACATTGAGCAAGATAAACCTAGAACAGAGAGCCAAACATTACATGTTTCCATTCTCTTTCTTTTTGGTGGAATCTAAACTTAAAACGATGATGATGATGATGATGATGATGATTACAAAAACAATAATAAGGAACTGGAGCTGTGGTTCAAGTGGTTGAGTAGTAGTCTTGAGTAAAAAGCTTAGAGATAGTGTCCAGGCCCTGAGAGCAAGCCCGAGTGCTAGGACAAAAAAAGGAAGTAAAAACAATAACAATAGTAATAGGATAAATAGTTAAATGTGGGAAGAGCAGACCTGATTACATCAAGTGGTGAGGAGGAAAAGCAAAGATACTGATGGAGATGGAGAGGAAAGATGATCGAAGTACATTAGAGTGTGTGTGTGTGTGTGTGTGTGTGTGTGTGTGTGTGTGTGTGTGTATTTAAAGAGACAGAGAGTGCATAATGAAAGCCATTAAACACTACTGCTGGAAAAAGTGGGTAAGGACACAGTAATATAATAGAGGGGTGAACTTGCTCAAAGTACTTTGACAAATTATCTTCTACTTACTAATGATTTCTAAAATAACATCAAAAGATGTGGAGTTCTTGCGAAGCTCTTGAGTAGTACGGCATGCTCAAACAGATAGAGTGTGTAATTTGCTCATCTGAGATCATGGCGTCTTGTCACAAAAAAAAAAGCACAACATTGATGACAGATGCGCACTGCCATCACATACACGATGTAAGTTTTTATTTTCTTTTTCATCTGAGAGTGTTAAATTTCAGCCTTCCTTCATGGTAACTATATTTTCTATATCCCTGAAAAAGTACTACAGTCCTTATATGAAGTACAATTTCTTCTATTTTTGTTAAAAACCTGGCTCAAGTGCACTTGTTCTACTGCCATTATAGCTAGATGAGGCATATCTTTCATAAACACTTTCCATTGCAAGTATGAATTGCAAATGTACCACAGGGCATCTGTTTAGCTAATAATTGGTGATAAAAAGAGGCAACATCTTTATTAGAATTCTTCCAATAGTTATTTCCTAAGACAAGATTTATTATTTTACTTACCATGATGAGTGCCCTGTCACTAGGAGAAACTAAACAAAGAAAAAAATCAACAATGGAATAAAATGTTCCTCTAATCTAAGAACTATAACCACTCTATCATATGTGGTCCCTAATTTGTATAAACTATGAATCAGGACACAAGATGTAAGATTATAAAAAGACATCTGGAATTATTATGACATAGAATAAACCATTATGAAGATGCATGTAAGTCTGTGTTCACTGTTGTAAAACAGACTACATATAAAATTGTTATTCTATTTCCTTAATGTTTTTACTCATTTTTTGTTTGTTTGTTTTTCACTGTGGGGCTTGAACTCAGGGCTTGGGAGCTGTCCCTGAGCTCTTTTGCTCACTCTACCACTTTGAGCCACAAGAGTACTTCTGGTTTTCTGGTGGTTAACTGGAGATAAGAGTCTCACTGACTTTACTTCCTGGACTGGCTTTGAACCCCGTTCATCAGATCTCAGTTTCCTGAGTAGCTAGGAACATACCTATGTGGGAACCACCAGTGCTCAGTTCAGATCTTTCAAACTGTTTTTCTCATTTTTTTGTTGTTTTGGAGAAAAGAAACAGAACAGTGCATTAATATTATTAATAGTTACTTAGATTCAGTTCTTGACTTTTTACATAATCATAATGGTAATGTGTTATAATTTTATCATGATACTAATTGAGTGCTGTCATCTGGATCTAAACATAATATGAACCTGGCATTGACTATTGAGGCTCTTAGTCCATGTGTCAGTTCCAAAGGAGCCAAATGAACATTAAGAATGATTCAGATTGAAATCCTGTACTGGTAGCTCACTATTAAAGTTCTACTTATGCAGGAGGCTGATATCTGAGGACTGTAGTTCAAAGGCAGTGCAGACAGAAAGATCTGGGAGACGCATCTTCAATTAGCCACCAAATATCAGGAAGTGAAACTGTGACTCAAGTGGCAGGAGTGGACCTTAAACGGAAAAAACTAAGGGATAATGCCCAGGCCCTAACTTCAAGCCTCAGTTTTGTTAAAGATAGTAATAATAAGTTATTATCATTCAGATTGAACTATGATGCCCTATGATGTCCCTTTAAGTACTTAAAACTGGTGAAAATTACCAGGTGCTGGTGGCTCATGCCTATAATCCTAGCTACTTGCTACTCAGGAGGCTGAGATATGAGGACTGAGGTTCAAAGCCAGCCCGGAAAGGAAAGTCCTTGAGACTCTTACCTCCAATTATGCACCGGAAAACAAGATGTGGCGCTGTGGTTCAGGTGGTAGAGTGCTTGCCTTAAGCTGAAGCACTCAGGGACAATGCCCAGGCCCAGAGTACAAGTCCCACGACTGGAAAAACAAACAAACAAACAACAAAACTGGTGAAAATTAAGAAATGTTAAATAACAAGATTTCCTGTATGAGTAGATCCATAGGGTGAATCCTATGTTACATGACTCTGCAGGTCATTAAACAATAACAAAAACTACCCAAAGCAGTAGTTGAAATGCCTTTGGGTTACATTAAGTGGAGTCAGGATACAGTTGTATGGCTCCTTAGCACTTCGTAAATAGAAGAGCTTGTGGCTGGGATATAGCACCAGTACCAAAAAAGAAAAACCCCTCCCCCCAGAAAAATAACTAGAAGAGCTTGTATCTCTACAAAGGTGCTTACAATTTACTGAACAAAGGTTATCTTTTTGGCAGTAACCCATGACATAGAACTTTGTTTCTCTTTGTGTAAAATCAGTTAAAAGGTTATCTAAAATTCATGTCTTTAGTTAAATATTGTATTTAATATTATACAAAAATTAAGATACAAATGGGAAGTCTACTATTTTGTTGTTCTTCATGTATTAGTTTATTATTTGTTGGGGAATGGCTTAGTTATCTTTAATGCAGTGCTTTTGCTCCTTTAAATATATTGAGCAACTTTTCAGTGACTCTTCGGGACCTTGCTACACGCTATGAATGGGAAGATAATATCAAAACCACTAATGGTAGAACATGTTTTAAGTGTTGAATTCCCATCTGTCACACCTCGACATTTTCACAGGTTTCTATTTTGTGGTTTATTTTGTTTTTTGTTTTTTTTTAAAGCAGTCATATTACAATCTGAAGTTTGACATTCAGGTTAGTGAGCTGTAAGGCTTTCTGAGACAACAGTTTAAGTATTCTGTTAGGCAATGTGAATCTCACTCTTTAGACAAATGCCACTGGTAATTTTAGAATGATGTATTTCTCTTTAGCCTCACAGAAGTTGGAGATTATATACTCTGGCAGCCATATTCTGGGATAAATCTGAGCAAATTTACATAACATTTTATAACTTCTTAATGGGGAAATAGAGTTTACAATGGAATTAAATGTTCTCAGGAAGAGTGCTTCCCAGTGCAAATGTGTGCATCAATTAGGTGTTGTAATGGTCATATTAGGGGAGAATTAAATTGGTCTTGGGTGGAGAGGTTGGTTTAGAGGAGTACAGGGACTGTGGGACTAACATTTAATTTGTGCTCAACTGAGATGCACTTTAAAACTCCCAAAACCATAAAGACATTGTAGTTGTTTTTGAATTTGCCCGACCTTTACTAGATTTCAGAGGAAATGTGTAGATATATAATTTACTACCAAGGAGTAGATGTGTGAGTTTATAACTGACATCCTCAGATTGATGACAGCAGCACCTGTACCAAAAATTCAAAGTCTCCAAAATCATAGTGAGCCAAAGCAGCAGGCTAGTGTAATATGACTCATTTGGTATGGGAGGTATTACTGGATCCTTCTAAATCCCTACTCAACCTCCGACCTGTAGCACAACCCTGAGCTTGACCTCAGGCCTGACGTTCACTCATTTATACTTTATAAATTCTCATGGAAAAGTCAGCCTGAATGATATTCATTTCCTGTGTAGCTGGATGCCCAGATGAGCCCTGTGAGCACTTTTTTCCATTTCTTTATTTTCCTTCCCTTTCCTTTGCTTTTTCTTCCTTCCTTTCTCCCTCCCTTCCTCTCTTTCTCCCTCCCTTCTCCTCTTCCTTCCTTCCTTCCTTTTTTCCTTCCTCCCTCCCTTCCACCTTCCCTCCCTCCCTCCCTTCTTTCCTTCCTTCTTCCCTTCCTTTCTTCTTTACTTCCTCTGTTCCTCCCTCATTTCTTTCTTTCCTTCCACCCTCACTTCCTTCCTCCATTCTTTCCTCTCTTCTTGCTCCATCCTTCCTTTCTTCCTTCCTTCTTTCTTCTTTTGTTTCTACTCAGGCTGGAGTCTGTGGACTTCCCTTTGTCTGCTTTCTGAGTAACTAGGATTGCAGATATGAGCCAGCATGCCTGTTTTCTTTATACCTTGTTGTTTTTTATCAAGAAAAATAGTGTACTAGTCACCCTGTCTCTAAGTCTCAGTGTTGTTTCTTCAGAGAAGGAGCCCCTTGCAGGTCAGAAAGAGCAAGGATGAAAGAAAGTGGAGAAGAGATATTATGAAGAAAAAAAACGTTCCTCATAAGGCCCAATAGAGCCTATCTGGATTGGCTATTAAAGGGGACAGCAGACAGAAGATAAAGATGAGAAGCAGGTAGGAAGGAGATAGATGGTGAAGGCCCAGAAGAGCATCAATAGGCCTGTAAGAGAGAGCGCAAGCACATCTGTAAAGGAGCGCTTTTCCAGTGGAGACTGAGCTCTTCGGTCTTCTCACTTTCCTTGCTCTCTTTTTGAGGATTTTTTTTTGTGCCAGGTAACCCTTCACCACGAGGTCTAGTTCCCCAGTCCTTTCATGGGTTTTTGGGACACTCCTTCAGTTGTAGCTCAGACACCACCCAGATCCAGTCACAGGTAAGATGGGATCGCTGTAGCTGCGCAAGGATAGTGTTAAGCCTGTCTGAGCGCGACTCAGTAAGCTCCTCCAAACCTTCCTGCTCTAAGTTGCCAGGCTTCTAGTTTCCTAAAATATTCTACTGAGCTGTTACCATGTATTCATGCATTTGTAGTCATGCTTAAATAATCAAATGAGGGAGTCTCTTTCTGAACCAGAGTGTAGTGAACACTTGGGTATATGGTACCAAGGAGATCACCGCTGAAGAAAAGTCGTGGATTCTCAGAGGGCTTAGAGTTCGCGTTTTAAAATTACTCATTTTTACTAAAACTATTTGAATGTATGGACAGCCAATCTCAGCACCCAGAGTGTGGAATTACATGGAGGAGGCTACATTATGATCACAACGCTTTTGTCACTTACATTAATACTCCTTTTCTTATTTAAGGCTCTTCATCTTGAATTCTGTGGATACTTGATTCCTTTTCTCCTTCAGGTTACTCAATTCCCACCAAAGACATCGAGCCTGTCAATAAAGGCGACTGTGGGTAGCGTGAGACTAAGAGCTTCTCCTTATCAACTGAGCTGTGCAATGTACACGAGGAAATGAAACATTTTTGTTTTTGACATTTTGTTTTGATTTTAAAAATACTTTTAAGTGTGCTTGATCAAAACTGCCTGGAATAAATCCACAAATAAGGTGGGATAACTTCATTGCATTTAAGTAAGTGCCTTAGTCCATTTCCTATTGCTATAACAATTACAGACTAGTAATTTATGGGGAATGGCGGTATATTTGCATCATGGTTCTGTAGTCTAGAAAGCCCAAGAGTATGAGGCTAGCATCTGTTCCACATCTGTGAAGGCCTTCTTACTGAATCATAAAATGGGACAGGGTATCACATGATGAGACAGAAACAAACATTCTTCATCTTGTTATAATGCCATCATGGAGGCCTCACCCTCCTGACCTCTTCCATTCCTAGTTACCTTCAAAGGCTAGACCTCCAATTACCCCAGCCTATGGGTTTGGGGGTTAAATTTCCAAAATCAGAGCTGCTGAGGGACACATAGAAAACTTGACAATAGGCAAAAGAGTTATTCTCTCACTGGATTTTTCACAAGTATTATGATTACTGAACGAAAATGAACACCAAAGACAGAGTACATGTCTTCTTGGAAATTACAGTGATTCTGTTTGGAGAATAAGTTACATATGTTTATACATGCATATACATGTGATTATAAATGTAGAAATGTCAGTATGTTTTATAGACAATTACTTAAGTGTGATGAAAATGAGCTTATAAAGCAATGACTACAGAAAGCACAAAAGAATAGTAAAGAGAGAAGGCTTAAAAGAAAATTTTGGTACATTCAATAATATAGACAAAATATTTTATAAAGATGTAGACTATAGGAGAGGAACACAAAGTTGGAACTTCTCTGAACATTTAATATGCTATTTATGGAAACAAACTGCAGAAAATGAAAACATTCTTTTTTCTTTTTTCTTTTTTTTTTGCTGCCTTTGATGGTGGTGGTGTTTGTTTTTGTTGCGTTTTTTTTCTTTTAGTAGGGGGTAAAACATGACCCAGAAAAGGAGGGAGAAAAAGTGTACAAATGTTATTTAGTGTGGAAAATGAACCATGTAAATTGTAGGCAGGGATAGAAGGGGAATATGGGTTAAAGCAAAGTAAGAAGTGTCATCAAAACAAAAGGAATGTGCTCTCTACCTGACTTATGAAATGACAATGCCTCTACAAAACACCTTAATAAAAACAATACATTTTCTTTTTAAAAATTGAAGGTATATAAAAGTTGAAAAGAAATGTGCACCATTGAAGATAAACAAAAGTTAATGACCTAACTACACAGGAAGTTCCTATATATTATAGCAACACACTGACATTACAACTAAGAATAAATACAAATGGCAAAAGTATGATCAGGTCCACTAGAAGCCAAATGAGTGTGGATTTAACTTAGTGTAGGCCTTTTCAAATTACAAGTGAGAGTAGATCATATTTTTAGGGTACTGTTTAATAAAGCATTTCATCTTTCTACATTAGCACTACTTTTCTGCCACACTCATTGTTTTCCATCACATTTCTGGGCCCTGACACCTGAATTTCAGTCTGGTGAAGACTATAGGAAAAGAATGAATGCAGGAAATGGAAGAAGAAAATGCCCAGTTAGAATGCCAATGCCCACAGGCCTCAAATCTCCATGAACAAGGGGCAAGAAGAAAGGGAGTGCTCAATTATTTTTGTTTTTCATTTTTCTCACTTGGTAAGATTCGTGTCTGCCCAAATTTTCCAGTAAAATGAAAATTATTTCTGCATAATTCATAATAACTGTGTGCCTGATTCCTTGGCAGTAAAAGAAGAAAACATTAAAGAAAGGTAAGAGAAATTGGGATGCTGTGGGATTGAAATTATATTACAAATTCTTGGAAGATGAGTTGACAATTTAAAAACTCACAGTATTTATTAATTCTACTTCTGGAAATCTAGCCCATGCAACCTAATGAGGTCAAGTTCACAATGGTGAAAAAATGTTCACTGCAGATTTCCAAATAGTACAAGTTAATGAAAATTTATCAAATGTCCATCAAAAGAGTATAAGTGAGGCCACAGAGCCGTCATAAGATAAAATATATTCATGCTCTCAAATATCAATGTACTGCTAAGTATAAGCTTAAATGGGTCTCATATAATTAATTTGTTACCTAATAGTTTTAAAAATTATTTCCATTATATATACCCATATATATATATATATATATATACCCATATATATCCATGCATACATACATACACACATGTGTGTGTATGCATGGGTATATATGAACATGCAAGTGCATATACATATCAGTGGGTGTTGACCTGTGTGTACACACATGTATATATCCATGTGTATACATATATCCATGTGTGTACACACATGTACATATCCATATGTATAACATGTATGCGTAATGCACATTTATAAATTTAGTGTGTGTATATATGTGTGTTCATGCATGTATATGTATTTAGGCTATATACTGTCCTCATCTACAAAGATATACCTTTCATTGTTCATGATTGTCATGGGTGTCAGAAATATATAAACGTGATTGTTTACTTTCATAACCAAGTTAAAAAGCTATTTCTTTCTCCTTCCTTTTTTTCTTCTCTCTCACTCACCCACACTAAACCTTGACCCAATCCCATGTCCAATACCAGTAGGAGATTGTGGTGGTATCAGAAAACAGAAACAAAGGTCAATATTTTGTTCAGCTTGTTAGGGAGACAGGCTACCAATCCCTTTGGGCCTCTAAGCAACACATTTCCCAAAGCCAGAATGTTCACTGTTAACTCACTAGCCAATTCCCTATAATGGCACTCGGAGCAAGCTCTGGATACCTAGGCCCAGAGGGAGTTGTTGTCCTCAAAATTCATTTAAATGAGTATTCATCTTTTTTATCTATCTACAAGATAATTATTTTGTATCTCACTATTATCAAGCTACGGCTGGGCTTGAACTTGTAATCCTCCTTCCCAGTTTTCTAAGTTCTGTTTGCAGATATAGACCACACTATTATGCTTTCAACACATCCTGGAGGAAATGCTCTTCAGGTTATCCTGCAAAACACAATGTCCACTGGCTGATATTCTCTCGCTGCAATTCACAAAAGACATTCTTTTCTTTTGTGCCAGTACTGATACTTGAATTCAGGATCTCCAGCTTCTCACTTGGCATGTTGAGCCACATCTCCAGGCAATTTGCTGGCGAATTGGAGATGGGATCTTGTGGGCTTTTCAGTTCAGGCTGGCTTAGAAACACCATCCTTTGGAAGCCAGCTTCCTGAATAGCTAGGATGAGAGGTTTGGCTCATAAGTCACTCTTCTTCTCCAGTGACCGCAGGGCATGTATCAGTATCAGTAGATGGGTGGATCTGGAGAGACAGTATACTACAAAGGCAAATGAAGACTGATTTGTTAGCTACATCTGAGAACGTAGGCAGAAATAACAGTTCTGTTAGTAAAAAAAAAAAAATCCCAAGTGAGCAAGTTTCTACTGCACCTGTTTTTTCTTAATCTCCCATTTATTTCAGTCTCTTTAGAACAAAGCAAAGACAGATCTCTCCTTATAATGAGAACCAATGGACATTCAGGTCGCTCTGTATCTCATTTTGATCCAAACATACCTACCACATGATGAAGGAGAAAGAATACTATTAAGAAGACAGGTTTTCAAAACTAGAATAAATGGAGAAGTAAAAATGCAATTAAGCCTGAAAGCTATAGTTTGAACATAAGGTGAACTTTTAACAGCTAGTTAAAACAGCACAAAATTATTGAGAAAGCATTTGTTGGAGTTTACATTTAAACTTCCAGAAGAAAAATAATCTTAAAATAGTTCCAAACATTTGGAGCACTTCTGAATTAGAATTCTTTGAAGCATGAAGATAAATTGGTTGCAGGATGATTCTACAAAGGCCCTTCCAAAAGTCATAAAGATGTTGAGTGCATACAACTGTTGAATGTTTAGTCTATGAGCTCAACACATTCTCTAGTTCTGGGAAGGTGGAGATTTTATTGCTGATGGGCAAGATGGCTTACATTGGGATAAGGCTGTCATTTTGATATACTTGTGAGGCTTAATGTCTCTAACCCTTGAAAAACCCTTAAAATGCAAATGTCATCCACACCTCATTGCTTCTGAAGTATTAGCTTATAATAATGGATTTAGAAAGAATAAATGTTTCTCACCTAGTATCTCATGTTAACTGAGTTGTATATGAACATAGATTAAACTTTTGAGTAAATATAATTGTCCTAGACCACTTGAAAAATATTATAGCCATGATATATTATGTGATATAGCAATTCATTGAAAAAATTTCTGTCTTTTAAAGGATATTTGTGTTCTGATACTAGGACTTGAATTTAGTACCTAGGTACTAACCCTTTAGGTTTTTCTCTCAAGGCTGAGGCTCTACCACTTGGGCCATAACTCTACTTCCAATTTGTTTTCTGGTTAACTAGCATGAGAATATCATGGACTTTCCTGTAGTTGCTGGCTTTGAACCATGATCCTCAGATCTCAGCCTCCTAAGTAGTTAGGATTACAGGTATGAGCCACTAGTGCTCAGCTCTGAATTTTTAGAATTTTTATTATTATTATTGTTGTTGCTGTTGTTGTTTTGGTGGAAGGAAACAATAGCATGATAAGCTATTATTAATGGTTACTCAGACTCAGTACTAGAAATTTTTTATACAGTCATACAGTTAATATGTTGTGATTTTTTTTATCATGATATCAATTGAGAGCTGTCATCTGGATCTAAAACATAATATGAACCTGGCATTGGTCTATTTAGGCTTTCCATCCGTGTGTCAGTCCCAAGGGAGCTCTTCGTGTTTAATTGCATTCTGGAACCACATGTGTTGTTCCTGCTTGTTTACAAAAATCCTTTCTCTCCCTCTCCCTTGGTTTCTTTCTTTCCCTTTGGTCTTCTCTGTATGTTTTAATTTTCACAGAGTTCATGGTGCTCCTTTCTAAGGAGAAAACAGAGCAATTTGTGTACCTTCCTTTACAAGCTTTTTACAAGGAATTTTTCCTCATGAGTTCTTTACAAGTTCTCATTTTTTGATGGTTGCATGATAGCCCCTTTTGCTGCTCTCCTGGGGAGAGACAGGGGTTGCTTTGCTAAAGAAAAGATGTGGAGGCTACCCTGAGAGGCAAATTTAATACACACTGAAACATAGGCATAATATTGCTGAAAAAAATATATATATATATACATGTTAGAGGAGAAAGGAGAAAAATCAACTTTTGTCCATGTGGATTTTTAGCATTTCCTTTTGTGGCAATAAGAGCTTTATGAATCTCTTGGACAGTGCTTTGCAAATACAGATCTGAACTGTGGTTCAAATCTTAGATTTGCTGTACTCAGTCTCTGCCTTCAGATGGGCCTGAACCCTCCAAACTATACTTTCCTCAGTCAAAAAGATGTCAAAATAATTTCATTATATGTAAAGTTATTCTGATTATAAACCGGTCTAAACCAATTTAATTGCACGACTCATAACTAGATCTTAATAAGTGCTAGCAATCCCTATTGTTACCATTGTCCTACTCAGTGTTTCAAGAAACACTCCAGAAACTGTTTGTGCACACACATTATTTTTGCAACCTGGAGGCTAAGAATAGCCTCAGTTACTTTTCTAGAAGACCTAATTTCATTGGCATGTAGGCAGACGTGTGAGAATAGCCATTCACCCATAGCTCAATAACAGGATCTGTTCCTATGCAAAAATGGTGGCCACCAATGGGGAAATATCGGCTCTGCTTTGAAAAAGTGAAGGCGCAGAACTACAATTTCCTTCTATTTTATTTTTTTTAAGTTTTGGTTTCAAAGTACCCATGATTTGAAACCAATTTGTCCCCTGTTCACCAGAGCCATATTGGCCTTCTGCCTCGCTCTTGTTCTTGGTTCTTGTTGCAGTTGCCTTTGATGCAGAAAATATGCTTTCTCTAGAATAAAATCACCCCCAACGTGATATTTTCCACACATCCAATATACCCTTGTTAAACTTACCCACTCGATCTTTCTCATATGGTAATTAAAAATATTTATAAGAAAAAACAAGAGAATTGGAAAGGAGAGAGAAAGGAGTCAGTTGCATAGGTTAATTAATATTATTAAAAAATTATGCAAGAACTAAATAAAGAAAAAGTCATGCTTTTTTTTTACTTGTGTTTTCAAAGGTGTTAATTCAAAATCGATGTCTAAATAGATATTCTCCGTATGTAATTTGAAGAGAATAAAATATTTAAAAAGAGTGTATGCCATTCAGATATTGTCCTGGAAAGTGTTTGAACATTATTCTGATTTTTAAAGCCCCTCCCTCTACATGTTGTCAGAAAACAATAGTGATTGCATTATGAACATTTCCTGACATAAACGTTTTTGAATAAAGGATCCATGCCTATAGGTCCCTTTGGCCTAATGGCTATTATTAAGCACTTTCAAACATCGTCTTAATGAAAAGATAATAAGGAATCATATATTTGGGAATCTTTTAAACTTTGTGGTTGTTGGTCCTTAGATCCCTGTGCCTTACTGTCTCTTGGTGAGGAGAAAGTAATCATTTTGTCTTTTTCTCTTTTCACAAATTCAGTTTCTTCAGCAAGACTTCATGTTTCAGGGGATGTACAGAGTAGGTATCACAGTTCCTAACTGTACCTGTTTAGAAGGAGTCAAGTCTCTTGTTCATGACTTGTTACATGACTGTGACCTAACCACAGGAATGGAAAAACAAACAGGGGAACACAGAAGTATTGGGTGAGCATGAGCTCTGTACCAGAGTCTGAATGCATTTACTAAACTATGAGTCTGCACGGATGTGGGCACACATTGACATATGGATGTAAAATGCACTAATATTTTTGAAGGTTTCACGAAGTATCATTAACCAGTACCCAGAGGGAAGTGAATGGCAATTTTCATAGTATTTTATGTACAGCTAAAATATAATAATTATTATTAAAATGTATCTCACATATTATTTTTATTATCTTTAAGTAATTGTACAAAGGAGTTGCCATTTAATGAATATTATGTATCTTGATCAATGTCATCCCTTTCCACATTCTCACTCATCCTTCCTCTACCCCCTTTTCCATCACTCTTCTTAATTTTATAGGATATACATTGAATTCTTGATTGTGTCCTCCCCTTTTCTCTTTATTTATCTACCCCTTTACCCTTGACCCCCTCCTACCCCTTTTAAGTACTCACTTCCTGGTATTTATTTTGATTAACTTTGATTTTGCTTTTCTAAGGAATTATGCTAGTTAAGTTCTCCCTTGAATTTACCATATTTCAGTTAATATATTTGTATATACTTGTGTAACATCCTATATATTTACTTATAAGTTTATAAGCTGAACCTAGATGCCACATATAAGGGAAAACATACATCCTTTGTCTCTCTGGGTTTGACTTACTTCATATTATTTTCAATCTTATTTTTAACTAGCAGTCCCATTTTCCCTTTGTAAATCTTACCTACTAAGTTGCTCAAACTGCTTCATTCTCTGAAGCTCATTGGAACAGCATTCACAAATCTCATCACTGATCTACTAATTATGCTAAATTCAGCAACTGCACTTGAGTTTGGATTGTACTTGATCTCCTGTAACATGTGACCCTCTTCAACATATGGGTCTTCCTTGTAATTCTTGTCAGATATGACATTAGCCTCTCTTTGCCTCACCTCCCACTTGTCTGGCTGTTCTTCATGCTGTTGTATTTTGTTCCTTGTTGAGTCCTTAATTGAAGGCATCCACACAAATTTTCCTTTAGGCTGTCTTTGTAAACCATATTTTTTGTCCTGAGCACTATTGACAATACTCAGAGGTTTAAATTTCACACTTCTAAGCAGAAGATGCACAAATGTGCATCCTACTCACTCTCAAGATATTTTGCTCTCAATTTCTAATTCCATGTTCGGGAACAGCACATACCCTCCCAATGGGTGACTTGGGGTCCATATGTAAAATACTGATCTCATCACCCTTCTCACCAAAACTCTCCGTGTTCTGGCTCTCGTCTTCCATTTTCATCATCTCCCAGGCAGTAACCTCATAGTCTTTAGTTAAACAAAACTCAGATAATTTCCAAACTTTACTATGTCTCTGGGGATATTATTTATCGCTCCCCCCCAGAATATTAGATGATCATTCTTTTTAGATAATAGAAATAATATTAACAAATAATTTCCCCAAGTGGCTGATGGTTTATATATGTAAAAACTCAGTGATGTGTAGAAACAAATAAAACCATAATAATCTCACCAATAAATGAAACTGGAGTCCTTGGTGTAAGATGTTCTTTCTTTATTTTTCCAAGATTTCTGTCCCTGTAAAAGGCAGTTAAAAGGACATTAAGATGCTGATTCTGCCGAATTTTCTTGTTCCCTCCCCCTATTTCAAGCCCTGTCTTTTCTAAGTTGGATTACGACAGTATTTTTCATTTGTCTTCATGAACTCTTGTCTTACCTTACTCCCATTTCTATCATAATAATGTCCACATTCATAAAATCAGTAACACTTTAGTCCAGGATTTGGCTGCCATCAGGATCCAACCTTTTCTTCCATCCTGATTCCTTACCACCAACTCAAATTCTCCTATTGCTTTTGGAGATGATCTGGAGACTTCATATCCCATAAAGATTTAAGTGTTTCCTCAGTGACCACATCCATGGTCACTGACTTTAACTCTAATAAAGTACTCTTGTATCTTGCTTACTTGTATTCATTTACTTATTCATTTACCCAAAGAGCCCCATCCTAATGGATCTACTAAGCCAAGTAACTGGAATTATTCCAATGACACAAAGATGAATAACTGAAACAGTTGTCTCTAATTCTATATACATTCTGGAAGGCACTCCTTAGTATCTTCAAGTATTTCTCATTCAATCCAGCTCACTCTTCACAAAGAATAGAGGATTATCAAAGCTCATTGATCAAATCAGGCCACCATTTTCAACTCCATCTGCAAAGCTTCTCTCTAGTAATAAAGTATCTGGTCAAAGATAATTTCTTCAGCAGGCTAGCACACTTACTTGTAATCAAATTCTCTCTGAACAGCTAATGTAGGGAAGAGATTTCCTTTTTATCATGGAGCTCTCACTTTCTCCTTTGAAGTCTATTTCTGTTATTCCTATAAGAAAAGACTGACTGAAAGTATGCCCAAGGTCAGATATCTCCATAGAGTTATTTTTGACAAGACCTAGAATTTTCAAGGTACTCTTATGAGTGTTCCTCTGGGGCATGCACTGGTTTAGCTTCTTTGGCTAAAGTTAAACTCTAGGAGTCTTCAAGCCAGAGAACAACACCAACTCTACAGGCTTAGATGATGTCAGCAATGACCATTGCAACTTGAGTGCCAATAGACTTGTGGTAATGTCTACTAAATCTTTTTAAGCAAGGTGAGAAAAGGAAATGAGAATGTGAGGCTAATACATGCAGACTAGGGGCACAAGACCGTTCGGAACATCAGAGTAGAGTAGAGTCCCTGTGATAACCCAGAAAATCAGGAGGAAGAAGGAGGTTTAGTGGAATTTGTGTTTCACATGTCTATACTCCAAGATGTTTTTCAAGACTTCTTTTTACTTCTTTTCTTACAAAGTGAAACTACATTTTCTATTCAAAACATTTGAAGTAGGTGTTTTGTTTGTTTATACACACTTGAATATGTAAAATGTCTCTAAAAGATTAAAAAATAAAAAATGTTCTGCACAGAAATTTTCTAAGTGCTCTTGGTAAAATTTATGCTGTTTCTAAACCTTTCAATTATACAATTCCATATACTATGTTGGTATACTTTTTACTTTGCAAGAGAAAAATTCAAAAATAAGGTTGCTTTTACTTTTCAAACTCAGGTACTTATTTCTTTTTAGGGGTAAAAGAAATTATTTAAATAATTAGATTTGGGTCTTATATTCTGCTAATTGGTTTATGTGAATTTTTACAGCTATTTTATGGATATTACATGAATAAAATATTTGTTTTAAAGCAAAGAAATAATGATGAAGCTATACTATCTACAAGAAAAGTATTTTGGAGAGGATTATGGACTGACCTTGGAATTACAACATCAGATCTAGATTAGTAAAGAAAAAAAAAAAGAAAAAAAATTCCAAAATAAATTTGGTAATTAGAAAAAAATACATCTTTTGCAAATGCATGTAAGTATGTTAGCAGCATTATTTGAATAGCAACTTAAAAGTTCGATGAAATTAACAAATTGGGATTGTCTTTAAATTATTCTGATGATTTTTGTGAAAGTGTTTTATAATCTAAAGCCAAAGGTCTAGCCAAGGAAAGAAGGAAGGGAGGAAGTGATGGAGGGAAGAAGAAGAAGAAAGGGGAAAAGGAAGAAAGAAGGGGTAGAATGATGGAAGAAAGGAAGGAAGGATGAAAGAAAGAAAGAAAGGAAAGAAGGAAGGAAGGAAGAGCAAAATGAATGAAGGTAGGGAGGGAGGAAAGAAGGAGTTTTAAGGAATTTAAGCAATGATGAGAAAATTCTTTACTTGGGTAAAATGTATTACTGAATGATAGTCTATGGTTTGATGTGTACATTAAAGAGTATCCGAGTAAATGATACAAAGTCTGGTAAATGATATAGAACTGATTCCCAAATGAGTAGGCTTGTTTTGTTACTAAAATTAGCTTCTTTATACATTTGCATAAAATGACAGTACTTACCATTTATTCAGCAAATATGCCAGATATTATGTACAGACATTATCCTTTATAATTCATGTAAGCACCCTCTGAGCCAATAAAGCTGATCCCTATTTTACAGATGGAAAAACCAAGACGGTGGTTAAATGAAATCAACTGCCCACACTCATACAGTTTTGGTGTTAATCCACATGAGTAATGCAGGAGGTTTGGTTCCAAAGCTCCATCCCCTTAGCCACTCTTTATGAATATGGACATTGTCATTGGTAAGTTAATTTAAGTCTTTTGAAGGCTTTTCATAGAACATTAAACTCAGGGAATAATAACACAACCCTATTTGCAAATAAACTTTGTCTTATTTTTCCACCATTTTCTCTAAAATACTTGAAAGTGCAATCATGAACAAACAATTCCATGTTGCCTGGCTAGTAGTTAAGGTATAGTTTTGAACAAAATCTCCTTTCTTACCCCCACCAGCCAGGTTCCTGAGGTCTGGGTGCATTGTTACAAATACACATTTGACTATGGAAGCATTTATTCTGAGAATAAAATAATTGGTGACCTCCAAGAACTATGCTTTAGAATTTATCTTAGAATTTTCTTGAGGTCTAAATGAAACGGCTTTGGTTTCTCAAAGAGGTAAAGCTCAGAGTACAATAGCAAGCTAATCCAAATGCCATATTAATATTTTTTCTAGAAAAAATAAATTTCTCATAATTGCTTTCTTTAATTTCCCTCTTAATGCTGGAAACATTTTGCAGATTTTATGGGCCTCCTCCCTGCCACCCTTGAGAAAAATAAAACGAGGCCTTTAAGTGGCCCATACTTTTTATTATTATCTTTACATGGTTGTACAAAGGGGTTTTAACTCAGTATATCAATTTATAAGTTCAATGAATCTGATCAATGGCACACCTTCCATCTTCTTTCCCATCTCTCCCAACCCCACCCAAATGTTCCCAGATTTTATGAGTTAATAGGTATTCAGATCATTGTAGTTGCTCAAGAAAGGTTTGTTGAGAGGAATTAAGTTTTAGTGGTGGCTTGATTCCAAGAAAAACATCTGTTAGGAAGATGCAAGTTCAAATTCGGATGCTCCCTGGGTGGCTTGTTGAGGGAACATGTTCAATAAAGGGACCTTAAACTAAAACTTACAAAAGAAATGAAGAAGCATTTAAAGTTACATCAAGCCTGGCAACGCCTTCCCTTTTATCCTAGTTGCCCATTTTCCATCACCCTGAAAGGTACACAGAAAATATTGTCTCCATTTGGCAGACTAGACAACGGAGATTCAGGAGTTACATCTGCGAGTGTGTCAGGATGTGAATGATAAAGCCGAGGAAACGGAATAGCAGGCCACCTCACCAAACCACAGCACACTGCCACTCCAGAAACAAAACAAAACAAAAAGAAAAAAAAACTCCCTGAAACCAGACAGCATTGTTTCTGTGCCAGATCTATTTACTATACCTCCACTGCAACCCTCCCTCGTTATTACTCATTCCTAGCACCACCACACACCTTCAAAAGTCATGTGTGTGGTATTCATTAGGAGAGAAAAATAACCTGAAACCACTCAGAGATGGATCTGCTTCCCTCCAGAAGGGTGAAACAGCTCCCATGGACAATGGAGCCTTAGGGTGCAGATGATGGAGATGGAGGAGGAGGAGGAGGAGGTGCTGAGGGAAGCGTCTCCGTGGGTGGGGTGTAGATTTGCAGGAGCTTTTTTGCCTCATACCATCACTGTATTACTCACCAGGGCTAAACAATTGCTCTTCCCTGAACCCTGCAAGGGAATGCATTGGCTCATTGTGCTGCTCGTGGACTTCCCGAAGCTTTATGGGAAGATGAGTGGCTCTGAAAGATTAAGTGTATTTTTTTGTTAGAAAGGGAATTGCGAAATTCTCGCAATGCAAATTAAGCCTAACTTTCAGCAGATCCCTCTGTTGGTAGGTGATGACCAGACCAAACTGTTGTTAGGAACAGGAATGAAGCACTCCATTGAGACATGAAGGGGTTTGGCAATGTAAAAGCTCTAATAGTTTGAGGTTCAGCAAATACATAATTCAATAAGGAAATAAATAATCGTAATCTCAGGCTCTCTCTTTTATGATACATACAACTGGATTCTTCAGTTTCTGAAATTTGTTAGATGTCTAGTAAGGAGACAAAAAGATGGGGTAGAAACTGTGGGAATTTGGTTGGCTACATCTGAAAAGGGAGAGCATGAAGAATTTAAATGTCTTTGGAAACCATCAGATAGATCTGTTTTGGATATCCAAATAAATGCAGTAGAACTAATTCAGTGACTTACAAAATTTTGGAAATCTCTAGAGTTAAGGAGAAGATTATTAGATTTCTTTTTCAAGCATAAAGTCTCTTCTGGTAATAGATCATCTAAGACAAATTTCCTTACTGTCAAGGGAACAGAGGCAAATTCTAGGAACTACACTTAGCATTCCAGTAGCTAAAGAAATTATATCAGCCCTAAATATCCTTGTCAAATCTAGACACTCTTTGCAACCACTACCTTTTGGGGCTCCTCTTCATGTAATGACAGTAACATACTTCACTAGTGAATTTTTTTTTGTAGTTGAAGTGATTATGTACTGAAAACATTGTCATCACATGACCAGCATATCAGGGCTCTGAATATGCAAAGCAGAACAGCACAGAATATTAAAAGATCCTTAATATCAATAAAGGCAAGTTAAACTGAAACCAGACATCAGATCAGCATTCAATATCTTCTCAATTATAACACTTGGCCTGCCAATGAAATGAGCCTTGGATTACTCTGGCTATTAATGACAAAAAGAAATCACAGGAGGTGAGCAAACTGCAAAGCGGTGGGAGGTGAAGGGGGCCTAGTGCAGGTGATTATGGGAAACACACCATTGGTGTGGTTAGTAGAAAATATCTACTGAAGTAGTTGATAAATTACATTATAAGCATATGTGTCAATCTTGCAACAAAACGGCTTTGTACAACTAATTTGCATTAATGAAAAAGGAAAGTTCATCTTGAGAAGTTGGTAATAAAAGGTACACATCCAGGTACTTCTGCACATTGATGTAGACATATATTTTACTCTCACTGAATATAAAATGCACCATAAATACTCTTAATGAATGGCAGAAAGTAATACGTTACATAAGAGTAATAACAAATGTGCTATGTCAGCTCAAAAGAGGCTAAAATCACTCCTGACAGAAAGAACATGGTGAGGCTTTTAAGCCAGAATTGAAGAAATATGGGGCATGCAGAGAACTATACCAGACAAAGGGAATATTATTTTAATAAGTATGTAACAAAACAAGCCATATTAACAAAAGCACAGAATTGAGACCATATTAAGTGAACATTATAAAAATGCCATTTTGGATAAACCATGAAGAATCAAGATGAAAATTGGGTTAGACCAAGTGTTGAATTCTTTCTTGAGGTATTTATTGAAGAGTTCCTTTGCTTATCAAACAGAGTCTGTATTTAGGATTAAAATAGTACCTTTTATATTTAGGCTACATAAGTGAAGGGACCTACGGAGAGATTCTTGCTGCAGTTTTAATTGGAATTGACAGCAAAGATGTGCTTTGTGGTCTGGGGTGAAGGAAATAGTTATAATACAATGTAGTACAATGATTCTGGGGTGTGTTCCCAGAGAAACTGGTGGTACTTTTCACAAAATTGGGAAGTCAGAAAAGGAGAAAGCTTTGTAAGGAAAAAAAAGTGAATGAGCTTAGCTTTAGATAATGGCCCAGAGGTCACAATTCAGATAATCTAAGTCCAACAGGAGTTAGAAATCCAATCTTGAAGTTTAGGAGAGAAACCAAGATGGTAAATATAGATCAAGAGTCAGGTGTTGCTTAGATGCAATCACGCAAACTGACAGATTAGATGAGCGTGTTAAGAGAAGGATTGCAGAGGGAAGAGGATTCAAGGACAAGGGTCCTGATGTTTCTCTTTGGGGAGCAACAATGTTATACTTTTAAATAGTAACTGCTCCATCAAGCCATCAAGCTCATTATTATTATTATTATTATTTTACTTCTAAAATATTTTAGAACTATTTGCAATATGGTTAAAACAAAAGACTGTGATTTTTTTCTTAGCAGAGTGAACAAATTTCTCTAGAAAGCTGAGCATCTAGTACAGCACAAGTATGCTGCATGATAGGGATGGTAGTGGTTGGATATCTGCATGTGTGTGTGTGTGTGTGTGTGTACACGCACACACGTGTGTGTGTGTTAGGAACATGCCTATAAACATATTTTTCTTATTTAAAAAAACAAAACCAAATAGAGAAACAGAACTATTTTCACCACAATAGTATCAGAATTATGGTGACTATTACTAGTTGCGTCCTTTGATTTCATATTTACACTCTCAACATATTACCCTCTAAAAAATTAGACACTGTTAGCATTCATATTTGGTAGACAAGGACAAATTCTCTACCCCCTTTCAGGACTTTCAGCACTATAAAACTGTTAAGTAGCAGAAAAAAGAGTCTTATTACTGAATCAAAAGCTGGGATCTTAATTATTACATTTTTCCTACTTAGAGATTATTTCAGGATTAATGGCAAACCAGAGTCTACTAACATTATATTATCATTGTTTATTTACATGTTTATGCTTTGCTTCATGTAATTCCATGTTTGAATTGATATGCACTTTGTTGTATAATTCTGGTATTACTTGATGTTAGTGTACACTTTGTTATGAGTTTATTTTAGCATAATACTGATATTTACACATGTATGAAGCATATCTATAACATGGATCATAAACCAGATTTTGAACAGGTCCATTGACCCCAAATCTCCCTGGATCCAACCCTTTGCAACCACACTTCTGCCACTCCAGTCTCAACAAGTACTGTTGATCTGCTCTGCCTCACCATGATCTACTGCTCACATTATGCACAATCTTTGAGAATGGCCTCTTTATGTTGGCATAGATGTTGAATATATATTCATATGTATGTATATTCACTGCTTTGTTGAATACATATTCTCATATCTATATTCACTGCTTTGTTGAATAGATTTCTATTTTATGAATGTAATCCAATTTGCTTATCCATTTACCCGTGGAAGAACATTTCTTTGTTTCATTTTCCAAACTTTCAACAATTATTAGAACTGTTATAAACATTCCCATAATAGTCCTAATATGGACAGTATTTTCATTTCTCTAAGGTAAATACCCAAGATTGCTGGATCTTGTGGTAAATGCAGTTAAATCTTTTAAAAAAAGTGTTTGAGGTAAGAGCAGCCCATTATAATATTTATACAAGCCCTTTTGGTTATCTGTGAAGAAATACTTAACAATACCAGTGAGGGAAAACGTAGTCAACAAATACAGGTCTGTGACAGCTGGAATCCATGAAAACAACAATTAAATCTCCAGAAGTGCACTGAAATAATTTACATCATTCTTTACCAGTCATGGAGCACAATAGAAGCCCTCGATGACTGTAACTTGTCACATCCTGCGCTTTTATACCAATAAAGCCAGAATAGTCCTTGAACTCCCAAGGAATGGTAAAGAGCTACTCAGAAAAAGACGTTGAAACTCAAGAAATGACATGACCTGAATGGGTGTCAGGCTAACTATTGAATGTTTTACAAATGAAAATATATGTGCCATTTTAGAGTTTAAGGAGTTTTCCAATTGCATACATGAGTTTGTTTATTAAAATGCTCCTTATTTCAATGTTCTGAAAGTTATAAACACTAACCAAAGTCTTTTATAAATATTTAAGATTGAGCAATATACTTTTGTAAATATAACATCATGGCAAATAGTTTGGAAGAGTTGGTTCCATTCTGGGCATTTTGAGGTCATTATATATAAAACAAATGTTTAATGCTAACCAAATATCCCACTACATAAATAACTCTGCATTAACTTATGCCAAACAACATGGGCTTTAATGGCTTATATAGTCTATATCTTTAAGAGCTGTGTTCATTTACTATACATAGAATAATACTTGTATATATTTGTCCATTAGTTAAATTCTCCATGAAATGCTTTAAGATCTACCAAGTTGGAATGATAATAAAAATATGTTATACTTCTTTTTCAGTATTTTCACATTGAAAAAGCATCATAAGATAAGGTATGTTTAAACTTCATTTCTAGTTCAATATAATGCCTTTGAGGAGAAATGACCTCCTAAGATGTGTGAATTGTGTAAGACAAGAGGCAGTAGGAAAGGTAAACAGATGAGGCCATTATTCATTCTGTCTAAAAAAATTATTGAAATCATTGCACACAAAGCTATGTGTCTAAAGAGAGCAGCACAGGTGTGTGACCTTTGATAACAGTCAGGGTCTTACTTCGTCTCCTTAACTGGTGACAGAGAAGACGGTTCAACTCTAGAATAGTGACAGATGTGCTGCACATACTGTTTACTTTTTTTTCCTGTCAATTGGGGGATTTGAACTCTGAGCCTGTCTTCTGTCCCTGAGCTCTTCAGTGAGCCACAGTGGCACTTCTGGTTTTCTGGTAGTTAATTAGAGATAAGAGTCTCACAGACTTTCCTGCCTGGGCTGGCTTTGAAATGTGACCTCAGATCTCAGCTTCCTGAGGAGGTAGGATTACAGGCATGATATTTCTTTTTTAATAAATAGCGGTTTTTAAGAGTTGGACAATGATAAAAGCATTAATTTAGAGAAAAAAAGTGAGAAAAGTGATATGGGGTTAAAAAATATGGAGAGACACGTCCATGCACAAAACAGGAGATTGCGGTACCCACAGCTCAAAAATGATATTGCATAAAAAATTAAGGCCCAATTATAGCTTTAATGTTTCTAAGAGAGTTCTTGTTGCCAAGATTCCTGATATACAAGTACTGTCTAATGACTGAATATCTAATGCCATTTTCTAGTACATGAAATACATGTTTGTGGCCTGCGAGACCCCTCAGTGATGTTTTCTTCTGACAAGACCTTTCATGTAGCCCAAGCTGGCCTTGAAGTCTCAATCCTCTTTTCTCAGTTTGCTGAGTATTAGTTACAGGTGTGTGTTACCATGCCTAGATTTTAGTGGTCTGCTATAAACCTCAGTGTTTTATTCAGGCCCCTGGGTGATCAGTTCACTGAGCACCAAGCTCTCCAAACCACAGCTCATCTACCTCCTTAGTGATCCCTGTATTCATCTCAACTGGGCAGAGAGGACATAGAAAGAGACCCTTATTAGATTGTAAAGGACATGAACAGAATAAGGTTGGGAGATAATACAGAAGGTGAGACATTTTAGGAACTGGAAATGAAGGAATGGTGAAGCCAGAGTAAGAATGAAAACACAAGGCATGGAGACAATAGGGAAGTCTTGGAATGTTGGTTCATATTCTGGCTTGACCATTCATAGATTTCTTACTTTCCCAACATTTTCCCCTGTGGTGGGTGTTGAAATACCATTTCTCTTTTTGAATAGAGGTCATAGCACAATCATGAGGTTAGATACTTTCTCCAGAAGTAGAGCATGAAGAGCAATAGACCTTGCCCAGGGTAGATATGTGAAATATTCAACAATCAAAGAGCCTGAAGGCCATCAATCCGAGGTGCTCAGAGCAAAAGTCAAGTTGAGGATAGCAGAGCAAGAACTCTTCAGGTGAAAAAGAATAGGAAATACTCATATAAATTATTTTACTAGTAATAATATCAGACTTTCTATGATTTTTTCCTCCATTTGGCCTTAATTATAGCATTCTCTTAAAGCCATATGCTCTAGGAATGGATGCCTGATTCTAATTCATGCACAAACTGAAGGTTGATATTTGTTAACACCATTAGGATAAGATGGAGAGCTAGGAGTTCTACACTCTGGAAACACTATGTCTGAGAGCTCTAGGTGGTCTGTATGAAAATATAGGAATTTCCTGATAGGTCGATGCTCAGACCAGGCATGCTAAATGGATGACTACCATCCAGGGGAGTTCTGCTCTTTCCAAAGGTTATATTTCTTATTACTGAAGGGATTTTACTGACTTTCCAACATGCATTTTCTTATTCACAGTGAACCAAACATGGAAACACACACACACACACACACACACACACACACTACTACCTATTCTGAAAACAGTGACAACACACTCCAACAGCAGTTGAATACATACAACTGCAGAGCTGTTTTCATAAATGCTGTACTATAATGTATGATTATTTTATATATATTTGGAATTGAGTTGAAAACAGAAAGTGTATTTTAAATCTATTTTACCTACCAATTTTCCCAGAATCTTCTTTACCAGAAAGAGATAGACTTAAACTCTAACAGTTCTAAAAGTCATCAATAATTTTTTTAAAAGCTCATGCTATCGCAGTCATATTTAAGAAAATCCTTCCAATAAAACTTCACTGTTTCTAAACCCTCAAATACAAATTATTTGTCTTTTTCTTATATTTCCTCAACTGTCTAGTGAATATTTTCATACAAGTATCATGTATTCTGCTTCCTCTTCATAATCATAAAGTTTTCCATATATTTTAGTTATATATATATATATATATATGCCAGTCCTCAGGCTTGAACTCAGAACCTGGGTGCTGTCCTTGAGCCTCTTTGTGCTCAAAGCTAGTGCTCTACCATTGAGCCACAGCACCACTTCCAGATTTTTCTAAGTTTATTGGAGATAAACAGGATAGCTTTCAACCTCAATTCTCAGATCTCAGTCTTCTGAGTAGCTAGGATTACAGACATAAGCCACTGGCACCCAGGTTAAGTTTATAATTTTAATAACTAATTATTAAAATTATTAAAAATTCATCATGTCTCCCTACTTAAAACCAAGAGTGTAGTGTACTTATGTAGAGATGAAAAATATGTACAGATACATTAGAGCTACAGATTACCCGTAGACTGTTTGAAATCATAGAAATCCTTTGTGCTATCTCTATGACCAAAGCTCAGTTCTTGATTTGGCCCAAAACTGCTTTCTATTTTGTGGTGCTAAATATTGTGTTTAGACTTAGCTTTCTGATAACTGATAATAATATCCAATATATCTAAAAGGATTTGATAATTCATCCTCTGTAACCATTTAGATTGTCTTAAACTTAAGAAAGAAAATCATACCTACGCAGGTTTGTGGTTCACCCATCACTAATCTCCTGTTTGCTGAGCTATGAGACCCTGATGAGTGTTTAGAGGAATGTTCTGAGAATCAGTAGGCTTTTGTACTTGACTCTTTAGCTAGTTCTGGGTGGGTTGATGACAGCTGCACTTGCAATTAGCCCTTGCCCTGACCTCATGGTCAACCACAATAGCCTTGGAGATTTCAGGAAGGGAAACTATTACTTTTAAGGTATCTGGACAAGAGCTGCATGTGCAAATTAATAGGGGAACTGTGTTTTGTGCTTTCTTCTTCTTTTTTTTTTCCTCTCTTGGTTACAAATTGTCCCCATTCACATACGACAGGCACATCTGGTTACCTACTCTAATGGGTGAAGAAATGGATCTAACAGGAAGAGGAAGCCATATAATACTCCCCAGGAATGCTTAAAAGAAGATTCCCCAGCCTTTCATGGAAAACAGGAGTCTTAAGGGAACATCCTAGGCAAATTGGAAAGGGGAATTTGGTTGTTTGACTGGACTCTTAGTTCAGTAGGTAAAAATATGTAGAACAAGATGAGACTAGAATAGGTCAAGTGTTAAAAAAAAGACAATACAATAAAGAATTTGAATCTTTGACAGATTGCAATGATACTGTTATAATGAGCAGAATTTCCTTCTCTCTCTGCAGAGTCTTCCAAAATCCCCTTCTCCTTGTCTTATGCAGGGGTTGCAGGATAAGAATATCTACTCACTACAAGAATATTCTGTTTACTGACCAAAGTGTATTGTATTTGTATACTAACATGTTGAATGGTCACCACTTTGTACAACTAAAGACAATAAAAAGTATAATTGCAATAAAAGTGAGAGTTAAAAAAAAGAACATGTCTACCAAGGCTCAGAATCCACTTTGGAGTCACTTGAGGGGAAAGGGGTAGATGAAAACAAGTCCAGCTCTCTGCTCTCCACTGCCTTTTGATTTCAGTCTGGAAGAGTTGTCCAAAAGCCTCAGAAGTAAGATTGAATTGGAGGCCAACCAACCAATGATATAGGCATAGGCCTGGTGAATACGTAGTATAAAACTCAGCAGGCCAATTGGAACAATGAGAAAAGAATTATTGAGAAAGGAAATACTGGGAACTGAGTAGAGACTGTTTCAGTGCAAAAGGATGAAGAGGTTGAAGGTGGAACTGGAGTCCAGATGAATGGTGAGTTCCTAGCAGAGTTGATAGGGAAACTAGGATGGTACACAATAGTTAGGTAGAAGTACCACATGGAACATTTTTCTAAGCCTTTTCAATTGTTATATGAGCATATTTGTCCAAACAGGACAAAGAGAAGTGAAGAAACAGAATTAAGTAATAACCACTGCAAAGCATAGGAAAGTGAATTCACATTTCTGGCATTATTTACACTCTTCTTCACTTCTTTATTTTCTGAAAAAGTAGCACTTGTACAATATTGTACAATATTGTAGCAATATTCAGTCTTTTCTTGATTGAACTTCTATAATTTTCCACTACAAAGAATAATACACAATACCTTTGTATTCTTCACAATCCAGAGTAAATGACTGTCTTAAAAAGGTTGGAACTATACAGAAAACAAAAATCAGGAAAGATGAATTGATAAAATGAGAAAAAATGTCTTTAATACTGGACAAGTAAGCCAATAACTATTTATAATCAAATGATTAGGATAAAGACATATTTTAGGATTTTTGCTCCAATCTACTGCAATTCATGGTAGTTGTTCTGTGATATAAGGCGTTTCTGAAAAGTTTAGGAAATTCTTTGGGTATTTAATCTTTGAGATGTTCTTGGTTCTGAGGCTCACAGTGAAATCCATGGCACAAAGAACATGACTTACTTTTTACTAAGTTCTTACATCAAAGGAACAGCGCGGGCTACCATATTACATAGGAAATGTTCCCCCAAGTACTTGCTGAATCAAGTCACTTTTTTAAGAAAGACAAGGAGTTACATCCATATTTAAATATCACAAATAACTTCCAAACAAGTGAAGGCACTCAGAATAGTATATCAAGAAGTGAGCAATGTCCCTGCCTCCATGTTTAATGAAGACACCCAAATATGGACAAGGTGTAAGTTCATTAATGACAGCAGTCATTCCAGGAATTCTTGATGAAGTTAGCACTTAAAAATAGTTCCAGTGGGATTAAAATTAAAATTCTTCTGAGAAGCATCATTTGGCAATAGGATGAGAGGTCTTCATTCGTGGAGGTCAAAGAGCATTCCGGGAAGTCAGGAAGAATAGATAACTCTTTTATCTCAAGTCCTTCATGTCTGCGGCCAAGTTTCTGGCATCTGCCTCTATTTAAGCTGCATTAGAGGCATGCCTGAGAGATTTTGGGTTAGTCTGAAGTTGCTGCTTTAACCACATCAGTGATATTAGACCAGTAAGTATATGGCTTATTTAAATTGATGTCCTTGAATCATCTCATAAGGGCTTTAGCAGGTAACTTCTAAGTACTAAGAAAATTGACCTGATTGATGGCAATAGCATTGATCTTTTATGAGAATTTAACTGTGAAAATTCCTTATTAGTGTTTTGTCAGATAGAAATGCAGAATGTGCACAGCAGTTCTCAGTTTTCTTCCTTGATTGTTACTCCTGACCCCAGTGTTGTTTGGGCACACTTTTTATTGTCACACCAGAGGAGGGAGGGTCATATTGGTATCTAATGAGCAGGACTAGAAGAAAGATTGATCCACCCAAAATTCTAGGGGAGGATCTATATGAGGAGAAAGATAATTTACACAATTTGAAAGAGCAGCAAGCCAAAGACACTTGGAGATTTTGATTTATGGTCATGAAAAATTCTGACATAGTACATTTCCTCTGTGTCTAAACTACTCCCTAACAATAAATTAGGTTTCTCATGACACTGCATTAACTTTTAAAACCACGAGGGAGCTATTCCACATGTTAATGCTTTGGTGTACTAAACACAGCCTTAGGGTATTTAGAAAAAGTTAAGGGAACTTTCAAAAGTTTCTAATTTACAAGTGAGCATTAAGAAAACCAACACGTATGAAAAGGACATAAATACACTTAAAAAGGAACACATAAACAAGCTTAAACATTTGGAGAACACCAAGTGACCTAACAGGTTTATATGTGTGTGTGTGGAGGGCAGAGGGGCCATTAGTTAGAAATGGCCAAAGGTGTGTTTTGATCTGGGTTTTAAAGAGAAAGAAAATTGTAGATTAGTTAAGAGACTATTCTAGCAATTCAGTAGCCTTTGTTAATGTGAAACAGAAAGTCAGGAATTGCTAATTCAATTTCCTGAGGGTTTCCAACAAGTAGGAGGAGGAAGAGATCAGATTAGTTCACTACGGAGCCAAAACGGTTTAATATATGTTTGATAAATTTAAGGAGACTTTTATGATCATGTTAAATGCATGCTGGGTAACTATAGCAGGATTGAGAGAGGTAAATGTGATAAAAATATAAAAGAAAATCATTTTGTGACATTTTCCCATGCCATAAATGAAGGTTACTGACATCTGGGGAGGAGAAGCTGACTTAAATCTCTTCATTACAGGGTGTTGACAAGTTTTGAAAGTTGTCCTACCAGCTACTGGGTTATCAATCAGTGGGGATGGTTTTTATTTATGCATTTCACAGATACATCTGTGGAGAACGCATCACAGCTCTGATTTTGTCTTCCTTTTCCTCACTCCACCATCTAGGACATACGGACGAATCTGGGTATGTGAAGAGAGAAAGGAACATGAGTAGGAAGTGGAAAGCATTCACAGAATACTTGGGTGTGCTCCATTAAATAATGCACTTAACAGTAATTATTTTATTTTTTACTATTTTATTGTGGTTTTTCTTTAAAAAGAAATACTTTTTTTTTTTAAAAAAAACTTGAGACAAGGTCTCTCTATGTAGCTGAGCTAGTTTCAGCTAGAAATTTCCCCTCAAAATTTCCAAGCTTATTTGTTTTTTCTAGATAATCCTTTTGAATACTTTTGGTAGAAATCACATTGTTCATGTGCAGATTCTCCCTAAAAATGAACAGGTATTAAAGATTTAAAATTAAAAATATTGCTGAGAAAAAAATTAAAAGACTTAAAAACTATTAGAAAGCTTATCCGTATAAAGATTATAATTCTTTCAAAATTCATTGATAGATTGAGAGTTAATAAAAATGGTAAGCTTTCTAATATACACATAGAAATTAAAAGTTAAGATCATCAAGATGATCTAAAATGATAAAGTTTAGGAAGAGACAGAGGGATCAGACTAAAATAAGGCAGTTCCATATCGGTGCCAGCAAAGGCATGCTGGGTAAAAACACAGAATGAAACAGGAAATCAAAGTACTGACTAATTTACAAACTCCACATAACAATACAGTAAGAAAGATGTTTTTTTCTTTTCAATAAACAATGCTCAATCATTTTGGTATCCATATGAACTTCAAAAGCATGCCTGGACTTGCATTTCGTAGCATATATGAAACATGGTTTTAGATGGCTTACAGATCTATGAAAGAAAAGCAGCAAAGATCTTCAACAAAAACAAAGAATATTCTTATGACTTTGGCATTGGCAGAGATTTCCTAGGCAGAACACAAAAGGACATGAAGATAAACAGAGGAAAGACAAATTTATTTGGAAATTCAGGACTTGTGAGCCTCCTAAGGAACCATTAAGAAAGGAAAGTTAGAATCTAGAAAGTGGTAGAAGTTATTCTCAGTACGTACATCAAGCAAAGAATCATATTCAGCATACATAAATAATCCAAATTGATTAGCAATAATAACTTACAAAGAAAGGTCATCAAATAGAGAAACAAAAGAATTAAATAGAACCTAAAACTCCAAAGGCAGTAAGTGGCTAGTAAATATATAATGACACTCATATCTATTAAAGGGACAATACCTATTGAAATCACAATATGGTATACCTATATCTACACCACAATAGCAAAAATGAGAATACATTGAATGTCAAATACTAACAAGGATTTGAAACAATTAGAACTCCCAGATGTTACTGATAGAAGTATAAGGGATTTATCTTAAGTATATAGGTGGACTTACAGGAAGGATAATGCAATTATATTCCTAAGTATACATGCAGAAGAAACGTGCTCACAGTTACACTCACTCTGAAGCAGAAACTATATATCCACCAAATAAAAAATATATATAAATGAGGAAATTTTTATAGACTCGTGGTAGAATCATACAGCAGTAAGAACAAATAATATATACCTACATGCAAAGTATAAATTAATTTCTCAAATATAATGTTAAACAAAAAATGCATACATGGTATACTTTTATGTATTTAAAAAACACAAAATAGGCAAAGGCAATCTACGTGTTAAATGTCAGAATAGTGATTGGTGATACCAGGATGGATTTTTTAACTAGTTTTAGGGTCTATTTAATTCTTTTGTTTCTCTATTTGATGACCCTTCTTTTTAAGTTATTATTACTAATCAATTTGGATTATTTATGGATGCTGAATGTGATTCTTTGCCTGGTGTACGTACTGAGAATAACTTCTATCACTTTCTAGGTCTGAGAAGGGGAGAGAAAGGGTAGCATCAGGGTGCTGATAATGTCTTATTTCTCTGAATAACGCTTCCAAATGTGGATTCAGTTTGTAAGAGTTTATCAAGCTACAATCTAGTAATGGATTCACCTTATTTGCATATGTTATTCTTCAATTTGAAAAATAACCAAACATAAAACTTCAGCTCTGGAGGTCCCATTGTTTATGCCAAATCCTCACTTTTGCTGGCTAAGCTTGGGCAAGGTTACTTGAATTATGCCTGATTTATCACATAGAAAATAGACTTCAAAGTTTCAAATGTCATATGGTAAACTGACTGACTGTACTATAACAAATAAAATGATTCTCCAACCACAGCATTTGCTCTGCAAGTGGTTGACACACTATGGCTCCTAGATGAGGTGAGCTAGAACTCACTCAGCTGAAGTTTACTCACCGCAGAGGGAATTCAACCATAGAAATCATATCTCTGCAACTTTCTGAAAGGCAGACTCTGCAGATGGTTGGTGAAATGGAAATACTTTATTTTCTTCTTGAATACATTGATTGACAAAGACACCAAGGAGGGAGGTTTGCCCTGGAGCAGACTGGCAGAATTAACACAGAGAGAAGAGTAATTATGTGGGAACTTAGAAGAACCCCAAGTTCTCTGGGTAGAAGGCTAATGGGTCATTCCGTGGGTGTTTCTGCCTTAAGCTGGGTCTGTGGCTTCTCTGTGAAGATTCAGTGTCTTGGTTAACCTCAGCTCCTGTAGGAACGAAGTTTCCATGAGTTTATCTTGATTTATTCATTATTTATTCTTATTCTTTTGGTACTGCTGGAGATTGTACTCAGGACCTCACACGTGTGTGGCAAGCACTCTGACATTGAGCCATCCCCCAATACTTCATTTCCCTTTAAAGTGCTGTTACGAGCCATAATACCACTCATGGAAATCAAAAGGTCACGAAAAAGAAGCAATGTGTGGGACATCCTGAAGAATACTTAGGACTAACTTTGTTTCTTTTTCATTTCTTTTCTTTTCTTTTTTTAATTGGAGTGGGTGTTCCTAAAATGGATAAGCTTAAGAACTCCTTTGAACTGACCTTAATCGGGTGACCTTTTATTTTAATTGATTAATTGATTGCTCTACCTCCCAAGTTGCTTTCCCAGATGAAACAAGATATTTTAGTAATTGCATAGATGCCACCTTTGATGGGTAGTACATGATTGAGGATAAATCCATTGCCCAGAACTGTTTTAACTGATTACACACGCTGCTCTATTCTATAAACTGTGCTGTTTCCTATCCTGTCTGAGCCATGGTGAGGAATAAACTGCATGTAGTATATTTACATGTTCCAATCAAGTTCTAATTGTGTACAAACCCATGAATTCCAGTGTTTTAGATGATAACTATCCATAGGTTCAACTTCATAAAATATAAGCAACCTGTTCCAGGTTGGTGAATGTATCTATGAGATAGGAAGAGGGCATACCCCATCCCACAGAGACAGAAACTCAGGAACTTTCAGACTGTCCTGTGCTGTTCATCTACACCACTTTGTAATATCTTAATAACCAGTAGAGTGTTATCCTGAGTCACGTGAGTCATTCTAACAAGTCTTCAGATTTGAGAAGCAGGGTCCTGGAAACCATGACTTGTAATCAGCCAGTCAGAAATACCTGAATTAGAGGCAGTCCTGAGCCTATAGGATCTGATGCTATGGTCAGAGAGATAGGGTCTAAATTGAATTGAATTATAGAACTCCTAATTGTTTGTTAGTAGGCTGGAAAAGGCACACATTTAATCACAGAACTGTTCTATGCTATGGTTTGTGAGAGTAGAAAAAATAACAGTTTGGTTTCTCTTATTATATACATAACCAATGAAATGAGGACAATAGAAGAACGAGAACAAGATGATATGGCTATTATTGTAGCCATAGATTTGATCCAGAAGCCTTAAGAGGAAATTGCTCACCACTGTTACACTCTTGATCCACAGACACTTGAAATAGATGTTTAGTTCTGGGCTGGAACGCTACTGATTTATCTTAAGGAGCTCAGAGCTGGATCTCCAGTAGCACTGGAGATCTATAGCAATTTGCATTCACATGGAGAATGATAGACTCATGGAAGATATACTTTAGGCTTGAAGGATTGGTAAAAACAACTAAAATGCTTCTTTTCAATATGACTTACTTCACTTGGGTCTTTCATTAGATTTCCAGTATTTATGTTATGACTTGTGCATAGATGTGTCTGGTTGTCCCTGTTAGGAAGAGAAGCTTATATTTATAGAGCATGAGACAGGGTACTTAGTATTCATTTTTTATGATGTTCAAAAACATCAGAATAAAACAAGCCAGACCCATACAAAAAGTGCTTAGTTATTGTTATTTAAAACAATCACTAGACATCAGTCCTTAAATTCCTTTTCTTCTTATTTTCACATGGGCGCAAAACTCTTCTATTTTTTTCTCTAAAGACTTGCCTTCAGAATAAACTTCATTCTATATAACCAGAGAGACAATTTAAATAACTATTTTATCACCACCTGCTATGTACATCTTGATCTGGAATAACCAGTTTCATTTCCAGATCAGACAACCAATAACAGATTTCTTCTATTTCCTTGCCATTTTACTTTGTGGCTGTCAACTACCAGGTCCAGTCTCTACCGTCAGGAGCCACGATGGCAAACAACTAATTTTGATAACATAACCAGGATATTACTGATACTGAATAGTTTATAGAATAATATTGGATAGTTCACAGAATTGGCAGAAAACCAATGAAATGGCTTTAAGAGTGGGAAGTAACCAAAGGCAGAGAGAAATACTGACAAGACTCAATAACTGATCAGCCTGATGGAAAAGAACCAGGCCACAGGTCTGAAGGAGCCCACCCTTCAACTAGTAGTGTCACTCACTACCCTACTACTCTCCCAGCATTGCTAAATACTGGCAACAGCTATCAGTGGATGCCACCACTCCATCCATTGGGCAGAGGATGGGTGGTGTCAAAGTACAGGATGAAAGCATTAGAGTGGCTATGCTGAGATTTTATTTGTGTTCAAAAAGAGATAGAAAAAGAATCCCATAGGTAACAAAGAAAATCTCTGATCCTAGCAGGAAAAGAAGTGACAATTTCCCATGACAACCGCAAACAAGATTTTATACTAGAAAAATCTGTAAAAATATAAGTAGAGGTATTCATGAAAATAGGATATTTACATTGGCAGAAATAGCTTTCAGGCTTTTGTAGAGGAGACCGAGAAAAGACATCCATATATATTTTTTTTCATTTTCTTGTGTCTTTTGTGTTATTACAACAAGATTTTTTAAACAAGACTGTAAGCTCCATGGGAAAGAGAACATATCTTATAAATCTCACATCTCTACCACTTCAAACAGTGGATATTGTACAGAATATGTCACTGATAAGTAACTGTTGATTTATGGACCCTATCTGTCCATATTGCCTTGAGTACCAATTGATTCATGAGCAAAAAGAAAGGCTGAGATGTTCGGAGCTACTCACAGCTGTGAGGAAAAACATGATATCACAAAAAGTGGCATTGGCGCCAACAGGTATGTAAGAGACTCATGGATTTCTTTCTTTGAAATCCAAGGAGAACGTAAATGGAAACCATAACAAATAAAGACTGACAGTTGAACCTAAATGTTTCATTTCTCCAAAAGCATACTCAGTGTAGCTATAGCATCCATTTATGATACCAGAGTTTTCTGTCTTCATAACATGTTCTGTTTTTTTTTTCCTCCTTCATGGTCATTCATTTTAAATAGATGCCATTTTTACCCATGGCTGACACCAGGCCCATCTACTATTCAAATATCGACCAATTTAACGTTAGACAATAATTTAACTAAAGTAATCTAGTATTCTCTTACTACATGACCTTTATTTTTATATGTAGTAATTCACTTTAGCCTAATTACTATTGGCCAGAAAAATTATACATATTCAATGGCCCCGAGTGATAAATTTTACCATACAACTAGGGCAAACAATGGCAAGTCATCTCAATATTTTTTTCATCCTATTCTGAGAAGGCAAATTCTTACAAAGAAAGATGTTGAACTCTTAAAAGCCTAAGAACATTTCTTAATTAAAATGTCATTGCTGAAAAATTCAATTATGCTTTATCGTTTACTCAGCTGACTATATTGACATATAGAGATGTATTTCAACATGATGGCAATGTTGAATGGTCTAGAATTTTAATATGCAGAACTTATTAGTTATTATGGAAAATAACTAAGAGGTAGAGTAACCTAGGTCGTGAATAAACATTTCCAAAGTGAAAATGTAAAGGTCAAATCAACTTTGTTTTTCTTCTTATTTTTGAAAACAGACAAAAAAATCCTGACAATATAAGAACAAGCAATCTAATATTTGCACGCGTATCCAAGGATGAATCTGGGACGTGAAGATAATATGTGAAGTTGGAGATGAAGTGAAAGCTGTTAACCATGGCAACCTGTGTCTTTATGTGGGATGTAGCTGGTTTGCCGATTTTCAAAAAAAAATGTGTCATGAAGAATGAAGTGAGAATGATCTTGTGGTTGATTTTGAGGAAGATAGCTAAGATGTCCATATGCTGTTTCAGACCTCCATTCTAGGTCTCTGGATGATAGCAGAAACATAGGGAAATCTCCAAGGATATAGGGTAGTGTTTGGTTGCTAAATGACACTTTGAGCTTAAGTTGCTTTACTTCGAATGCTGGTCGAGAATCAGATTTAAGCAGGCTGTGTCACTGCAACTGTTTTTATCTGGGCAATGCCTACATATTCACCTGAATGCACATGCTGAAGGGAGCAGCCAACATCTTCCACTCCCACTTGACACAGACTGATACTCTCTCCACTTTGCTCATGAACCTTCCCATGTTCCTGTGTGAATTTCTGAAAGTCTGGAGATGTTGGGAGGCCTGTGCTACTGTTAGTCAAACTTTTGTACATTGCAATCACCAGGTAACATTAAAAAAGTACTGATACCTGCCCCAGCTCCCACTCCAACTCATTCATGGCCATGGCCTCAATTGATACATCTCCAAGTAGCACCAATAGTTAATTAAGGCTGAGGACAAATGATCTAGGTCAGGAGTAAAACAATAGTTATGAGCATGCAAACAATCAGTAAGGAAAGTTGGTCAGGATGGGCCAGAGTAAAGGTACTGTAAATTACAACAAACACTGTGAAAAAGCTTTTGGATTTTCCTGTCTGTACAATGGAACCCTACTATTTCTGACTCCTGAATCTTTTTTGTAACCCCTACATGACATGGTGAGTAGAATGTTTCACTAAGACAAGATTCTTCTAGATGTATTCATGTTTAGTTATTGGCCTTTTTGCCTTTATTCAATGACCCAAATCCTTTTTTTTTTTTTGTCAGTCATGGGGCTTGAACTTTGGGCTTGGGCACTGTCCCTGCGCTCTTCAACTCAAGGAGAGTACTCTACCACTTGAGCGATAGCACCACTTCCAGTTTTCTAGTGGTTTATTGGAAATAAGAGTCTCATGGACTTTCCTTCCCGAGATGGCTCTGAACCATGACCCTCAGATCGCAGTCTCCTGAGTAGCTAGGATTACAAGGGTGAACCACCAATGCCTGGCTCAAACTCTTTATTTTATTGCTATCATATCTATAGCAAAATTGCAACTTGGTTAATATAAATGAAAAGAAAAAAATCTTATTCCTTGAAAGAACAATCCTTAGCAATTATTATAGTCTCACAGGATTAATTGGAAAACAAATTATTAACATTTTTTCTAGCTTATCAAGTAGGATTTGTCCTCTTTTTTGTCAAGAAGTAGTCCCACACACCCAGGAAATGTGATGAGTGGAAAGAATTTGCATGTATTAGAAAGTTGAGTGGCAGGATGGAAAACTCCAAATGTTTGAACAATAAAGAAGGGGTATTGACTTCTATCTAATGGGAAAACCATCTAATAGGTAAGAGAGATTTTTTTTTACTGTGATTTTTTTTGGGGGGGGGTCCGGTCGTGGGGCCTGAGCTCTGGGCCTGGGTGCTGGCTCAGTGGTAGATCACCTGCCCATCAAGTACAAGATCCTGAGTTCAAATCTTCCGCAAATAGAAAGAAAAGAAAGAGAAATGAAAGAATGAAGAAAGGAGAGAGGATGGGCTAAGCAGGTAGCAACACTACCTATAATAGAAACTTCTAACAGGAAACCAGTGTAGTCTAACTCCAATTTAAATTCAATCAACAAGCTTTGTCTCCTTGACTGAACGAGTTACATCCATTGTTAAAGTGAATCTATTTGAAAAAGCATTATGATTTCTAAATTCCTGTTCCAAGCCTAAAATTCTGAACCTTGTATCTCTATCTTATCTTGTACTTTAACTACTGGCTTGGTTTGGTTTAAAAACATTTAAAGGCTAGAACCTGATTCATTGGTTATGAGCAAAACTGTCGAAGGAAAGAAGAAGAATGTTTCCACTTTTGTAACATAGAAACGTGTGGTCTTACCATGTAAGGAAGGAACCAACTCATTCTTCTTCTGCTTCCCTGGGTGGCTGAAAGCCACAGTAATTTCTCTGTTTTACAAGAATGTACTTTCTTCTATTTGTTTGAAGACTTCCTACAATGATTTACTTTGCTACCAACATTACTATTGCACAAGCAAACTGTTATATGAGCCTGCTAAGGTAAATTTATTGAGGCTCTCAATTTTAATTAGTTTTTTCCTCATATTTTCTCTGAAAACTTAATCCTCATTTAATGAAATTGTAAAATATAAGCAAATCTTACATGACACTTTTATCACCTGCTCATTTGAGATCAAAAGTCTAACTGTACTGCCTTCTAAAAGTTATACCAAATTTTAAGTGCATATTAAAATGGTAATTTTTTAAATCTCCGATCAATAGCTGAGCTTTAATTTATCTGAACAAAATAAAACAATGCCGATGATGGTTTAGTGTTGTATTTCAACATGCTTTATAATACTAAGATATTATTATAGTGATTTTATCACTGTTTGAAGTAGAGTAGGGAGCAGATTCTTGATTTGAAAACTTAATTGGTCTACACTTCCCATCAGAAAATAATCTACCAAATAACTTCTCCATAAAGACAAAGGGATTCATTCTAAATCTCTGCTCGAAATCTCTGCTTTTTATGATGTAAAATAGTACCCACTGTTACCACTGGGAGATTGTAAAAGCCTAGTGTATGTGTTCCTGTGAGAGTTTGCCAGGCTAAAAGTGTTATTACTTTATCTTGGTGATAAAGGAAAATATTTGTACTCTAATCTCTATTCTGAATTCTCTAATCACAACCCTCACATTTAAGACCTGGCACGGTGTGTTTGGTTCAGTGAACAGTTACAACTTGTGCCCTCCCTTTAATTTGGCCACCTTGGTTTATTTTGCTTTAAGTTTTCTTCGTTATTTATGATCAAAGCATAAGCTTACTGCGTGGCCTTAGACTGAGGATTTACAACCAGCTCATAAATGCCCCTTGTTTCCTGAGTTATGGTGGGTCTCCTTCTTGCTGTCCGTGACCTCTTTCTCCCAGGTCCCACTTACTGCTCATCTCAGGCAACCAGTTGAAATTCATTCGTTTAGGTACCTGTTGAAAAAGGGAAGTCAGCTTTGAGACACTGTCTATGTTTTCTACGTCATCTTGGTTTCAGCCTGCCAAAGTCATGGGAGGTAAGGCTTTGTCATGCTTTGGTCTGAGACTTGCTTAGAACATAGCTAAACTTTGTTAAGTAAGTCTAGGGAAATATCAGAAGGACTATAAAAGGCAAAAGTAGTTTTAGCAATGAAATTAATTGATAATAAGCCAGTCTAACTGTCAGAAGAGAAGAACCTTGGGAAGAAAAACAGTTTCTAAAGGTCAATACCCAGCGTGCTGTAATCTCTACCATCTGTGTTCAGGCTGGTAAGATTGTGAAACTGTCATATGTAGTCTTTTTCTCTGAAAATAACAGACAAGGGGGGAAAAAGGCTGCCCATCAGGGAATCTGTATGTACTTAGATAGATAGAAAATGAAAACACTATATGGTATAAACTTGGGATGACCCTTAATTTTCCTTCCTCTTGACCTACATGGGTCCACAGACAGTTTCAGAAAGAAAAGGACTACCATGGCAAATTGAAATAATTCGGTCACCAATGAAGTGTAATGTAATATGTACAAGGCGGAACCACTGGGTAGTTGACGTTTGAGACCACTTTCTTTAAAATGCGATCCTATATTCTAAAGAGAACAAATAGGGACTTTTCTTTAATAGAATTATTTTTTAATAAGGAGAAAATGTGTTAAAAGAAAGAGAAACAAATGTACTCAATACCCGATTTATGTAATTGTAACCCCTCTGCATCACCACTACAATAAAAATAAAGACTTTGAAAGAAAAAAGAAAATGAGTTTTGTTTCTCCTTCTCTAAGGATTGACACATAATAGTAAAGATGTATAAGGCTGTGCTTCTGTTTTATTTTACTTTTCTTCATCTTCTGACACAGAGAAGAGTATGTTAGAACATCTGGAATTGCCATATTGATAAAGGGTTTGGATGTACATCAAATATACACCATAATTATTACTAAAAAAATCCTCTACACTCACATTTCTTGACTAGTATTTCTATACAAGTGGAAAACAATTTAAAGATGAAAAAGTTATTTATCGTATTTATACATGAATGTATACACATATTGGAGTAAATAAACATTATGTAACATTATTTGATGAATTTTTCCCACATAAGTCTTAAATATTTTTATTAGGATTTTGTGTATTTTGCTTAAAGTATAAAATATATTCTGACTGCCCATTGTTACATACAAAGTCAAATGTTTTTCAATATTGTTCTTGAAATGTCAGTTTCTGTATTTTTTGTTGAAAATCTAAATCCTTAGAATTTTCATCTCTGGCTCAATCTAATCTTTTCTGTCACATTAAGTTCAGCTGTGTATCACTACATCATCTGAAGAGCCTATTTATTTTATATTTGGTTTTGTTTTGTTTTGTTTTTCTAACTTTGTTATATCCTGGATGCTATACCAACATCCAGGAGATTAATAAATACGTTTGTGTTTCCAAAGACCCCCAATGCTTGAGTTCTGTCACATAATCAGAGATCTTGGGAGTGAGCACTGGTGCTATTTTAACCATAGGAGAGTTGACAGATCTTTATCAAGTATGCTTATATCTAATCTTCACTGATAAAAGATTTGTTTGTCTCTTCTGTGATTTCCTTGCTTTGTTTTAGAAACGCAAAATAGGAGTTTCTAGTCTCTGTAACACTTGTCACCGTTTCTACAGTCTCTCAGGAAGGTAGGATCCATAAAAATCTCAGATATAAAAAATAATAACACTCTCCAAATGCTAGTTAATAAAATCTTCACCTCTTTAGGGGAAAGAGATATTTTATTTGTATTCATTAAGATGAACAAACCAGTCACAAATGCCTCTTTTATCTCTCTCCTGTGTGATGGAATAGCTTACACACATGAAAAGAAATCATATTGTTTGCTCCATGAACATATTTAAAGCACAAGTACCATTTGTTTCTCCATTTCTCCATCCTCCTTTATCATGTCCTCTTCTTCCTTTTTTTCTTCTTTTCTGATCATTTTCCTTCCCTTCCTCCTCGTTCTTGCTCTGATGACCAAACACTCCCTTACCAAAACCATTTATTTTTATCATCTGAAGGCTACGTTGCTGGTTGAAACTATAAGATTACTGTGCTTAGTCTAGTTTCTTGTTTTGACATTGTAAGCAGCACAGTACTCATCACAACTAGGTTATATTGTTCTGAGGACTGTTTTTGTTGTTGGAAGACATAGTTCTTTATAATTAACAAGGAATATTCAGTTGGTGAAAATCAAACCACAAAGCAAAAGCTGATTCTAGAAAAGAAACAGAGAGGGCAAGGTGTGGGTGAGTAGACAAAGAATAGTAAACAAATACCTCTCTCCCTTAGTTTGGTGGGAAAGGAATTGGCCCTTAACTAATGATACTGTCCAAAGTCTATGGTGCTGAGTATTATATATCACTGTCAATCACTTTGGAATCCACAGGGCAATAATTCTCCATAATAACTGCCAACTGTAGTCAATATATTTGCATCATGTTCCTTTGGAGGCTTATGAAAATGCAAATGAATATTGTACTAATAATGCTTCTTATTTAATTAGTTCTGCCTAGTGGATATTCTCTTTCTTCAGCAAAGCCTTATAAGTAAGAAATCCAATTCCAACACTGATGGGGCTATTTGCTCCCTCTTTGTTTGCATTGATGACCCATTTCTTCAGAGTTGTGGACCAAGGAAATGGAATCTATGATGTGAAACATGAGAAACTTTCTGGAAAGTGCTCTGGACAGATATGTATCACTTGGCATATTGTCTTTTTAACTCAGAGGAAAGCGTACCACATCATTTCTTAAGCCAGGTACAACAGAGACACCTGCAATTGCAGCACTCAGGAAACTGAGGCAAGTCAATTATTGGTTCAAAGCCACCCTAGGCTATTACAAAGGGACCTGATGCAAAAATAAAAATAAAAAAGAGAAGAAAAAAACAACGAAAAGCACCTTTGGGAAATGAAATGGATAGTGTATCCCCATCAATGGTCAGCGTCTTCCATTGTGACTGTCCTGTAGTCCTGCTCTTACCTGTATACATGTTTGCTCTGCATTTCATGCTTTAGAGAAACACTGCTCTATCTCACTGCATGCTAATTCTGTGGTCTGCCTTTACATGAGATGAATTAGTGACCCCAGCCTGGCTGAGCAGAATATATTGTAACCCCAGGTAGAGATAGAAGCCAAAGCTACCCAGTGGTGATTTGCACCACTGTGGCCCGTTTCCTCTATAGGGGCACTTCTCCTCACTGACAATTTTTCTTTCCTCTTGCCTGGAGTTTTGGCTCTGTGGAGCATGACTTCAGTTGAGTACTGTCAGGGCCTCAGGCATTGCATTGCAACGGAGGAACCTCGCTGTAAATCATGAAGCCTCTGCTCTCAACTACTGGGAACGATACGCATGATATGTAATATACTATTCATGAACATTTTGTCAGGCATTCCAACTTACCCTCCCCACTGATGGGACATGGTCTCATTTGTTTCTTTGGATTTAACGTGGGCACAGACTTTCTTTTCCCTTTTTCTTTCATAATTTCAAATCTCACATGAGTCCAATAATATGCTTTGTAAAGAAATTGAGCTTGGTTAAACTGTTTTTTATTTAAATTTAATTTTTGGTACTGGCCACTATTCTTTAGCTTTTTGACTCAAGTCTGATCTCTTGAGCCATAGTTCCTTTCTGGCTTTTTGGTAGATTTCAGTAGATGAGAGTCTCATATGAACCTTCTTGCCCAGGCTAGCTTCCAACTCCAGTTCTGAGCTGTCAGCCTCCTGAAAAGCTGGGATTACAGGTGTGAGACATTGCCTTTAGCTTATTTATTTATTTGTTGTCTTTAAGGATGATGTACAGTTACATAAGTCAGGTATTGAGTACATTTCTTTCTGAACAGTGTCACTCCCTCCCTAATTTTATCCTAGTTTTTTTCTCCTTCCCTGCCTTTAGCTTTTGTTAGATTTTATGCTACAACCTCTTGGACTCTATGTGGGTCTCAACATCATGCTATAGAAACATAGTGCAGAAAAGACAAGGTTATGAAGAAATTCAGAGCAGTGAATTATTCATTGTATGAGAATCATCTCTTCAGGGTAAGTTGTTGCATATAATATATTCCTATGTCACAAGTACTATGTAGTATACATAGTATACATAGTATACATTTCAGGGAATGTGAATACATAGAAATGAGTAGGTGGGCAAAGGGAGGCGTTGCTGAGAAGATGGGGTATGACAATCTGGGGGACTGAGTAGAGTGTGGTAATATCCCAGAGGAAGGGAACCAGGACATGGTAGCAGCCTCAAAGTAAGTCCCTAAGGGAAAGAGAGTGGTTTAACAAATAGTGTGAATAACAGACATAGAGTTAGAGATACAACTTAGTTACTCCCCAAGTTTGCCTAAGGATGGTGTGTAGGTGCCAATTTCTTCCTTGACTTGATCATATACAGATTTTGCCACTGCTAAAATTAAGGGTGGACCCACTCTGGGCCATTAGGACAATGTCACCCACACCCATATGTGCAGATTTGTTTCCTGCCAAAACATGTCTTTGGAATCATGCAGTAGGCATGTGATAAGCGGGAAGCTCAGGAGCCTGTTCAGTGGAATGTAGCAGAATATGTATATATACTCACAGGTCTATGACATCCCACAGGAAGTTTGGAGTTTGGGCTTTCAAATTAACCTGTCCAGGTGCATCTCAGAGCTTATAGATTATGCAGATCAGTTCAAAATACCCACAGTAATTACTTTGGTAGTTAAGATTCTATGAAGAAAAAGTCTGTAAAAAAAATGTCATAGTGATCAAATCCTTGGCCTCTAGATAGATTGCCCTCATGTCAGAAAAAGACAGACAAAACAAAAATCAAACTCTGCAGATCATGCCTGAACCTACAGGGTATATATGAACTAAAGATAAGACTATATTTTTCTAAGGCATTTGGGTGTAAACCTTTCTTCTCTCTTGCCAGAAACCATCGTGTTTATAGGCATGTTTTACTAGAAATCTGCTGCTTCTCACAATGTTTCCTGCACAACTGTCTTAGTAAAACTACATCTGGAAATGACAAGCACATAGTTGTAAATCTGGAAGTCAGTGTGTTGTTGTAATAGCTTGCAGCTACAATATGGCCGTCTTGCTGAACGCCAGAGAGAGTTACAAAGACACAGGCCAGCTGGAGCTACTGAAATGAATGCTATTTTTTTCTGAGAGGATAGAATGGGATTTAAGAGGGTTACAATGTCTCCTGTGAAACTCTAAATGGGCTGAGGTAAATGGAACTGATGGCCTTTTGGACAAATCAATTCTTTCAGAAACTTTGAGGACCAGCTTGGATTGACAAGTGTAATTTGTCAGATGGCCTAAACACAGGTAGAGAGCCACTGAATTGTACATGTATGTATTTAAGCTGGACCTTAGGATCCAGCTAAGACAAATACCTCCCTGGAGAATGGCCTACATGTCCCAAGGGCCACAGAATACCATCTTCAAGCTTCTGCTTTAACATCTCAGCAGTTCTTACTGCTTTGATTAAAAATAAAGCTACCTCTGTACCCATAGACTGTCTCCTAGGTTAGGTTTAAATGAATCTCCTCCACAACAGTTAACATCCAATATACTAATATTTAAAGATGAGACCTTTAAAAGGGACGGAGCTTAGGGTAGCTCCTCTGCCTTGGATGTGACTAAAGTGCTTTAAAAGAGGCTTCCCACAGCATTTAGCCATTTTTCACCATGTGAGAATTCACTATTCCTCTCCTCCAGAGGGGATAGTTAGCAAGACACCTGTAGGAAGAAGGGAATGCACTAAAATTGTGAGAAATAATTGTCTGCTCTTTATAAATTACCACCCTATGGTATTTTCTTAGAGCTGTGAAAACAAAGACACCTTGTGTTTCTCTGAGTCTTCTGAATTAAGGTAATGTGGCTAAGAGTGATTCATCAGTATGCGAGTGTCACCAAACCCTATAAAACTACTAGCAAGACAGTAGAGAGGAGATAAGTAAACAGTATTTGGGAATGAATGAAAGGAAAAGGAAATAGTAGGCGAATTCTTATCTACTATTCAGATAGTAATTAGATGGATAATTTAGACACCGTGGATTTTGATTATAAAGTGTATGCATACAAACATTGTTCTTCTTGAAAACCTCTTCTTCTTTCAAGAACATGTCTAACGTGTTTATCAGAAGGTAGATGTCTGAAGCAATGACAATATAATGTCTTCTTTATCTCTAGTTAGTTTTTCTGTCATGTTCCTTTTCTCTTTTTGTCTCAGAGGAAGAGCCAACCACAGAGGGCCAACTAACTTAACTACTACTTTCACCCTTCCTTAATTCCCAATTTTCTAATCTTTCTTCATTCTTACTTCCAAAGAAAGCACAGGTTCCTATCATAGCTTTTCTCTTATATCTCTTCTATCTTTCTGTTTCCTGCTTTCTTCCAAGTATGCACAAATGCCTCTTCCAAGAATTATGAAGTGAACTATACAGACCACTGACATCATCAGAATTGGAGGAATTACATTTTACTCAAAAAGTACTCTAGGCGGGTGCTGGTGGCTCATGCCTGGAATCCTAGCTACTCAAGAGACTGAATCTGAGGATTGAAGTTCAAAGCCAGCTGGGGCAGGAAAGGATGAGACTCTTATCTCCAACTAACCACTAGGAAAAAAAGGGAAGTGGTATTGTGGTTCAAAGTGGTAGAGCATTAGCCTTGAGTGAAAAAGGTCAGAGACTATGCCGTGCCCTGAGTTCAAGGCCCATGACTGACAAATAAAACAAGTGCTTTTGTGAGACCCATCATTGTAGGGAGCAGTGTCTGAATTTATTGGTACTCCAAGCTTCTAAACAAACATACAGCTGAATAGATATTTGCCAAATAAATGAATGAAAGCCCCAAATGAGTAAATAACAGATAAATATTCTAGTTGCCTACACTGACTTGTGATTGACTGGCTGTTTTTCTCTTTTCCTCATACCAAATTCCATCAAAAAAAATTATCCTGATCTGCTAGAAGCCAAGTTACCATCACAATGAGTTGGCCTTGGCATCTCCATTTTTCCGTTCTTACTACAAATACAAATCTAAAAGTCTCAAGGTCCTCTCCAGCCCCACAGCTGTTCTCGCAACACATGTGAGTGGTAGTGTTTTTCTCTTTCATAGCTTTCCTCATGGCGACCAGTCTCTGTCTTCTTCTTCATTTTCTGTTCTTTTTTGTCAGTGCTCAAGTTTGAGCTTCAGGCACTTGCTAGGCGGGTGGTCTACCACTGGAGCCATATCCTCAACTCATTCATTTCAGTTACCTTTTCAGGTGAAGTCTTGTGCCTTTTGCTCAGGTGAGCTTCAGATCTCATTCTTCCTATGCAGCTGGAATTATAAACACACCTTACCACGACAAGCTGATTGGTTAAGATGAAATCTTGCTGACATTTTTGTCCAGCTGGAATGGCTTTGAGCCATAATCCTCCTGATTTCTGTGTTTGTGTAGTTAGAATGATGAGTGTGTACATTACACCTGCCCTTGAACAATTTTTCTCCATGAGAACATTTAATCAGACTATTTCCAAGGTAGCAATAGCATAAATTCGAGAGTAAAACAGGAAGAACCATATTTGTTTATACGTTTTTGGTGGTCTGTTTTTCTAGGACAGAACTACTGATGAGACTTTGGATCAGAAAGTGAGTATTTTTTATGGCTCTTGATAAATAGGAGTCCTGCCCATTTCCAAGCCTGATGGTTTGTTTAACCTGGCTCCAGACTGTTGTGGCTACATGCAGTCAATATTTATTTATGAGAATTGTTAACTAAAGGTAATGAAACTAATTGAAGGGAAATTTAAAAGGGGAAGTAATTTTCTTGAAACTTCTATTTGAGGGAGTTACTTTATCCTTGATTAAATTGTATATGAATTTTAATTTGGCTCTTCAGACTATAAAGACCATGCCAGCCCTTTCAGCACAGCTTTAGAAGTGATTTTCATTGTTACTGTAGGGAGGGGACAGGGGTCCTGTATCACTTTCTCTTCCTCTTCTTCAGAGCACTCCCATTCTCCCTTTTGCTTTGATGGAAATATCTTTCTCCCTTCCCCCAAAGAAGAAGGAAAGCTGTGACGCAGTACAATTCTTCCTAAGCTTTCTAAACATCGGTGTGCATGCTAATCTATTCTCTCCTGCAGGGTCTTTTTTCTTTCTTTCTTTCTTTTTTCCAACATACTAAATTGCATTAGCTCCATCACGCTAAGTCACTTCTGGAGAACATTTGTTGATTTAGAGAAATGTTTCAGCCAAACCAACGCATGAGAATTATACACTCACAGGGCTGGAGTGCCACCATTCCCCAGTCATATGGTGAAATTTCCATTGAAATCAATTTTGGGTTATTTTCCTTCCTCCCCTCCCCACCTCCATCTTCATAGGACAGAGCTGAAGTCACATCTTGTTAACAGCTCTTCTCTTGTAGAGTACAGTATCCTTAGGAACAGAACTGGCATTCCTATGGTGACAGCATCCCAAACTACAAAATAGGAGACTACAAAACAAACTACACAACAGTAGCTGGGCTGTTGTGCAACTTCTTGGCTGTGTGTGTGTGTGTGTGTGTGTGTGTGTGTGTGTGTGTGTGTCTTTGTGAATGGCAGAAGGTAGCAAGAAGGGCCAAAATATTAACAAAAACAAAAATAGACGTTGTATTGTCAAAATGAGCAGCATCACTTTGCTAAGGCAATTGTGCATGGAATAGTATTTCTTGTGGAGGTTTGGAATTGAATAGCTGAAGTCACCAGCATCCTGTTGGAGAACTTCCCCAGTCTTCCCTGTAGGTGACAAAGTGTTGGAATGTCAAGCATGTGGCTTCTTGTAAATGCTTTCATTGGTTAGAAGCGGTGATCTATGTTTGAGGTCAAAGGCAAGAACAGGCTTTCTCCTTTCTGTTTCCTGTCTCCAAGTGATCAATCATTTCTTTCCTCAGGGAATTGTAGTCCAGGAGCCTGTGGTCTGTTTTCCATTGCCTTCTATTATCATTTGCTAATTAGATTACAGCCTAGTATTTACCTTACTCTGGGGCCTTCAGACCTTCCTCTGCAATGTTTTTCTGTTAGCTTTATGAATGCAGCAAACCTTTCTTTCTCGTAGCAAAGAGAGAAATGTTTCGCTCACATTTCATTTTATTTGGGGAAGGGATAAAAAGTAAAATTCACCAGCAAGTGTAGACAAATCAGGGAGACCCCTGTCTCCAATTAACCAGTAAAAAGCCAGAACTAGATGTATAGCTCAAGTGGTAGTGCATCAGGCAAGAATATGAGCCCCTGAGATCATGCCCCAGTACCTGCACAATAAATAAATAAAAATATATACATACATACATATATTCACATAAAAATGAATTTCAATTAATCTTACATGGTTTCAGATTGATATACCTTTGAGAATATGCACTTAGGAAATTTTAAACATCTTGTCATCCCTGGACTTTCAAATTTAACTCTCACTTTGAACTTACATCTTGTTTATGCTTAATATAAATTATTCTCTGACATCAAATAATATCATATCCTACTTGATAGGTAATTTTATGTGTCAGTCTGGCTAGTTGTTTGATCAAATGTCACTCTAGATGTTGCTGTATGATAGTGTAAGGTGATCAACATTTTACATTAATAGAACCTGAGTAAACTAGACAAGTTTACATAATGTAGGTGGGCTTTGCCTAAGCAGATGAAGAACTGAAAAGCCCAAAAACTAAACAAGGAAGGGAAGTTTTGCTTCCCAAATACAGCAAAGAAATTCTGCCAGCATTTTTATGCCTTTGGATTCCAGACAACACATTCACTCTTGCTCAGATTTTAGACTTGTGAATCCCTACAACCACATGAACCAATTACTTAAAATACCTCATTCCTCTCTCTCTCTCTGGCTGTCTTGTTCTGGTGTGTGTTCCAAGTATTCTGTTTCTCAGGAAAACCATGATTAAGACACCCATTTGGCCCCATCCACCTAATATAACCATTTCTAAATTTCAATCCTAAGATGAATGAAACCTTCTAAAAGCACCAACCTACTTTAGTTTCTATTCTGACCTCAGGGATGCATACTTTTACTTTTGTTAAATTAATTGAGTATAGTATATATTGCAAGGGAATACATGGCAGCCCAATGGCTAGACAAAAAAAATCTTTCTCTCCAGCCCAGGGAGACATTTCTCAAAATAGAATTCTTGCCTATAAAATGTCTGAGGTACATTTTCAACAGAGAATTCAACTGTTGTTTACCCACGCTTTCAATATAGGAGATTTCATTTTAACAAAGGAAAGATGGGCAAATGGGTCATAATAGTCCATATTTATGTATCTGTAATACACCTAGGAAAGTGAAAGGGTTGGGTGGTATTGGGAAGGATAGCAGAAAATGATGGGAGGGATGACATTGATCAAGAAGCAATGCACTCATAAACTGGCATGTTGAACTGAAACCTCTTTGTACAACTACTTAAAGAGAATAAAAATAATTCGTTAAAAAATGTAACTACAGCTGGTGCTGTTGGCTCAAGCTTCTAATCCCAGCTACCCAGGAGGCTGAGATCTGAGGATCATAGTTCAAAGCTGGCCCAGGGATGAGACTCTTACCTCCAATTAACTACCAGAAAACAGGAAGTCATTGTTGTGGCTCGAAGTGGTAGAGTGCTAGCCTTGAGCAAAAGAGTGCAAGGACAATGCCCAGGCCTCAAGTTCAAGTCCCGTGACCACCACCACCACCACCACCACCAATAGCAACTACAGAAGCTCTCTGTGAGTATAAAGGGACAGTGAGAAGCACTGGTGAATTTTCCCTAGATCTGAAGAAGACATCTAGTTCATCTGGGCATGTGTTGCTCACATAAGTTCCTCAGAACACAGGCTCAGCACTCACTCCCCTACTCCTCCCCTTCCTATCCTGCCTTTAGTCACCATATGACCACAATTGGACTCTTCAGAGTACTAGAGCAAATCAAAAAGAGAGGCTTACTGAATCAGAACTTCCAAAAGATTCTGAGCCCCTCAAACCAACCCCACAACCAATTGTGATTTCAGGATTGGTTGTTAACTTCTTCCTATAATTCCTGACAGAATCATTCATCTCTGTCAAACCATTCAAGGCTCAAGAGATTTTCTACCCCAGTCAAAATGTGGAATGGGAAGAAGGAAGTAGCTGTGAAATGTATCCCTGCTTATTTTTGCCTGTTTTTATTGAGCACTTCATTCTAAAGTTGTGCTAAGTGAATGTGTGTTGGGCAAAAGCAAAATGTAATTTTAGTGCACTGACTGGCTGGATAGAAATCCATTATTTCTAGGTGGAAACTGAATAATAAGTGAAAGAATCAATATGGTGTTTACTTGCCCTGAGATTGTAGTTGAGTTGAAAGAGAGGATGGAGATTCCATCTGCAGTTACAATGGAAAATGTGAGGTGGTCGTCATGGGCTCTCAAGTATCTTTGGCTTCAGGAAACCTGGAGTGCCTCACTCATTTGCAAGTGTTGGAAAGAGTCTAGGAGCTAGAGTGGTGGAGAATAGAGGCAGGACATGCACAGGTGATGCAAAGCTGGAAAGCCCTTGGGGTTAGAAGCAAAGGCAGGAATCTAAGAATTGGAGGTCAGCCAAGGTAGAAGGAAGGAATGCCCCCACGAGAAAGACACAGCAAAAAAGAGGAAATGGATAAAGCTTCATGTATACAGAAGACAGTGGAGAGCAAGGAGTGGGAAGGTAGGGAGGTTGGGACAAAGGACCCAGGAGTCTAGATTTTATCCTTAGCAGTAAGAAGCAATAGATTTTGTGCAGGGTCCTGCCATGATCTAAAGAATGTTTTGGCTGTAGGCTGTAAAAAAGTTTAATAGGAGGTAGGACAGTGCAGTCTCTGAGCCCTCAGGTATTTCAAGGTCTGAGGAAATTAAATCAATTTATTTGATTATCTTAGATGTATGGCAGTAAGAACATAGGAGAAAGATGTGAAAAAAAATGCTTGCGGAGGACTCCCAGTAATCAAGAATAGTGGAAGTGAAATACTCACTGATCAAGGAATTCATAACTTGATTTAAGCTTTGAGCTAGATTGGGACAAAATTAGCAATATTTTCAGCCCAATATCTCAAGCCATTTTTTTTCTTTTACTAGAGTTGGACCTAAACTCTGAGGTTTCTTTTTTTGGGGGTGAGGGAGGGTCCGATCGTGGGGCCTGAACTCTGGGCCTGGGCGCTGTCCCTCAGCTCTTCAGCTCAAGGCTAGCGCTCTACCACTTGAGCCACAGTGCCACTTCCTGCTTTTTTTCTTTTTGCTGATGCTGGGGAATTGAACCCAGGGCCTCATGCATGCAAGGCAAGTGTTCTACCACTGAGCCACCTTCCCAGCACCTGAGGTTTCTTTACCTGTGTGTTTGTCTCTGTCTGTCTTTGTCTTTGACTCTTGCACACACACACACACACACACACACACACACACACACACACACACACACGGAGGATAGCCATAATCTGGGTTTCATATTATCTGTCCAGGTAGCCTTTGTTGCTCCATCATTCTCAGATTCAAAAAAAATGGCTGCTGCAATGGTTTTCATTCTCTTTCAAGTAGTCCTTTTATTGCCAGTATTGTTCAGCTATGTCTCAGCCTTGCTTTGGGCTTGTGTTTTGCTGCTTCTATGATGTTCTAAGGAACACAAACAGCTCTGCCATTTGGACTAGGTTCTAGTCACGCTGATTCACTAGCCAATCACCACCTTTCAGGCGTTTGTTTGCCTCTGTGATTTTCTATTCCCCAGACAGAAGCAGCAGAGCCTCATTAGCTGGGGCTCAATACATCCATGCATTCTTTATATGACTAACCTCTAGTCCAAAGCTTTTAATCTGTTGGTGATGAAGAATCAGTTCCTCTTTCACCACAACTTAGTTATAAACCAACATGTCCACAAATAAAAAAGGAATAGCAAAGTAAAATATAAAAAAGAAAAGGCCATATCTGTGGCAGCAGACATAAAATTGGTGTGCTGATTTGTTATATGTCTATCTAAATATTTCCTTCTAAGATCTACGCTCTTCTTGTTGAATATCTTCATACACATGGGTCCCATCATTCATCACTGGAGCCTTTGTTTTTGGCTTGGAGGCATCTTTCCTGAGTAAGTGTAAAATGGAAAGAACTCACATATACTATCAAGAGAAAAATAGTATCTCAGAATATTCGGTGTTCTAGTTCTCTGTGCGTTGTATTCTTCCCCACCCACCTACATGCATGCACTCACACACACACACACACATTACATTTGAAGTAATCAACTAGGAAAAATGCTGGATTCCCTGGAAGTTGCCCAAGTTATGTGGAAAGCAAGACATATGAGGATTCCATAAGGCAATGTCCAGGGTGACCTTGTCTCCTGTCAAATCACAGGAGAAACAGGAATGACAACTTGACAAATATTGTGCAGGCAAAGGCTTAGGGAAAAACAAAAATTAGGGGTGAATGGACTGTGAAATCTATTTCAGGTAGCAAGCTTTCAAAAGCCAAAAAGGATTACACCTGATTGCTATGTCTTTGGGCCTTTATCATGGACCCATGAATTCTTCCTTGTAATCTAATTGCTCTTGTTGCCCACACTTAACATAGGTGTCGTATGCTAACATATAATGTAAGCTACTGGATTACGAAAGACCAAGAACACTCCCTTGTTTGTCATCCAGACATCGATCTTCTAGACTGTTTTACCACGTGTGAGTTAATAACTCTTGTGTTTATGATGTTGAAAGCTTTCTTCCATGCTGGAGGATTAAACACATTGCGAGCAGGTCTAGATGGCAGCGATAATGCCACACTCTCTCTTTGAAATGTTCAGTCCTCTAACCCACAAGATTTTCAATGTACTCTAAGCAAACAAATCTGTAAGCCAGCTTCTTGTTAACCAAAAATGACACAAATTTAAATTAATAACTGATATAACAATAAAGCTGTAAGAGATAGGATTCATTGGGCATTAAGCAGTAGATTCTTTATTTAGGCTAGAAGTGATTATGTGGTAATAGGATAAATGCTCTGCTAAGTGTACAAAAACTAAAATACTCTATATCACACAGGCATATTACATTTGCAGGGCATTAATTTACTTCATTAAGCAATAAAATTATTCTTTTAAAGTGAAATCTCAAGGAGAAATCAATTTGCTGAATGGAATGCAAGATATGTTAACCTTGGATTAAAATCAGCATTTGGCACAAGTTCCATTTCACCCAAATGACTTTCCCTTCACTATTTATAAAAGGAAGGATTCTAGAAAAATCCCAAGATAGCTTGGCAAAATTCAAGTATTCTTTTCTATGCACCTAAGATTTTTCCCTCAGAAGAATCATGTCTAATCCCTCAGTTACTCGCAATAAACAAATCAGTTTGTACATAAATACTGTTATGAGTCCGTATAGCTTATCACTAAACTGAGAACATGTATTAGAATGAATATCTATAATTTATAATGGATTAATTACTGGACAAAGGTAATGATTCCAAAAACAGAAAACCTATAATACTGTTTGGGTCAATGCATTCATTTCATTTGACTGTCAAAGAACACTCAATAATCATTGGATACCCACAAAAAAAATAAGAGCATATTTATAGAATTGTTCAAGCCCAAGGCCAAGACTTTTCTCTACCATTCTTTTCTCCATACTCCTCATATGCAATCAATAACTCCATCCTCTGAGGTCAACTGCCAAATTCTATCTCAAGTTATTTCTACTTCCCTCTGTCTTTATGCGCATCTCAATCTGAGCAAGCATGGCCTTGTGCCCGATACATGCAAACTGGTTCCTTATGGAGCTTCCAGATTTCTCCCTTGTCCTATTATAGTCTATTAACCTATACTAGAGAGAATATGGTACGAATGTAAATCTGAACAGTTCACTCCACCAATGAAGCCTCTAGTGAGATTCTATATTACGATAAGCCCATGTGATATCTGGATTCACTTGGTCTCTCTGTCTCCTTCCCATGCTATTCTCTTCCTTCTCATTATAATCTATTGATCTATCCATGCTGTCCTCCTTTCTTTTCCCAAAGTAGGGGCATGGTTTGTGTGACCCTGTTAGAGTGTTTCTTCAAAATTCTTGCAAAGACTCTTCCCAATCAAATCTTACTTTTAGTGTTTTCTTCCTGAAAGGTCATACTGACCACTCAATATACAAGAACCATCATCCTGAGTTATTTTCTGTTCCATTGACTTCCTTATGTCACTAACCACAAGGATATACATTGCCTATCCATTGTGATCTATGTCCCTGGATCAGAGAGCCCCTGAGGAAAGTGATTGGCTTTGCATTGTTGTCCTTCGATGCCAGAGCAAGCACTGTGCCTGGCCCTCAGTAGGCCCTTAAGTAATTATTGAACTTACTGATCGATTGAAATATGTAGATATTCTGTCAGGCTTAGTAGTAGATTTTATTAGGATAAATTGATTCTATAAAATAATTTCATGATATTTCCATACATTTACTTCAATCAGGTTTATATATTCAGTAGTGGTTTATAAAGTATTCTTTTGGTCTATCCAAAGAAAAAATCATGGAAGGAAAGACATGTATTCAACCTAATTTCATGGTTTTAACAAGACCAAACCCTTACCAAAGGCCACTTTTTTTTTTTTTTTTGCTGGTCTTGGGCTTGAACTCAAGGCCTTGGCATTGTCCCTGAGCCTCTTTGTGCTCAAGAATAGCACTCTACCACTTGAGCCACAGTGCCACTTCTGTTTTTTTCTGAGTTGTTTATTGGAGGTAAGAATCTCATGGACTTTTCTGCCCAGACTGGCTTTGAACCAGATCCTCAGACCTCAGTCTCCAGAGTAGCTAGGGTTATAGGCATGAGCCACCGGCACCTAGCTACCAAAAAACACTTTTAAATAAGCACATCCATTTAGCAATGATGGGTTTTCCCCCTTTGAACCATCTCCCGAGGGAGGCTTATGATTGTCTGATGACATGTCCTGAGCTTTTACAAGGTACTCTCAATGTTCCTACTTCTCTCATAGACTCTTCTATCAATATGTGTTACTATTGACCATTTTTATTTTCACCCCGTAAAGTATATAAATTAAAAAGGTTGTGGCTCTCATGGATGATGGACATTTTATAAATTCTGCCTTCCAGTTTTTAAAAAGAATGTTCAGAAGATTCCCCTGAGAGTATATTTAATACTCTTAATAAATTAATGAATTGCTCCGGTTTCTGACAGAATAAATGAAACTCCTTTTAATCTATACAATTAGTGAAATAGGTTCCTATATATCTTGCTTCAAGAGGCTAACAACACAGGATTGTAGTCCTAGGAACATTACAATCAAATAACCTGGATTAATGACTCCAAATTTATTCCATGTCCTTAAAGTGCTTAAATAAAATTTTGTGAAACTGCAAGTTCATATTGAAAAAATTATGAGGAAACATATTACTTGAACTGGGGCAGAGAAAAGAACAAAGCAACACACATACATGTTTAAGATAGACAAAGGGGCTAAGTACAAGAGAACATATTTTGGGATCAATATGTGTATTTCAACTTTTCTTTCTTTTTTTTTTTTTGCTGGTGGTGGGGCCTGAACTCTGGGCCTGGGCGCTGTTCCTCAGTTCTTCAGTTCAAGGCTAGCACTCTAGCACTTGAGCCACAGCACCACTTCTGGCTTTTTTTTTTTTTTTGTTTATGTGGTGCTGAGGAACTGAACCCAGGGCCTCATGCATGCAAGGCAAGCACTCTACCACTGAGCCACTTTCCCAGCCCCTCAACTTTTCTTAAAAGTTTACTGTTCTTTCTTTTTTTTTTAGTTTTTTCTCAGCAAGGCAAAATTTACTTCTTCAGAAAGATATACCATCAGCCAAAACTCTGGCAAGCAAACACACAGAGCAGGCAAGCTTCTGCTCTCCCCACCCCCCTCCATTTATCCAGAGCACACTGGCACTGCCCCTTTGCTCAGATTGGTTGAGCTCAGGTTCACAATCTGCTCATGATTGGCTAGTTTGAATAAGACTAAATTATTTGCATAAGGTGATTTTGAAGTACAATTAACAGTACATAAGTAATTTCAAAATATACCCCTACCCTCTACTATTGTCCGAGATGTGTCTTAATTTCATATTGAAAAGAAACTACTTTAAGACTAGTTTGGAGCTTTACATTTCAAAAACACTTCCTTATCCCAAATAGTTCCTCTTATCCTTAACAAAAGCCAACTCATCAGGTCCTGGCAGAAACTTTAAGCAACACACTTCGAGAGAAAAGAGTTTTTCTCACAATTTCCCCTTCATTTATTTTCTATACTTTTCTTCAAACTCTTGTAACATGAATTAATCCCATGACACCTGATGAAAACCATTGTACCAATCACAATGAAGGACACATTGAGTTCAATACTCCCTCTACCCTTAGTTACTATTTTTTAAGGTATTTTATTATCATTAAATAGTGTACAAAGCAGTTGATGAATACAATGCACCTGGATCAAAATCATTCCTTTCAAAATTCTCACCCATTCCTCCCAACCTATCCCTACCCTCACTTTTGTAGGATAGATATTCAATTTTTTACCATACTCTCTCTGACTTTTTCTCATCCCAATCTCATCCCAATGCTTTCAAGGATGCATTTCCTGGTTATTATTATTTTTTTTATTAAACTATGGTTTTGTCTTTCTCAGGCATTACACTGTCAGAGTTACTCTTTTTTTGGTCAATCCTGGAGCCTGAATTCTCCCTGGGCCTCAACGTTGTCCCTCAGCTCTTCAGCTCAAGGTGGGTGCTCTACCACTTGAGCCACAGCACCACTTACAGCTTTTTTCTGCTTATGTGGTGCTAAAGAATTGAACCCAGGGCCTCATTCATGCAAGGCAAGCACTCTCCCACCGAGACACTTTCCCAGAGTTACTCTTTTATCTAGGCTATTGTCAGTATTTTTTCCTATCCCTTTCTTCATCTGGGACATCCCTCTAAAGGCCAGTCTCCTTGCTGGAATGGTCCACAAAAAGTTGAAATGTCACAGATCAATGACTGAAGGTGGGTGGACGCATGTAGGTGATCATGTGCTCACTGGACCACACGTGTCAGCTCCACAGCGGGGTGGGAAGACTGGGAAAGCAGGTTTCCCGAGGAGGAAAGAAGGGAGAAGTGTGGTAGCTAAGGATGGCTACTTCCAGAGCCTCAGGAAGCCCCAGCTGACCTAACCAGGTGAGCTCTTTTAAAACAGACGCTGTAGAGACTCCGATCTTATGAGAATACCAGATGAGAATCTCAGCTGTTGCGGCTCTTCTCTTCTTTCCCTATTACTCATATTGTGTAGAATCTCTGTTGCCAGGAATTTGCTATTACTCTTCCTCTGATAGATCCACATCTCTATGCCAATTGCTATACCCTTTGGGCTTTCTTCTCCTGAATTACTCTCCATTCACACTGTTGGATGAATGCAAAGTGCATTCCCATTACCTCTTTTAGGTATCTTTGTATGAACTAATATCCACCCAGGTAAAAATGAAATCAGAAACAACATGCCTATCTGTATTGTTTTGTTTTGCAAATATCATAGTCATTTTCAAAAGAGCTATTGTCCAGTCAATTTGAGCCTCAAATCTGTACAAATAGACATGGTCCACTTCTTTTCCTTACATCAAATCTAATAGTTAAGACTCCACCCTGGTAGGGAGGTGGTTAAACAATTGTGCACATTCCTTCATGGGCATCATTCTCTGCCCTGACATCAGACTATTCAGACCAGAGAACTGAACAGTTTTGTGATGCTCAGAAAACACAGGGTCACAGCCTCCATTTCCCACAAACACAATCCTTGTAGGTTTTCTTTTTGCTCATGCTCGGTGGCATTTGGATCTCCTGGTTCTAGACACAAATGAGACTGAGAAGTTTTTTACCAGGTCCCAGCTAGCTCCCTGGCACTACTTATGACACATGAGTGGAGATATTCAGGCACAGATCTATGCTGGATCTATTCTCTTCTATTCTATCTATTCTATCTTCCATCTATCCTCCATTTCACAATCATTCCCAGCCAGCTTCTCATTGTCCTCAAAATTAGTCAACAAAATCTCACCAATAACTCCTTTTTATTTGTTTTTACTGAACAGGTAATTAAACACAGTATTTTATATTTGCTAGCACGCACCTTCTTAATCATACCCTCAGCCTTTTTTGTGTTTGTTCTTTTCTTTTTCTTTTTCACATAGGGTTTTATGTTAACTTTGCATGGGTTGATCTAAGACCTTAATCCTCCCATCTCTGCCTCCTAAATATCTGAGATTAGAGGCATTTACCACCACACTTGGCTTTCTTAATTACTATCACTATCATCATCGCCATCATTGTCATCATTTTTTGTTACTACCAAAGATATGTGATAAAGAATCTAGCACCGAAACACTAAAACATAAAAATATACCTGGGTTACCACATAAATGAATGTCTCTATAACAGCCAATTATTCATGATTATGGGAATTTTTAGTTGATCATTAATGAGGAGGTCTTCTTGCTCTGTGGGGGGGGGGGGTTCTTGCCAATACCAGCTGTGTGCTCTTCTCCAGAGAGGGAGGAGCTCACCTAGTCAGTCATCTGTTCTCAAGTTGGTCTTCCAGGGATGTAAGAGTTGCTTGGCAAAGCAGAGACAGAATGCCCGCAGCCGGGCCAAGCACAGAGAACAGGCTGCTGTGGATGGCTGTAGAGAAGCCAACAACTTTTAATGATTAAACTTTTGGATCATTTAAGTTAGGTTAATTTGCTGCTGGACTTACGTGATTATTCATGTGTGTGTGTGTGTGTGTGTGTGTGTATGTGTGTGTGTGTGTGCTTACAAATATGTGTATCATGTACCTCTACACAGGTATAGCCATGAAGATGACTTCATCTATCCTGTAGATCTTCATTCCACAGGATGGACCATGATATTGTCATTTAATGCAGCAAATTATTTTTTTCCAAGTCACTTTAGAACCGGTGTCATTGAGTTGACTTGTTCCTAAAATGGATTTTCTCTGTTCTTAATGGAGAGTGAAACAACATTCCACAGAATCTCATTCACTTCACGGCCAAGACTCCCCATCTTCTGATAATCAATGGATGCGGGCGGAATTTCTCATGGAGCCTGTGGAGGCCTGACATTAAACCAGTCTCCCGAAGAGGTCACTGGGCAGTTCATGTGGAGAACAACCTCACTGGAATTGGTCAGCACAAATTGGTCTTTCAAGAGCCTACCCATAAAATGATCTTTCCTTGGAGGTTCAGACTGGGCACTGCAGCCCTTTGGAGAGCAGTAGAGTTCAGTTGGAGGTTTGGTAATGGCCTCGTTGCTCTTTTCCTTTTCTAATGTCTCAAGGTCTGTGCCACACTGATGGTGCAGTGCAGCCGTGGGTGTTTGTAGCCTCCAGCTTTTCTTTAGACAGAACCAATGAAGAGTCTGAGTAAGAGATGGAGGGAGGACATTGTGGTCCACAGACTTACCCTTCCAGCTCCCCTCAGGAAGAGTCATCTGTGGCTGGCCTACCTTCAACCAAAGTTCCAGCCTTCCTCAGGTCATCCTCTTTATATCACTGTCCATTCAAGTTCCAGGAATAGCCCCTTTCCCAAACTTTGTGACTGAGGCACAGTAGCAATTATTTTATTGAATGATCTCTATTTCATCTTCATTTGAGTGTCCTATTAGTCTCCTGTGCTCTGCAATTCTCAGCCTGACACTGGCTGAATGACTGAAACACCCAACATAGAGCAGCAAGAGTTGTGAAAGGCTGATGTCACAGTAGTCTGCATTCAGTCGTGGACTTGATCAAAATGACCTGGGTTAATAAACCCATGGGATATGTTGCATAAATATTTGTCTCTTATTATTATCCAGTGTGATTTATGCCTATATTCAGAAGGCTAATGAAGGGCAAAGAAAAGCGATTCTTAGTTGTCCATTTAGCTTTTCCATTAAGCATCAGTTATGGTAAGTGTGACATAGGGAGAGAAAAAAGTAAAACTTACATTAGCAGCTGGGCGCTGGTGGCTCCTGCCTGTAATCCTAGCTACTCAAGAGGCTGAGATCTGAGAATCAGGGTTCAAAACCAGCCCGTGCAGGAAAGTCTATGAGACTCTTATCTCCAATAAACCACTAGAAAACCAGAAGTGGCATTGTGGCTTAAGCAACAGAGCCCTCACCTTGAGCTGAAGAGTGCAGGAACAGCGCCCAAGCCCAGAATTCAAGCCCCATGACTGACAAAAAAATATATATTAGTAAGGACTAGAGTGGAAAATAAACCAGAGTGAGTGGAAGGTTGGCTGCAGAGTTCTGTTCTTCATTGGCTTTGGGAGTCCTCAGAGAGTGAGCAAAGCCTTGGATAATTGTAAGATGCCAAGGAAAACTTGTGGAGAAACACTGGCCCAACATTGGAGCTACAACACCCCAACACACATACACCCGTGTGTATATTTTAAATTCACATACACAGGGATACTATGGTCCACACATCTTCACATCTTTCCCATTTAGTTGGGTTGTTTGTTTGCCTTTGTGAGTTATGCGATTTATTCTAGGATATGAGACAGAGAGTAGTACAACAGAACCATGAGAAGAATATACTTGGTTGTTCATCAGACTTGAAGGTGAATTTGATGTTGGTAACTGACATGGAGTAGGAAAGGTCAGCAGATGATGAAGATTCCTGCCCATGACACACATGTAAAAATAGCTCTTTTCCTGAAGAAATCTCTCTCTTCCCTCCCTCTCTCTCTCTGACTTAGTTGGAGCTCCTCACCATAAAATATTATCAATGGTTTCATTTATATCCCTTCAATCTCTAGAAGAAATTATCTTATTCTTTTTATACATTAAGGTCCAAGTTGCTCAATTATGGGCTGTACTTGTGGAGAAATGACACATTCTTTGCATTTTCTTTTTCTCTATATATGCGCTCATAATTTCTTTGAAAAATGAATTCATCTTGCATCACTGTTACACTCCTTAGACACAACCTATATATTTGTTGTTTCTCATTTTAGTATACTCTTCCAAAGTAGTCAATTAAAAAATGAGGTTATACTTTAATAAATTTAACATTTTTCCCCTAAGATCAGGATTTGAACTCAGAGTTTGATGCTTTCACTACAGGCTATCATCTGAACCAGGCCTCCAGCTTTGATAAATTTGACCTTTTAAAACAAGCTTTCTATGAATGATCCTATCTCCGTAAGTAGAGTCACATTGGTTGACTGGTTTAGTGGCCCTTTATCAAGACAAGAGAACTGATTGTAAATCAGGGAGCAAGGGTTGAATGAAGGCAAGAGTTGAAGTCAGATCTTGGTAGCCTAGGTTGGATCATTTTCTTACTCCAATGAGGTTAAAAAACAAACAAACCAACAAGAAAGTATGTCTTCTCCCTCAAAACTGTTGCATAACTGGTTTGTCAGAATTGGTCTCCACCTCATTCCTTTCTTCAAGCCCTGGAAGACATAACAGGGTTTTACAGAGTTGAACAACAAACCACCATCCCTGGCTCTTTGCATATTAACTGGAGTGGAATTTATAATCAATGCCTTGGAAAAAATATTTCAGATTACGAGGCTCAGCAACAACTGACTGCTCTGGGGACATTTGTGCAGATTCTAGACAATAGCTGTAAATGTTCCATGGAACCACTTGGAACACTTGGGAGCTAGAAATTTAAAATATGTCCTATTTTTTTTCTTTCTTCCTATAGATTATAGCCATGCATATACAGTCAGAGGAGCAAATTCTTTCAAGAACCTCAACTTTGCTATGAGAAAGATAAAAAAACTATAATGTTTGGTAACGAACTTTCTTATTTCCTCTGTGCCCTTTCATTCATACCTGGATGAAATCTTCTGTGGCTTTCCCTGGAATGAGGGAATGCAGAACACAGAATAGCTCTTTCCACAATGGCTGTTTACCATCCAAGTTTCACCAGGCTTAGAGATTCATGTTTATCCTCAGGTATTACCAAGGGGAACCTGCTAAGACCTGACATTGTCATTGCCCTGAACATGGAGGGATAAGGAATCTGTTGAGGTCAAAAGTTCATTAGCAACAGTCCATAATTATCTTTCCTTTTGAAGTCCCAGTTCCATGAACTCATACACTTATTATGGAGTTCCTCACTTCCTTCTTTCTTATACTGAGGTTATTTTTATTCCTGATCCTCGGAACTGAAGTATAAATAGCTTAAGCAATTCATTATCTCTGTTTCCCCCCATTTTATCTATAGTAGGAGGAAGCTACTGCAGATGTCCACATAACACAGATTACCACATTCAGAGCACACATTTACTACTAGTCTTTTAAGATTCGTGAAGGATGACCACTACTTTATAATGTGAGAAAAAGAACTTCTGGGTAAAATGGACTGCTTTGGTAAATATAAACTTTGTGTGGTTAATCTGTTTTTAGGTGAAATGACATATAAAATTCTTTCTTACAAATGAAGCCTTTTTCACCAGTTGCTCATGATTATCCATAAACATGATCCAGTACAAAAATAAGTGTCCATGCCCTATTCAGAATCTTGATCTCCTTGGGGAAGGTATTATATCATCATTGTATGTCGACTAAGATTGCATGCATCTATAATCTTTATGTTCTGACTTCGTATGTGATATTTGCTCAGATATTGAATATAACCTTTCTTATATGTTGGTATTCATTTTTATGTATGATATCTTTCCCTGTTTCTTTTCTTTTTCCTGCTACTAGGGTTTGAGTTCAGGGCTTCCTACTTGGAAGGCAAGCACTCTACCATTTGAATCACACTCCCTATTTCTTTTTGCTTTTAGGTATTTTTCAGACAGAGTCTCCAGTCTGATTTTGGTTGTCTCAGACAGCTTCATCCCCGAGCTAGCCTGAACCACAATCTTCCTACCTTTGTCTTCTACATAGGGTGACAGGCATGTATCACTGTACCCACCTTATTAGCTGAGGTGAGATCTTGCTAACTTTTCACTCAGGATGGATTTAAACCATGATCCTCTCATTTTCTAACTCTTGAGTAGCTGGAATTACAAGTGTAAGCCACTGCACCTAATCTTTATGCACAATTTCTTTAATTCTCTTCCACTCTCACTGGAAGTAATTTAGGCTTTAGGGTCAGGTGCAATCCATTTTGAAGGGTGAATTAAATGGTATATCCAAGTATGAAATGCCATGTGTGTGGAAGCAAAACATCTAATGACTTGTGAACTTGGCAAAATCTTGCTTCTTCCCTAGTTCCAGTGTGTATGCATGCCTGGCCTTATAGCAAACTGACTGATGAGGCCAGTTACATACCATTAGGGCAAACTAGCCAAGGGAGGGCTAAGAACGAGTCTCAAAGCAGTTATGTCCTCTAAGAAAAAGGTATAACAATCCTAATAATTCTAAGGCTTGACCTTGACTTGATCTGATTGTAGCTTAATCAGACCATATAGGCAGGCATCTAGCAACAGATGTCTTAGAATACAAGAGGTAACTTTACTGTAATTTTAGGCATTGCTAGACTACTTTTAGGCTGTTATAGGGTCCTGATTTGGGGTCTACATCCCATATTGTTATGCATAGATTATAGAACCATGGCAACAGTGAGGAACTGCTAAGGGTTATTTGGTATTCAGAATACTACATAGAGATTCAGCCCCAATGATGAAAGTTAGCAGTGAAAGGTACAGTTGAATGACACTGAGTTATGGGGAAATGACTTCTAAGACTTTGTTTAGCTCAGGTGGCTCAAGTAACAATTGAGGGTAATGTGGCATAGGTAATCTTTGTGCTTAAGTAAGGAAAAGCCTGCCTCTCACTTCTAGGTCTCTATATTCCAATCCTATGTGAGTTCTTAATACTTCATGCCAGTACTATGTTATCATCCTTAGCTAAATCTTTAGGTCACCAGTAAGCTACTTCCAAGTCACTCTGCCTACATAAAGTGGCATCTCCCAAGCAGTTAGCTTCTCAGCTAATTCCTATACTTTCCAAAAAGACCTTGGTTCCTGAAACCTGTAGGTCAAACCTGTCATAGGTATAGTCATTTTTATGACAAATTGAAAACAACACACAGAAATAATATGTAATTTGCCACAGAAAAATGAATTTCATTCTAAGAACACACTGAAGCCTCAAACATTCTTAATCATAATCATGAAACCTTTGGGGTTTTTTTCCATCCCTGAAGTAATCTTTTACTTTACCATGTTAGACAAACAAGCATTTCTTCTAAATAGGTTCTTTAAAAAAAAATCTTTACGTACAAAGGAGTCGTCATTTAACAAAGCAGTTGAATATAATAATGTCACCAATTTCAACATTCTCATCCACCTTTCCTGACTCATTCCTTCCCTCACTTTTCTTTTTTTTTAAAAAAAAATACATTGTTATTGTTAAAAAAATACTGTATAGAGGGGTTACAGTTACATGAGCAAGGTCATTTCTTATCAAGCATTGTTACCTCTTCCTTTGTTTTTCCCCTACCCTCCCTTCTCTCCCCACCTCCCCAACTACAATCTCCCCTCCCTCCCCAACTACAATCCCCCCTCTCTCCTCCTGGCTTCCTGCCTACATTGTAAAGTTCATTTTTCAACATAGTGTCTTGTACATCTCATCGTTACAACCTGTATCCCTATTGTGTCAACCCGTATCCCTATTTAAGCATTTTGGTTTTTTCCCTTCCCCTCCACAAGCTAGAGAAGTGTATATACAAGATGCAGGGCACTGACATCAAATACAGTGAAAACAGGAGTTATACCTTGGGGAGGAACATACAAAGAAACAAAAAATCGCCTGGTATATGATAAATACATTAGGAACAATAGCAAGAAAGGAAAAAACCACTTGTGTCCCTATCTTGGGGTTCATTTCACCTAACATCAACTTGTCTGACAGTTTCTGTTTGTCTCAGACATATACTGTTATTGCAAATAAGGGAAACCATAGGACCTGCATTTTTTTGGGCCTGGCTTACTTCACTTAATATAATTTTTCCAAGTCTTTCCTAACAAATTGGGCAATGTCATTCTTTCTGATGGAGGCATAGAATTCCATTGTGTGTGTGTGTGTGTGTGTGTGTGTGTGTGTGTGTGTGTGTATATATATATATATATATATATATATATATCACATTTTCTTGATCCATTCATCTAATGAGGGGCATCTGGGTTGTTTCCATATCTTAGAGCTCCCCTATGACCCAGCAATCCCACTTTTGGGCATTGACCCAAATGATCACAAACAAGACCATACTAAAGCTCCCTCACTTTTCTTGATTTTGTAGTGGATACCTTGAATTCCTGATGATGTTATCCCCATCTTCTCCTCCTCATTTGTCTATCCCTCTCCCCTTAGCTCCACTCTACCTCTTGCAAGTATCCACTTCCTGGTGCTTATTTGTTGGGCTTTCACTTTGCTTTCTAAGGAATTACACCATTTGAGTTCTTTCTTGAATCCACAATATTTAATATACTTGTAACCTCTTACATATCACCAACTCATCAAACTCCCAACATAATGCTTCAGTGAAATAGAGAAATCAATCCAAAAATTCATATGGAATCATAACTGACTCCAAATAGCAAAAGCAGTCCTTAGCATGGAAAGTAGTACTAGAGGTGTAACAATATCAAACTTCAAACTGTACTACAGTAGAGCAGTAGTGAAAACAGCTGGTCCTGGCACACAAACAGGCCTCAGGATAAGTGCAACAGAAGACCCAGAAATAAACCCACTGACCTATCTAATATTCCACAAGGGAGCCAAGAACATAAGCTATAAAACAAAAACAAAAACAAACCCCTACAATAAATGGTGCTGGGAAAATTGGATATTTACATGCAGAAACCTGAAGCTAAATCCTTATCTATCACCTTGCACCAGCATCAGTTCAAACTGGATGAAAGTCCTCAATGTAAGACCTGAAACTGTGAAACTATTGCAGGAAGAGTTGGGGAAGCATTAGGGTTCCCTGGCATAGGTAGAAACGTTCTGAGTAAAGATCCAGAAGAACAGCAAGTCAAAGAAAGACTTGATAAATGGAATTGCATCAAACATAAAAGTTGCTACATGACAAAGGACAGCCAATAAGCTAAAAAGAAAGCCTACTGAATGAGAGATTTTTGCCAGCTATATATCAGACAGAGGATTAATACCAGAATATACACAGAGCTTAAAAATATTAAGCCCTCACACACCAACAACTCAATTAATAAATGGGCTAGTGATCTAAAGACAGACTTGACAGAATAAGTAAAAATGGCCACTAGATACATGAGGAAATGCTCAACATCTCTGGCCATAAAGAAAGTGCAAATCAAGACAACGATGAGAGTGCATCTCATCCCAGTTAGAATGGCCATCATCAAGAAAACGATAACAGTTGCTGGTGAGGATGTGGCCCTATTAAATAAGTTCTTTTATTTCTTTATTTTTTATTTTTTTGTCAGTCGTGGGGCTTGAACTCTGGACCTGGGCACTGTCCCTCAGCTCTTCAGCTCAAGGTGAGCGCTCTACCACTTGAGCTACAGCGCCAGTTCCGGTTTTCTGGTGGTTTATTGGAGATAGGAGTCTCATGGTCTCTCCTGCCCGGGCTGGCTTTGAACCGCGATTCTCATCTCAGCCTCCTGAGTAGCTAGGATTACAGGCGTGAGGCACCAGCGCCCGGCTAGGTTCTTTTATTTCTTAATTTGTAGATTCTAAATAAATTCTTTCATGTAGTCATCTTCAGGTTAAATTTCCCTGGAGAAAAAAAAATAACAGAAATAATTACAATATTGGAATTTTTAATGAAAGAAACTCCGAGCTAACCTAATTAAAAAAGGTCAATTAAACAAGGAAAAAACCTTTAGGAACTTAGAATACAGACATTATCTGACATGTAACCAAAATATAGATTCCCTAAGCACAATCTACTTTCTTCAACATTCAAGTGTTAAACTGAATTACACAATAATTCATCTGTAGATGGATTTCTTCCATGGAATGCTTCAGTTGGATAAGATTCAGAGGTCTTTTTCACATATTCATCATCTAGTTGTTATTCTACTGAATCCATTTTTAGATTCATTCTTGATTTAGTATCCAATTAGGAGGATATTTAACTAATATTCTTCTAAGGAAAGTAGCCAAGTAAAATTGTTCATGAGTCCAGAAAGTTTCCATTTCCTAGTGAAATGATTCTTAAAACTCATCATGTGGAGATATGATAAAAATATAAAATATATACATATATAACTGTGCATATACATACAATATATGCTTGGAAGTAGGAGAGAGAGAGAGAGAAAGAGAGAGAGAGATCACTTCCAAAGTTTCCAAGGCAAAAATATAATTGGTAAAAGATCAGACCCAAGAGTTTGTATTTGAACAAGTACACACTAGTGAATTTTCCAGATATTGTCTGCAGAATATATTTGGGGCTATTCATACTTTATTGATCAAATGACATACTACTTACCCTCCAAATATACTTCATGTCTCCTACTTGCACAATTATAGTATTAAACTAATTTTCGTAGTCTCATATAATGGAGTTTTCTAGGACCAAAAGGTTCTTCAGTTCTATCTATGGCTTTGTGAGTTATCTTATGTAGTTAAATAGAAGTCACAATATCCTGAAAGTATATCATTTTCAATTTATTCTTCCCAACTCACATCAAAGGATCCGATCCTATGTATTCAAAACCTAATCTTAATTATGTGCTTGCTTGACATAAGGATTTTATGCACACAAAACTGATTATTGGGTATACCTTTCATAGCTGTCTCTGGGCAGATTTGAATGGGCTAAGGGCTCCAGGGATGTTACACAGATGGTTATGTAAGAGTTAGAGTTAACAGGTTTGTAAGAGAAGGTCCCAGAGGGAAAAGAGATTTTTATTTTTCAAAACCAGAAGATCGATGTACATAGAACAGGAGCAAGACTTCCATTGTTCAGCATAGTCTTATTTAAAAAAAAAAAGAAGAGTAGACTTTTAGGTGGCCATTTTCTACCTATTAAAAATGTAACAGAAATACTTGAGAAATAAACCTATTCATTTCAGACCCAACCACAGTCAGTATGAAGAATTGAATGAATTATGCCCTAAAGAGCTTTATCCAGACTATGATTTTTCTTTCTGGTGCAAATCTTGTCCTCTAGGCAGGACTCAGGGTCAACCATCACAAATGGGTATGAAATCTAGTCCTCTCTACTGGGAAGAGTATGTCCAAGGGTCAATGCATTTGAAACTCAGACTCTTCCTACTCAAAGGAAAACTTCTCCAATTGGTTCAGTGGTTGCTATGCTTTTTGAGCCTAACAGTACATTTTCTTGGCAGGTTCAGCACCTTGCATTAGCCTATGATAGTTTAGGACTTAACAAGGTAGGACTTCATGCCTTTAAGGAAATTATTATGCCATAATATCAGTATATGATCAAAACAGGGCACTACTCCAAGGAGCTTTCCAGCATCACCCACTGTTAGAATTCCTATGACCTAAAAATAGGCAAAATCTTCCTATGCCCCAAGTATGGTTTTTAGGTTGACGAGGAGCTCTAGGATCTCTGCCTCTGTGCTGTGTCCACAACAAAAAAAGGACTATCACGCTTTTAAACCATTCATATGCCATTGTAACTACCCAGCACTACATATGATAGACATGCTACTAATCCACTGGGATATCCTAGATCTTTCATAGCTCCAGAATTAATTGGTGTGATGGCAGGGGAGTATTTACATGCATAGGATTTAAGCATAAAACAGAAAACTGGCTGGAAAAATTATAAAGGAAAATTTTTATTTTCATATTAACACCCAAAATGTTGTATGGAGTAAGGCAAGAAAAAATGGACTGTTTTTTGTAATACTTAAAAAATTCCCAAGGAAAATTTTTGTTTGCATTGACCTCTTCAGCCTTGCTCCCTTAAATAACTTAAGAAACATGTTTACTTTCTTCACTCCTGTCAAGCAGGATATGAGTTTGGACTTGAGGAGCACAGGGCAAATCTCATTTTGAGAAGAGAAAAACTGAGACCTGATTTGTTCAAGACGAGCAATGAACTGTTGTTAGAACTAGTTGAAATTCCTCTGCATACTCCTAACTTGTGCCATGATTTGTTCAGTCTCCTTTCTTACATAACAAATTCCATGGAGAATTCTTCAGATTCATTAAAAAATTTGGACATAGTCATCCCAACAAATATGTGGCACTGATATATTTTTAAAACGTATTAATAATTGATGTGTCTTGTCCTTCTCACAGGTGAAGGGAGAGGCAGAATATGGAGATGGTGTCATGGGATTAAATATGAGAGCTTTCTGAAATGTGTTTGTGCATGTGTAGGTGTGTGTTTACCATTGTAAATAATATATATGTACATATACATATACACATAAATGTCAGTGAGACTATGCGTCTGAGTTTTGCAGCAGAAATACATCAGAGTGAAAGAAATACAGCACAAAATGGGAAATTCAAAGTGCTGAATATATATTTCCCTATTTTGCAATTTTGTACAATAGAATAGTAGTTATTATAACCAGAATGTTGCCTACCTAACCTCTGCCTTTTCCTTGGGGGAAAAATCATCATGTCTTCTTAAGTGTTTCCATCACTCATGTAAAAATACAGCTAAACATCTTTCCACTTGCAGCTGCTTGAAGTAATGGATTATGCCTTTGAACTTGCCAGTAAACTTCATGGTCCTGGTATAAATATCAAACTTGTCAAACTTGCTTTCCAAGGAAGCCCCATAATGAAAGGCTTATCTGTTTGGGGAGTAAGTTAATGCTTCCATTTGGCCTCAGAGCTCAGTCCTGAGAAAATTTAGTTCGTAGAGAAGTTCCTGCCAGCTATCAGGGTCATCTTTGGCCCAGAGGTGGCTGTCACTGAGGTTTGGAAAAGGCCACTTCCACAAAGGCTCATGCTCTACCTGGGCCTTCTTCTGCTTCCCCATTGTCATTGGATCAGGGCATCCAGAGGATCAAAGGGGTCTACATGCAGGAGCGACCACAGAAAGAAATCAGGGAAGGTGTGAGAGCATTTCCCTAGGGACCTGTGGGGTACCTAATACTAATGCAGGCACATAGTCAAACAAAGCATACCCAGCATGCTCATTACCTGGCTGCTTGATAATCTAAAAGGGGGCCAGGGGCAGTTTCTCTGAATCTGAATTATAAGGGACTGCAAGCTAGCACTTTCCTCCTATCTTAGCAATAACCGATACACAGAGCGAAATAAAACCCTGAAGCAACATGTTTGTAACCTAATAACAGATACCACAGAATAACTTTTTAAGTGTCAAATTTCCAGAGGTTAAAGGAATATTTTCATAAAGAAGGTTTAAATCAGAAATCATAGTATTCAAAATAAGAACAGCTCTAGAGAAGCCACTGATCTATTCCCTGCACATTTTGATGTCTAAATCATGTTCCCATAACGAAAAGGTTGTTTCATTCTCAGATCTACTGTTAAATTCTTAACAAGTCTTGTTAGGTTCTGACCACTTGGGTCATATGAAGAGCCCTCCGTGCAAAGATCAGAGTCTGTTTTCTCCTTAGGTAGTTAAGGAATGATTTTTCTAATGAGAACCTTCTGGCCTTCTTTAGACAAAAACTTTGTGATCTCAAGTTTCCACAGTATGCCCTAGAGAGAGGCTGTGGGTTTTTAATGTACACCATGGTACAGACAAAATGAGAAACAGGGAACAATGCTGATCCTCAGAGCAGCCCCCGTGAACAAATGTTTCTACCTGGTTTGCCTAATAAAGACACCAGACCCGTTCTCTTTTTTTTCTTTTTCTCCTCCTCCTTCTCTCTCTCTTTTCTCTCTCTCTCTCTCTCTCTTTTAAACCACTGCTAGATCTATGGGCAGCTGTATTGTAGTTAAATTTGAAAATACTCATCTGGCATCTTTGTATGGTGGTACTATAATGTTTATAAAGCCCGTGGTGCTAGTTTGAAAGTGACATGCACAGAGATGCACTGTAAAGGGGCCATATAATGAACAAAATGCATTACCAAATACAAATACCCAGTGTAACCACATTCATATGAGTTTTGTATTTGTTCCAATAAACCAATAGTGCCAGATGTAAAATAGACCTATGAAACTTTCCCTCCACTTTACTATGTACTATCACTGTTATCAAATACTTATGTACACAAATTGGTATGTTTCTTTAAAGATGAGTTTTTAAAATTATAGTATCACAAGACACTATGTTGAAAATGAACTATACAACTTGTGGATGGGGATGTGAAAGAAAAAAATGGGAAAGAGTGAGGGAAGGGTTGATATTGTCCAAAAAGAAATGTACTCTTTACCTGACTATCACTTTTATAATAACAATAACAATATTTTTAAAAGTATAGAATTTGTACAACATACAAATACTCACTGTATACCATGTATGTTAATACATAACATACAAGATATTGCATTATATATTATGTATAATTATATATGCATATGGATGTATGCATGTGCATATATATTACTCATACACACATATATGTATATATATTCATTACAAAACACTCCATTAATTAGAAAACTATAACTTTAACTCTCAATTTCACTTACTTTGTGTCAAATATTAATTGAATCCTACAAATCTTATGATTTTGAGATTTGTTTCCCTGGATGGCTGCCACAGGCTACTCTTGAAAGAGAATTAGGATCTATAGAAAAGTTCTAAAGTGGTTTCCAGTTAGTGCTCGTTATCCATTCTTCAAACTGAACTACCTTGATTTTCCTCAGGGTCCTTACCTGTGAATCAAGACAGTTTGATTTCATCTCTCTCATGTAAGGACAAACAAGAATGAACAGAGTAGCAGGTCCCTTAATCCTCACATATACCGTTATTTTATCTAGGATGGACATGGGAAGCAAACTGGTCCAATAGAACCTTTGGCAAAAGAAGATATGTTCCCAATTAACCCTGATGCTGTGAGCATGCTTCTCTGTTGCTAAAAGATATGGAAAGGCCACCTGAAATGGCTCCAAGTCACAAAGATACAAAGATAAAGAGTAGAGAAGATTCTCCTTGAGTAAATTATTTATGCATCTCTCTCCAAGGTTGCCTAAAGCCAGTCCTTGGACTTCTCAGTTAACTGAGTTGATAAATCCTTTCTTTACCTAAGCCAATATATTTTGTTAGATTTTTCTCTTCTTTCAACTGAAAGTATACATGGACATTCTTTCATTTAATAAGTCCCAGACAATTTTCTCACAATAATCTGTGAGACAAATATTACCTACATTTATCAGATTATCTAGGTATCTAAAGCTCAGAAGACAACCAAGTTAACTCACTTGCCTAAGACCTCACAATTAGCAAGTCTTAAGGATAAAGTTTGTTGGTCGAATTCTATAACCTAGGTTTTTAATATATGTAAACCCAGGGTTTAAAATGTGTCCTTAAATGTAAATATCTCTGGAAGGAGAAATAATTTATGCAAGTAATAAATAATTTAAATCTCAATTAAATGGAAGAGCTAAGCATACTTGTAGCTTGAAATGAACTTCAAAGGAAGAAAAATGTGAAAGAAGTCCAGATGGGTGTCTGTACTGATAAGAAACACTTGGAGAAAGCAATTATTAGGAGCTGACAGTCATTATGGCTACATCTATGAGCGGACTTAATTTTCCACCAAACTCCAGGGGATAGATATTCTTCTTATCCCCAATACAGAGCTGAGAAAACCAAGAGGAAAAGAGGCTATTAATATGCCCAGACTTACCGGGCTGTTAGATGGACACAGCCCTCTACATCCAGTTCTTACCTTCATGTACACAGGAAATTAGGAGAAAACATGTACTACCTGTGCTAACAAACACTTGTTCATGTCTTCTCTTCTTTTTAAAATTTATTTTTATTAAAAATTATTTTTATTATCTAAGTAGTTGTTCTAAGGAGTTGTCATTCACCAAAGCAGTTATGACTACAGTGGATCCTGATCAACGTAAGTCCAGCTTTTCTTCCCATCCCTCCCAACTCCACCTATTTCCACAACTTTTACTTACTTTTGTAGGCTATGCATTAAATTGTATGACTGTATTCTCTTATACTGTGTTCTCTTCATTGTTCCTGTACATTTCTACAAGTTTGGAAACAGGGGTTGAGTAAATAAAGGACAAAAGACCCAATTTCTTCTCTGAGAATCTAAGAGAAACTTGCTGCTTCACAGAAATATAAGATGGAGTACTACGTTTTACTGAGGTACCTAGGTTCAGATAATCTGGATCACAGAAACTCTCATTATGAACAAGTTCTTCTGGGAGACTCTAAAGTTCTACCATCTTTATATTTTAGTAAAAGAAATATAATAGACCTGTATTACAGCCTAACCATTAAGATATGTTACTAAAAGTTGTTGATAAGTGCTGTGGAATCTGGGGTATTCTATAGACAGTCTAATAATTTTTTATATAATTCTTGAGAATTTAGGTAAGTTTTGAAAATAAAAGAGAGAAAAATGGAGTATGGAAAGGTGTATTAATAAGTGACACAGCTATACTATGGTTCTCAAAAGTTCTGGGGCTCATTGATAAGAGAAGGGGGAAAGGTCACCTCAAATACTTCCCTTTAAGCAGTATGGATTCAAGTGGCCCTGTTCTCAGTCCATTTTCAATGGCCCATGGCTTTTAGAAAGGTATAAAAAGATCTTTGTCTCAACTGAGTCTTTAGATGGTCCTGCATGACCTTACCCTAATTTTCCAGTGACACTGGGCTAACTTCTCTTTTGTGGGCAAAGTAAGGCTGAGGAGATCTTCAAAGAAGATAAAAGAGAGGCTGAAGAAATGAAGGGCCTGTAACTCTTTTTCAAAGCCCTGCCATAAAGCTACCTCCAAGCGCCAAGAATAATATTACATTATAGATGCCTGCCACTTTCAGGTCTTTTATGTAAAAATAGTAACTTTAGAGGAGCTTATACATGATTTTTTTAGCCAGCTGTAGCAGTGTCCTTCTTATCAGGGCTCAGTTCTCTGACCCTTACTTCCCTCAATGTGACCAAAATAAACCCAGACTGGTCCAGTCCACTGGTTTATGAAAACGTTTATATGTTCATCCTTTGGACCCTAATGCTTATGAATACTTATGCTATGTAGGCAGAAAATGAGAAAAATTACTGAAACTTACAAAAATACTCCATTTAATTATTATTTCAAAAATGGAAGTTGGGTTTTCTAGAAATCTCTTTTGAGAATTCTGAATTACTTTGTAGAGTCCCATACTGTTGTTTTTGCCCTGAGTGGTTTTTTAAATGTGAAGGAATTCACAGTTTATTAATATATTGCATTCATGCTTAAAGCAATGAACATATTTAAACATGTTTAAAGCATGAAAGATGTGTATATTTGAATCCAAATGCAAGTATTGTTTTATTAAACAGTATACTTACATAGTTCTTTAATATACCAACAATGTGATTTTTGTTCCCCCCAATGCCAGTTTTGTGCCACTTGCCAAGAAAATAGTTAACTGTTTAGAGTAGATTTTATTATCTTATATTATTATGATCATTATTACCATTATTGGTACCTTTACTAGGGTTTGAACTGGGCTGATGTCTCTCATTTGTCATTTTTGCACAAGGTTGGTGGTTTACCACTTGAGCTATACCATCACTTTTGGCTTGCTGGTAGTTAACTAGAGATAAGACTCTTACAGACTTTTCTGCATGGGATTGGCTTTGAAACATAATTCTCAAATTTCAACTTCCTTAGTAGCTAGGATTATAGCTCTGAGTTACCAGGACTTAGCTAGAGTGGATTTTAAATGTTTTGTCCAATTTCATGTTTTTATTTCATCTTCTTCCTAACTCATTGTCTATACAGGAACAGAAAATCTTTGTGCCACCAAATCTTAGCATGTGGTAGATACACATTTATAAACATACCATCCCTTCTCAAACTACACTGCAGGATAGAATTCAGAAACAATAAAAGAATAGTCATCACTACTCTAATGATGCTTTATGAATTTTTATGCTATCCATATATTGGTTCTCCTTCATTTATGTGGGTAATAGGGAACTGACTATAATTGTATTCAGTTCAGTGATGCTGAATCTTTGAGGTCATTAGCTGATTATGATTTGTTGGCATTATAAATGTTTTCTCTTGTTACAAGGGGTTTCTTAGAATCTACAGAAGCCTTCACTTAAAAAAATTTGAATTTAAGCATTTGCCTAATACCCTTAGAAAAATCAAGATTAATAAAGCTCTACCTTACATAAGATAAATCAAGCAAGGATAATTATACTCATTTTAATAATTTGCCTTTAAAATAGCCTTCCATCAAAGAAATCAAAAGTAGTTAGATTTGATTACTAATAGGTATCTCTAACTAATACATGGCTTATAATAAAGGGTAATTTACTTTAAAAATCAATTCTTTAATGTGAAACAATTCTGGAATATAAAAGCAAATAATAGGACAAATGAGCAGTATTCTTGGAATAGTTCTTGCTTATATTTTGGTTAGGACTGGTTTTGTGCTCTTCTTTTTAACATTTCTTTACTAATGCAGAATTTATCTTCAATTATGAAATTAAACATCAGTTTAATAACAGTGTCCAAAGGAAAAACTTATTAAATATCAATATATTAATCATCATAATAAATATCTGTCTTTATAATTATATAATCTATTTTATTCTTTACAAAGTTTAAATCTAATAGTTCAGAATAATTATATTAGTATTCTCAAAATAACACTTGTTTCCTTAACCTATATTTTTCTACCTTTATATCTTTAAGATAATAACTTGACAGATGGAAATTATTAAGATATATATATATATAAGTCTATATTTGTGTTTAGTAAATATATTCTTAGATTTTTTCTCAGTTATGTACTTTTAGAAGGTGTCCAAGCTCTCTAAAGTCAGACAGAAGATACTGACAGATGTACAAGTTACTTATGTTCCCAAAAGGACTATATATTTTAATTTTGATTATGCATTATATCAAGATTTTAAAAGGAAATTTGATCTGAAAAAAATTGCATTTAAGACATTCTGGGAACATTCAACTGCAAGTGGAGCCACCATTAACAAAAGTCTAATTAAGGTGACAGAGAAAGAAAGTCCCCTCTATATACAGCTGATCCCAAATACATACAGATAAGAATCACTGATGCACAATGGTCCTGCCTTACATTGAGTGTCACCTGCAACCCAGTACCACTAATACTAAAATTGACCCAAACAGCAACTTTTACCTGATATCCCAGTATTTTGCTTTCTGTGAAAATTTCCTTAACTCCTCACTTATTTCTTATTCAAAATTCCATGAATATATCCTACGGCAAAGGAATTTCTTCTACAGCATCTTCTGGTTCATTCTATTTCATGGTTATTCATGCATCTGCCTTGCTTATTTGACTAGATTGTAATTATTGAAGCATGCATAGAAAACTGTGCCTTTCTATCTATCCAAACTTAGCTTGGCTTTCTGTGCCAATGAATTTCTATATAGCTGTGGGAACTTGATCAACATTCATTCAGTTCAAGTAGTGTAGGTACTATTTCCCATTCTGTCATATTGAATTGGCCATATTGTAGTGTTAGCAAACATAGGAACAATGAGAGTTCCTGGAAAAGATTTGGGGGGAAGACATTTAGTAATAGCTCTAAGTCTTACCTGCAAAGAACGTGAGCATCCAGAACTGTGAAACAGTACAGAGTCTACTAAAAACTTAAGAGAGTCTGCATACCATGTCCTTATTTTAACTTTCTAAAATAATACACAAGTTTGCACACAAGTTTGTGTTGAAGGCATGTCACTCTCAGTGCTGCAATACTCTGCAGTATCTTGCAGAACATCCCAGCTCTGTGTGGCTGCTCCTCCAGCATCTTCCCCTGAGTCAGAAGACTCCAGTTGGCAGACTCTGCCTCAGTCTCGTGAGACTTTGCCTCTGTGCTGAGTTCTGTTACCTTGCTAACCTAAGAAATTATGAAGTTGGTGAGGAAAACCTTGGAAGAACCCAGAGAATGGGCATCAAATAGGACATAATGACTAGCAGTTCTTCACTGGATGTGTATATTGCACCAATAAACAGACAAAGGACTGAAGAAGAGGACAGGCATTTCTAGTCCCTTCTTACAGCAGTCTGCTGGCTCTTCATTTGCTTTCTCTTATTTTGTTCATTTCATTCTCTGTATTTCTATGAATGTGACATAGACTGATCACCCACTGAATAAGAAATTCTCATTCGGTTAGTTTTGGAAACCAAATCCATGGAGATCATATTGGAACATCAGTAGAGTTTGTGCTGTAGAACCAGAGTGCCTGGGTTCAAATCTAGGCTGAACCTGCTATTAGCTGTATAAATAATGGCACTTCCTTCCCAGCTATTGTGAAGACTGAGCAAATATGTAAAAGCTTTTAACAGGGTCTGTTCAGAGTTAGCTATTCTAATTGGCCAATTACTGCAAATTCTCCTACAAATTTAGACAATCCCTAGGGCAGGGAGGGACATAGACCTGGACTGTGTAGATCCCTGACTGCCATTGTGACACTGAACTACCAAATAACCGTTACTTTTATAGACTTTACCTAAAAGTGAAGAAAAGGCAATACTTGTTCTTAGAAATGGAAACATGAGGTAGAAATTAAGGTGAGTCACAGAAATGTATTTTTAAATTACAAGTGTTACCTGAGTAATGTGACTTGTAAAAAAGATTATAGCTACTACATATTTCATCACAAGAGAGAAGAGCAAAAATCTCAATTGGGAATGAAGTAGGAGGTTCCTGTATTGGACTGAAGATTTCTTTATGGGTGTGAAGTAGGAGGTTCCTGTATGGGACTGAAGATTTCTTTATGGGTGTGTTTTTGTCTTTGCTAAAACCAAATAAGATTAGGGTGAGTCATGACACAAAGTATCCAAGTAGGGGGAACCCCCTTTGTTTCCATCATGGAGTGAGAAAGATCTGGAAATCCATTAGTGGTCCTATTCAGCAAAGGTAGAGGTGATACCCAGCCTGGACAGATATTATGGCTGGAAGAGAAAGAAGAACCTAGATCACTAAGGAGCTTGTACAGCTATGTTCAAGAACTGGGACTAAAATGAGGCATCGTGGGAGAGTCTTAATAGAACCTACAAAGTTACTGGCTTTAACTGTCCTGTTTTTCTAAGGGACAACTTAGTACTCCTTCTCTTCCCTGTCCTCCCCTTCCCCCTCCCCCACATACTTACAAAGACACATATACCCATTTGGTAGAGAATTGAATTAAAGAAGAATAAAGTGAGATGCCAATGGCTCACTCCTGTAATGCTAGTTTTTCAGAAGGCTGAAATCTGAGAAATGTGGTTCAAAGCTAACCACAACAGATACAGCTGACTCTTATGTCCTATTACCAGCAAAAAGTGGATGTTGTCTCAAGTGGTGGAGCGAAAGACAAACAAGATGAGTGGGAAGTCCTGAATGCAAGCCTCAGTACTGGCACAAAAGAAAGGAGAGAAGGGGAGAGGGGAAGAAAATGAGAGCAAGAAAGCAAAGAAAGGTCACTCAGAAAAAAGGCATCTCTCTGTGTTGTTGCTTGAAAGGCACACACCCACCCCTGCTTTGTTTTTGTTTTGTTTTAGCTTTTGTTTTGTTTCTGATGTTGTTTTAAACATTCTCCTTCCTGCTCAACCAGTGGTTTGTGCAGAAAGACCAAGTACTCTTCAACTTTTGAACCTCCAAGGGAATCATTTTCAAAAGAAATTAAAAGAAAGAAAGTTCAAGGTCTTGATACAATAATGCATGAGTAGAGGAAGGGACGTGTCCTATCAGTATTCCCCAGCTAAACCTTCTCTTCCAACTTGGAGTCATTTTGCAACCACTTACTCTGCCTCCCCAGTATGCATGTGTCTATGGTTTTAAGGAAGCATCTGTAAAACATTTGGTCACTGAGAGGCTCAAACACATTGAATCAAGTGATTGCCAAGCGGCTTGATTTTCACTCTCATATTCTATCAGAAGACCTTGTGATCATTCTGTGATGATGAAGAGAAACAGAAGGATTTAGGACCAAAAAATGAATCTGACTTCAAATTCCCAAACTGTTCCTTACTGTATTTTTGAAATATGCTTATAAAGAGATGCAAATGGATTTCTCTAAGATGGCTAGAATGATTTGTGGCAAAAATATAAGGAGGTGGAGATGGACATTCAGGACATCTTTGTTCAGTTTATATTTCATGCTGTTTTCAAAAGGATGGAGAAAAAAATCTTCAAAAGAGAATGGATGATTCAGAGTCAATAGTCACAGGATGTTATTATGGAACTCTTGGCTCTGCAAGTGCATGCAAAGCTATGATTGAGGAGGAGGGGTCCAGAGCCTTTCCCTCGTGGAAGAATCTTGGTGGTGACAATCTCCCTTTCTTTTGGTAGCTCCGCATCACCACTGAAAGCAGCAAGGGTTCCTCATTGTCCCAGGCAAAGGATGGATGAAAATCAAATTTGATATGTAAGTCTAACTTTCAATGTGAACTCTTGATCTTAAATGCTCTCTAGTTGAGAATTTTTTGATGATAACGAAATTCCATTTCACACCAGTCTGTCAATGTGTTGATCTACTTGTCGCAGCTTAAGTTCCCAGTTTCTCCCAAGTTCTTATAACTTCATGGTTATAAACTTCATGGTTTACCCATGAAGTTGGCAGCTTCAGCCTTAGGTCCCCAAGCACGTTTGCGATGAGGTAGCTAACCTACTCCGTGTTGTTCTGTAATACTCTCAAAGTCCCTCTATGCTCCAGTCAACCAGAACATAGCATTCTTGTATTGGCCCTGCAGACTCCATCCAGTCTTCTTGTCCTCTCTTTCACACCAGACCTCCCCCACAAAGTTACACAGTTATATCAATATAACTGATCTATCAAGTATGAGGTCTTAGGGGTGGAGCACTGTGTTGTATTTATTATCAGTTCTTTTCATTCAAATCAAGTTAGGGTAACTATCCATGGGTATAGTTATCTAACTTGAAGAGTTGAGTGAACCATTAAGTTGGAGAACTTGAGTTTAACAAATAGAGTGATGGAATGGAGAGATTAAACCGAAAGTGAAGAAATCGGCTGATTGCAAAAACTGTCTACCAATACACTACATTCCAAGTAAAATCACGTCTGGGATACTAACTACATTTCTTATTGTGCACTAAGTATGCCTTCTGAAGCAATCAGAATTCCAATAATGTCTGATATATCTACATCCAATACTAAATACAAAACACTTTTGCATTGAGTGCACAAGCCTCTTGGATTACCTACTATTTTTGGATTATTCTCACATTATTTCCCCTCATTAACACTAATGATCAAGGAATAATGGTCAAATTAGCTGAAGGGGAGGGCATTATGTCTTTACAAATTCCTTCCTTCTTCTGTAACAAAGACTATACTTGAATGTTAACTCACAGAAAAGCGGGAAACACAGGTAACTACAATTACATTTCATCCAAGTGTAATGTCAGTACTCATCCACTGTACATCTAAATCCAAGTCACATATAACTGCACAAAAAAGGAATTCAGTATTAAAACTACATAATGTAGGGTTGTTTTTTAATCAAATCAAAAGCTATCTCTTCGGGTGTCATAATTGCAAATATTTTACAATCAGTGTGGTTCTATTTGGAAGTCGATTTGGATTGCTTCTATTTGGGGCCATGTGTTTCAGATTTCCAGGGGGAGTTCTGATTTCCAGGGCAGCCCTGATTGCCAATATCCTGTCCTATTATTAGACCATGTGTTCCCTGAATTTTCAAAAGTTTTGGTAAGAAAAATTCACTTAGATTCCAGTTTACTTGGTTTGAAAATAGATCGCCATTCCTGTTCTTCCACATTGGAAGTCTACTCAAAGCCATTCATTCTTGCTTCCCTGGGTGCTGAGAGGGGGACAAACAAAATACTCAAGTATATTGTGGAGAGAATATAAGGTCTCTCTTTTCAACTACAACAACTGGAGAGATTTAGAATCCCATACGGTAAGCCAAAGCAGTGACAGACTCATTTTCAAACCAGTTTGCCCTTGTCCAGAGGAAACTTGTCAGACTTTGGTCTTTTGCTGACCCAAGTCCTTGGGATGATGCTAGAAGCTGTCTAGGTCCCCCAGGGGGAGGCTGGTTGGTACTTCCCTCTCTCTGTTCACTTATTTAAATTACATTAATGGCTTCAGAGTCCAAACCCCAAGGCTTGATGAATGTAGTGTGGATGGAAAGTGTAAGAGAGGTCAGAGTCCCTTGCCATTGGGCCATGGTTGCCTAATGTTCTTCCAGATGAGTTAGAAACTATAAAACCATTGTTCATACAAACCCATGTTAAAGTCACAGAACTTCTTTAGCAAATAACATTTGCTAGTAGCAAGAATCTCTCTAGCAGTTCACCTGATTTTACATACTGTTCAGCCATGCACATATGATACATAATATCAGTAAATTAAAACAAAAAAGGTTAGTATTGGTATACAGAGTCACATATGTATATGTGTGTCTTGAATCCATATGGAAACTGAGTATAATTGTATAGGGAAATAAATTAAAGCTTATCTTTTTGTTATTTGTATTTTTTTATTTTTAAACTTCATCTGATAACAACGTGGGAAGTTAACAATACTATTTCTTGCGCTCATTTGGTTTGGAGTATTCTCCAGTTATTTTAAATTTGCCATGGTATATGGAAAATTTAATTTTATGTATATCAAGTTGTGCCACTGTGGTTGGGTAGGAATTCTGACAGATGAGGAGTTACTTCCTCCATGAGTTTTATATCCTTGGAGGTACTCTAAATATTACAGAATCCTCAAGCATGCTTTAATAAACTTCCACACATGAGTTCATGATCAAAAAACTTTAGAACCCCATAACAGGGTTTATCTTGGGCTCTGACTATGCAACTAGTTATACAGCTGGGAAACGGGCAGGCTAGACAGTGGGTCAAGTCAACTGGCCATTTTCATGATTATGTGAGTAATGGCTCCAGATGTACTGATACATGATGATCAATATTCATGGCAAAGATGGCCAAAATGAACATGGATGCCCCTTGCCTTTCCATTTCACAGGTGTTGACCTGGCCATTTACAAACAGCCTGATTTATTCAACAGGCAGCACCTAGCTTCTAAATTTTCCCAGTGCAGAATGCCACAGTATCAAATGACCATTAAAAGCAAACAAAACGTAACACTCTAGCACCTGGATGCCTTAATTGGCACAAAGGATAGTTTGGGGATGCATGGTTAGATGGTGGATGGAGGGAGGGGTGGGTGGAGGGAGGGAGGGATGGAGAGATAGAGAGAGTGATGGAGCGGATGGCTAAGTGCCAGTGGTTTAACACCTGCCATTATCATGTACTCACATTTGCATTGTGGCAGAATCAGTTGACACCTTGAACAAACCCGAAGAAAGGAAAAAGTCAGCTAAGAGGATGACTAACAAAATGAGTTCTGGGAGTTTGCTCAAAAAATCCCAAACACCACAGAACACTGAAATGCTATTTAGTCCCATCCTGAGGCTTTAATCAGCCACACTTCTGACAGACCACTGCCTCGCTACTCCTCGCATCCCTTAGGTCTATATGGAATAATTGTCTCAGCGATTCCTTTCAAAAGTCTTTGGAAATGCCAATTCTCTAAGATATGGGAGCTGATGAAATCATTGCCAGAAGCCGAGAATTTTTAGACTGATTATTATTTATGTTTTGTCAGTTATGGGGCTTGAACTTAGGGCCTGGGCGCTGTCCTGAGTGAGCCTCTTTGTGCTCAAGGCTAGCACTTTCCCACTTTGAGCCACAGCTCCACTTCTGGTTTTCTGGTGGTTAATTGGAGCTAAAAGTCTCATGGACTTTCCTACCTGGGCTGACTTTGAACCGAGATCCTCAGATCTCAGCCTCCTGAGTAGCTAGGATTACAGGCATGAGCTACCAGCACCCAGATTATTTTTATGATTCTTCTTTGGTGCCCTGGCAATTTGCCTGGAAACTTTAGCATGGTCTCTGCCTCCCGTTGGGAAGGCCAGTGAGCTCTTCCTAACATGACCCCTTATCTCATATTAATGTGGTCTTTGGTCCATTGAATGGACAAATACATTTCTGAAATGTTTTAAGAAACTAGATAAAGGAATGAATAGATAACACAAGGTCTAAATTTAATAAAAGACACATGTGTCCACCAGAAGAAATATAATTTACAATTCTTCTAAAAATACAACATGAATTTCAGTTAAATTTTGTAATTGTATACTTAAACATACATATAAATATATACATATACAAGCATCATATGTGTATACTTACATATACAAATATAGGCACACACACACACACACACACACACACACACACACACACACACACACTTAGCTAAGCTGCCAATGACAAGCTAACCTCCTTCCCCTAAATTGCTTTCCATTTCTGCATTTCAGACCCCTCACTGAACCATGTCCACAACTAACATTAGGTTTGGATTTTAACTTTTACCTCAACTTACTATGCATTCTATTTTCTCTACATTAAGTAACTTTCACCCAAACTCTTTTCTGTGATTCTTTGGAGCCAGCAACAATGTATTACTTAGATTCTAGGATCTAAATTTTCAAAGTATTTTATATACTGATCCTATTTCATTTTTAAGGCAATATTCATATTAATGATAACCATTGAGATGAAGCACTTGGTTTGTCTTGAACCATAATTCATTTCCTATAATTCAATTTGGCATAGTAAGGGGAAAACAAGGAGTGTCAGTTAAATGTTGCAAAGGATCTGAGGTTGGAAAACTCACATTAATACAAAAGGAAGGACAAGTTGGTAATTCATTTTGTATAAAACACTATGTTATTGATATTCTAAGATATATCTCTTTTAATTATTTAAATAAGTAAATATGTTCATTGATATTCCCTGATTACACATGGGAAAAGTGAGGCTCAGATACATGATCAAATTTTGTTGGTAATGAGTGATGTGTCTGGGCTAAACTTACGTGGGGACTGATGTGTCCAGTGTTCAGTTTTCCTTTCTTTCATTCTTTCTTTCCTTCTTTCGTGTTCCTTTCTCTCTCTCTTTCCTTTCCTTTCTTCCCTTCCTTTCCTTCCTTCCCTTCCCTTCCCTTTCTTTCTTTCTTTCTTTCTTTCTTTCTTTCTTTCTTTCTTTCTTTCTTTCTTTCTTTCTTTCTTTCTTTCTTTCTCTATTCCCTCCCTGTCCCCTCCTTCCTTCCTTCCTTCCTTCTTCCCATCCCTCCCTCCTTCCTTCCTTTCTCCCTTCCCTTCTTCCTTTCTTTTCTTTCTTCTTCTTGATGTGATCTCACTATGTAACCCAGGGATGCTTCAAAGTCACAATCCTCTTAACTCTGCTGCCCAGGTACTGGGATTTTAGGCATGTGTCACCATGCCCAGATAAGGCAATTTTCTTCATGACAACCTTATAGTATGTGTTAAGAAACTGAGCAGCATTCATAGCACTCCCACACATGCATGTGTTCACATATGCAGATGTGTGTGTACTAGAAAATGTGTCTACATAAAAGTAAAGAAACACTTGATTGAGAAATGGACTGTGAATATGCATGCAGGTGATAATGTTCGTGTGAGTGGCCCATGTAGGATATATTGTGTTGTGTATTGCTTCCAAAATGTTGCAGCAAAGTTTGGGATGGATGAACTTCACCTCCAACTTCCAAGGAATTATTCTAAGGCAACTTTTCTAACCCACACACAAAAAGTCTCTGATTAGTGGCTAATGTCAAGTTGCCTCCTGTGTAAGTTTTTTAAGACCCTGTATCCCTGTGCTTTGAAACACAGGTGGAGGCAAGAAATATGGGCAGTGCATTTTGCAAGCCTTCACCATTGTTGGCAGCCAATGTAATCCTTGTGGTGATTGAGAGAATGTGAAAGAGGAATTACCTCATTTGGAAAGAGTTGCTTGTAAGTAACAAGCTCTTTTGACTTCACCAAAGGGAATGTTTGTTTTCAATTGGAGGCTCATTGTTCAGTAGAAAGGGTGGGCTTTATTTGTTTCTTTTTCTTTTCTCCTTCCTTCCTTTCTTTCTTTCGGTCTTTCTTTCTTTATCCATCTTTCTCTCTCTCTTTCCCTCCCTCCTTCCCTTCCTTCCTTCCTTCCTTCCTTCCTTTCTTCCTCTTGTTTTCTTTCTTCCTCTTGTTTTCTTTCTTTCTTTCTTTCTCTTGCTTGCTTGTTTTACTTTGCTCTCTTTCCCCTTTCTACCTTTTTGCTTCCTTCCCTTCCTCCTTCACCCTTTCCTTCATTCCTTTTATCCTCCCTAGCTGATGTTCTACCACTCCACCACTAAAACTACAGTCCACTTCTAGCTTTCTGTTGATAAATAGGATATAAAATGTTGAATTTTAAGAGTCTTACAGACTTCTTGGTTGCCTTGCAACTGTGATCCTCAAATCTCAGCTTCCTGAGTAGCTAAGATTACAGGTGTGAGCCATCACTGCCTGTGTGGTTTTCTTTACATTAATGTTTCTACACAAGTCATATCATCATGCAAGACGATTACTTGAGTAACCCAAAAAGAGAAATCAGGTTGCCATTAAAATTCATACCCTGCTTCAAAATTCCCCTAGAAAAGATTCCCCATACTGAGTTGTTATGAGCCATTGACTGGCCAGAAACATGCCTTTCTGTCTTGTAACATAGCTACTGTATCTTTATTTGAGAAGAAAGACTGGTTTCATTTGGAAGTTATTACTCCTTAGATGACCAAATGCTACCCCAAGACGCCTAATATTTACTGTGTCTTTGAAGCATGATAGTTAAAATTATTTTCCCATCTGCATGGATTCTTAAAAATTCTTAAATCCTGTCTGGTTATGACAGAGACCAAGATTCCACAATGTAAATGTACCTCATTAATCAACTCTATTATTTAAGTAAGTAATGAACATTTTGCTATCTGACATCTGGCAGTGATTTACAGTAACAGAAATTCCTAGTTTACAAAAGTGCATGTGTATGATTTGATTTCTTTAAAAAAAAATCCCCGATTGCTTTTCTTGGCCCAAAAGAAAAAAATGTTTTAAATGGTAGGAGCAAGGGAGCTATCAAGATAGGGACAGACCTTAAACTATATCTAGATGTAAAAGTAACTAACCGGCTTAGAGCAAAATGTTGTTTGAGCTGTGTAATGTGTAAAATCTGGTGTTTATGTAGCTATGCGGCTGGCTCGATACCAGTTACTAGTGAGTGATATCTAAACATAAAATAATTTCTACATAAACTGTGGGTATGTAAAAAATGTAAGCACTATATTCTTGTGTAGTCTGAAAGAAGGTATTCTTTGAAATAGATTATTAGTGTGGGACATAATTCTACCCACTCTTTTTCTGTGTGTGTGAATATTCTTTTTTTTCTTTTCTTTTTTCTCCTTACTTGGAAGACTGATTAGGGATTTGGGCCTTTACCAAAAAGTTAACATGTACTTATAAAAGTCTTGATATGTGATATACCAACTAAGATGAAGCTGTGATTTACATTAAGTTGACTCTGCTACTGTGCATTGAAAGCTTTTAAATGAATATATAATCATTAGGAATGTGTAGGCTCCAACTAAGCCATTAGAGTACAGGCGGGTTTCTTGGTAATATTACCTTTCCAACAATACTGATGTTATGTGAATGATTAAATATACAGGAAAAAAAATCACACAGCTGGAGGCGGAAAGAAAAAAAATGAGATTAGAAAAGATTTTCAAATCATGAGAATTAAGCATTAATGGGTGATTGTTTAGATTTCAGAAATGCAATACTTTCTTCTACAGTGGGCTATGAAATTAGGTATTTATTCATTTTAACAAATTCCACATGGAATGAATGAATGTAGCACTATGCAGTCATGTGGCTTTTTCAGAAGACTTTTAAGATTTTTCTTGTATGGTCAGAACTCTTCATGATCCTTTTGTGAGAGTCACTTCTTATTGTCCAGATTAGCACTGACATCTAGAGAAAGACTGATCAAACCAGACAAAAATGATATGAGGTCATTGAATGACCTGGCAAGAAATCAACCCATACACGATAAAGGCACAGAATTATGACTAAAGAAGAAATCCAATGGTTTCTCTCTTATTTCTATCCTTCAGGAGAAGGAAGTAAATGACAATACATCTTGTTTGAGAGAGCCCTGAATAAAGAACATTGTTTTCCCTCTTATATTGGTAGGGACTCCTCTCCTGTTGCATATGACAGAACCCCATTTGAAAATGACGTTATAAAAGAAAGGAAATCATATATGATCTCACCTGATGAATATGCTAAGGGGACACTAGCTTCAAGTGCAATGGGATTTGGAATCCATGGATTTTCATCATGGACTAGTTTGTGGTCCTCATCTTTTTTTTTTTTTTCTGTTTTCCATTATATTGGCTTCATGTCCCACATAGCAACTCTGTTCAGCTACAACCAACCAATACATTGTTTAGACTCAGGTGAACTTAGGTACTTATCCTGTCATGCTGGCATTTTCATGGACCCAGATACCATAAGAATAAGGTGACACAGGAGTGCTGCTGTTTCCAGAAATTCTGAGACTTGCTTTGACACAATGAATCTATTCAGGCCTCTTAGGGTTACTTCTCTGTATCCTCTCAAACCACGCACAATAGCTTCCAATGATGGATGGATGTGGCTCCATAGGCTGATTCAGGAGGTGGCCAGGGCTTTGGAGGATAATAACTTCACAGACAAAACAAGCACCTGTATAAGAAAACAGTAAAGTTCATTAACTTGTCAAATGCTCCAGGAGAGTAAGGATGGAATAGCTTCACCCACAAGGAAGGTTATTCTTAGGAGGTGCTAACTGTTGACTTTCTTGCTTCTCTTTGTATTCCATTCCATAGTTCTGGAAGAACACGAATTAATCACAGTTCTTCCCAAACTTGGACGGACTGGCTGAGGAATATTTGGCAATATCAAATAATTCAATTATTCTTATACTTGTACATGGTAAGGTCCAGATATAATGTAAATGAAGCATGGCAAAAAAATTATATGCATAGGCAGTGGGTTAGATAATTGCTAGAATCATAAATCATTTCATTTTTATAAGACTACTTAATATGATTTAATTGTTTCAGGGCTTGGAGCACTGCTGAAATGATAGAATGCCTGCCAAGCAAGGGCAAAGCCCTGAGTTCAATATCCTAGGACCACACACAATAATAACAATGATTGCTTCAAGAATTAAAGTTAACATTTAAGAGGTCTCATTTGAAAATTGTTGGCAAGTTAATTATGAAACATTTATTATCCGTTAGTGTCAATCTCTATTTTGATTTGCTTATAAATAATTGGCAGACCAAAATAGAAGTCTTTAATTTTTTAATATTACACTTTAATTGGCATGTTTATTAAAATACTTTGCAATATTACATATTTAGATTACAATTGTGTTATCCTCAGCTATTTAAATCATTGAGAATAAGTTGAAATAAGATATTCTTATCATCTAGTCATATAACATCAGTAGCGTTGTCTAGCTTTAAATTTTAACACTATTAAGGTGTATTAGTTAAGAGAAGCAGCCAGAGTTTATTTTACTTAACCACTTCTTATGTTGAAGTGTGAATTTAATTTACATCTAACTTGTTTCCATTTGTATTGTTGGTCCAGGCTTTGTAGAGGCTGAGGGATGCTCTGATCACATAAATTTCAAGCCAAATTTAGTAGCAGAGTTGACCCCAGAAAGTAGGGAAGGAATTTAGTGCAAATACAAAGCCCAGGACTTGAGCTTGTTGATATTAAGTGACCTGATTTAGTCCAATGTTTATTCATTTATATCTATTAAAGATACATTTAATATTTTTTGTGGAAGATTGAGTAAAGGGAGTTAATAGTTTTAGAGAGCTCTAATTTTTATAGACTAAGGTAAATATGAAAGTTTCTAACATAATTTTTTAGAAAAAAATAAACCTGGCTGAAGACTAGAGACATGGACATTAAGCTGGGTCAGAAGCCACATGGCCAGACTTAACTTTTTCAGTTAATGAAGTTTTGCTTGCAGTATGCAGGTAAAAATAAAGATCGACAACAAAAATGCCCTAGATTTATTTCTATAGCCTAATGATTTCACTGACATTTCTCTCTCCAGTTCACTTCACATTCCAAAGATTACCTGCTCAGGAGTAGACACAGAACCGATGGCTGGGTGCTTATATTACTTACTGCACATGTAATCAGATTAACTTTAAGTATAAAATGGATAATCATCATTTAGAAATGCAATCCTGTGAGAGATCTTATCTTAAATAGTCTGTAATTTAAATAACACCAAACTACTCCAAATCAAGTAGAAACTTACTAATGATTATGATGCATAGTACATTTGTGAAATTTTTTAATATAATTTCAACTAGCTTTGACATCTATCATCTTCTCTGATGGCTAATTTGGCCAATGTAGTCAGCCACCCTGACTTGTTTTCAGTTAAAGAATATTACTTTTCCACATGACATAGGGATATACTGCTTTACACTGATCTACAGGCTGGGTGTTACTCCCTTTGTGAACATCTGTGACTATTTTGATGCACGTGGATACAATCCACCCGGAAGTACTGGTGAGAACTAAAATGGTTTCAGCAATAATATTATTTCTTTAATCTCAGTTATAAATAACAAGCCTGACTTCTTCAATTGGAGACAAGGGATATAAACAAACAAGCAAAGTAGGACAGCTGGCTCGTTTGTTTAGACACTAAACAAAGATTTAGTAAGATACTAAACAAAGTTTCCTAATTCCAACAAGGGATTATTTCTATCTCTATTTTCATTTCTATTTTGTGGTATTGATCAGAAATAGATCAGAAGACAGTAATAATTGGACTTTCAGATGGCGACTTTAAAATTTCCTGTTCCATTTTGGTCTTTTTAAGTCATGTCTCATAACCCTGAAGATTAACTAACTACAGGCAAGTTTCAAAGACCTGGTTTGGAAAGGATAACTTACTAGATGTTCCAGAAGACTAGACCTCTCCATCTTCTATTGGTCCTCAGGTATGAGAAAGAATCACACCCAGTTCTTTGTATTCTATACCTCCCACGGTTGTATTTATTCCTGGTGATCACAAGTAGGTATAACACTTCAATATAACTGGGTTATAAGAACTATTTTTCTCCTTAAGATTGAAATCAGCCTCTGCATTTATATAAGGGTTTTTTTTGATGGGCAAATAGCATTTGATGCATTTATTCAATTCTTTTCACAAGAAATATTTAATGAGCAATCTGTCCTTCAGCTAAGAAGACCAGTGTGGCTCAGATTAGTCACACTGCCTTCAAGTGATGACAGTAGAGACCTGTCTAGTGGAGGGGTCTTACTGGCCCACATCCAAACACTAGCCTCAGTGATGAGCAGGGACCTAGGCTCAAATGATTTGGGTAATCTGTTGAAAGTAAAATTCTGTGAGGATGTCCATCTTGCTCTCACAGAAGCTCTTCCTAATGTCTCCATGACCTCCCTTTGACCTTCTCAAAAGAGAATTTTCAGGTGTATCCAGATCTGGCTCTAAGAAGGTCACTGTCATTTTGTCCATTATATTTATGTGACCATTCTTAGGTGTGACAGGTGGAAGGTGAAATGAAAAACAAAAACATAGCCTCGGGTTTCAAGTGTTTTAGCCTTACATTTTTTTTAAAGTAAATAATCACTGGGTATTTAAGATGCTAAAAACTCAATTAGGTTACAGGTTTTACCATTTTTATTTTTATTTTATTAAAAAATTAATCTTCTCAGCCTGTTGTACTTCCTAATGACCGAGAAAACAAATTTCTCCAGTAATACTTAAGTTTTTAAGGGGGCAACAAGGCTCAATAGGAAATGTACTCACACCTTCGTTCATGTAACTGTAACCCCTCTGTACAACATTTTTACAATTAAAAAACATACAAAAAAGAAATATAATGACTGCCTAATTGACACACACATCACTCTGCTCAAATCCAATGTAAGAAATTCATATCTGGACTCTGGAATTTAAACCAGTATAAACTATGGTACTGATTCATTACTAAACCATAAAAATACCTGTTAAAAGTTAGCTGGGGATGTTTTCAAAAGTGGGCAAGCCGTGTTTTCCTCACACTGAGTTACTTCACTTCTCAGTTTGTTCTCAGCTGCTTTTTACACAGACACTGCCATCCCCTTGTATCTTCAGGAGGAGAAAAAGAGGTTTGGACACAGGTAGGAGATGGGTCTGTCATGACAGATACTGGCAGACACTGGCTAAGCAGCTACCAGAGAGGAAGGGCAGTGCCACTTGATGGGTAGATGAACCTGATGGATGGGTTCTGTTGATTTTGCCATTTTGATAGGACTACCTGATAATAATTCAAAGATACATTGTGTGTGTGTGTGAGAGAGAGACAGACAGACAGACAGAGAGACAGAGAGAGAGACAGAGAGACATAGGCAGAGAGAGATGACTCTCCCCAATCAAGAACATATGTGCATGAGATTCCCTCAGTAATTAGTTCAGTTGATCTGACAATGTAGACAGGACTGTGCCAAGTTCAAGTTTACCAGTTACTGTATAGCTTTTGATCAAAGAAACCTCCAGGACTTTGTCCTGCCCACAACAGCTGTTCCATCCATGAATGCTGCTCTTGCTGTTGTTATTAAGGGAGGAAACACAACATGAGCTGTTTTAACTAGTTCCAGGGAACTGGGTGGGTGCTGACTAATGAAAAGTGAGTGGGTGGGGGAAAAAGTGACCTGCTGTGATTTAAATCAATTCCTATCTGCATGGGAATTCTAGGTTTATCTTTGAGGTCTCAATCTTTCTTCATTCTAGACAACTCCCTTGTGGTCTACTCCTATTTGTATCACACACACATACATGCATGTGCATACACAAACACACACACACACACACACACACAGACAAGCAGAGTCATGGCACCCTCACTGTAACCATACAGATGAGAATTGTGTCACCATGATAAAATAGAGGAGATAATCAACTTAATGAGGGAAAAGGTTATTTTGATTTCCAGTTTGGGAGAATTTTCGTCCTTGGTTGCTTGGTTCTATTATAGTTGTTGTGAAAACAATATGCCATGATAGGGCTGGCTGAGGAAGCTGCTCACCAGAGATGATATGAAAAAGCAGGGGAGAAAGAAGAAGGCCCAGGGTCCCAATGACCCCTTGAAGTGCTCACCCCATTGATCTAACTACTTGTAGTAGGTTCTATCTGCAAAAGTTCCCACCACTCAGTAACACCACAGACTGGGGTCAATCCTTTAATAAATAGCTTTTTGGGTGTCATTCAAGATCCAAATTATGGCACTGGATAAATTATGCTAACATAAACTCTACCAGCACATGTATTATTATTTATCACCCTTGACTGTCCTTGAGCCTGAACCATCCCTCTGAAACACTTTCAAAGTGTCCCCAGGGTTGCTCACCAACACCTTTGCACAATTCTCTTTGGGGAATCCCAGGCACCCCAACCAAGCCAGATTTACACACAGCAAGTTTAAAACAGTGCTCTCAATTTTCAAGCAGATTTACAGTTTGGTAGAACATAAAAGTCTCTTTCTTTCACATGAGTAGATGTGTAACAACACTAGGGAATTGTTTTTCCAGGGAGGTGAACCTCTGACCTATTTAGTCAAAAGATAAGTAAATAGATGATGAAATAAATGTTTCTATGGCCTCTCCAAACAAGGAGGGCAGCCCCAGAAAGACAAGTCCCCTTTGAGGAAGCTGAAATCAATGGGTATGCCCCGGAGAAGAGATGTGGAGGAGGGCCGAGGAGAGATCTCCCTCATACTCTGAGCTGAAGCCTATCATTGGCTGCCCTGATGCTTTGGGTTCACTTATGTGCCCAATATATCCCAGGCTCCATCAGCAGCAGATCAATTTCTAAATTGTTCTGGGAAAGCCACATAATGAAAACTTGTCAGTGAAGAAAAATGGCTAGTGTCAGTTCTGGCTCTGACTTGTGACCGCTTACTAGTGGGGGCTTAATGTTTCTAGGGTCTCCCTTAGTGGAATTATATATACACCACCTTCCTAATGCACACAGTGGTGTGAACAAGCTTTCTGAACTGCTGGAGAGCCTATAATTTAGAGAATCAGGCCCATAACCACAGTAAAGGAAAATTAGGGTCTAAAATAAAATGGTCCAAAAATATCATTGGATGTACCTCCTATCAAGGTTTTGCCAAAAGAAAAAAAAAGCCAATCCTCTCAATGACTCCTTAAAGAACATTAAATTCAGAAGTATGGTTTTAGGTTTAGATTATAAAATATATAAAACTCAATATTCTATGACTGTTATTAACTTATCTCAAGGTAAAACACAATAACATTTGATTCAACTCATTTTGTCCTGTGAAAGACATGGGGATGCATTAAGAGTAATGATTTGGAAAGTCTATATTAGAAGTTATTGGTAAATTGTTTAAGGGTGTCATTCCATTGTATGCAAATGAGTTGTTTCCAACTTTACCTCATCAGATGACTAGAAAATGTTGGAAGACTTTCTAAAAATTGGGTGGGGAGGTGATTGATGTACCTGCTTTCATTATCACTAAACCACACCTTGCAAATCACAGCAGTTGCTCACCTGTTTTCTGATGGTGAGAGCAGAAGGTAGGACAGTAAGATTCAAGAGCTAAAAAGCAACGGGCACATAAGAGGTAACTGTAGAACCAGGGTCCATTTCTAAGAGGAAACAAAGAGATAAAAGCTTCACATGCCATTAAGGAGAATAAAATACCTCTTGGGCAATAGTAGATGTTACAGACTGTGGTGCTGTTTGTTTTTATTAACCTGGTTACGCTTACTGATCATCACATCACAATTTAGTTCATTCAGGCTGTGCTTAGTTAGGGATCATTGCAATAGCCTTTTACCTGGCTTCTGAGTTTGCCGTCTATAACTTCTTTATGATTATGCATATTGAAATAAATACTCCAGAATCCAAACTGCTAATCTTGGCCTCCTAGAGCTTGATCTGACCCTGCATCTCTTTCCATTCTAGTTCCCCAACATCACCCGCTACCATTCTCAGCGCAGCCAGCCCAGCCTCGGTGATGAAGAGATGCCACATGCCATTTGATTTTTCTCTACCTGAAATGCTCTTCCTTGATTCTTTTTCCCAGATGATGGCCTTCTTCATTCAGACTTTGATGCAAATGCTACTTTTTCTGCGAAGCTTTCTATAGAAAACCATTCTTCTATTTCTCCTCCTTCCTTCGTTGGATTCTTTTTTTTCTTTTCTTGGCTGTACTTATAACTACTGGACTTTATCTAATAAATATATGTGGTCTTCAATGTTTATCTCCATCAGAATACTACCTGCTGGAAGTGGGCAAAACCATTTGTTATTTTTATTTATTACTGTATTCTGGCCAACTAGAATAGTAAGCAATCAATAAATGTTGAAATGGGGAAGCATCCGTGAAATGTGGACTATTCTGAAAGAAATCCACACAAATAGAAATGTCCATGAGACTAATCCCTTAAACTAGGGTTCCTTAATTTGCCTGAACATAAAAATTATTTTGGGTGCTTCAGAAAAACATGTACATGTATATATGTATATATGTGTGTGTGTGTGTGTGTGTGTGTGTGTGTGTGTGTGTGTGTGTAGTCTCAAGACCTATCTTGAACATTGTATAAGTAGAAATTTTAGAGGAAAGTCCCCTGTTTTAGGCTACTCAGGTTCCTATTAAAGGATACTAGACTGAAAATTTAAATAAGAGAACTTTATTTTATATTACTTTATTTTTGTTGTTGTGCTTCTAGGATGAAACACGGGGCTTTATACATGCTAGGCAAGTGATCTAGCACTGAGCTAAATCCCAAGTCCTCGGAAATCTCCTTCTCTTCCTCTTCTTCCTCCTTCTTCTTCTCTTCCTCCTCCTCCTCCTCATCATCATCATAATTATAATCATCATCATCATCATCATCAAAAATTAGCATTGAAGCTGCTGATTTCAGAGTAACTCTTGAGTAAAACGTTGTTTTATAAAGCTCACTTATGGTACATCTAGTTCAAGGTGGTTGATAGCACTTCCTGGCTGTCTGTGGTGTCCACTGAACTGCTAGGCAAGGTTATTGTATTCAAGGGGATCTGGTTATCTAACATGATCCCCAAATACAGAAATCACCTCCCCCACCGGCACTAGCTCTTCCTTTCTTTTACTTATCTTCTCAGCTCCCACGTTTTGCTCTTCAGAACATTTTCCCGAGTGTTAAATCCTGGCCTCTTTCTAAACCCATCACTGTGTTCAGATTCAAGCTTTGAGGGCCAGGCCGGCTCTCTATGTCCTTTGACACGGACGAGCTGCTCTTTGTCACAGTGGAGTTCTCCAAATGAGTTTGTTATTTCAGAGTGAGACATAGTGTGTGAGTTTCTGCTTTCCCCTTCACTGCAAAGGCAGACTTCAAATTTCAATTAAAAATAATAGTCTATAAACCTCCACATAAAAGCGTACAGTTTTCAGCCCCGGTATATGCTCTTATTCTCTCTCATTAGAGAGTCATATTGAACAAGGGGACTTTGCTCAGGCACACCAACGAAAGTGCCATGCCTGGAAAATAAAGGCTATAAAACGGGAATGAAAACAAAAGGCTTGAGACAGCTATATAAAATTTTCAGTTTTTATATGTAAGTCCCCTGAAATAATGTTATACACACTGCCTTTTAAATCTCTTCTGTGGCCATAGAGAGGAAAATTGAGAAATAATAGAGGGTTCCTTTATTTGCAGTCTCTCCTTATTTCCCACTCAGACTACTCACACCTAATCTAATCAGCAGAGAAGTCGATTGTAACAATAATTATAAAGGTAGAAATTAGAATTTGGACTTGTATAGAGTAGTTATAGTTTCAGTTAAAAGCAAAGAATTTAACTGGAATAAAATACAGAAAGCTGGAGGAAAAGATAATAGTGAATTAAGAACTAAGGAGACAATATCAGGAAATCATCTTCACATGCTTTTAATCGTCCATTATAGTCAGCTACAGGTGATAGAAAACACAAATAGCTTACTGAAAGGAAAGCCCCCAGAGGAGGTATATGTGAAGAATGGTTCTATTGTGATGAACCCAGTGTTCCTGTTGTCTTTCTGCTCTACCATCTCCCCACAGTGGCAACTTCCCTCAGGAGCACAAGGCAGAATTAGAAGTTCCTAGCATCTCATCCAGATCTGAGAAGGCCCGAGGCAGATACTTCCTCACTTTTTTCTAGAAGGTTCAACAACCTCCTTGACCTGCAATGTCTTCACTGGTGATTTCTTCACCCATTCTTCCCAGCTTGAAATTACCTGGTCTCTTAGTTTACCCATTCCCCTCTTCCACCTTGACACTTCTTGGATTTTCCCCTTCACCAGTCTTTAATCTCTTCCTCCTCAAGTCTTTTGTTACTTCATGAGGTTTCCTTGCCTTTGTCTCTGTATTTTTGGCTACCTATCTGGAGCATAGTTTAAAAATCACTGTTGAATTTCTTTAGGGAGATTCCTTGAGATTCGACACAGATAAAAGAGTCAAATATTTTTCCTCAAGTGACTACTCTGAACTTTATAATCTCATCAGTGTAGGAGTCTAAGATTCAAACTTTTGTACCATGTTTTGAATCCTTTCTACATAAGCTTTTGTATTACCGAGTACATTTTGTTGCTTTTTTTCTCCTGTCGTTTCTCACACTGACTTCTTCAGTGAGATGCTGAGTCCAAAATACTTTACAACAATACTTGTTACAATGTAAAGAATCAATGCATGTATGCTGTTAATACTGCTATTGCAATAGTACATAATCTCACAGTTGGGATACCAAAAAATCCTCCTTAAAAGTTACTATTCTATTTAATTTCTTTCTCTCCAAACCCATGCTTTATATTTCCTTACCAACAATATTTACACTATGTTATCACTTCCATTTTTTTTCAAATGCCTATTTACAACTCGGAACATATTCCAATATAGAACAAGGCTCTTCATGATCTTGTGTGCTAAGGCTTTCTTAGTGACTCTTTTTTATACCTCTCCAGATTTGGTCAAATTTCCAATCCTCCCTTGTTTCTTCCTGTTCTTGCTCCCAATATCCCATTTCCACATTCAGAAATAACTATGAATGGATTTATTCACCATGTCTGTATAGAAACTAGCCACCACAGCCTTGTCAAATGATCAGTCCCCTAAGGAAAGGCAAGAGCTTAAACTCAAGCTCAGATGCTCTGTCTCCCGATCCTAAGTTTGTTGTAGCTTATCACCTCTATGTCAGCATGATGTTGCTATAGACTAACATTCATTTTCAATTCACCCTTCTGTTGATTATTTGCATAGATGAATATAGATCTACTCTTTCTGGTATCCTAAAACTTTAGATGCAAAACAGAGGATTTGAATAGAGGTTCAATAACAATAAAATGATATATATGTACATATAATATATGGATATAGACACATCACACACACATATGTGATGTGTTTATGCATATATATAAGCAACTCAGTGTTTTGATCTATCTGGACTATGTCCTTACCACTATGTACTGCCTTTTAATAGCTCCTTGAACCAAAAACCACATTATACAACACAATTGTAGGCACTGAGTAAGGTTCAATGACTACCTATCAGTCCCTGCCCATCAGAACACAGGTTAATTTATCCAAACTGATAAACCACAGATGATATAATTTTGTCCTTGTTACATTTTTAAAATGCATTCATAATTTGGGCTCACATAATTTAGAGCAATTTATCTCTAATCCCAGGGTCAGTACTGTATTTAATATGACATTATCACAAATGTAGCCCCAAAGACATTTTTACAATGACTGGGTTTTATAAAAGGGAGGGGAAAATAAAACACCAAGGTGCAATCTGTCAGCTGGAAAGTGCTTATGAATGACTTCATGCTTACAGTGGATCTTTCAAAACTTTAGTCTTTGATTTTCCCTAATGATGCTGACTAATAATTAGATACCTGTAATCTGAATCTGTATTTCATATTAACTTTCTCACTTGTATCACTATCCACTCACGTTTAAGAAAAGTAAGGGGATGTTAGTTGAAATTTCAGATAGAAAAAGGGAAAAGAATGAGAGGGAAATGATGCAAGAGAACTGACAAGAAGCATATTGATGATCTTTCCTTTAAAAACTCTGGTGTTACAGAACATCTGGATGAATCAGGCCCTATTCATGATCCTAGAAGAGAATGTGATACACCTCTAAACAGGATTGCAAGATAACTGGAGTATACTCAATATACAATGCTATGCTAGCGAATAGAAAAGTAGAGACAAGAGCAAGAAGACATACATCTTCATGTTTTGTTCTTCTTGGCAATGTCTACATCATGGAACTGTATCTCAGTGGTATCTCAGAGTGTTGCCTGAGCAACAACATCAAGCACAAGGTCATGGTTGTGGGCAGAGTGGATGTGGAGGTACAGCAAGGCTAGACAGAAATTACATCTCAGCTGTGGTCAGAAGTCCAGTTAACAGTTGTGTTCGATGGCTGCCAAGGGCAGGGTTGGTTTGCAGAAGAGAAATTAGTTTTCCTTCAACAAAGGAGAGAATACGAATGACCCATTCACCCACATCTGCTGATCGCACTGTGTAGTGCTGCTGATGTCCTCAGTGAATGTGGACAAGATTTTAGTATCTTTTCTAAGCCCTTATACATTTATCAGTCATCATTCTTGCTTCATTTGCTTAGGAATGTTTGGCTATTAATGAAAACGGAACTCTCTCCTGAGATAGAAATTGCTTTCAAATAGTCTCTAAGCTGACTCTGAGGTTTTTGTAACTGCCTCTTCTGTTATTCATATCTCTGACCTATTTTGTTCCAGAGCATCATTGCCCCTGGGGAATTACTCTCTCCTATGATGACATGAAAGCCAATTATTCAATGAGTTGGTATCACCCAGGAGATAACACATATGTTTTCTCCTGAACACTTCTTTTCAAAGAATGAATGGGTTTCCTCTCTTTCAGAGGCCAATAGGATTCTTTTCTAAAAGCAGTCATTTATAACATGATTAATTTCTTGTTCAAACCCTTCCCCAATGTGTCATTTGTCTACTTAGTACAAAGCAGTTATTGATTAAGAGTATTTCACTTCTTCATATTTAATGATGAACACCAAATGATAATGACAAACTACTAAAATCTTTTATCTTTCATGGTCCCTATAATCCCTGAATATAGAGAATCAATTAACTTCAGAATAAGTGTAACAGAAAGATTTATTTTAACCATGCTATCCTGTTACGATATTTTCCACCTCCAAGAAAATGGCTTCATTCTAATCATTCTCATACCAACAAATATTCAATATTTCACCAGACTAAAGCTATGAAAGAACACATATCCGATTGCCCTCTTTAATTTTGTTTAGACTCCTTCATTATAAGGACATCTAGTATTTTTAACTAATACCCATCTCAAGATTATCTTAGAGAACGTAAGAATGATTTGATTGTAAAAGAATATTTATCTGAGACATACAAGATAACTCCTTGAGCTATAACTGAGTAGGACTGAGGGATAAAAAAAGGTTTGTCATAATGAAGGTCCTTGGGTACTGTGTAATTACTGAAACCTACCTTTCATTTGCTTCTTTTTTATTTGCTTAATTGTAAGTTTGTAACATGTTTGTTTTTAATAATTGAATTGAAAAATTAATAAAAGGTTAATGATGTCTGGGTAGTGGTTGATTAGATCTTGGACTTTTGCAGAGAATCTGCCTGACTTTTGCCCTTACCAGGGAAAAATGACATAAAAAAATTCTTTATCCGGTTGCCAAAATGACTCTGGAGGAAGATGCTCTTTCTTGGCCACAGGGAGAAGAGACTTCTTCCCAGTTCAAGCCCCACAATGAACAAAAAACAAAAATTCAACAAAACTTCACTTGCTTCTTTCCTAAACAGTTTGCTCTGTTCCAATCTATTTGAGCGTGGAGAGAAGCTACTTAGGATTTTAGTTCCTCTACAGCACAGGAGCTATAGTGAGATCAATTTTATATTTTCCACTCACTACCTTAAAATTAATTCCAGTGAAAAATTATATTAATTGAAGTAAGCCAGACCCAAAGAAACATAGGTCCCATGATTTCCCTTATTTGCAATAACTAGTGTATGTCTAGAATAATCTTACCAGACAAACAGAAATGGTTAAAAAAAACTATGTACATATGACCATATAAGATGTTGCTAAGCAAAATGAACCCCAAGATATGGACACAAGAGGTTTTGTCTTTGTCACTGTTGTTTTTAATGTATTATGTGACCTTTTTTGTTTCTTTTGTATGTTCATCTGCCATGGTAAAACTCCTGTTGTCACTATATTTTATTCCAGTGCCTTGCATCTTGTATATACAATTTTCTAATTTGGGAAGGAGAAGCGAAATAACAAAATGCTGAAACAAGGGTAGAGGTTGACCCAGTGTAACAATGAGATATACAAGACACTATGTTGAAAATGAACTTTACAACTTCGGGTGGCGGGGGCACGGAGGGAGGAGTTGGAAAGGTGGGGAAAGAAGGGATGGTAGGGGAAAAACAAAGGAAAGGGTAACAATGCGCGATAGGAAATGTACCCTTTACCTTACTCACGTAATTGTAACCCCTCTGTACAGTAGTATCTTTACAATAAAAAGCGTTGATTTAACATTAAAAAAAATAATTCCAGTGAATTGCAACATCAGCTCTTCGAAATTCCCCATTCAAGTGCATACACTGACACTCTTCCAGTAAGACCATGGCCTGTGCAATTTATAGTTTAGTTTTCTGCATTGACAAAGAAAGGCTTCATCCAACAAAGCCATGACGAGAAATAATTATGACTTGGTCTTCAAATAGATGAGTTCTTTGCTATCCCACCAAATAAAATAATACCTTCATAATTCAAGGTGTACTTACAGAAGTTTCCATAGATTTATGGACAAGCATAATTTTAAAAATGGATAGCGGTAGACCTCAAATTTGAGGCTTAGCCATTGGAACCAATAGATTGGGAGAGGTGGTTGGCACAAGGTAAAAACACAATAAATATATGGATTTCCATAAATTTAATTAGTAGTTGTCCTCAGAGAGAGAAAAAAGAACTACATCATCCTAAGTTTAATGAGGTAAATGAAAGGAAGAAAGACGGTGTCAAGGAAAAAACTAACTAGATATGGAATTAGCCAGTTGTTCCTTAGACAGTCCATTAGTGATTTAATTTACTGCAAGATTATTACTCAACTCCTGTTTGAGTGGTTTTCACGTGGTAATATTATGGTCTGGCTGGATTGAGCGTTCTACATGGAGTCTGTCTCAGGATTAGTTTGCGTTCTTCTGTTGTGAGTGCTGCAAGAGTTTATCATGCACTAGGCATTAAAATAGAAAAATACTTTCCTTCTATCTATGAGGCCAAATGAAGAATGGACTCAGGCTTACATCCAAAGAGAACTTGATCCTCTCAGTTTTGGAAGTCTATTCATGCCTTAATCTTTGAATACCCAAGACTGAACATCAGCCCAGAAGGACTGAACTCTCTGGTGAACTTTGTTTATGGAGGAATCTTCAAGATACATACAGCTTACACAGTACTAGTACTTTATGTATTGCTGATTGGCATGTATAAGCATTGTTATGCATATTTGTATATACCTAACAAGAAATAAATTGGTGCTAAATTTATTAGATCAATGTGTATATTCTTTTTAAAAAATATATTGTTTTATCATTATAAGATCTGTGTGTTTACATTCTCATATTACAAATAAGAAGACTGTTTGGTCTATTTGTCCTCAGAGATGCTAGGAACACATTGCTACACTCATGCTTCCGATAAGCATGGATTTCTTAAAACATGTTGGATTCATGTGTCTGCAACATGGAGTTTGCATGTTATTATTCTGGCCAAACACCACGTTTTTCTTCCCCATTCACACTGGCTGGCAATTGGTGGAACAAGAGCTCAATGAATGTACCATGAAGGAATTAAAACATACAGCTATGCTTTCTTAAACAGAAGCACAAGGAGACCTATGCCCTGTAAATCCTCCAATTAGAGCCAATAAAGCAAACTGAGAAAATTGTGCCAGGTTAAAGTTTCATTTACTTCCCCCATGTAACTTGCATTTAGCAAAATCCCTCTCTAGGCCTCAAATGAGCTTGAAATTTAAATCACTTCATCCTTTACGCAAGCCATCTTTTCCTATGGGCACCTCAAGACAGCTGGAGCTCTTACAACGTGTTTTCCTTTGAAATTCTCCCAAGCACAGCGGCAAACAAACCCTGAGGCATAAGGCATGCCTCTTCTTAAAACACACATTTCCCCAACTGTGAAACTGTGGTGTGGCTGCCCTGGCATAGCATGGCACCTTATCTTTTGAGTGGGGATCATGTAGTCTTTTTCTGTTTTTTGTTTTCTTTTTAACCAACTTACTACTTGAAATTATCATGTAACCTGCTTGCTGGTCAAGGCTTTGATATATATTTTTTTCCTAGTGGTATTATTTTAAAATGACTTTATATTGTTTTCCCCCTATCTAGATGATGAATGTTTTTAACTTTCTCAATATGCTTCTTGTTATATGTGAGATAAATTTCTTATGATATCCAAAGAAAAAAAATAAAGTAAAATTTTATCAATAACTTAAAAAAATGAAAAAGTCAACTGAGTGGACATTTAGAAAGTAAATAGACAAGTTTTGGGTTGCATATTCTTCTATTATGTATTTTATGTAATTTAGTTGTTTTTGTTAATCCTATGGCCTGAACTCAGAGCACTATACGCCTGCTTATTTTTTTCTCAAGGCTGGCACTCACCACTTGAGCCATACTTCTATTTGTAGCTTTTGGGTGGTTAATTGGAGAGATCAGTCTCACAGACCTTTTTACTCAGGATGGCTTTAAACTGTGTTCCTCAGATCTCAGCTACCTCCTTAGCTAAGATTACAGAATTACAGGCATGAGCCAAGGTGCTTGGCACGTATTTATTTTAATCTGTATTTTACTTTCAAAAACTTAGGATATTTTCACAGGTCACCTCATTAATTTTGTGGAACTAATAATAGATACATAATGACTAAAGAAGTGATAAAGCGTAGTCATTGATTTTTGGACAAAAGCACAGACTTTAAGAAAAGTATTTTAGCGGAAATAAAAGTAGTTGCTTCTTCGAATCATTTGGCAACTCTACTTAGATTTTAGTCCATTTCAGCAGAAAAGGTGATAGGCAATATGCAATATATATAAAAAACACCATTAAAGATAAGTAGTTCTGAACCTCAAATTTCTACAATAATAGTATTGGCCTTTTGCTTCTGTTGTAGCAAATGTATTAAATATTCATGCCAATGTTTATTTGCTAAATGCAAAATGGATTCGGGATAACAAAGTTTTCCATCTGTTGATAATACTCGTGATATATTATTTTGTTTTTCTTTTGTGGGTTTTTACATGTTTGACTCAAGGTAGATTACTGAATAATGCATAATCATTTTAAAAAATGCATTTCAATAGTTGAGGTTACAGTTGTTGTCAGATTCATATCTTGAAGTAAAAACATTGCAATTTTCTTTTTGTACAGTACAAACCCATGGAGAAGATAGCCATTATAAACCTAATCAGTTTTGAGTCAAAATATTTTTTGTGATGTAGGTTTTATGTAAGTGAGTTCATTTTCTAACCAGAAATCACATCACTGTTTTCTACAAAGGTTAGGCTTCCTGGAGTATCTTCTTAGAAGAACACTAGTGTGATTGAAAATAATCTAAAAATAATCTAAAGACCTAAGAAATAGGATATATTTACAAAACTTAAAATTACTAACTGATATAAGGCTATGAATACAACATATCTATTTGCTATAGTTGTGCTTTGGGGAAAGGATCAATTTTATCTTTTTATTCATCATAAGCTGGTGGAACCCGTATTTATACTTCCAGGCTACACAGATGTTAAAGATTTAGCTCTTTTTCTGTAGGACTTTCTAAGTAATAACAGTATTCATAAAGCCCAATATTCTGGGTTCTGAGGCTCAAAACATGATTTTGACAGCTTTACCTTGTGATTTTTATTCATGTTTGGGAGCAAAGTGCTTTTAACTCACTGAAGCAAACTCACTGAGGATTAATTGAAAATGCAAAATTCTCATCTATTAATTTTTGGCAAGAGACATAAACACAAATTAGACTAAGGAGAAAAGCGTTACAAGAGAAGTCCAGTGAATATTAAAAATGGGATGCCCCTAGTTCTAAATTATTAAGAATAATATTCAATCTATATATGTAAAAATTGAACCAGGTAGCTTGAATGGATGGAGTGTTGAGATGGTTGAGGGAGGGAGGAGGGATGTTGGAAGGTGTGGTTCTGTACTCATAAATTGGCAAGTTGAACTTAAACCCATTTGTAAAACTACTTAAAGATAATAAAGAAAGAATTGAATAAAATTTAAACAAAACTGAACTTCAAGATAGCACCAGTAGAACATTAAACCATGCCCTTCTAAGCACAAGCCTCATACTGTGCCTAAACTTTTGGGACTGTAGAAGAAGGCTTGCCAAAGAAGGAATCACAGGTTGGAGCGATGCTCAGGCCTGTCCTCTCAGCTACTCAGGAGGTTGAGATCTGAGGATTGGGATCCCAAGACAACCTAGGTAGTAAAGTCTCTGAGACTCTCATCTCCCATTAGCCAATAAAAAGCTCAACGTGGAGCTGCTGCTCAAGTGGAAGTGCCTTAGCCTTGAGAAAAAGAGCTCAAGGACAGTGCTCAGGCCCTGAGTTCAAGACTGGAGCAGGAAAAGAAAGTTAGAGTCACTCATTATATACTTTTGTTCCTGGAAACAATGGCTCAGTTACTCTTTCCTGTGGGGAGGCACATTAACACCTCTCACTGCTCATTCATCCTTGGTTAGTGAACTGCCCTTCTGCTGTTGCCAGGCAGTGGCTCTTCATCACATTGCAATCCAGTTGAGCTGCTAACAGCTTCCTGTAAAACACCCTGTCTCCTTAATTGGATTCAGCAGATGATCTCCCCTCATCAGCTACACTTTGGGAACATAGCTAAGTGAGCAGTGTACTTTATGCATAATGCACTGGCTTGCACTAATTTCTATTTCAGAGAATTGCCTTCTCAGTGCTATCCCTGGACTGTGACGAAATTTAGAGCAGTCACCTTTGCTCTGACTGTGTATTCATTCATTCATTCATTCACTCTGCAGATCTTTGGCATCTAATGTGTGTGTGTGTGTGTGTGTGTGTGTGTGTGTGTGTGTGTGTGTTAGGAAGAATAGCATTTACATTTTACACATCTTTAGTAAGAATGAGCATATTTTACTGTGATTTTTTTGGAATACCTAGTAGAACAATTTTAATTTCATTCCAACTCAAATTATTCTAAAAGTTAGGTTGACAGATGACAGACAGACAGAGACAGACAGACAGACAGACAGACAGACAGACAGACAGACAGACAGACAGACAGACAGACAGACAGATAGATAGATAGATAGATAGATAGATAGATAGATAGATAGATAGATAGATAGATAGATAGATAGATAGATAACAGATGGATAATAGAGCTATAAACAAGAACATAGATGATAGAGAGATACATAGATGATAGATGATAGATGGCACTTGCAAGATTCGTTGGATTCAAAAGTACAAATATAGGGCTGGGAAGGTGGCTCAGTGGTAGAGTGCTTGCCTTGTATGCATGAGGCCCTGGGTTCGATTCCTCAGCACCACAGAAGCAAAAAGAAAAAAAGCCGGAAGTGGCGCTGTGGCTCAAGTGGTAGAGCGCTAGCCTTGAGCTGAAGAGCTGAGGGACAGTGCCCAGGCCCAGAGTTCAGGCCCCAAGCCTGGACCCCCCCAAAAAAAGTACAAATATACCATTAGATTCCCTCCATTTCTCCCTCTATCTTCCACTTCCTTTCTGTCTCTCTAGTGCACATGCACTCTTGCTCTCACTCGCTCGCTTTCTCACTTGTGCATTTTTTTTTCTGATTTGGCTTTCCTGTTAAAGCATGTTCCTTTCACATGGTGTCAATAACAGTCTCAAATTCCTCTGTGTGCATATATTAGGGGAAAATGTCTTCATTTGAACATCCCAATGATTAGGTCAGAAGCTACTGAATGATCTTCCCTGGAACACCTGCCAAACCTGGGCAAATAAGGCAATCTTGGACCCAGAACACTGTGTTTGGCTACCCATGAGATGACAATTAACAGTATCCAGAAGATGGAGGGGCAGTTTAAGGAAGGAAAAAAGAAGTGGTTTGGTAACCAAAAAAGGAAGGGGCCTTGCATTGATTTAAAAAACAAAAAACAAAAAATCCACAGTATGTGTTTCATCCTTCATCGTGACTATATTAGACTGTGCAATTCAGTGTACAAAGAATTTAAGATCTGAATTCTAAAAAATGTCTGCTATCTCTGGGACTGAGAAAGACACAGGTGAGGAGAACTAAGCACTCTTTCTCCTTTTGTTAGCACACATTTGTAGTAGATAGGCCTTTAATTGATCGTTCCATAGCTGTACAGGGTGTACTGTGAACAAAGTTACCTCCTCTAGTATATCCCCTTCACACCTCTTCCTCCTCCCTTTTCAGACAGTATTGTGTTTCATTGTGCTATTTTCCTACTGCATGACATGTTCATCCTCTAATCACCTGGTACCCACTCCTTTCTTCCTCCTCATTCTTACTGATCCTCCCCTGCTACACAGTTCTGTGTGCTCCGTGGTTCTCAGAGGAAATCCTAAAAAGTTCTCAAAGGAATTGTGACATCATTTCAAGATATTCAAGCTCACAGGTTTGTCTAATTTTGCTCCATCCTAGAGAATGATCTTTGAACTTGCATGAAAGGTTTAAACTTTAGGACTCAGAATTTTCAATCTGTGGAATGGGGTGTTTAATATTGGCAGCCATTCTTCAAAGACACAGCAACAAGAGAAGTTAGAAAGACCAACTTGGATGTTAGAAGATTTTTTTAAAAATTGTTGTTGTTGTTGTTTTATTTTGTTTTGTTTATTTTTCTGTGCAGGTCATGGGGTTTGGACTCAGAGCCTGGGCACTGTCCCTGAGCATTTTGTTTTTCTTTTGCTCAAGGCTAGCACTCTACCACTTGAGCCACAGCTCCACTTCCAGCGTTTTTGTGGTTAACTGGAGGTAAGAATTTTGCAGACTTTCGCAGACTGCAATCCTCAGATCTCAGCTTCCTGAGTAGCTAGAAATACAGTGTTGAGTCACTGGTGCCTGGATTCTTTTTATTTCTTGTTTTATTTAAAATTATCTTTCACATAGTTGTTCAAAGGAGTTTCAATTCTAGATGTCAGTTTATGAGTGCAAAGCTCTTTAAATTCTTGAATAGTATCATTTCAAGAAACATTGAAGAAAGGTAATAATAGTATTATAATATTATTATATAACGTAATGGGATTTGGTGAAAGATAAAAAGCTAGTAATGATCTTGTGCTTGTGCCCAGACATTATGAACATTGAATCTGTCATAGCTCCATTTTTGCCTCCCCCCAAAAGATAAGGGAGATAAATGCAGAAAAGCCACTGTGTTCTATACGGAGAAAGGATGTGTTCTCTTCTTCACCAGTGCTACCTCCTCCACCCACACGGACACTCCAGGAGTTTGACAGCACTGTCCGAACCATAGGACAACACATTGGGAAAATGTCCCTCTGTGTTTATTCTTTACCTGTGGGCTGATGGAGCCCTCAAGCTTGTCTCCAAATATCCTCAATTGAATCCGTGGACACTTCTGGGAGCCAGGGTGACAGCTGACGCTTATGCTATCTAAAGGAGAGCGGGGCACACACTTCCTTCTGCAGCTTTGCAGGGACGCTTGAACGGTTTTGTGAGATGGCAGGTCCCATGGTGAGCCCCAAATCAGCGAATCCCTGAATCACTGGTAACCATTAGGAAAACCTACAAAATCAGCACTAGAAAAACTGCCGAGTTTCCACATTGTACCTGTCCAACCTGGTTACTGCAGCAAGGCCGCAAGGTGATTTTGGTAGGAAGTCAAGACAAGGAGAGGAATTTTTAAGGATCTGAGCCCCTGCACCAAAGGGAAAACACTGACATCAGGTTGCCTGGAGGAACTGCAGGCATCAGCAGGTTGATACTGGGTAAAACAGGATCTTTACAGCACTTATATGCCACAGACATAGTACTGGTAAAAAGAAAAACAGAGACAAAGGCCACGGCAGAGACAGTGTGAGACAGAGAGCTGGAGATAGAGACAGAAACAGAGAGACTTCGTGGTATATCTTTTTTTTTAACTTTAGGTGGAAGAGAGAGGGAGTGGTAGAAAGTTAAATAAATAATAGGTTAAGTTCCAGGAATCAACTAAGGAAAACTAAAAATAGCAAGCTACCTAAGTAAAGTATGCAGGCTGTCTGCAGGGTAGAATGTTGGAGCCTACACTTTCCAAGGAATATACCAAGGCCATAAGAAGCCTGTTGTGTTCTCCCTTAATGGAACCTGTCAGCACTTTAATATCCCCAAATATCCTTAATGGCAGCCATGTTCCCAAAAGACCAGTTGGCAGGTGTCTATGGTGCAATCATTTTCCAGGATGATGCAGATCTTCCTTCCACATCCTGTCCCCTGCAGCTCTGAGACTAACAGAGACCTTCTTTCGGTCCCTTGAAGAGGCAAAAGCTGAGATTTTATTCCAGATTATTTTTCATCTCAAATTGCTGAAGCTTGGAGCAAAAGCTCAAGACAGCTTAACTAATTTTACTAAAACAAACTTGTTTGCATTGTATAAGGACAACAGAAATAATGTATTTGATACGTTTTAGGATTAATTTAATCTATTAATTTAATTAATTTAATTTAATCTTTTAAGCAGACTTCTTTTCATTATTTCCTCACTGCTACCAATATATCTGCTTTTAAAGTTTTATCTTAGGATTTAGACTTGTCAAGTCAAAAACACACAGTCCAATCTTTCTCTGCTGCAAGTTGAGACATTGGTCTCCATTAATACATTTTACTCTTCCTTCTCCTTCATTCATAGCCTTCCCAAAGGCAATATTGTAAATCTGTCCCATTTACCTATGGTGGCCTTTAAGTGTCTTTCATCGCTTTTCCTCTGCTCTTTTAAGAGTCCTTGCTTCTCGGTCCTCCAGGCATCCTGGGTTCTTGAACTTAGTATCTGTTAAGGAGCCTCTTCAGTGGTGAACTATCCCTGTCAGCTCACCCCAGAGTTCTGGAGGGCAGCAACATGTAAGACAGATTTGGATCCAGAAATTCATTCACTGCCAGTCACAAGCTCTAAAACTGAGCCAGGTGATCACTCAGCCTTGTTTTGCCGATCTCTGAAATGGAATCTTCCTAACTTCACCATGTTTGCTCACTACTCAGCCTCCTCATTGCTTTGTCTTCCCCTGTTTCGCCTCACCCCTTTGCCTCAACAGCTTTATTCTTTTTTGTAAAAAATAAAAGTTTCTCTGTAAGTCTTTAGTCCACTTATTTACTGGGCAGTTGTTTCTTTGAGGATTTGTTGTTGGGGGATTTAGTTTTTGAGTTCCAGTTATATTTTAGATATGAGACCCTTGTCCATTGTACGGCTAGTGAAGATCTTCTCCCAATCCGTGGGCTTCCTATTGATCTTGCTAGCTATGTCCTTTGCCATGTAAAGCTCTGCAATTTCATGCAATCCCATTTGTCCAACCTTTCTTTGATTTGTTGTGTTTCTGGGTTTCTATTAAGAAAATTTTGGCCTGTGTCAAGGAGACCTAGGGTTTCTCCTATTCCATCCTGTAATGTTTTCAGAGTGTCTGCTTTGACTCTGAGGTCTTTGATCCATTTGGAGTTGATTCTGGTGCAGGGTGATATGCAAGGATCTAGCTGTAGTTTTCTACAGGTGATTAGCCAATTTTGCCAGCACCATTTACTGAAGAAGCTGTCTTTCTTCCATTCTATTTTTTTAATCTCCCTTATTGAAGATTAGGTGGCTATAGGTATGTTGGTTCATTTCTGGTTCTCAATTCTATTCCATTGGTCCTGAGGTATCTTCTTGTGCCAGTATCAAGCTGTTTTAAAGAAGAACTTCTCTGAAGAGGAAATAAGAATGGCCAATAGACACATGAAGAAATGCTCAACCTCTCTAGCCATAAAAGAAATGCAAATCAAAACAACATTGGGATTCCACCTCACCCCAGTTAAAATGGCTATAATCAAGAACTCTAATAACAACAGATGCTGGAGGGGATGTGGCTGGAAGGGAACCCTATTGCATTGTTGGTGGGAATGTAAACTTGTTCAACCACTTTGGAAAGCAGAATGGAGGTACCTCAAAAGACTCCACATAGAGCTCCCCTATGACCCAGCAATCACACTTTTGGGCATTTATCCAAATGATCACAAATAAGACCACACTAAAGCTATCAGCACAACTATGTTTATTGCAGCATTATTTCCCATAGCTAAGATATGGAACCAACCCAGATGCCCCTCAGTAGGTGAATGGATCACGAAAATGTGGTGTATATACACTATGGAATTCTATGCCTCCATCAGAAAGAATGACATTGCCCCATTGGTTAGGAAATGGAAAGACTTGGAAAAAAATTATATTAACTGAAGTAAGCCAGACCCAAAAAACATAGGTCCCATATACTAGTTATTTTCAATAACTAGTATATGCTAATTATTTGTAATATACTAGTTATTTGCAATAACTAGTATATGTCTGGGACAAGCAGAAAAGCTCAGATAAGATGATGTTAAGTGAAATGAACCCCAAGATAGGGACACAAATGGTTTTTTCTCCCTTGCTATTGTTTCTAACATATTTATAAGGTAGCATGTGATTTTTTTGTTGCTTTGTATGTCCTTCCCCCATGGTATAGCCCCTGTTTTCACTGTATTTGATGTTGGTATAATTTGTGAAGGGGAATGGAAAAACCAATTTGTTTAAATAAGGATACAGATTGACTCATTGCAACAATTGCTTCAGCTGAGGCTGGAGCTTTGACTCAATGGAAGAGTACTCATTTAGTGTATACAAAGCCCTGCGTTTTCAACATATCACTGCAAAAATTAAATAAAAACTCATAGGAAAATATTATTGCAGCCTATGAAATTCTCCTCTCAGAAGCATTTTATTTTATTTTTTTGTCCTTTGTGGGACTTGAACTCTGGGCCTGGGTGCTGTCCCTAAGCTCTTCAGCTCAAGGCAAGTACTCTACCACTTGAACCATAGCGCCACTTCCAGTTTTCTGGTGGTTTATTGTAGATAAGAGTCTCACAGACTTTCCTGTCTGGGCTGGCTTTAAACTGTAATCCTCAGATTTTAGCCTCCTTAGTATCTAGGATTACAGGTATGAGCCACCGGACCCAGCAGCATTCTTTCTTAAAGAAACATAACTTGTGATTATGTCATTTCCTTCATCCATTTGATTTTATCCTTTGTATTTCAGGGTCTTCCTTCCCTGATATGCTGCATATTCTTTTGGGCCAAAGACTCTTTCTGTCTCCCTCCCTCCATTCCACATGTCCTATTAAAGCACAGTACCCAGCCTGGACAAACATCCAACAAATACTTTAACTCTTCCCTATTGTGTCTAGAAATAGACCCAAATCATAGTGAACAGAGACTAGTAACATTAATACAAACTGCTGTACAGCTAAAGAGACAGCTACTACCCTTAGTACTTGACAGAAAGATAAATATCTCTGGAAGGCCCAGATGTTGTAAACTTCCCTTCATCTCTGTAATGCTATTGAGTGGTTGAAAGGACTAGTGGAAAGAGGTTAGGTTATTGCAAAGGGAGCCTTTGAAGGGGATACTGGAATGCCAGTCCATTCATCTCTCTCTCTCTCTTTGCTTCCAGCTGCCATGAGATGAATATGTTCATCACTCCTGCCACAATGAGCTATGTTTCCCCAAGCACAAACAACCATGGACTGAGACAAAGTTCATCTTACAAGTTAGCTAACTCAGGTACTTTGTCACAATACTGTGAAGCAGGCTAACACAAAAGTAGTGGGCACTGGTGTACTCTGAGGGAAGAGAATCAGACTGTGGAAGAGGAAACGGGATCTCCAAAGGAGGGATATTTTATGTGATTGGGTTGAGGAGTATATTTGACTTTCTGTGGTTGGTCTTGAGCTAAAAGTGGAAGCAAAGGGTAAAGAAGTTGGCTGTCACTCATCAGTGCTGATGTTCAAATTATCTGCAGAGATGATAGTTTTGTTGTCACATGCAATCCAGCCATTGTTTCTTTGTCCCTTCTGGCTCCCATATGGCCCCTTCTCCTTTCTCCTAAACAATCTAGAAAGGAAATGTATTAATTTGCTTAATGTGAGAAGTTAATATATGATAAAATGATGTTATATATAATATATGCTGATATGCTATGATATATTATGATAATTATATATGATAATGTATCATAGAGGACTAGTATTTGTCAGTTGTTTGTCAACTATTGACAAAAGGAGAGTTAAGAAGCAATAAGGACTGAGAGGAGCAGTACTCAGAGATAAAGTACTCTACCCTGTTCAAATCATACTGCAGAAGAAGACTAGTTTAGTGTTTCTCTATGAAATATATAAAATAAAACAAGTTAACTTTTTTAATAATATAAAGCTGATTTAAGGGACACCCTAAAGGAGAATTGCGGTGCATATACATTAATATCTAGACACTCCATACATATTTTGATCTCTGAGTTACACGTGTGCTTGTCTAAAACCCTGTGTGCCTCCTCTTACCAAACCTTGGTTTTACTCTTCAACACACAGATCAGGAGTCTTCCTCCTCTTCCTCCAGTCACTGCCAATAACAAACTCACAGCTCATTTGCTGTCCTCTGATTCCATTCCTCAACCCCTAAGCCTTATCACTTAACACATAATGACATGTTGCAATTGGGTATTTCTTCTATCCATGTAATTACTCAATAAGTTAGAGTGGAAGCTTCTGTGATATCTGTGCATCTACCCCAGTATTTTTTTTTGTCAGTCATGGGGCTTGAACTCTGGGCTTGGGCACTGTCCCTCAGCCCTTCAGCTCAAAACGTTTGAGCCACAGCACCACTTCTGGTTTACTAGTGGTTTATAGGAGATAAGAGTCTCATGGACTTTCCTGCCCGGGATGACTTTGAACCATAGTCCTCAGATCTCAGCCTCCTGAGTAGCTAGGATTACAGGCATGAGCCACCAGCGCCCAGCTCTACCCCAGTAATTATGATAGATATACTCTATTGGCTTGAAGGTATGAATGTTTACCCTCTCCATTTATAGCCATAGGGAAAATATAGACATTTAAAGATTTAAAGAAATAAATATAAAGTTACCTTACCCTTGTGCACACACACACACACACACACACACACACGCACATACACACACACACCCCCCTATGGAGAGTGGTACAACATATTTAACTCCACAGGCTTTAGATTAGTCTGTGTTATTCATGTCCATGCATATTCCATTGTGTGTGCATTCTTACTGAGCTTCATAAATATTCCTAAACTCTGAATAATGCATAATGACCTATCTCTATAGAAAAAATTATTATGTATTAAGTATTTGTGATTCGTTATCATTAGTTCTTATGATATTTAAAATTAACCAAAAGTTACTGGGGGATGATGGCACAGTCCTGTCCTCGTTACTCAGAAGGTTGAGATCTGAATATTGCTGCTTGAACCCAGCCCAGGCAGGTAAATCCATGAGACTCTTACCTCCAATTAATCAAAAACAACAACAAAGAGCTGGAAATTGAGTTGTGACTCAAGTGGTAGAAAGCTAGCCTTGAGTAAAAAGAACAACCCACAGTTTAAGCCCCAGGAATCATACACATACAGACACAGAAAATTAACTGAAATCATTTGTTAAAATTTGTTAGGAGTAGTCCCATTTACAAAAGGTGCATACATACACACACACACACACACATATGTGTGTGTCCTGCTATAGAATATGTACGTATATATAAATTCTGTATATCTATACATATATGCACATATATTATATATAATTATGTATACATACCTATACACATATGTATTGATTTACATGTATCTCCAAAGGTTGAGTTGTTATGAAAGTGTTTTGTCTGGTTTTGAAAGTCTCTTAGTGGATAAAATGATCAAATCAAGTAAATAAAGAATATATAAGTGTTCTGATTACTTACTTTAGTCTGAAAGCCAAATCAGAATATTACTGCGGCATATTTTAAGAGCCTCTCAGACAATACACCCACCAACTGACCAAATGACAGTAAAAGAACTTAAGGACACTAGGGCCTAAATTTGAAATCAGAACTCATGACTAAATTTGTTAAACATGTTGCTTTGAGTGAACTATTTGTCTTTGTCAAATATTTTTTCCCATTTATAAGATGGAGCTAATAATACTCAGGATTAGAAAACACAAATGAGAAGAGACTCTTCATTGCCTATGGTTTACCTACTTACAGAAGAATAATAGGCAATCAAGAAAAGCTGGAGATATCTGCTAGAAATCCACCAGGCTGATAGATTGCATAGAAACATTGGAAACTTGACTAAGTGGCCTAGATTTCCAGCTAAAATGTTAGAGAAAAGTGATCATTCAGATAAGCTCAACTTCTCCATGCTTCCTTTCCTCTTGTGCATTTGTTTAACTATGCATGAGTGAGACTTGGAAAAGCCAGGCAAAGACAGCTGCCAAAGGGTGGAGGGGCCAGCAGCTCTTGAAAACACCAAGTGACTGCGGAAAAAAACAATAAAAACAACAAAAACCCAAACTAGAGTCCAGGCCAAGAAGGAATCAAGGGCTTGAGAGACCAAGATGGTGAAAAATAAATAGGCACAGAGAAGTAGGCCTGACATTCTTTGGTCCTCCCCATTAGGCATGTGCCAATTCCTCATTGAGTAGAGTCAGAGGTTAAGAAGCTAAGTAAAAAGCAGCTGAAAAAGAGAAGAGAGATTTTGGCAATCTCACAACACTCAGTAAACAAAAATCAGAATTCAGGGCTGCCAAAGAAAAGGAGGTCATTGTAAACACTCGAGTCTTTTAGTCAGTCTGGACCTTTGGCAAGCTTCACTCTAGGAACTGGAGGTAAAATGAGAGACCAAAACTTAAAGAGACAGAAAGCCACCATTGGAACAATTCATTCATTTCCTGACTGGTTAAGGTGAACTTCTCTAACTTGGCAACGGGAAGGGTAAATCCTCATTGCAAGAAGAAAATCAGGGAAATCATGTAATTGTCTCTCAAACTCATCACAGGGAAAAACCAAAATGACTACACATAAAAAATTAACAAGAATCAAAATAAAGATGACAGAAACAAAATTCAAAATGACATAGGTACCAGAGCTTTTTAAAAAATTTCCAGGCATAGAACTTAAGCAGGCTCAAATTGATGATATTTAAAACAAAACATGGTAACTGAAAATTCCAAGACATCAGAGATCCATGCCCAAATTTAAATAAAAACTGTCCTGGCCCACAAAGAAACACAATCACATGACTGAAAGCAAAGAAAAAGAGTGACAATAAAAATACTGTAGATACAGATGATGTAGACCCTGGAATTAGCACACAACGATTTTTAAAGTAATTATCAATATTCATGTGAATAATTTTCTTTAGAATGGGTTCAAAATTTCCTGGACAGAAAATGGAGACCTACTGCTGAGGTCGTTTTGGGAAGCACCAGATCTGTTGATCTCTGATCTTCCTCTGTTCATGGTACTTACTAAAAACAGATTGGGTCCAGGGCATTCACAAATGCCCAGCTCCTGTATGTTAATCTCAGTGTGTGTGCTCAGCAGTATGAAATTTAGAAACATTAGGTTCTACTCTTCAGATATTTTCTTCAACTTTTCTATTTCCCACACTATACAGGTCTACAATTTGGAAAATACATTTATGACAACATTGGCTTGCATTAGAGGTCCTTAACGTCCTCATTTTCTTTTTTCTGGCTTAACTGGGAAAGACCCCTCATTAACAATTCTAATTCGTTTTCCCCAGGAAAGAATCTGAATCATGAAATCATGGTCTTTTGCCTGCATGGTTTTTCAGGGTTGGGTAGGGGGAAAAGCTACAGTGTCAAAGTCGGTATTTGTTTACTTCTAGTTCTTATTTTAGCTGCTTTTTGATGACATTCAACACATAACTTTTTTATTTTAGGTAGATTTGAAATGATCTCAGTAGGAGCTCTAGTCAGCCTCTACTTTCTGCTAGGTTAGACCAATGATGCCAAATGTTGGTAAGAATACAGAGCAACTGTGACTTTTTATGCACTTATCACTAAGTATAAAGTTACACAGCCATTTTTGAAAACTATCCATAATATGAGCAGCAATTCTGTCCTAAAGATTACATTAACCCACCCAAAATGCAGCCAAATGTTTATTAAAGAACATGTACAAGAGCTCCAAACTGGGAACCATTCAAATTGCCATGACATTAGAACGAATACATAAATTCTGTGTATCAAAAGGGTATATAAAGTATATATTAAAAAGGTGAGTGAACTACAACCACTGTGATGGTTAATGCTATGTGTCAGCATAACACATAGCAAAATATATGCCCCCAAATGCCCATACTGTACATTATGTTTGGATGAGATTAGCATTTGAATAGGGTGGACTGGGGGTGGGGGGGAGGTTTTCTTCCCTTTGTGGAAATATAAGTAGGCATCATTGAATCCAGGAAGACCAGAATGAATTCAAATGCAAAAGGAGGAGGCCAGTGCTTCTGTGGCTCCCTGACTTCTTGAGGTAGGATAAGACCTTTTGCTCTCACAGTCTCCAAATCTACAGATTGCAGATTTCTGTCAGATCACCTAACTTGTCAGTATCTAAAGTAACATGAGATCGTTTGTATGTGTGTTTATGTGTCTGTGTGTCTATGTGCATGCATGTGAGTATGCATATATTGGCTGATCCTCTAGAGATCCCTACCTAATACAATCACATACATCATGATGAATTTCACAATTTCTGGCAAAAACAAACAAAAGAATCTTGAATATACATTTTTCTAATTTTGGGAGGGGAAGGGAAGTAACAAAATGCTGAAATAAGGACATAGGTTGACCCATTGTATCAATGAGATGTACAAGATACTATGTTGAAAATGAACTTTACAACTTGATGGGGGAGGAAGGAGTTGGGGAGGTAGGGAGGGAAGGGATGGTAGAGGAAAAACAAAGGATGAGGTAACAATGCTCAATAGGAAATGGACTCATTACTTTACTCTTGTAACTGTAACCCCTCTGTACAGTATTTTTACAATTAAAAACAATATAAAAATCTTTAAAAAAAGAAAAAAAACTAATACAGCTAGAAGGAAAATTCATTAAGTAATGAAAAAGTGTTGCAAAATAACAAAGCACTATATGAATATATAAGGAATTAGCATTACTGAAAATAAACTAAAAATATATATAGAATATTACAGTGCCCTAGAAGCTATTGGCCTTATACATGTATTTTCTATTTTCTATGTAATTTTAGTGAAACTTTACTATCTAAAGTAAAAAAGTAAAAAAAAGAGCAAAACACAAATATGTTGGTCCAGAGATCAGCTTAGTAAGTGAGCATCATGACATTTTGCTAACTTTACTTCACATTGTGTTTGATTTCTGTAAATTACAAAAGTTCCCAATGAGTTCAGCATTCTGGGTTTTATCTTCATTACTCAAAGGCATAGCTATACATTTTTTAATTGCTTTGCCCTGATACATTTCTGTCAACTTTGTCACTTGCTCTCAAAAATGTCACATTCTAGTTGAGCTGTTGTATCCTAAGTCTGATATTTTCAGTTTAAGGAATTTAGTGGATTGCATCACACAGCTTGTCTTACTGTTTAGACAATAACAATACCTTTTCCAACAACCCTGTGCTCCTGATCTCATTCTGTGGTTAGAATTTAAAACAATGCCTCATATTAACTTTCAAAGGCAACAGAGTTTGAGAGATATCCGAGAAGACAGAAAGACCTTTACTAAAGTTACATTATGCCAATGTTTACCCACAGGACAAGCCTGATAAAGGATTATCAATACTTGAACAGTCTCATAAGTAAAATAAATTATATATGAGGCTGATTATTTTTTTCCCCAAATACAAATTCCTGAGTTTAAAAATGTCAGCAAGTTTGGTAAAAGCAACTTGTCTGAAGCTTAGTTGTGTACTAATGCATAAAAGAATTTCAGTGTTTTTGCAGCCAGACATTGAATTTGTTCCTTTGTGCATTAGAAAAATAAGTTCTTAGTTAAAAACCAGTTACTTATTTTTATTTTTAAGAAAAGAGTCATTTCCATATTTGGTGATTTTTTTCCATCTAGCATACTTTATATTTTTATATGATTTCTAGTGACATTATATATATATATATATATATATATATGAATAACACAAGGAATTTCTATGTATCCTTTGCTCACATTCACCAATTATTTACAATAAATGTAACTTCTTGCATCTCCATTTTTCCTCATACTCATCTACCAACATTATTTATTTAGGAATGAATTGAAAATATTATACTTCTTCCATTCTAAATGCTATAGACTACTTCCTCTGAAAATGAAGGTTATCCAAATACAATGCTCATATTTAGCATTATTCTTAAAATGTTATCTAATCTATCTTCCATATTAGAATTGTACTGATTTCCCCAATTATTTTCCAGTACAGAATGAAACCTAAGAAATTGCATTCAATATATTTGTTGTGTTTATTTTGTCTCCTTTGATCTACAGCATACATCATCCTGTTTCTTTTCCCTTTTGATTTTAGTCTTCTTATGGGGTAAGAGACAGTGTAGAATAGTTATCAGTTTGGATTTGTTCCATAATTGTTTATGATCAAACTCAGCCTTGTTGGAGAACTTCAGAAAATTGTTAAGAGTCACACTGTGTCCTTGAACTATCACATCAAGAGAAAGATAATGCTGACTTGGTACAGAGTTTAACCAAATTAAACTTTGGTTAAGGTATCCAACAATATTTTTCCTCCAACTTTTGTCCAATTGCTTTTATCACACATTAGAAACAATCTAATCTCATCATTCATGCTATATTTTGAAGAAAACTTACATTCTGTCCCTTAGATTTTTCTTTATTTATTTGAGTACTAAATATTTTAGTCAGCATGTGATAGCTGTTATAATTTATTTCTATAAGTATGTATTTTGGCTTCCCTTCATGTGTGTGTGAACATGTTTGTATGTGTGTGCCTCAGTGTGTGTATTTGTTTACATGTTCCCATCATTCACTGAGTAACTCCTTTTTTTTTTTTTTTGGTCAGTTGTGGGGCTTGAACTCTGGGCTTTCTCGCTGTCCCTGCACTCTTCAGATCAAGGCAAGCACTCTACCGCTTGAGCCACAGCACCACTTCCAGTTTTATAGTGGTTTATTGGAGATAAGAGTCTCACGGACTTTCATGCCCCGGCTAGCTTTGAACCGTGATCCTCAGATCTCAGCCTCCTGAGTAACTAGGATTACAGGCGTGAGCCTGGTGCCCAGCTAACTGAGTAATTTCTTGCTTGTGAGTTGAAAAAATAAACTACACGTTGGTTTACCTTGTGGGCCAATGAATCTTCTCTTAAATAAAACTGATTTCTTCAAGTGGAAAGCAATATTTCTGGGATTACACAATTACCTTACAAAGTTGGAAAACTATTCATGCATGTCTCTATATTTTTGTGTATAGCTATGTACATATATATATATATATCTATAGCTACACAAGTTAGGATAAATTAGGATATTCTATTAATCCCTCTGTTTCCATCCAGGAGCTCAGGGATTGTCATGATTTGTCCTTTCCTATATGTAAATCTTTTACTGCTTTGCTTGGTCTTTTCTCTATCATACTCCTCTATTCTTCCCTCTCTTCTCATTTCTACATGTCCTTGTTCTTCTAAATAGTATGAGTGAGGCTACTTTTAAAGTTTGAAAATGTAAAAATCAATGTCAAAGACAACCAAAAGTTAATCTCAAAATACATCATATGGACCACAGCATATAGTATCATGGAGAGGTGGTAGAATCTTGAAGAGGTGAGGTGTGGTCTTATGATGTAAAGTTAAGTTATGGGGGGGAGGAGGGATTATCTGTCACATTCCTTTCTTACCTGGCATTTCTCTTGAAAAAAAGTGGATCTAGAGTTTGCTCCCTATAGGTTGGAGTCATCACTTGATGTACTAACACGGTCTTCAGTCTGACAGCTACCAGAGACTGCCTCACAACAGGCTTATTAGGCTTGAGAAACCTACTGAAGATATTTCAGTCTTTTCTCCTATTGACAATTCCCCACTGCACTTCACTTTCTTTGTCAGGAGATAATTCAACAAACATCATATAAACCTGAGGTTTGCAAACTTGCCAGTCTTATATCAGCACAGTTTCTCAAGGAGGAAAGCATTAAGAAGTGTAAGAAAGAAGACACCAAATTTCTATATTAATCAAGCTCATCCTGATTTTCAAGCTGTCCTCTGTACCATGTTGGGTGTTCCCGCGAGAGTCTGATCAAACACTTGAATTCAGTAGTTTGTATGACAGGAGATTCTTAGAGAGCACAGGATAGTAATGATAAACTGAAATTAGGATAGGATACAATTCCAGTGAGTTATCTGTTTTGGGACACTGTTTGAGACACTGAGACACACACGTGCTGGAAAATTGTAGAATACATTGTAAATAACACCTCAGCACCGACACCTCTGAAGTCAAGCAAGCTGGGGTATGTATCCTTCAATCCCTTCACTCAATAACTGAGTGCTTTGCTAAGAAGAATTTTCCTGGGAATTTTCTTCTTGCCAAATGCAAGAACCACAGCTAAACCCTTAGGTGATGGGTCCTAGGTGCCTACAATCAGGAGCTTTGGTAGATGCAGATCATTGTAGAACGAAGAGGTATGTACAGAGATCTGCCAGCCTCTGCTACATGAATAATACAATGATACATTCAGAAAAGGAATTTCAACTTTCCAAGAATCATGGAGTTGTCACAATTTCACACTATGCTGATACGACAATACAAGGGTAACGTGTAAGCCCACTGAGAACAAGATCCATATTTCATTCATTATAGAACCCTAGTCATAGCAAGCACTCAGCAATGTCTAACAGGGACCTTGCAGTCAATGGACTAACGTGTTTTGTTGTAAACTATGCTCAGATAATTATACTCAGATAAATTGGAAAGGCTATGTGGCAATGGCAAAGAGCACAAGCTCTATGATCACATTACTTAGACTGAAATCCATCTTTATCCTTTATTCACTGTGGGGCTGAGTGGGAAGTTTCTTTACCTCTTGAGTCTTGATACGGAAATATCCTACATGTGTGTGATGACAGTTCCCATACAATTGTGCTGCTGGACTAAATGAGATTGCTCATGCCAAACAATGATCACAATACCCCATACCTGTTAAATGGGAAAAGTCTGTCATTAATAGCACTTAAGCCACGGCCACTAAAGTGGTCCAATGTCTGGACAGATGGTCCTGACACTCAAGTGGGGAAGCCTGGGAAGATCACAGTTCAAAGCCAATCTGTGCAAAAATGTGAGATCTATCTGAAAGGTATCTAAAGCACAAAGGATCAAAGGGCATGGTGTGAGTCTGTAGAGGACCTGCCTAGCAAGTATAGCCTTGAGTTCAAACTGCAGAACTGCTACAAAAATATATTTTCCAACATCTAAAGTGACCATATATTATGGTTGGCAAACTCAAACTTTACACACACACACACACACACACACACACACACACACATCACACACATATAACTAAAATAGTTGCGACCTCATTTGAGGCTTACTTGTCAAAACTAATCACCTTACAGTAAATGATAGACATAATGTTTCCCTGATCTTTTTATTATTTAAAATCATGTTTCCAATTGTTTAATTTATTTGGGAAAGTAAGTCCTGTGTTTCGAATTAGGAAGATATAACAATACAAGCCATTTCAGAAAGAGTTTAAAGTAAGATTTCAAAACATGATTTTCAAGTTTACAGATAAGAGATTTTATTATATACCTAAATATCAATTGGGGTGTCTTTTGGATTTTATTTGTATAGCTTCCATTAATGTCCCTTTTATAACTCAAGATTAGGTTTTGCTTTTCTTTAAGATGTTAAATTTATACTAGGTAAGAAACACTACACTGAATGCTTGGCCAATAACTTGGGCATTTTTGCTTCAAGATGACAATACTGATCTCATCATAGCTGGAAGGAAAATTACTCCAGAAAGAAATGTTCATAGTGGCTCTCAAAAAGTACACTGCAATAGTAAATAATTTTCAGTATGTGGCACATCACTTTTAAACTTCTTCCTTTCTTTCTTTTCCATTCCCAATGGAAATGAAAAACCAGAAACACTGGTAAATGTACTTGAAAATTATCATTGATTATCTTTACTTTGTCTGGGCCAGATGGTCTGTGGTCTATTTTATCCGCTGAGGAAGGCAGCAGAAAAATCACTTAAGTAGGAATAAGGAAATTGGAAGTCTGGTGTTAGCGTTGTCTTTAATCCTTTGAATCAGTGATATCATAGATGGTGTTGGTAATAGTTTTATTCAGTGACCTAACATCATGGCTTAGATTGAGAGTTCTGATGTACCTTCAGAAAAGCTTGGTACTATTTGAAGATACAGGGATAGAAACATGTTCACTGATTGATTGTTATAGAGACAGACTTTGAAATGATACATTAAAGTGAGTGGGAAAATATCCGTAACATCAGTAATATCAGTAATAAGAAACTAGGGTTTCTTATTCAAGTAAAGCTGGGCATATAATTTCTAACAATTAAACACAACATGTGGTTACTAAAAAATACATCTTCTTCTGAGTGGTTCAGCATCAGGAGAAAAACAACCTAGCACCTCAGCTTGGCGATGGGTTTCCAGGGAGCAGTAGATGAATGGATCAAGAAAATGTGGTATATATACACTATGGAATTCTGTGCCTCCATCAGAAAGAATGACATTGCCCCATCTGTTAGGGAAATGGAAAGACTTGGAAAAAATTATGCTAAGTGAAGTAAGCCAGGCTCAAAGAAACATAGATCCCATGATTTCCCCTATTTGCAATAACTAGTATATGTCTGAGACAAGCAGAAATGGTCAGATAAGTTGATGTTAGGTGAAATGAACCCCAAGATAAGGACTTAAGTGGTTTTTCTTTCTTGCTATTGTTTCTAACATATTTCTAAGATGATTCTTTTGTTGCTTTTTATGTCCCTCCCCCATGGTATAACCCATGTCTTCACTGTATTTGATGTTGTTATACTTTGTGGAGGGGAAGGGAAAAAACAAATTGTTTAAATAGGGATACAGGTGGACCCATTGCAACAGTGAGATGTACAAGACATGTTGAAAATTGACCTTTACAACTTCGGCTGGGGGGAGATGAAGGGCAGGGATGGTAAGGGAAAACGAAGGAGGAGGTAACAACACTTGATAAGAAATGTACTCATTACCTTGCTCATGTTATTGTAACCCCTCTGTATGGTATTTTCACAATAAAAAACTTATTAATTAAAAAAAGAAGAAGAGAAGCAACAAGAAAGAGGAGCTGTGAAAACATAGAAAATAAATCATCCAAGATTGACCATAGCATGGAAAGATGAGTTAGTAACAGGGGATTGAGGCAAAAACAATTTGAAGAATTCCAGGACCAAAACTAGCTTAGGACAAAGTAATGACAGTATTAGCTATTGCTAATGAAACTCAGTAGCTTAAAACAAACATATTTATCACTTCATAGTTTTAACTGGCCATGAATATAGACAAAAGGACCCTTCTGGTTTCATATCTCTCCTAGATGGCGATCACTGTCTGGCTCAGTGATTAGATAGAGGTCGTCTAGATGTTCATCTGGGCCAGGCACTTCTGGTGCTTTGTAAGGTTGAGCTCTGGGAAGGCTGTTGATTGAGGGGCACCCTTTTCTGCCAATGGTTAGTGAGCAAATATCCTCAGTTCCTTGTCATGTGGGCCTATCCACTGAGTGGCTCAGAACATGGCAGTTTTCTCCCTCAAGGTCCACAAGGGAGGGTTTCTGATAGGAAGAGATAACTGAGAGTCTTATGCAACCTATTAAAGAAAGTGAATCTTACCATGCTTCTTGAGTTTAGTTTGTTAGAAGCAACCACAGAGTCCAGCCCACTCTCCAGGGGAAAGTGGAAAATCACACTGGTCAAAAAAGCCAGTATATGGATCTCCTTGGCATTCATATTGGAATTTAACCACCACAGGGTGCTAATGTATTAATGTACAGTTGCATGACAGTGATTAGGAATAGATTTTGACATCATAGATCTAGAATACTAATATGGTAGTTTTATTATATGTTGTTTTTTTAAAAAAATAAAAACAAACAACAAATTTCCTCTCTTTCCCTCAGTTGCTTCAGTTTAGAAAATCAGGATTGTGATTAACATCTCATCTTCACATTCCCCCTTCAGGGTTTTCCACAATTCTACCACTGAAACTCTTTCCCAGCCTTCCAGATTTTTTTTTTGGCTGTAAACTTGACATTGCATTCTTTGTTTAGCAAAGGGTCTATCTCTGTATAAAGGATTATTCTGTCCTAAAGTATGTACCTGAAAATCAAAGAATCTAAGCCACATGTTTTGTTCACCACATAAATTTTTCAACAATGATATGAAACTGTACCACAGAAATGAACCTTTCCAAAAAGATCTTAAGTAAAAATGAAGACATAATTGAGAAAGAAGTGAGGTGATAGAGTTTAAGAGGGGGCAGCCAATGAGGGCCTACTAAACCCAGTTGTGTACCAGACAGGGTGCTAAGAGACATTTGGCCTCATAACTTTATTCAGAAATATGAGCAATTACTTTTTCAAAGGCTTTTTCAAGTATTTCATATGTATTTCTTGCCTTTTAAAAACTGGAGCCCAATGTATTACTTGCCTTTTCTCCAAATGTTCAATTACCATTCAATTCCCCTTCTCAACCCCTTGAGATATGTAACAAATACATTGCATATGCCTTTGATAGCAGTTAAACTTGTTAAATTCCCATGATGATGGAGATTCCAATGAAATTCTGAGATCCAGCAAGGAAGTCACTTTCTATCTATTTGCTTAGGCTAGTTGGAGTTCCAACTAAATCTCAAGCGATAAAGATTGTGGCTCATGTCTTCCTTTCATGAAGCAGTGAAGGTTCCAATTTGTATTGGAACAGCCCTTTCCCACTGGGTCAGCCTCCCGACTGGATTTAATCATAGCTGCTAGTCGGACTTGATTCAGTAGCTCAGTGCAGACACAGCTCCAGTCCATGGCCTTTTACTGCTCTAAGACCAGTTTTCAAATAAATAACTGGCTAAATGGTTTCCAGATGCTAAAATAAAAACTATACAGATGCAAATATATTACATTTAATTTCAAGGCTGTTTAAGGTTTTTACTGTGCCTCAAGAAGACAGCTATAAAAAATGCACTTCACTTCAGCAGAGCATACTTCATCAATTACTCCATTAGCAACAACAATGTGGGAAATAAGGGGTGAAATTGAGAACAATAAACCAACGAAGAAATAGAACATAAACAAGAAGTGGGAATCACCATGAAATGAATTAATATTAAGCCAGAGTTACCCATACTATTCTTCAGGTCTTTCTTTAAAATATGCTGTTTTTGACCACTGATCAATAGGATTCATGTTTTATGAATCACTTTCCTAGCAATGATGAAGTAGGAGGACTTGTACAAACTTGCCCTGTTTTCAGTCTGTTCAACAGTCTACACTTCCAAGATGGCTCTATAGGTGTGGAGGGTTTTAGTCATGGAACAACAAACATTCCTAGTAATTAGCATGAAAGTATTGGGTTAATAAGCAAGAAGTAGGTTGTAGTTTGACACTCTCACTGTTCAAGAAAAGAATAGATTGGTCTTACTCAAGGTCACCTATCTGAGTATGTATAAGTAGGTACAGAAAACTAGAGAGTTTAGATATCATAACACTGTCTTTATTATAACTGGAAATGGACATCAATCGAAATTACTCCTCCACTTCATTCAAAACTCTGTAAAGCAATAGACTAGGTAGCAAAAGATAAAGGCACCTGGGAAGGAAATAGATTGGTATTTGCTTTAGGGAAACCATGACCTTCAAATGACATGACCTCAATGATATTAAGGTTTTAAACAATTAATTCATGACATCCCTTACATAGGCAAGAGAGCTACATTCAAGACCAGAACTACAAAATGTAACAACAAAGAGGTTTGACTCATTTCAAAACATATAATGAAGAAGAGAAACAATATAACCAAGGTTCATGTAAATTCCTTTTAGAAAACATAAGTGCTAAGCCAGTGCTTCTTTTACAGTAGTTCTTGTAAGGTGATGGCTTCAGTGGAAGTGCTTTGCTTCCTACCATGTCATGTGATCAAAAAAAAGGCTGAAATAACCTCCAAGGAGAGAAGCCCAGCGGCTTTATTAAAAGGAATGGGAGAGTGTAGGAAACTGATGTCCTCTGAACGAAAGCAAAAAGACTCCTGCCAATGTTCTGTCAATCTGACCGTGTGGAGCTGTGCTGTCTGCATATACCTAGGGCCTGATGAGGAGATGCTACAGCTATCCTTTCCTTCCTGTGGATTCTGAGCCCTGTGGACAATTCACACTATCTGTCTCACGGGGTTTCTATCTCAATGCCTCTGTATCTAGATGCTCCAGCTCTGTCTGGTTTCACATTGACAATTTATGTTTTGCTAATTCAGACACTTCTTTAGCTTCCAGATGCATCTACATTCTTACACTTTGCATTTAAGTCTAGAGACTAGGGAACCTCATCTCAATGTCCCAAACAGGCACCTGTCCCTAACTTCAATACCTCCACCTTCTCAAGTTGTCTCAAAGGAATGTAATGTATATTCCCACAGCCCCAGTGAGGTAAAGCAGAATCACATTCTTCTGAGGATTCCATTGGTACAAGACTCTGGGTATTTTCAAATTAGCATCTTGTCTCTTCAAGGTTGCCATTTGCCTTGCTTAACTCTAGGATTGAAATTGTAACAATTGAGGGGGGGTGGGGCATGAAACACAGTGACAAGGGACCTGGACTCCAAGCCAATAGATGCCACCATGTACACTAGTGACCTTCAAGAGGACATTCTTTTAGCTCAGGTGTCTCACTTCCAAAATCATCATGTTAGAATCATCCCCCAGATCTCTTTTAAAAACAGAGGAAGCAATGTTTGGCTGAGTATTCTGTAGTTTCAGTTTCTAGAGGGACGGGTAGATAGTGCTAAGGATTTGGACAGTGCTAGTGAGCCTTTGAATCTCTGCTGAACTTTTTTTCTTTTTCTTTTCCCCTGTGTCCTTGTTCCCACCACAAAATTTAGCAAAAAAATTACAATGTCACTGGCTACATTTTACCTCCAGAAAAAAAAAGATCCCTTCAAGAGTTTCTCCATTCATGCATTCAGATTTATTGCACTACAAACTGGTGGGAACCTACTGCATTTATTTAAACTTCTGTCATCGTCATTGTGAATACATCCAGAGGTCTCCTGTGGGCTTGCTGCTGAAATGCAGAGTGTCAATGGAAGTAAACAAAGCAGTATCTTACTTTCTATTCTTTGGGCTCTGCCTCTGATATTTAATGACATAAGAAATACCCAGCAGCCGTTTGTTGAGTTAAGCATAAGAATAAATAAAGTGACAATCTACAAAGTGAGGATGTGCATATACTACATTCTGAAATCAGATTTCAACTTTCTCTCACAAGCTGAATTTTTATTTTTTCTGTCCTTACAAAGGTCTTCTGGTAAGATGGCCTTTCTAAACTTGAAGCTGTAGCTTAGTAGGTAGAAGGGACTTAGTTGTGTGTGAAGTATGTGTGATTCCCACTCCTTTTACATGTCTTCTGAGCGCTTGCTTCTTCCTCCTCAAGATTAGAGTCTCCTCCTGGCCTCTAAGGTTCCAGTGTTGAGGACATAACTAAAGACTATACCTTCCTAATAGCCAGAACACTTTTAACTTGTTATTGTAAGGGTGATGTACACAGATACGTAAGTACAGTTACAGTTACATAAGTCGGGTAGTGAGTGCATTTCTTTTTGAATGGTATCACCCCTCCCCTTGCTTTCTCCCAGTTTTGGAACACTTTTAATAACCAGTTGTGGTAAACGCGGCTTGCTTATCAAATGGCCAGGGAAATGACTGGGTTTAATGATCCCAGCTATGACAAACTGCCAATTTGTCACAGTTGGAACCACAGGTTTCCAACGCCTGAGTGAGATGGTTGACGGTGAGATGAGCAATTACAGAGGCAATACACACTGAAAGGGAGAGGTGAACCTGAGTTGAGGCAGGTTACTATAGTACTGGTAAACAGCCCTTCTGAGGAATAGGATCAGAAAGGCGTCGCTGGGTGTGAATGGGAATGCCTCCAGCACAAGATGAAGACGGGTTTCACGAGAATGGGCTCCTCACCACATCTGTGGCGCTAGCTACCCCAACCTGATTCCTCATTGACTCACTGATTCATTCATTGATCCAGAAAGAAAGTTCTAGTATTGTATTCTATGTTGTTGTTGTTGTTTTTCAGAATGAGTCATGGAAAAGCCTAGGTAGAGGGAAGAACAAAAGAAAACACTGTGGAAATTGGAAAGAGGTCAGCAATTTAAAAACCGGCAAATGCTCCAAAGGGGCCACGCTGCCTACGTTAAGAGAGAGGCAGATGCTGGGAAGTGTACTTGTGTACTTGCTGACGCTGGCTGTGAAGACTCTTCATGTCAGTCGGGGACATCAGAACCTCCCAAGCATCAATAGAAACACATCGATTGTTTTAAAGTAGGGAAATGGCCTCCTCAGAGATTTGTCTTGCTTTGTCATTTGGACCTTGATGATGCTTATATTCTGTTTAATACTGAGATCAATGATGTAAGCCTCTATTGTTCCAGCTACTAAGGACTTCAGTCCCTTGCTCCACTCTTCTACTCTACTTGCCTTGATAATTTAACAGTTGATGAGCGTGGCTCAGTTCAAAGAGAATAATCATCTACACAAACTGGAGACGACAGGTGGAGAAAAAGTGTCAGGTAGCACGCTGCTCTACCTCTGTCATTGATATTGAAAAGTGCCTTTTGTAAATTCGATATTTTCCAGCTCCTGGCAAAGGCCATGCAGCTCATTCTACAATCTTTTTGAAGTAAGAATGTTGGAGACAGTAGGAGTTTCTGTTCAAGCTATAGCTACCCTATCTAACTTTATCTGAACAAGAGAGTTCTAGCCCACTATTACCCTGTGCCTTTAAAAATCAATTCTTTAAAAAATAATAAGTCTGCCAGAAAAATTCTGGTAAATACACGTTCCTTTTAGTCCTCTGTCTTTTGAGTCTGAAAGTCCTTCCTTGCCTTTACATCTAGTCTGTATCCATATCTATTGTAGAAACATGACACCTGTTTATAAAGAAAAACCATGCTGTGTTATTACTATGCTTTAGAAAACATCCTGGATCATATTGAAAAGTAATAGCTACCAAGACAAAATTACATGGGATGGCTATTAAAATTAAGGTTGCTTACATTGCTGGGTCCCATGCTAGAGGCCCATCTGCCTTTTCAACATGTTCAACATATATGAACTTAACGCATATCAAACTGAAGAAAATACTAGCAGAACCACTGAGAACAAACAGAAGAGGAGACATGAGAAGGGCGAGCAGTTAAGAAGTTCTTTTAGGCAGGTAGGCAAATGAGGTCCAGACATTCCTTGCTTAGCGCTTGTGGAAATGGAGGTAAGGGCATGTCGGAGGAGGATTTCAGATGTGGACTTCACCCACTGTTAGCATTCAGATACAGTCAGGTTGAGCTGGTTGGTGAATGTGTCTGGAAATACCAATTTTAGGAATGGCTATGGCTTCAATTTCCATCACCTGGTTTGCTTTTTTTGGCTGGATAAATTACCTGCCATCTACCTGTTTGGGCCTTTAACAGAAAAAAGGTTTTTGGAGTAGCGATAGCCTCATTTTTGGTCATGTTTCAGCTACTTTATTTTATTCTATACCCTACAAAAAGCAAGTGGGGCACACAACGAAGGCATCATAATGGCACAGATGTCTGACTATGAATTGGGAAAGTCATCAAGAGTCAGCAGGAGGCTGTCTGTCTGAGATCTGAACAGGTATTAAAGCCCTTTCTGCTCTCTTCTGTACTCTGATAATACCTTCTGAAAAGTCTAGAATTTAATGTGTATCTCATATTAAGGTAGGAGAGGGATGGAGGCATTGACAGGGGTGACATTGATAGAGATAAATTGTATTCATAAACTGACTGTTAAATGGCAACTGCTTTGTACAACTACTTAAAGATAACAATAAAAGGAAAAATATATAGCCAGATCTTCTTCACTCCAACTTTGTTTTCATCTAGCAGTAAGAAAAAAATACCCTAATGTATCTGAAACAAGAAAAAGAAGAAGAAATTCTAAATATAAATACTTCAGGAGTCTGACTAAGGTTATCAATCTTTGGCCTAAAGACACCAAGAGATCACCACAGCTTCAGATTTGGAGGAACACAGAACCAATGGCCACAGCTTAAGGGAGTAATCCCTAATCTGTCTCAATGAGCACCATCTTTCAGGAGATTCAGTCGTTTGTCTCAACAGCAAGCACAATAAAATAAATTGCTATAACGTGTTTAGAATATATGGGATTCAACAACACAGTCTGACCTTACAGCATGACTCCCTCGGCCCTCTAATGCAATAATGAGCATGAAAGCTGCTGTGTACTGCTTAAAAAAAACACACACCCTGGAGCAGAACCACCCGAGGTTAGACCCTAGTTTGCAAGGATGTTGATCTGCTTTACGTTTCAGTTTTCCTTGTGTGCAAATGGTAGGAAATACCTGTCTTGTAGAGGACATGAGCTCATAATGATGAGGGCAAAGGTTTACAGTTAATGTTTGGGGATGAGAATTCATTGGCAGGCATTGTTCAGAACCACAGTTTAGAAATTCTGAGCTAGAAGCTACTGGCATTTCAGAGATAAGCAGAGGGGCAAAAAGGCCCATACAGAATTAGTGAATAGAGAAATGTGAAGGTTTGAACTGGAGAATGGCTGTTGCTCCTCTGGTTCTGTTTTCTAAACTCAGTGAATTCAGGAAAGCAAGGTCCAAATGCCAAGAGGGAAATGGGATTTTGGTCTTCCCTAGTTGACTATACCCCATTGCAAGCACTAACGGAGACTCATCCGTCCACTTCAGGTTATCCATGCAATGAACCTTCCAGCTGGAAGGTTGTAGAGTCTGCATCAGTGTGAATTTTCTCAGATTTTCCTCACTATACCCTGAACTCGTAGCTGCTTGCTCCAGATGCTGGTGGCCACTGCCACCACCACCCCAATCATCTTGTCATCTTCCAATCTCACAGCCTGTCTCAGGCTTTGTAATGGTGAACTACACACCCTGGCACAGCTCCATCCACAATGGATTGTGGAGAAAACTCAGCAGCTCCATGTTTGTTATAGTCTTGAAGGTTCTGAATCATTCCATTTCTGCATCCAGAAGAAGGGCTACACAGAAGGGTGTGGGATTTTGTTTCCTTAGTGACTGTCAAGATAGTCCCATAAGTTTAGGGAATTATAAACAGTGAGGAAAACATTGACTAATAAGTGATTGGAGCTGAGAAAACAAGATAATGTCATATGTATTCCTCTACTTGTTTCTCCCATGATGAACTTCTACAAGGAACAGTGATTCCAAGGAGTCAAGTTGGAAATCAACTATGCTCTCTAAAAGTTATGACCAACCAATATCCAAATAGCACTCTGCCTTATATTTGTCCTTTACCTTTCTCTGCCTCATTCTTCTTTTCCATTCACCCCTCCTGCTTTAGGACCAAACATTAAGTGTATTTTTCATGGTCTGCTTTCAAGGAACCCAAGATACAGAAGATTCTACATCCCAGAACAGGATTATGGGTTTTTTTTGTTTTTGTTTTTGTTTTTTTGTCAGTCATGGGGGCTGAACTCTGGGCCTGGGCGCTGTCCCTCAGTGATTCAGCTCAAGGTTAGAACCCTACCATGAGCCACAGCTCCACTTCCGGCTTTTTTCTCTTATGTGGTGCTGAGGAATCGAACCCAGGGCCTCATGCTTGCAAGGCAAGCACTGAGCCAACTTCCCAACCCCCGGGATTATGTTTTGTGACATCAATTGACCTCCATAGACACGACCATGTGTTTTGGACCTTTCCAATCGGATCAGGGGAAGATATATTTATCATAGTCATTATTAAAATACATTTCTCTTCTAGAAAACTTATCTTTCTGATGTCTAAGGCAGGAAGTATATTTTGAACAGGATTAAAATCACGACAAAAATTTAAGGTTTTTCTTTTATGCTGAGAACATAGATTATCCGTAGCATTGATCCCTTTTGGTAACTTTAATGACAGGCATAGTGTCTTCCTGGTTGCAAGTACTAACAAAGGCTTCCTAAATAATTTTTCTTATAGATAGTTCCTATAGCAATTTGATTCATGGGAGACACATTTGATGTATTTTGTGCAGCAATAGATCTAAAATTTTTAAGTCTAAGGCTGAAAAACTATTCTCTAGGGCCAGAGTATGACCAGTGTATACAAACTAGTGTATAATGCTACCTATGGGAAAATGACATAAAAATAAGTAATAATTGTTAGACATCAGTCTTCTCTCCATATTTGACAGTCCATGGTAGGAAAATATACCATGACAAAACAACCCTGCAGCAAAGGTGTCAATGCTCAATATTTTTTGTTCTTTAACCTTGGCTTCACTTCTAGGAGGACTGTTCCAAACCCACCACTTGTGTGTTCATTTAATTCTCTGGGAAGTTGCTAGAAACTAAATATCAGCTGGAAATGTCTGGTTTACAGGACAAAATAGTCATTCATTCTCCTCCCTCTATAAACCAGTTGGAAAGCTTGGATCCTTAATAATGTTTGATATCAAATTAAAAATTAATTAATTGGCTTACTCCAAAAATTGTGAGCGAGTCTAACGTTCACAGTCTCTTCCCAGTTATCAGATGCTCCCAGAAAATATTAGTGGAACATCACTGTCTCTCTGTCTCTCTCTGTCTCTCTGTCTTTTACTCTCTTTCTCCCTCTCTCTCTCTCTCTCTCTCTCACACACACACACACACACTACTGATTAACGTCCTTGTGATGAAGCCAGTATGACCTTTCAGAAATCAAGAACTTTTAGGCTAGTTGCTAGACCCCAGGCACTCTCAATCTAAAGCTCCCCATCTCCAGCAAGCAGGCAAGATAGTCACTTAACACCACGTGGAACCCAAGGGTTAACCAAAGACCTTGATGCGGGATCTAAATCCATACAGCAAGCCCAGTGGCCAAAATTATTTAGTTCTGCCATCTTTGCTTTTGTTTTTGTTTCTTTTTACTTCTGAGACAAAGGTTAGAGAAAAATTCTACCTCCAGTCCTTCAGCTCTATCCTAGGAAGAGTTTAGGAATAGCCCCTTCAGCCTTGAGATTCCAATCTCTTCATTTAATTAATTGTTGGGGTAGTTTAAACTTTCTTGCTTAATTTCTGAGTAATTTGTTCCTGTAAAAGGAGTGATGCCTGAAAGTCTATGTGCTTTGCCTCTGAATACTACAGACCTTCCAGATCAACCATGTTGGAAATCTTTCTTAATTTTATCACTTATCACTTTGGGATAATAGAAAACAAATTCACGTAGAGCTTCTGCCAAGACAATGCATCAGGGACGTGCAATGTGCACTGGGAACCATTACTTTGTTTTGGTTTGCTTGGGTTCAGACCCCTTGAAGTGGCCCTTGAGTTTCAGGTTCATTTAAACTGCTTAGTTGGGCCTGGCTTCCATCTGCAACCATAAAATTGCTTTGAATTTCTCCAAACTCAGCCCAGGTTTGCTGAAAACTCATCGAAAAGCTGGACAGGGTTCACGGAAAGGTTTGCAGATCTATTTGATTATGTAGCTGTTCAAATTCTCATTTCTAAATTGCCAGGTGAGAATTTTACCTTGTGAGAGCCTCTCTCATCTGGAGGTCCTTGCTACCCAAGTTCAAGTCTGAAGACCGCCTTTCATACAAGCAAAAACAAAAGTATAGATTGAGGGTGCTTGAAAAAAAAACTATATCTCTCCAAATCTTGAAATATCTCCTGAATAATAAATAAATAAATACTGGAAACATTTTCTCGTCAAGCCCTGTACATCAAATTGGTCTCCCAATTCCTCTTAGCATTTCATTGGAAATGGCTGTTTCCCAATAGATTAAGATTTACCAAAGGAAAACGGGCTTGTAAATGTTCTAACCTCCAAATGAGTTGAAATGAAGCAGCATGTGGAGGCAGCCAGGCATGGAGATGAATGCAGTATGGTGGGTGAGAGGTGAGAGAAAGAAAAATGGGAGACATTTATTTCTGAGAGATGTTTGGCACCATTTCCAGTAAAGTAGTATGCCACAGACATAAATGAATTTCTAAAATTTTAAAAGATCTGACACAACTTTAAATTTTATCATTTTAAATGATTTTTAGGAATAAAGGGCTAATTTCATGTTATCTCTCCTTTCCTCCACCATAAGGCTCTGTCAATCTAGCTTGAACTCAGATTCCTCAGACTGACTCACACTCAATGCTGAGCCACTGTCATCTTTATTTTAAAGCATAACCTTCTGCTGTAATAACTTCTGACATGAATGCTCCTGATGACTGCTTCTGCTTAGCTGTAGCCAGATCTATGCACACAGCTAAAAGAAAGTAACATTAAGATTGAAAAATAGCTTGAAATGATTACAGACAAGATGATAAAAGGTTGTTTTGAGAGATCTCTAGCAAAACCAAGGTTTAATGGTGCCAAAAGCCTTTCTATATTATGAATAAAACCTTTTATCCAGGGGTTGCTAAATTTTTTCACAGTCCAGAAGTATAATTACATGAAAAAATTGAAGAAATAAGCAAAAATTAAAAAGCAAGTTAATGAACTGGATGGATCATAGATTATTTTGTTTTGTTTTCCTGGGTACTAGAAACTGTCTACTTGCTAAATAAGCTAACAAGATCAACTATATACATACACATTGCTGGACTTTTATACATCTCTGTCTAGTGTAACTCACACACACTGGAGACACAGGTTTCATGATTCTCTTCATTTTTTTTGTCTTAGAAATATTTGACTTACAGTGTACATACTAACACAGTAGTCAGACACAAAACTGTGCTGATGTAGAAACAAGCCAGAGTGCAGGAAGTCATTGTCTTTGATTGTAGCTCTAATCCTAGCAGAAAATGTATTTTGATAGCATGACTATTTACATGCATTTGGCCTTACCATCCTCAGGTGGACGAAACACCAATGGTTTGATACTTTGCCTTTGTTAATGCATCAAAACAGTTCACTGACACTCTTAAGCAATTTGACAACGGGCATGAATAGTCTAGAGTTTTCCTTACTAACCTAGCTACAAGTCTTTTGATTTGCATGATACTTATCAGGTCAGTATAGATTTCATTTCTTCTTGGTTAAGACTCTTGTGAATACATGTCATTTATTGAAAGAATTCCTATGAGGACCACAGTGTTCTTTTTTCCCCCCGAAACACTCTTGGCACAGAGTTAAAGAAAGGAAGGTCTGAAATTTAAAGTGGCCAAGATTTAAACTTGCATAATAGTGAAAGTATGCAATCCCAGCTACCCAAGAAGGTAAAATAATTTCTAAACTAACCAGGGCTACATAGGGATTACAGTGTCGGCCTAGACCACATAGAGAGACCCTTTCTCAAGAATATAATAAGAAAAAGGAAAGAAGTGACAGAGAGAAGAAAAGGGAAGGGGAAAAGAGGAGGGGAGGGGAGGGCAGAAGTAAAGAGAGGGTAAAAGGGAAGGAGGCAGCTTTGCAGACACTGCTGTCGCTTGGGGTTACCAGCTGCCAGCCATGGTCAACCCCACCGTGTTCTTCGACATTGCTGCGGATGCCAAGCCCTTGGGCCGCGTCTGCTTCAAGCTGAAACAAAGTTCCAAAGACAGCAGAAAACTTTCTGCTCTGAGCACTGGAGAAAAAGGATTTGGTTATAAGGGTTCCTGCTTTCACAGGATTATCCCAGGATTCATGTGCCAGGGTGGTGACTAAACATACCATAATGGCAATGGTGGCAAATCCATCTATGGAGAGAAATTTGAGGATATCATCCTGAAGCATACAGGTCCTGGCATCGTGTCCATGGCACATGCTGGACCAAACACACATGGTTCCCAGTTTTTCATCTGCACTGTCAATACTGATTGGTTGGATGGCAAGCATGTGGTCTTTGGGAGGGTGAAAGAGGGCATGGAAGTCGTGGAAGCCATGCAGGGCTTTGGGTCCCGGAATGGCAAGACCAGCAAGAAAGTCACCATTACCGAATGCGGACAACTCTAATAAGTTTGATTTGGTTTACCATAACCACCAGACCATTCCTTCTGTAGTTCAGGAGAGCACCCTTCCACCCATCTGCTTGCAATATCCTGTCATCTTTGTGCTCTCACTGCAGTTCTTTGGGTTCCATGTTTTCCTTCCCTCCCCTCCAAATCTAGCTGGATTGCAGAGTTAAGTTTATGATTATGAATAAAAACTAAACAACAAAAAAAGGGAGGGAGGAGAAGGGAAGGAAGGGAAATAGGAAAGGTATTATCTTTGTTCTTAAGCATGTTTAGAACTGCTGAGAGCTAGCTGCAAATTATATAAACAAATAGGAAAATAATCCATCAATCTATGCTATTTGCTTTGGTTTTATAGATAGTTTAGGAGGAAAAATTATATACTATTTCTTGCAATCTTCTTTCATAGCTATGCAGGAACTCTCATTGACATCTGTCTCTCTTTTGTTTCCTTCCCAAGGAAGGAAGAGTTGGCAAAAAGACTCACCAAGTATGTGTGTTGGGGGGAGGGGAAGGCTTTCTTGTATTCTCCATTCATGCATTCCTCAGAGATGGGAACATCTCCAGTTCACTGGGAGTTCCAGGCAACTGTGGAGTCGCTGTCTCTTCTCATATACTGGTTGTCTCCCAGTGACCAACTAATAATGTTTCCATTTGCCTCTAGTGTTGTCCTGTATTTACTTCCATGTTTCCCCAAAGGTCATTCTAACAAAAGTGGCAGTTGTCAACTTTTACCATCTCCATGGTTTAAATGTCTTTCTGTCAAACTATTAAAAGTAGAAATCTTTGAAGATTTGTTTTTGGGAGATTTAATTTTTTGAGTTCCCAGGTATATTTTAGATATGAGACCCTTGTCTGTTGTATGGCTAGTGAAGATCTTCTCCCAATCCATGGGCTTTCTATTGATCTTGCTAGCTATGTCCTTTGCCATGCAGAAGCTCTGCAATTTCATGCAATCCCATTTGTCCAACCTTTCTTTGATTTCTTGTGTCTCTGGGTCTGTATTAAGAAAATTTCGGCCTGTGCCAAGGAGACCTAGGGTTTCTCCTATTCCATCCTTTAATATTTAACTGCCCAATAAATGAGTGGGTTAAAGACTTAAAGAGAAACTTCTCTGAAGAGGAAAGAAGGAGGGCCAATAGACATATGAAAAAATGCTCAACCTCTCTAGCCATAAAAGAAATGCAAATCAAAACAACATTGAGATACCACCTCACCCCAGTTAGAATGGCTATAATCAAGAACTCTAATAACAGATGCTGGAGGAGATGCGGACAGAAGGGAACCTTACTGCATTGTTCAACCACTTTGGAAAGCAGTATGGAGATTCCTCAAAAGACTCCACATAGAGCTCCCCTATGACTCAGCAATCCCACTTTTGGGCATTTACCCAAATAATCACAAACCAGGCCACACTAAAGCTACCAGCACGACTATGTTTATTGCAGCATTATTTACCATAGCTAAGATATGGAACCAACCCAGATGCTTAGATGAATGGATCAAGAAAATGTGGAATTCTATGCCTCCAACAGAAAGAATGACATTGCCCCATTTGTTTGGAAATGAAAAGACTTGAAAAAAATTATATTAAGTGAAGTAAGCCAGGCCCAAAGAAACACAGGTCCCAGGGTTTCCCTTATTTGCAATAACTAGTATATGTCTGAGTCAAGCAGAAAAGGTCAGATAAGTTGATGTTAGGGGAATGAACCCCAAGATAATATTCAAATGTTTTTTTGTTTTTTTCCTTTCATGCTATTGTTTCTATCATATTTATAAGATGATTTTGATGTTGCTTTGTATGTCCCTCCCCCATAGTATAGCCCATACTTCCACTGTTTTTGATGTTGGTATAATTTGTGGAGGGGAAAGGAAAAAACAAATAGTTAACTAAGTGGACCCATTGCAACAATAAGATGTACAAATCGTTATGTCGAAAAACGAACTTAACAACTTTGGTGGGGGGTGGGGGGAAGATCTGGTGGGGGAAGGGGTGGAGTATGGAAAGGGATGGGAAGGAGAAGCAATGAGAAGACAACAATGCTTGATAAGAAATGTGCTCCTTATTTTGCCTATGTAATTGTGACTCCCTGTATGGTATTTTCACAATAAAAATAAACTAAAATAAAAATAAAAGTAGAAATCTATCCTGAAGCTATACCTATACCTATACTTAGGACCTCCAGCATTATGTATTCTTCCTACAGCCCTTTACATAAGCAACGTCAAAATCACATTTTAAATAAGTACAGAGCCTAGATTTAAATGCAGAACTCTGCCTACCTATCTTCCCTATATGTGAAATATTGTTCATTTCCAGGAGAGTAAGTTTCTGGGGTCCTTGGTAACCTTTTACATTAGTAGATTCTGATCTAGTTTCAGACAACCATGAGGTGAAGAGAAAGGAAATCTGTTTTTTGTGGGTTTTTTTTGTAATAATCACTGGAAAGACTTTTAAAATATAGATGCCCAGGATTTTACACACACACATACACACAAAAACACACACAGACATATAAACGCATACACACACAGATCTGCCTTCAGGTTGTCTTAGGTGGAGCTCCACATCAATGTTTTTAGAAGATACTTAGAAAATTTTACTGTACAGTCAGAGCACTTAAGTACAAGAAGAGGAAAATATATACTTCACCAGAACTTTGAAGCTAATGAAATATATTAAATAGAAGCATTAAGGATTAGCAAGTCTCTATTAATTAACAGAAATATATGGAAGTACAAGAAATCAATACAAAATTGATTATGTCTCTGATATTCAATTAATAGACATTATACTTTATTTATGGAATTACTGAATTACTATTAATAAAATGTTTAAAATATTTATTAGGACACTGATTGGTTGAACACTGGAAAAATATGTAGAACTAAAGGCCCAGATTTATAGGTTTTATAAATTGTCAAAATGTATGTCTTTGTTTCTATAAATTTAGATTCCTCAAAATAATAAAAGAAAACCTTCTTGCTGTGTGCCCTTTTCTAGCCTGTTTTTAAGTCCTTGATCAAGCAAGAATTTATCTTCCTGTTTAGTTCTTTCTCATTGTTCTTGATCCAGACTATTAATATAATGCTTCACTGAGAACTAAATGTTTTCTTTCTTCCTGAGGCTGAAAAATTGAAGTCATGGTCTCACTATTTGAAGAATCTAAAATTTGAACTGAACAGGGGGTTTAGTTACATTGCCATGTTCAAACATTTTTTTATGGAAAATGCTTTATTGCCACTGATTCAAAGCCACAAACATGCTTTGAATCCAATTCAATATATTTCTTATTTGTTTCTGATTTTCTTTTTTTTCCTTTTAATTATTATTAGAAGGTATAAATTTCCAGAAAAGCTTGGCCCTGACAAGGCCCCATTATTTGCACATGACAAGGTTTATCAGAAACAGTTGGATTTTTGTAAGAAGCCTTTTATGTTTCCTCCATAAAGTATAAATAAATGAAAAGGATTAGACGGAGGAAACGGAGTGTAATTCATCACCAGTGTGAAACATAGTCAACGGGTTACAGATGGATGAACTGAAGAACTTGGGATACTGCTCCAGGCAAGAAAAAAACCCTCTTCCATGAGCCAACCTGACTGACATCTCTAACTTGTGATGTCATCTTAATTTATTAGCCTTCTTTTGCTTTTTGGTGTTTGGTATATAAGTCTAAAGCTGGTCCTGACTCTCAAAAAAAATCTGTCATAGTTTGATGTAGACTCAAAGCTGTAGTTAACTCTTCTTTCTCCCTCTGCCTCCCATTCTTTCCTCAAATACACAGAAAAATAAAACAATACAAAAACACACAAAGCATTGACCATTGTGATGGTATAGTGGCACAGAGCTATCAGAGATAAAATGTTTAATAGATTTTTCCATTTCAAAGCCAATAATTAGCCATTTAAGGGGAAATGATTTTTATTTATATAAAGTGTGGTATCTCCCTAAACACACAAAATTGAGGATTTTAGCTATTTTAAGCTAAAACATAATAAAATTACTTTAGCTCATAGATCTGTCTCTAAGTTGGACTTCATTGCTTATCAGGCAGTCTCATTCTTGGTAAAATGAAAATGCATAGCACAATTTCCTCCTTAAATCTATCTGAAATCTATCTTTCAGAAATAAGAGACTTTTCATGTCTCATATTCTCAACTTCCATTTCTATCTAATAATAATAGAGTGCTTTATAGCATATAAATCACATTTCTGCTTAAAAACGACCTTCTTCATGACCTTTTTGTCTCTACCTGTCACCATGTATTCTCCTAGTAATAATAATAATAAGTTCTAGCCAGGAATGAGCACTTAAAATTAGACTGATTCCAAGAACAGCTCTTACAAAGGCTGAGATATAGCTCATTTTGAAGTTAAATAATTTAACAGCTTTCTACTGAAGTAGACACACACTGGATGTGTCACTTTAAACTGAGAAAAGTTTACTGATAAGGAAAAGTTTACTGAAAAGGAAATAAAGAAAATACACCAGGAAATTTGCAGGCAGACAGAGCTGTCCAAAAACGCTAAGCTAGGGACATTGCTATCATTTTGTCTCTAGAAATTTATTTCCTTTTTAAATTCTAGCCTACTTTTTAGAAGGCACAGAAATTAGAACCTGTCTCCAATCCTTTCAACCTAGGGTTTTTTTGATCTTAGAATTCTTCAAAATTTTGAAATACTACCCAATCATGTTTTACTTTAGCAAAAATAGCACATATTCCCTTTGAATTAACACTCAATTATGAAGCTTCAGGACAAACATCGTAAGAACACAACTTTCTAGTCTGAATATCTGCCCAGTAAAGTAGTGCTATTTAATGGTTTAACATTTATTTAGGGGGAAAGAAGGATATAAACCTGAACTTTAAGAAGCAGGTCCCTGAAAACACTTTAAACTGTCTCATAATAGATGGAGAGACATTAAGTTCCCTTTTAAGCAAGTCATCTTATTTTAAAATGAGTCTAAACTCTACACAAATTTTAGTTCTTAATGAATCATAATGAGAATGGAGCTTTCTCTTGTTAGGTCAATTTACTATACAACCTATTCTGCATCCAGGTTGGCTTTTAAGTGTGATTTCATTTCTACAATCTAAAGACAATTTAGGAAGTACAAGAGACCCGGCCATTCAATGGCTCAACACATGAATGATTTCTTCCGTACTTGAACTGTTGAAGAGTCTTCTTGAGACACAAATGAAGGAGAAACTTGGCTGCTTCAAAGAGTAGAGGATCACATATCTTTCTAAAGCCATGTCTTAGTGATCACCCAAAAGAATGTAAATAAATTCACCACAGTAAGAAGGACTCTTTGTCAATGATCTGGGGAGATCAGGTATGTAGAACCTCTTCCTAGATATCCTCTCTCTACCCTATCACACATTGGACATTGAGATGCCTCAAGTGAACAAGGCTTGTTACTTGTATTGAAGCCAATGAGTCTTGAAGTTAACTAATTAGGAAAAGATTTGTGAATCACAAACTCTCACATCCTTTCCCTGTAGTAACACCTGATTTCTGAGAAACACTGTTCCCTAAGATACTAATTTAAAAGGTTTTGTTTTAAAAAAAATAATAAGACAAAGTTTCCAGCTGCAAGATGTGATAGAGAATTGTTTTTGCTGGACAACTTCAAAAAAAGGGGTCTCATTTGCATACTACCTGTAAGCTCATTGACTGTGACTGTCTACATCCTGTTTTAACTCATTAGGTTTCCTTATCAGAGGGAGTTTATCTGAGCTTCCTATGGGCTCCAGAACACATGAGTGATCATGGTCACTGTGGAAACAATACATCAGCCTCACAGTGACATCCCATCTAGCCACACAGAAAGACACATGGCTGTGCTCACTGGTAAGTAAGATGAGTGAAATGGAAGATAAAAGACCCAACTCATATGTGTACACTCTGTCTTTAATAAATGGAACCCCCACATCTGGTTCACTGGCTGACTTCTCATGGGTATCTTCAAGTGGACACATCAAGCATTTCATTTTCTCTTCCTGGAGTTTATGGAGGTTTGGGGAGCCCAGAATGTGGGCATGGTCCTTTCTTCTTCTCCTACTCACATCTGGGTATAACGTCGATTTCTCTCAATTAAAAGTGAATGAGATCACTAGTCAATCCTGTTGCTCAAAGAGAGGTAGAGCCTGAGATCCAATGATACTAACTATTCTGGCATGGAATTGGTATGGGAGCCTCAGAGTTCAAAAGGAAACACTGACAGAGTAGAAGAGCCCTTAATGATAAGCAGAGGAGATGCCAGAAATCACCAGGCTATGAGACTCACCACTGTCCTGGTTGGTTGCTCCTATCAGCAACTTCTATCTCAGCCCAATCCTTTGACTGTCTCAAATGAGCCAGGTGCTATCTAGCCAGGCTCTGGGAGATCTTCAGGACTGAATTTAAAAGAAGAGTGAATTGGCAGGTGACAGTTGTATTATAGAGGCTAACATTCTTGTTTGTGCTAGAAACAAGCTATTCTTCACTGTCTCTGTCTAGGAGACATACCACAGGCCTCAGGCCTATCAAAAGCAGTGACACAGTACCAGAAAGAACTCAGGGGAGAAAAGACAAATGGTGCTTCTTTTCCTTATGGAAGTAATGGTTGGTCACATCACACTTTCAATATCAATGCAAGAAACACAGATGCAAAAACTTCTCTGGATACTTAATTATCTATGGGACTGTTTTCCTTCAACACAATCCCCTAAGTTTCTAGAGAATGTGGTGGTCTTATTGTTTGTTTTTACTGTTTTTCCTTAAAGTCAAAGTGGCATGGTATCACTCAACACAATGTATACACAAATCACATGAAAAACTGGTTAAAATGAAGATTGTGATACCCGGGACCCAGCCTGGGATCCGAGACATTGAATTTCTAACTGTCTCCAGTGCTACTGCTATGCTGGTCTACCATGCTTTGAGCCCTGCAGCTCAGTGTATTAGACTCATGAGCTGTTATAGTTGAGAGGGTTACATATCCACAAGCCAATAGGTGAGAGGGTTACATATCCACAAGCCAATCACTCAGTGATCGTCCCAAACACCACTGAGTTCCCAAATCGTTTCAAGTTGATGTTAAACGTAGAGGCCACTCTTCTGAAGCCCTGAAGGATCTTTGCTGAAGCTAATTGAGTGAAATGAAAGCATCTTCAGTTTCAATCACTTCCTTTCATTTATCATCACAGTCCATGAACCTCAGAATTTTCTAGCTGATGATGAACTGTGAGTGAACACCATTTGGGGCAGGTTTCAAGTGCCATTACCTACGTATTTCCCTTGTGAGGGCTCAAGGACACCTGAGAACTCTACTTTGTCACCTTCACCTTTGATGGATGGGGCCAAATAGCAGCGAAGGAATTAGGTCAGCATTTGGATAGGTTGGAATAGTTTTAGAAGGCAGTCTATTGCTACTCACTTCAAGAAATAGATTAACCTCTGCATTTGTAAAAATACAGTCTAATTACGATTACTTTTTGGTCCAGTCAGTTATCTTGTAAATGTATTCGATTGAAAATATTCATTCAGTTGCTTCATTCTGAAGAACAAACTGTCATTTGCAGAAAACAAGCATGCCTTCTCCAGTTGTTGAAAGTAGTGACATATTAGGTAGCAAAGAGTAGGAAAGGTGGTGGGAATCACCTTGAACTTCTGAGGATTACTGATCAACATAGCCTTTGTTATTGGCAAGCAGTAGTATAAAACCTCATACCTTTAGGTAAGCTGCTGTGGATGTAGTGGTCCAAATTCAAGTTCATTTCCAAGACCTGATTGTATAATTCTTTGATAATCTGAGGAGGCATCAGTCTTTCCTTCCTACTCTTCTAGAATTTATCATTGAGTTGATGTGTGCTTTGTGGCTTTGTTTTTTACTTGAAGCCAGGAAACTCATCTTTGTTCTCTTGGGGTCCTTCAGAGAACTATCACAGAATCTTGCAGAAAGAGCTCTGCAAATGCTTATTAAGCGCAACTTCTTCTCAAATAAAATAATATTATAGAAACATACTCATTTCTGACTTGGTATAGAGAAGAATGACATGAGGCCAACTCAATATAACACAAAATAAATCTGAAACAACTGCCCTTTTCATTCTAGAAATATTTTGGGGAACATTTCAGGTCAGGTAAAGACAATGCCCAAATTCATTCAAAGTGATTGAAAATCATTTAAGAGATAGGATGAAGTGGTTGTAGGATGAATTTCTTACTAAGAAATAGGGCATTAGGTATAAATCTAAGTTAATGTGGGAACCTTGAGTCTTTTGAAATTACCCCAGTAGAATCAGAGAAAATTATACTGACAGTGATCTCTCTTTACAAGAGATGGTGGCATTACCTTTCATTTCATTATTATTGCTTCAGAAGTATACTAATAATCCCATGATAATAAAAGGTTAAAAAAACTGTGATTTTGTTTCCATCATTTTTGACCCAAATACAGAATTCTAACTGTTAAATTTGAACTGTAGCTAAAAGTCAAAGTTTGTTCAGAAATCAACATGAATTCTAAGAGCACAGTAGAGTTGTTTTCTCATTTATTTGAATAAAAATTAACAGTAATCATATGAATACATTTTCAACATAAGTGTTTCCATAAGTTCTTACTTCTTCTTATCTCCTCTTCTTTTCTCAAACATCCAATGCTCCATGTCCCTCTAATTTTTATTATCCCCAAGTCCCTCTTCTCCTCCCCCTCTTCTCTTCTTCATTGTATCAAATAGGGATCTACTTTCATCATTTCTTTTTATTTGAAGGAACCTCAAGATAGAATTTGACATCAGTTGGGGAAATACGTCACAAGGGAGCCTTCATGGAAGTCCAGTCATAGAACATAAATTGCAATAACATTTTTTAAAAGTTTGAGGTAAGGGTGATCATGAATGAATTGAGCTGCTCTCAATCTATTAACTTCATTATCCTGAGCACTTACAAATACATTAGACTTTTGTGTTTGTGTTTGGAAGACACTGCTGAGGGGAAAAAGTGAAGTCAGTATTACCTTTTTTTGGTGGATTTATTGAGGTTTAGAAAAACACACATACACAGTATGAAACAGTTCAAATAATGGTCTTCATGTTTATGTTGGATGCAAACTCTTTGTTCTTCATCGATCTGGTGGGCACTACACTTCTTATTTGCTCAATCTCTGGCTTTGTTTGCTCCCTTTCTGAATTCTGTGGATGAGTCAAGGAAGGATTCATCTGCTAGCTCATATAATTTCTGTAATTCACAGCTGAAAAGAAACATTTACCTTAATATCATTTTAAGTAGGCTCTTTGTTTTAAATCTAGAAACATACTCTAAGCCTCTTGATATTTTTGACAACTTTGAGGTGTTTGATGTGGGGAAAGGAGCAAAGGAGCATGAATAAATTAAAATTTCCTAGTTCTTTTACTTTTAAACCAAACTTTTAAATAATCCACTGGTTAGATACCTTTAGGAAAGCTTCTTGGTAAAGGTACCAAAGTACCAAAGGTACTTCCATGCTATAAACTTCTACCTTCTAAGGGCAGAAAACAATTTATAAAAGCAATAGGCCTCAATTCCCACAGTGTTAAAAAGTTTTTATGTCCTGAGAATTGATTTTATTTCTACACTGGGTCATTAATGTAGCTCAGTTTTACCTACTGTGATAGTTCCTCAGTAAGAACTGATTAATGACATCATCATTAACTCGATTTTCTTTTAGTCTTTCCAATATGCTGTTTTTATAGGGTACAGGCTATATTTAGAAACACATTGGCCTCAACACTCACGGATGCTCTTTTCCTTATAAACCTCGGGGTAAATTTCTCCTTCTGGGAGAACAGAAGGTATTTCTTTACCTTTCTCTCTCAGTCTGGAGAGGGTAAACGGCTGCCATTGACACAGATTTATGATACTCGGGTTTATGAAACATGCCTTGTGAATAAACTCATTTCTAAGTCTTCTAGGAACAGAAAAGCTGTGCTGTGATTTCTCAGTGTATATGGAGACACCGGGGTTTACACCAACCTCAGCTGAAAGTCAATGAAGGATTGATGGTTCTTGCTTTCAACAAATGCCCCCCTCCAAAAGAAAAAAATACATTCATAAAGAATTGAGAGACAAGGTTGGTGGATGTCCTTACAGCAATATCTTTGCCGTAGCGGTTGTGTGAACAACATATTTAAGTCACTACCACTGAAAGCCTGGCATTTGTAAATATTTCTTATTTTATGGGGTGATTATAGGGTGCTACGTCTTACACAAAATTCTCATACAAGATTGTTCTATTCATTGGCTAATACGTAAAGTATCTGGCATTCTTATTTTTTTTCCCAGAAAATTCAAAAGATCAAAATGAAAATGCAAAAAAATAAGCCACAAAGATATTTCCAAACTAATAATAGATTGCTGTGTGGTTGAATACTGAAGTTGGAATAGATGCTCTTATAAGGAGAATTTTAATATCAAAATTGGATTAAATTCTCTTAAAACTTACAGATTTTTCTCCTCCTCTGTCCAAACTGAAAGAACAAATCTACCAGAGTTTTAATTTACTCAAGCTAAAATTCAGTGAAGACTGAAAGAATTATATACCATTTATTGCTCATCGCTGCCTGGGATTTCAGTAACTACAAACACCATCTCATCCTAGACCACCTCTCTAAGATTAGTTCTAAGAACATAGACATCAAATGGAATGAGGATCTTGAGAAAGAGGCACTAGTAACATCTGATTATTTTAGAAGATGGACCACGTATAGATGAGGCCAAAATGTATCTGTAATATGTTATATTTCTTTAAAACTATGTGTTTCTGTAAGTGTGTTTTTTAATTAAACCAAAAATACCTTTTTTTCATTTTGAGCTAGCAATAATAGTAGATAAATTCCTTATAGTTTTGATGCTTCCAATTACGTATTTACTATTCATTGTCAACTCTAATTCATTGTATATATGCTATGTGTTAGACACTATTTTGTCTCTGTAAGAACTGATTGTCTGATTAGGACATGAACATAAAACTAAAGAGATAGATGAAAAAAATCCCACAAACAACGAGTTAATACCTTAAACTAGCAACAATTGCACGTTGATTTAATTTTTAGCACATTTGCATTAAAACTTTGTGTATACACTTTACCCTCATTCTTCACATATTCTTGGAGAAAGGATGCATTTTTCTGTTGATCCTGGAGTTTGAACTCAACGCCTGGGCACTGTTTCTGAGCTTTTGTGCTCAAGTGTAGTGCTTTACCACTTTGAACCACAGCATCACTTTTCTGGTGATTAACTGGAGATAAGAGTCCCATGGACTTTCCTTCCCTGGTTGACTTTAAACCAGGATCCTCAGATCTCAGCCTCCTGAGTAGCTAGTATCATATGTGTGAGCCATTGGCACCTGGCTATAAAAGGTGCATTTTTTAAGGTTAAAAAAATCATAATAGTCAAACAGATATGAATCAGAGTAGTAATCATTTAGCTTTCTGCATGGGAACAGCCCATGCGAATAGAGCACTGAGAGAGCGTAATTAAGGGACTACTTGGGAAGGGGTGTAATTAAAGGACTACTTAGGAAGAAGGTTCAAAAATAGCAACACAGAAGGTGGTACTAATACACCAGGTACAATGCACCAGGTACAATGCCAGGAAGCCTACAACATAGGTCTGAAGAAGGAAGGAGGGGAAAGGAGGGTCACTGGGGTCTGAAGAGAGCTGTAATTGTGCTGGAAAGAGACTCCAACAGAAGCCTGGTCCTCGAAGGAAGACAGAGCCATTGTCAAACTAAATCATAACTGAACAGGGAGGAAATATAGGAAATAAATGCATCTTTTCTTCTCCAACATTCTTGCAGCCCTTCCTGCTACTAATCAAGGTCAGCTACAAGCTGATGCTCAAAAGCACAAAGTTTGCTGAGGTCTTGACAGGAGTGGAGAAGAGAAATCAATGGATAAGGAAAGGGGAAAAATATCTACCAACACAGTTGGGTTTACATGTTCACAAAAGGCAAATCTCAGTTCACAGTAGTGGCTGTGAACTGAGGGATGGAGAAATGGGCTATGGTCTAATAATTGGAGTCTTACTTTTGACTTATAAAAAATTCTGAGGGGAAGGGAGGGAGGAAATGTAGTTGTAGAGATGGGAGGGAAGGGATGGTAGGGGAAAAACAAAGGAGGAGGCAACAATGCTTGATAAGAAATGTACTCATTACCTTGCTCATGTGATTGTAACCCCTCTGTAAAGTATTTTCACAATAAAAAACGTTAAAAAAACACTTAAAAATAAAAAATAAATTCTGAAATTAGGAAGCCATGTTGATTGTACCACATTTTGAATGCACTTGATGCCACTTAAATTATATTGTTAGAAGCATTACAACAATAAAATTTGTATTGTACCACCAAACAGAACTGCTTTAGAATAACCTGAAAAAATTCACATCATATCATGTCCAACATGAGACAATTATAGTGTTTTTCTTGAAAATTAAAAAATAAAAATCATTCTTTAAGTAGTACAGTTAGATATTAACCAATAAAAGGAAGATTTATCTGATACAACTTCAAAATCCATTCTGTTGTTATCCTGGTTAGAAATATTTGCAAATTAGAAAAACTATTGGGTACGTATTTCAAATTCAGAAATTGAAGAGAAGAGCTATTCTTCATGATATGTACCTACTCTACTATTGCCCTTGCTTAAAGTCAAATCACTATTAGTGAAATTGTCCTTGCTTCAAATCAAATCACTATTACTTGTACTGACATTTTGTTATAAGCCTTAGAATTCAATAGTTTGCTCCACTGTGGGAATGGAGAGATTAAAAATATTTAAGAATTGAGCTCCAATTTACATGTACTCAATTGTGGTTTAAAGTAAGTAAATAAAAGTACCAAAGTATAAGACCTTTTATGGCTCACATGAGGAAACAATTCTAAAACACTGTTTTCTCTAACAAGGAATTCCTTCTGTGTATTTTGGAAAAAATTCTATAAATGTCAGTATGTTTTATGCTAATTCTTCATATACAATGCATTAATTTTATAGGGATTTAAATCACTAGGTTTTATTATTCCTTTTACATTGTGTGCTTCTTTGAGAAGAAACATAACTCCCTGATTTATCTTTATACAATGCTTTAATTGTTGAGTGGTACCAGGTTTTTAATAATGGGTCAGATTCTCTTGGAGTTGTTTGTTGATAATGTTTGTATAGGTGCCAAAACGCAGACCCCCAACTGAGTATGTATGCCTCCTAAGATAATGGTGTCTCTTGATTGGAAGATAGCATTAAATGGGTTTCAGATGACTTCTAGGGCTGACATTCATCCCTTGACAAATGAATGCATTTTTAGATGCTTACACACACACACACACACACACACACACACGCACGCACACACACACACACACACACAGAGTCCTTTCAATCCTCTTAGAGTAGTCAAACATTTCCCAGGTCTTGTAGATGAAGGAACTAGGGCTTAGAGAGATCATAGTACTTTCTCTAGCTTAAGCTAGGCTTCAATGCAAGTTCTGATTCTAAATCTATTGCACCATCAAATCTGGTTGTACTCTGCCCAGGTGGATAAACTTCCTCTACCTATAGACCCGTGGAAATAAGCTTATCATATCTCAATGTTTACTTAAAGCTTTAGGCTCTGGATCAAAAGATTAGTTCATCTAGTTTATTACATTCTGTTAAAAGAGAGTAATAAGTGTGGGCTTACGTTGCCAGTCTTTGTTTCTCACAGAAGAATGAAGATGGCTCCAGTGAATTATGGGAGTTACAAGCTCCTATGAGTGTTTATATTAAATTATTTATTAACATTGCTCAATAGTATTAATATTTATAAAAATATGAATAAACCAATATCAAGACTTTCATGCATTTTAAAATATCATATCATTTAAAAAATTCTAACAATGTTATAATTTGAATTGTGTGCCTTATTCATGTTTTCTGATTATGTCTGGCACTCTACCATTGAGCCATGCCTTTAGTCTGGTTTTTTGCTAGTTAATTGAGATGGAATCTCAAGAACATTTCTTTCTGGGCTTTGAACCTTAATCTTCTGGTTTTATCCACTTGAGTAGCTAGGATTATAGGCATAAGCCATCAGCATCAGAGCTCAGCTTCATTTCCTTTTAAATAAAATACTGTTTTTATCTAGATGTATGTTATGAACACTTCTGTTTATATATCATTTTTAACCATATGAACTCTACTGACCTACACTTTGTGATCATAAATACTTTGATATATTTCATTTTTTTAAATGTACCTTAACGCCAGGCACCAGTGGCTCATGCCTGTCATCCTAGTTACTCAGGAGGCTACGATCTGAGGATAGTGGTTCAAAGCCAGCCCAGGCAGGAAACTCCTTGAGACTCTTATCTCCAATAAACCACCAGAAAACCAGAAGTGGTGCTGTAAATAAAATGGTAGAACACTAGCCTTGAAGTGAAGGACAACGTCCAGGCCCAGAGTTCAAGCCCCACGACCGACATAAATAAATACATAAATAAATAAATAAAATATACTTTGATAACCTTAGTAAATTTCTGTTGTCTAGCTCTTTGAATTGTTTTTATTGTTCTTCCTTTTCTGTTTCAGAGAAAAAGTTCTGCTATCAAAATCTTTATGCAGTGTACATAATTTTTTTTAAACTGTATTTCTCCAAATGATTGATAAAAGACCTTGTATATTTTCAAGACTATTGATAGAACACTTCCAAGTTTATTGTCAAGAAATACAAGGGAAGATTCTTATCCTGGAAAGGGGCACCAGAGATTTCAAATTCCAGTGCTTTCATCAGCATTTATAAATTTTAATATTTTGCAAAATGATCATTGAAAATAGTACCTTTGTTATTATTGTGATATAAGTTGCTGTGACAATACATGTTTTCTCTGTTAGATTTTTTTTGGGGGGGTCTGGTCGTGGGGCCTGAACTCTGGGCCTGAGTGCTGTCCCTCCGCTCTTCAGCTCAAGGCTAGCACTCTACCACTTGAGCCACAGCGCCACTTCTGGCTTTTTTTTTTTTGCTTATGTGGTGCTGAGGAATCGAACCCAGGGCCTCATGAATGCAAGGCAAGCGCTCTACCACTGAGCTACCTTCCCAGCCCTCTTAGATTTTTTTTCTAATTTTGTATACATTATTATAATTTTGTCTTTTAGGCATACCATTATCATTCTCTGTGAAAATAATAATTTTATGTTTCTAAATGTTCCCTGAATTTTAGTATTGTATAAATATTTATCTAACTTCATCTTTAGTTATATGCCTTTATTTTGATGAGCATACAGTTATTTTTTTCAGTACAGGGCTTTAAAGCACTTAGGGCCTGGTGCTTGCTGGGCCCGCACTCTGTCGCTTAAGGAATGTTCTCTTTTTGTGTACTTATTTTTCTTCAGGTTGGGTCTTGTGCTTTTTCCCCTGATGACCTCCCAATGGTGCTCCTCCAATCTCTGTTTCCCATGTAGCTGGGATTGCAGTGCTTTATCGTGCCTTGCCTTTGTATTGAGATGGTGGTGTCTCACTAAATGGAGAAAGAAATCTAAGAAAGCAGGCAAAAAAAAATCAGCATGCAGCTGCAAAATACATAACAGACTCAATACGTTGTGTTCTAGCAGAATATACTCACACAAATGATTTTGAAAGTATACAGAAACAGCACACTGAACTGTCAACTGTGATTTTTCTCTATATCATAGATAAGTTATTTTTCTTTTGCTATGTTTCTATACTTTCTAGCTTATTTTCTGATAGCAAACATTGTTCTTGCATTTGGAAAAAATCTTTAATAAGCATAATGTTTAAGAAGATAGAAATGTGAACAAGTTAATAGAGACCCACAAAAACAACACTTACTAGACCAGGTACATACAGAAATAAAATTAATTTACCTGCACTAAATAAAAAAACACAAATCATATATTAAGACTAACAAGTCTGGATTTTTAAAATTAATAATTCATTAAAAATTGTGTTTGTACATGAAAAATAGGGCAAATCTACAGAAAATAAATTGCATGGAAATTGTTAAATCATACTCTTCACCTGGTTCACTTGTCTTTCTCTCTCTCTCTCTCTCTCTCTCTCTCTCTCTCTCACACACACACACACACACACACACACCACTTGTAAATATCATATTGCTCACTAAGGCAATATAACAGAGTTAAAGCTTTGCATCAAAGGCTGACAAAATACAGTTATGTATCTCATTTAATTCTCTAGAACATCCTGAGAAACTACTCCTTTACAGATGAGGGCAGGCTCCACAACTTGCCGGTGAGCTGAGAAGCACCTCCTTCCCATGCTTTGATAAGGAAATGCAATATCTTTGGCTAAATTGAGCATTGTGGGATGTTGCCCAAGCATCTCACACACATACAATAGATCTCAGATGATTTGAATGCGTAGTCATGATTAGAAGAATACATTTTTAAAACATAATTTTCAAACTCCGATTCCTGTGCTAAATTTGCTGTTCCTGACTCCCAGCAATATAAATAGTATCCAAATATGCAGGAAGTGGAGCTGTGGTTCAAGTGATAGAGTACTATCCCTGTGCAAAATGAAGCTCAGGGACAATGCCCAGGCCCAGAGTTCAAGCTCCAGGACCAGCAAAATAAATAAATAAGTCATTTATATTTGCATGGGCTTTGGTGGTATAAAGTTAGCATAGCTGCCTTCCAAATACACAAGTTCCTAGGATCTTACACACACACACACACACACACACACACACACACGAGATGTTTAACCATGTGTGTCATGATACAGATTTAAGAGCTTATGTTTTCCTGTTATTACAAAGCTCTTAAGAAAATATATATTTAACTATATAACTATAAAGCTAGTGAAAGGGAAGTCTGCCATCTGTGCTTTCTTTTGTGCATTGGATGTTAGAAGTGATCAAGAACTTTCATCGCAGATTTGGAAGAAACAATTCTGTCCAACTTCGGAGGTAAAAAAAAAAACTTGAACCCTTTCCAAAGTGTATTAAAACACTTTGCTATAATAATACACTTGTGCATTCCACCTTCATTTTGAAGGTATTTATTATTTGAAAGCAAAAGTATCTAATGTGATTGCTAAGTGTTCAAAAGCCTCAATAGATATCCAAAATTAATTTTCAACAAGTATAGTAATAATGAGTTTTAAAGACCAAGTTTAATCATTTATATTCAATTCATTTACAATCATTACACAGTCAAGAAACTTTCTTCATACTTTTATTGGGCAAGTAATATACACATTATTATAATATAAGTCTGCCCTAACCAAATACAAAAAGTAAGCCCATTTCAAAGTCATTTGGAAGCTTTATGTGTTGAAGCTCATGTTTGCCAATGGTTCTTCATTTTCTAAAATGTTCTCAAGTACCAATTAATTAGTCTCACTGGGTAGGAGCCATTGAATTTATTATGGATGCTTGGAAGACATTTTCAATTTCATCAGCAAAATATGAAAGAGATAATCAACATCATGTATGTATATATATTGCTCATATACATAACAACTTATTTATATAGTGCTAAACTGTGTAATATGAACTGGCAATTGAAACAGAATTCTATAGACAAAGAAGGAAATGTATGGATGAAAAATATGACACGGGTTAGATGGAAATTTAATCACAGTGCAAAACTTTAGTCATGTTAAATTTAAATTGGTAGAGTACAATTACCATTTTCTTTTCTTTCTATGAAAATGTAATCTTATGTCAAAATTTCATAGTCAATCACTATGATATTTTTAAATGGGGACAATGTTTCTTTTATAAGGAACAATTTTACTCATTATAAGTATCTGGTTTGTGAAGTTAGCATTATCTAAGTTCAAATCTTAGGTCAGGTTTGGAAAGTAATTCAATGTTAAGGAGATTTCTTAAAGGAGTAGGACCTGCATCACCTATTTACCAAATGGCAAGAAAAGGATCTATTTTTCCTATGTGCTGAAGGTTGTGAGATTGAAAAATAGAGGGCAATTGACACAAAATTAAATGCATGTTGTTTCCTTCTCTTTTCTTTGAGGGGACAAAAGTCTATGGAATTTTGATTGAATATGATTGTAGTCACATATGCCCTTGTATTAGATATGACTGCTCATTGCTTCCTTAAACACTTAACACTGAAAAAAATCACATCCTAATAATTTTAGTGTATATGGAATAAAGATGATAGATAAAAAACACTGAGAAAGTAACAAGATGGATAGATTTGTTATTTCTCTAGCATTAAGATTCATTTAGGGTTGAAGGTTTATCTCCACCAGAGAGCACTGGCCTTAGCACAGGAGAAACCCTGGCTTTGGTCATCAGCATGGCAAAACAGACTTTTCAACTTGTCAACAGTAATTCTTACACTGTAGTCAAAATTTGCCTTATGGTAGAAACATCTTATAGATCCTGATTTCAAAGGGAGGACACTTTTCTCATCTCTGCAGCTGTAATTCTAGATAGTGATCATCCCTGATCTGATTAATCACAGTTGATTGTAGAAGACACATGATTGACTTGTTCCCTCCAGGGATCCTCTTTCCTGGGTAGGAGTGGTGTTATGACAGACTGCAATTCTAGCCCATTCTCTTCCCCTCACTCCCTCATCTCCATACCCCAGACTTGTGCTCTGCCACTTGACAGCACCTTCTCACCAGAGTTTGGGTGACATGCCACCCTTTTTCAGTGGGGTCAAACACATGACTTATTCTGGCTAATGGGATATTAGCAGAATAGAAGGAGAGTAGTACTTCACTTCAGGCTTGCTCTTTTACACCTCTGACATTGTTATTAAAACCTGCCTGCTGAAGGATGAGAGACTTACAGAGCAGAGTGGCCTCAGCTGCTCCAGTTGGCAGACAGACGACATCCAGACCTGGGTAGGCATAATTGAATCAGCGTGACCATCTAGCCAAGCTCCAGCTTGTCCCAGACATGTGAGCCCAAATGGATTGCTGTATTATGGATTGTGTCTATGTGTTATGGTAGCATTATTACAGAAATGGTAATAGTTATAAAAGTTATATATCTACCATCTATCTGTGTCCCTACTTATCTAATCAATCATCTACTTATCCATACACATATGTATGCATGTACACATGTATACATACACATACACACAAGTACATAGATATATAACCCCATCTATATATGAGTACATGTTCATATATATATACACCTATTTAGACATATGTTTGTATGTACTATATTGTGAATTAAGCAAATATTCCAAATAGTGTATGCTTATTATTTTTTTCTACAAAAGGTTAAAAAATTGAAAGAATATTTCAAGATTTTGATTTCTACTTGGAAAGAGGTGTAGAGAGGTGACTATTCATTCAATGGTCAAGGTTAGTTATCTATATCTGGAAATAACAAGTATCCAATCAGTGCTTCAGTTATATCATAGTAGCTAAGTGAGTCTAATAGAAATTAATTAATTAATATGTTCAAAGGACTGAGACACATCCAATTAAGTTTATGACATTATGTCAAAGGCATATTTGTTTCACACAACTTTTGTAAATTTAAGTATGCTTGTATAAACAACAATAATCACTCCATAAATAATCACATTTTTTATTACTTACAATTCATTCATTTAGCATCAACTCCCAGTTCCAAACATTTGGCAGACTCCATAAGCATGTATGTAAATGTATGGTAGGCATTTGCAAAGGGAAGTCTGTCAGGCATCCCCAACTCAATACACAAAGATAAAACTAGGCCTTTCATTGAAAATTAACTAAAGTTTGTACTTCCTGCCTCTGTGGAATGGCTCCACCCGCCATTCACAAAAGAAAAATTACATGGCCAACAGGAGCTATTTACTAATTTAAAAACTAGTAATCCATACGTAATAAGAATTTTAAAAAATTTTGTTCATGTTTAAAAGCAGTTTTCCCCACTTGATCTTTCTGTTATAAAATCCCATAGATCAATGATTATGATACAGTCATGTAATATATGTACAAATTGTAAAGAATATGTATATTTTACACGAGTGTAAAAGCATGTAGAAGCCAACATATAAATAAATTGTTTAAAAAAGAATTTAAAAAAAATCAGAGTGATTCATTTTGTATAACAACCCAATTAGTGTTTGAGCATTGCACCAGAATAGAAAAATGTAAGGCTCTATTTTTTAAATTTACATATCTTATTTGAAAAATTAAATAGCTGCTAGACTTGGTGGCTCATGTCTGGAGGCTGACATCTGAGGATCGAGGTTCAAAGTCAAGGCTCTATTTTTTAATGACAATGGAGAGTTATAGTTTGTCTTCATGATCCTGCATCTGTGGTTGGTTTGAGACCTTTCAGAGAAGTTGAAGAAAGAAGGAGGCCCCATTATCTATCAATCCCTTCAAAAATCAAATTATTGCATGCACAATTAAGGAGAAGAAGAGAATTTTAGAAATTAAAGTGCAAGAATAGTTATTTGACAGGAGTGTCTTGAAAAAATTGTTAATTCTGTGCTTTTCCGTGGCCTGGTGCCTGAACATAAACATACCTCCAATAAAAGTCATACAGAAAAAATACACTGAATAGAATCTAAGGAGCTCCACAATTATGCTAGAAATGTTTATCTATTTCTTCTTCAGAGAAGTCCTTCTTTAAGTCTTTAGCCTATTTCGTAATTGGGCGGTTGTTTCTTTGAAGATTTGTTGTTGGGCGATTTAATTTTTTGAGTTCTAAGTATATTTTAGATATGAGACTCTTGTGTGTTGTATGGCTAGTGAAGATCTTCTCCAAATCCATGGGCTTTCTATTGATCTTGCTTGCTATGTCCTTTGCCATGCAGAAACTCTGCAGTTTCATGCAATCCCATTTGTCCAACCTTTCTTTGATTTGTTGTGTTTTTGGTCTTTATTAAGAAAATTTTGGCCTATGCCAAGGAGCCCTAGAGTTTCTCCTATTCCTTCCTGTAATGTTTTCAGGGTGTCTGCTTTGATTTTGAGGTCTTTGACCCATTTGGAGTTGATTCTGGTGCAGGGCGATATATAAGAATCTAACCAATAGACACATGAAGAAATGCTCAACCTCCCTAGCCATAAAAGAAATGCAAATCAAAACAACACTGAGATACCACCTCACCCCAGTTAGAATGGCTATAATCAAGAAATCTAATAACAATAGATGCTGGAGGGGATGTGACCCAAAGGTATTCTACTGCATTGTTGGTGGAAATGTAAACTTGTTCAACTACTGTGGAAAGCAGTATGGAGGTTCCTCAAAAGACTCCACGTAGAGCTCCCCTATGACCCAGCAATTCGGTTTTAGGCATCTACCCAAATGATCACAAAGAAGGTCATACTAAAGCTACCAGCACAACTATGTTTATTGCAGCATTATTCACCATAGCTAAGATATGGAGCCAACCTAGATGCCCCTCAGTGGATGAATGGATCAAGAAAATGTGAGATATATATATATATATATATATATATATATATGTGTGTGTGTGTGTGTGTGTGTGTGTGTGTGTGTGTGTGTGTATAGAAATTCTACACTGCTCCATTTTTTAGGAAATGGAAAGTTATGGAAAAAATTGTATTAAGTGAAGTAAGCCAGACCCAAAGAAACATAGGTCCCATGGTTTCCCTTATCTGCAATAACTAGTATATGTATAGGACAAGTAGAAAAGGTCAAAAGCTATGTACAAATGACCATATAACTTGATGCTAAGCGAAATGAACCTCAAGATAGGGACACAAGAGATTTTATCTTTGTTGCTGTTCTTTTTAATGTTCTTATAATGTACCGTGTGACTTTTTTGTTTCTTTGGTATGTTCTTCACCCACGGCATAACCTCTGTTTTCACTGCATTTGATTCTGGTGCCCTGCATCTTGTATATACATTTTTCTAATTTGGGGAGGGGAAGGGAAATAACAAAATGTTGAAATGAGGATACAGGTTGACCCATTGTAACAATGAGATGTACAAGACATTATTTTGAAAACGAACTTTACAACTTTGGGTGGGGGAAGGAGGAGTTGGTGAGGTGGGGAGGGAAGGGATGGTAGGGTACAAACAAAGGAGGGGGTAACAATGTTCCACAGGCAATGGCTTCATTACCTTGCACATGTAACTGTAACCCCTCTGTACAGTATCTTTACAATAAAAATAGACAGTTAAAATAAAAAAGAAATGTTTATCTAAAGAAAAAAATACTGAGCATCAATTTTAATCCTTTATTATAAAATGTTCAGGAACTAAGAGTTTGTCTCAGGTTACAACAGGAAAATTAAAGGCATATTTGTTTGCATTAGTTGGAGTTCTTCAGAGAAACAAAAACATAATATTATATTTTATCTAATATATAATTTATGAACACCAACATACATTATACATAATTTTATATACATTACATACAATTATAATTATGGATTATATATTTATGTACATGTTATATAGTATATAATTGCACATAATTATACATAATTACATCTCATTATAGTTACTAAATATTATATTACATATTATGTTATATAATATATAATGCTATATATCATTATACAATATATTCTATACATTTAATAATATAACATATTATAATATGTAATATTCATGCAGAATGTATATTATAATATAGGCTATATCATATATAATTACATATTATAGTGTATAATATTTATATATATAATACTTATATAATTGCATGTTATACAATATAATATATAATATTATATATATCTTCATCTAAATACATATATCCCCAAACCAGTAGTTCTAAGTGTTCCAAAACAGAAGATGGATATCGCAAGTCAAGTAGAGAAACTGAACTTGACCTTTGTTATCTTTTTATTGCATTCATGCCCACCCATATGGGTTTTTTTCTTACCATTCCACATGCTAATTTGTTCTAGAAACATCCTCACTGACACATCCAGAAGTGATGTTTTATCAACTATCTGGGCATCCCTAAATCTGTAATGTCTTACCAGCTATTTTGGCATCCTAAAGCCTAGTAAATTTGACATATTAAATGGCCACCATACTGCAGAATGTACAGTAGTTTTTCCCAAACAATGAAAATGTCAAGTGGTTCATTCAATGCCCCCTTTTTGAAATCAGGAGTGCACAGTTTGTATAGCCTTGAATCTATTAAGCTGAGTATATAGAAATATTAACAGTTACATACCTTCTTCAAAAAGGGAAATTTCAGCACATATGAAAGATAAATATAAGCTGCAAGAGGAACTAATATACCCAGGTCAACTGACTTATTTGCATTTATAGTATACATTAAGACCCTGCTACTGGGTGTTATGTATGTACATATGTGTATGTTTATTTAATGAATAGAATATCCATTACTAGGATATGGGAAGGCAATGAAGACTCAGTTTTAATTTGTATAGTTATTAAGAAACAAATGTTTACATGCACACACACACACTGACTCACTCATATTACTCAGTGATAAATGATAGAGAAAGGATCCAGAATAGAAGTACTCAAAAACCTTAATGTCTCAGTTAAGGCAGCAAAAAGAATTCAGTATAACAATAAAGGATCTAAGACAGCAAACATTTGTTCCACAGATACCACAAAAAGCAAGCTGTAGGCTCAATATCTAAAATATGATGTTTGCTCATAAATTCAGATTGATCATTTCCTTAATGCAACTTGGGTCCTAATTAACATCAAGGAGATGTGAAGCACAGAATCAAAGCCATATATGGGTACAACAACATAATATCAACAAAACCATTTAGTGAACTTAGAGAATCCAAGAAGACCTAGAATCATATCGGAATAAAGACATATTGAATTGTTTAGTGAGACAACTGGAAATGAACATTAAAATGCCACTATTAACTACACGGAATTTGACGACTTAAATTCTGCTTAAATAAAACATAGCTTCACAGTTATGAGAAACAATTGTTCATAGTTCTGTGTTTGATACATACTAAGTCCTAGGGTAATGATACATATCAAATGGATAGTTTTTATTTCAAAGTGGAAATTTAGCAGACTGCTTTTGCTACTTAATGAAATCTTAAGTTCTGTTTCTCTCAGTAAACCAAAGTGGAATATATCCATTATGTTTTGCTGCATAACAAGTTATTCCTAAGTTTTGTGATTTAAACAACAATAATTGTCTCAATTTTTCTAGATTAGAAGTTTGGGCCCAGCTGCACTGGTGGTCTCTGTAATGGAGTTATCAGAGGGACCTGTGGTCATCATCCCAAGGCCTACTTGCAGAGAACTCATTGCCAAGCTCATTCACACAATGTTGGCAGGATTCAGTAGCAAGCAACTCAGCTCCTTGATGGCTACTGGTAGCTGGGGGGTAGCGTCTGTCCCTTGATTGCTGAATTACTGTCTAGGATCCTCATAGCATGACAGTGTGTTTCCTCAAAGCAAGGGGCCAAGAAGAGCTAGGCAGAATGAGTGCATGTAAGGTGGACATCTTAGTCCTTTTTTAACCTAATGTTAGAAGTGACATCTTATCGCTGTTCAGTAGGAGGAACCTGGGTGAAGGCTGTACTCCAAAGAAGTATTCTACAAGGATATGGATGTACAGAGCCAAGGATTACTGAGAAGCACCTGGAATCTGTCAACCTTAGGGCAAGCTGTGAAAACATTCCATGGATAGGCCCACTGCTGCCCAATTTTCAATTTAACCAAGACCCTTGACACAGAGAGTTACAGTGCTAGGAGCTAGAGTGTTGATCTGTGACTCTAGGGTCAAAATCAAACTTCATCAACTTCAGGTACGGGGGGGGGGCGCTGGGACTGGGGGTTGTGAGGGCGGGGAGAAGTTGGGGAGGTGGGAAGGGAAGGGATGGTAAGGGAAAAATGAAGGAGGGGGTAACAATCCTGGGTAGGAAATGGACTCATTACCTTACTCATGTAACTGTAACCACTTTGTACAGTATCTTTACAATTATACATATAAAGAAATCAGACTTCATGTATTATGCAATCTGGGAGATTTTTTGGTTTCATGTTGTTGTTAGCAGTGCTGTGGATACATTCCAGGGCCTCAGGCATGCTAGGCAATTGCTTTGTCACTAACTATATCCTCAGCCTACAAACTACAAAGGTAAATATAATAGTACATCAGATTGCTTCGATTGAGTTGAGTGAAGGGATACATATACAAAATTTAGCAAAGACACTAGGACAATAATAGTAATAGTAATTAGTCCGCATGCTTTGCCAGAGGAATAAATAAAATAATGTTAGCACAAGGCCCATGTGGTAAACATTCAACATGTGGTATTACTCTTAATGTTTCATTCCGTCACTTGGGAGAGGAGCCTTCGGTTGCAATTCTGCAGTTGTTGGTCCCTTCATTCACTCTTCCCCTGATATACAAGGAAGACTCACTGGTGTTCAGCAGTACAAAATAAAGAATTCTTAATGTCTTGATAAAGCTGTCTGACCTCCAGTGTTTCTATGTCACCTGGACAGGTGCTATAAACAAGGTTGATAGTAGATGTGTGTGTGTGAATATCTGTGCACCAGGGGAAGAAAACAAGGATTTCACAATTTTTATACAGGATAAAAGGAGAGGACACCATTTGGCATGAACAGGACAGGAAGCTCAGGAACTTCAGAGTTCTTTGAGGGGAGGTGACCCCCAAAGTACAGTGAGGAGATCCCTGTGTCTGTCACCCCAGGCTGGGTGGTAACACATTCTGCACATTTGGCTTGGGAACTCAGGTTCCTAAGCAATCAACTCCTGCTGAATTCCCACTGGGAAAAATTGTTTCTAAATAGTCTGGATGGAAAGGAAACTGTGGCATTTTTTTTTTAAAAAAGGGAAAATAAACTTGCTGTTACTTAAACCCCAATTCTGGGACACATACTGGAATCTAGGGTCCTTTTAAAGTCATTTCAAAGCTGCAGAAAGAAACACAATAAAAGTTGACTAAGGATTTATGTTATATAGTCACCCACACAAGCAAGTTGACTGACACAGCAAATACAGTACAGTGTGATTATTATAATGTGGGTCACAGGCAGTATATGTGTAGGGAATTTCCTGCATTGGGAAACTAAACCTCTTATATTTATTGAAGGACACTGAATACTTAAGGCAGCTTTTAGAACCAAACCAGAGATGGAAGGCCCTGAATTGGTGGGGTGAGATGGAGTGCCGCACTGAATTCCATGAGCAATAGACCTTTAATGTTTCTCTTCATGTTACAATAACACCATTTTCGTCCGTCTTCTTAAACACAAACTCCCTGAAAACCTTTGGTTTTAGAGATCAGAAGTCACAGATAACCAAGTCAGATGCGAATGGAATGACAGAAAGCCACAAAGGAATGTTTTAAATGTGACCCGTTAAACAAGCAAACGAATAAAGTACAAAGCTCCATAAAGTGAAGCGCTTTGAGAAGAAGAAATGTATTGCATATGTTATGCATGATTTTGTAGATTTCTTATATTTGCATACATACACAAATACACATATTCATATACACACATATATACACATAGCCATATAATGAACAAACATATGCATACAGAAACACACATACTAAATAAATATACACATAAGTAAGTATGTATATATATGCACATTTATAAATACATGAATATATATGTTTTAACAGACCTAAATGAATAATATAAAAGAAATACATAAAAACTATGATTTTAAGAGGAAAAGACAATAAGGTTTGGCATTTTAGCTGAATAAACCATAGGTCATTGGCAATGAAATTTTAAAACAGCATAAACTGATAACATCCTTAGACTAAATGAACTTCCCAAATGTAGAAACTTCAGCTTTTATAACAATTAGCTGGAAAATGTTGCTGGGTAGTGAAAATAGATGTTTTGAAACAAGAATCACTTCTCAGAAGGAATGACTAAAATCCCGAGCATTTTAAGAGAATCCCGATTGTTTCTATTCAGCAGACAGACAATTGGCTTTAAAATCCCCTTTGATCTCATAAAAGCAAAGAGTAGACCAGCGGTCTCCAGAGGCTGAGAAGGATTGGGGGGGAAAGTTGGATACCATCAGATGGGAGGAGAGAGTTCTTACATTCTAAGCACAACGGGCTAAATATAGTCTACTACATCATTGTACATTTCAAAGTCACTAGGAGAGAGTTGGATTCCCAAAATTCAGAAATGGTAAATGTTTGGAGAGATGAAAATGCTTATTTTCCTGATCTGATTAGTATATATTTTATTGGGACATAATTATGCTAAATGTTCTTGTTCATGTGAAATTTAAATTTATCTGTGTGTTTTGTGTTTTGTCTGTCAGTCCTAGCCCTGGACAACACAATGGAGGAAGAAGGGATTCTGCGGGCACTAGCCTGACTAGTCCCTCTGAGCTAGAAAGCCCTCCTTGTCACAAGTGTGATGAGCAACCAAGGCAAACCAGACTGCAGGAACTTGGTGCCATGAAGACCGTGTTCACTATGAGTTTTATCAGGAAACTCTCTTTCTTGGTTTTTTTTTTTTCACTTTCCACATTGCTAACACAGTCTACCAGTGTATCCTGAGGGATGTTAGGAGATTGAATAGGATTCACAGTGCTCTCTTCTCATTCCAGACTTCACCATTGTATATGTTCCTGCTTGCTGCCCTCAAGAAAGAGACTAAAGAGTAATGCATAGTCACAGCACCTTTGGAAGTGACAGGGAAAATGAGAAAACAAAATAATCTCATTTAATCTAGCCCTGAGATGAAGGAGATGGAGGGTGTAAAAGGAAATCCTTTCCTTTTCCTTTCCCCAACTGTGTCAAGAAAATTTAGTGAGCCTCTACTTGGGTAGCCGTAGTATATTGAGAGGGGAGAAAACTTTGGCACAACGTAATTTTTTGTATTCTCAAATGGAGCAACAATCATTGGAGTTTATAGTTGTTCTCTCCTAAGAAACTTGACCTTCACTTCCGAAAGAAAGGATCACAAGGAAAGCTGACAAGGCCAAGAATTCATGTCGAAGCCTGTCTCCAGCTAAAATTTACTCATTCAGAAATATTAGTTAAGGAACTCCTTAAGTCCATTCCTTTTCCCCACTTAAGATTTAAGTCTATTACCAAAGACAAAGAAGACACAGAAGAGCTGTTGAAGCATTTGAGACCAGAACAAGTATATATCTTAGCTCCAAGATATACAGGAAGAGTTCAGAAATGAACATTCGATGTTTAATCAAATACCTAAGGATACAACATTATGGCAGGTATGCAATTTTTGTTTGTTTTTTGGGTTTTTATTATATATATGCATATATATAGTGAAAATAACATACAGAGGGGTTACAATTACATGGGCAAGATAATGAGTACATTTCTTATCAAGCATTGTTGCCTCCTCCTTTGTTTCCCCATACCATCCCTTCCATCTCCACCCACACCCCAAGCCCCCTACCACCACCACCTCCCACTCCCCCCCCTCCACCTCCCCCCCCACTCTGCCAAAGTTGTAAAGTTAGCTTTTCGATATAATGTCTTGTACACCTCATTGTTGTAATGGGTCCACCTTTGTTTTTTGTTTGTTTGTTGGTAGTGGGGCCTAAAACTCTGGGCCTGGGCACTGTCCCTTAGCTCTTCAGGCCAAGGCTAGTGCTCTACCACTTGAGCCACAGAACCACTTCCAGCTTTTTCTGCTTATATAATGCTGAGGAATAGAACCTAGGCCCTCATGCATGCAAGGCAAGCGCTCTACCACTAAGCCACCGTCCCAGCCCCAAGTAAGAGGGTTTTTTTTTTTAAGTTGAAACATCTTACATATTTCATATTGATTCTTCAAGGTTTTGGTCATATCTCCTTTTAAATTATCTCAGCTATAGGATTGAGTCATATTTTCCCTTTTGTATATTTAGTAAGGTGAAGCATATACATTAGTTATTCTGTGTTGCTAAGTTAGTCAGTGACAGAACACTTACTTTTAAATTTTAAAAGATATTTTATTGTCATTGTAAACATATTAGCTCTAAAAAAATCTTGACAACATTTTCTGAGCCACTCTCTTCATTTTGTAGATGAGGAAGTTCCCCTATGGTGGAGATAATTAAAGGCTCTATATTCAGTAAATGACAGAAATGAATCTTCAAATTGTATTTTCTTGTTGCAACAGTACAAACTAACATTAAAACCAAAACATTTCTCAAACACTTTCTTCTCTTTTGCAAAATAAAACATGGACTTTTGCAAGTAGAAATGTTGTTGGTTTCATCTTAAGATCTTCTAGCAAGCAGGAGCCAGTGATGGGCATCTGTAGTCTTTGCTATTCAAGAGACTGAGATCTCAGGGTAGAGGTTGAAGCCAGTGCTGGTACACATATCTGAAAGTTTCTTATCTCCAATTTATCACCAAAAGTCCATAAGTAGAGTGTGGCTCAAGTGGTAGCACTATTAGTGAAAACATAAAGTGCTGAGTTCAAGCCCTCATACCAGCAAAAATACAATAATGAAATAACAAATAAAATATAGTCTAGCAATAGTATTTGTGCACTAAATTCTTCTGCCTTAGCTCACAATTAGCTGTCCCAACTTAAATGAATTAAAATGAACCACAACCAAGAGGTAATGATCACACAATTTGTTTGCACACCCTTCTCATTTTCATGTTAAATTCTGAGTCATGCCAAATAAATTCGGATATGGATACATTTATGACTTCAGTTTGTAATTATTTGAAATTATAAAAGCAGATTCGAAAGTAAAAGTCCCTTTGGGGTGACTCTGATACAGCGTATTAATTTTAATTACATCATTCAGGATGATAATATGGTTTTATCATTTGCTTCTGTATTTTCTTACATAGAAATGTATTTGTCCATGAATTTCTGTAGAGCCGATAAGCAATGTACTGAGAAGCCTGAATGAAGGGTAAGATTAACACAATAATAGCTTTTTTCTCTCTATTAGCCTATTTTAATGTAGATAAAATGAGACCGCATTAGAACCAGAATTATAATTATAGTACAGTTTTTTTTTAATTCTTTTAATCTGAGCTTCAGGTAAGCCAGTTTCTATTTAAAGTCACTAAAACATTAAAATATTCAGTATAAATTTCTTACTTATGATACATTCTACATCTTTTTATGGTCTTACAATAAAGCCATGTCCTACTGGGTTTTAACTAATATTTTTCTTTTAATTGTTTTCTTTAACCATTCCAGTGGCATTACAAAATTATTTCTTTGATTTTCAATCACAAAATAGAATCACCTTCCATGTTGAAATAATAGATTTGAAAACCCTCAAAAAAATTTAAATTTTGAAAAGTTTGTAGTACAGGCTCATGGTTATTTCTAGAATATGAGAAAAAATAAAAATGGGATTTTTGAAAACTTTTTATTTTCTATCTTAGTGATATTTCAAATGGAAAGCAGTGTTAGAACATTATTAGATGAGGCCCTGGGTGTAATTTTTGACAGATGGAGATGGATAGGGAAGCTGGTGTTGGAACTCTTCCACTACCTAGTCATGAAAGAAATGTCATTCCCTTATTTTTAACTCCTTTGCTTCCGATTTGTGCCTCATTTGGATTAGGTTATTAATTTCCTCCATTAATCCTGGCCCTATCCATCATTTCCTCAGTCTGTGTACTTTCCTTCGAACATTCAGGAAATTCCTTTTTAAGGGGTTACAAACCATACACAAGCAAAAAGAAATCCTACTTTCTTAATGAACTCTGCAGATTTTCCTAGTACACAAAGATGTTTAAAGGATTAGTAAGCATGTTGGGAATTAGTAAATGATTTGTGTCTAACTTCTATGTTGAGGAGTAATGACAACAGGTCTTTTGTCCAAACATCTATTGATTCGTGATGAATTCCCAGTCTAACAGACAAGAACAAGTCCACACAAACACTTCTGCCTCTTCAGAGGATTGAGTTTGAAATGATTCTAATAAGTCACCCTAGGCCAGATTTCAATCAGGTTTTGTCTCCTCTCTCTTTCCATTCCTTTCCTATTCTGTTCTATGCTGCTTTGTAGAAACAGGAACGCTACTATGTAACCTTCTAATGTAAATATACATTTCCTGACATTCTTTTTAGAAAGCCTGAATTTTCCCAGGCCATGTGCTCTAAAGGCAGGGAGTGTCTTGGAGTGACTTGGGTTCAGAGATTTCCATGTTCTGTTTTGCAGAATTCTAGAGGTATCTTAACATCTCCCCAGGGACCAAAAGATGTAAAATGGTAGTACATGTATTACCACTTAGACTTCTTCTCTTCATTTGTTTAAACAGTAGGTTCATTCTTGTAATTAAAATACTGAACATGGAAACAATAGTTCTTGAAACATTAAAGACAGTGTTGATGTATTCAAGAGCCTGCTTGAAATTTTAGCTCCAGTACTAATTAGAGATCAGATGTTGGTTAAGCCACTGGATTCTCCTGTCCTGCAGAACACTCATTTACAAGTAAGGTGCTCAAAACATCATCTAAATTCTGTCCTTTTCCAGCAATAAGCAGACATTTGCCCTTTAAATATATTCATTTTATCAGGCTGCTGTTATCGAATGGCGTAATCTTTGTTAATGTGCTTCTCAAATTTAAGAGCAAGTGTCTTCATTTGTGTGGTCATTGCCTAGATTTAACGGTTTCAAAAGTCCTTTCTCAGCTTTCAAAAGTCTACTGTTTTATGGTCTTTTTAGATACTGATATAAATATACAAGGGTACAAATCATAAAAGCAGAGAGTGGCCTTTATATTCTTTGTCTGTCTCTGCATGTTGATAGGAAATTTTTAATTCTCTCCTCTCTTGTTTCCTTATATTGTTCTAAGATTCCTGAATTTGTAACTAAAATCATGTGGGGGGGGGCAATGTGAGGGAGCTGAGTGGTAAAAACTAAAAAGGATTTTATGGAATCTATGTATCAGTTTCTTGAGTCATTTTGGAAGTATTTCATTATGTGGAACTGTTCGTTGCATGACTTTTAAATGTAAAGTATACTTTAATATGCTCCTAAATTTGAATTACAGTGTTAGTAGCTTTGTGTGTATTTTAGAAGGCAGAAATATTTAGTGAATTAAACATTATACAAATCTGAACTGAAGCCAGGCATTGGTGGCTCATACCTGCAATCCTAGCTACTCAGGAGGCTGATCTGAGGATTGCAGCTCAAAGTCAGCCCAGGCAAGAAAGTCCACAAGCCTCTCATTTTCAATTGACCAGCAAAAAAAGCTAGAAATGGAGCTATGGCTCATCTGGTAGTAGAGAGCCAGCCTTAAGTGAACAAGCTAAGGGACAGCACCAGGACCCTGAGTTCATGCCTTAGTAACAGCACACACACACACACACACACACACACACACACACACACACACACACACACACATGCACATACTCATGCATGAATCCTTAGTGCTAATCTAGTAAAACATTTTCAAAGCTCATAGTTCCCCTGCTTTCTCCTTCCTACCCATAGTAATTAATGGTTCTACCAATCAGAATTCTCGGTATTCATGTGAAACTAGCCAGTTACTTCAGCCTCAGTTTCCAAGTTTCCAACTCCCTTGCATTTCCTCCATTATCCCCTCTATTCCCATAATTCACCTCTGCAACTTTCTGCATATCTAATTCTCTTCTTTCACTATACCAAATAGCTTCAGCAGGCTCCATTTAGATACAACTTTTTCATGGCTCCTGGATTTATATACACCAACATCAGCAAGGATTAACCAATTTCTTTCTCTCCGAATTCAACACTCAGAGCAGAGAGGATGTGGGCATCACCTGTCTGTCTGGGTGTGTACACCTGGAGTCAGCCTCAGCCAGGTGTTGTTGTTGTTAAGTACCTCATCACCTGTGAAGCTGCAGACAAACATACATGGGGACACTTAGTATTTCTCCTTGCTGTGAAAGGACTGTTTCTGAAATCCCATGATTCTACAATCTTGCCATACATCAGTTTTCCGAATGTCCTGCGCCTTCCACAATCCTCCAATTTGCCACATCATTAAGAGTTATGCATAGCCCATTACCCCACAAGCAAACAAATGCATACGCCGTAATGGGAAGCATCTGGGCACCGAACCATGGCTCCTCTCTCTGCTTCCATTTCACTCTGCTGCCACAGATTACAAGATATCATTTGCTTTAAGCTTCTGCCTCTGAAAGGTAGAATTCTCTAGTGGCTGCAAGATTCATCCATGTTCATCCTGCACCTTGGATGTCCTGAATTTTCTCTATCTCTCCCTGGACATTTTGTCAGGAGCAGTGTCAGTAAAACATGGATACTTCCTGAACAGTTTTTGCTCTTAACTAATAATCCTTCCGAAAGATAGTCCCTAATGGGTCTCACGGCCACAGAGGTAATTAAGGAAAATTATCTAAAAAAATGATGGGCTACCATCTCACTTGTACAAGACATTTCCAGCTGGTCTTACTGCATTCAATTCAATGACTGTTTTGGACTGAGCTGTGTCCAATCAAATGCACATACTGAACCTTTATCCCCAATGGGACCATTTGGAGAACATACCTTTAGGGAGGAATAAGATTGTTTGAGATCCTAAGGTCGGATCTCTAAAGTGATTAACACCCGTGTCCTTATGAGAAAAGGAAGAGGCACCAGGAAGATATGTGCCCAAAGGAAAGGCCATGGGAGGTCCAGGAGTAAAAAGACCATGTGCAGACCCAAGACAGAGGTATCACAGGAACTGTGGGAAAGAACGGTTCTGTTCCTGAGTCACGTGATCTACCATGTGTTGATATAACAGCCTGAGCATACCAACACACCGATCCCTTTGATGCATACTGACAAATATAGATAGTCACCTGTGATCCCCAGTAACCCTCAGAGGAGATGCTCAGTTTCTACCTGGGTCGATTTTCCAATTGGCTTTTGCAACAGATTTCTACTTAATTGAGCTGATCAGCTTCAATGCTGATCTGAAGCGGTCCCTAAGACAACTGAAAATCCCTACTCGACCCTGCCACCGTCTGCTATTTTTCAGTTGTCTAGACATAGTCATAAATAGCTGGATGACTGCCCACTATAAATTTTTAATGAGAGATTTTGAAATTAGAAAAGGAGGGAAGCAATTGCCGTTTATGGCCTTGAGTTATTCAATAAGTGAATTCTTCACCCGGCCCCACCCCTCACCCTACACTAACTACCCTGTCCTTGAAAACGAAATTCCCACCAGCTCCCAGAAAGCCCAGAGTATCCACTCTGTTTACCAACCCCACCCTTCCTAAAGAAATTGTACAATTCTCAGCTTATGGAATGAGACCAATTATGACTTTAAAACAAATCACATCAAAAGAAGACAAAAATGATTGGAAGTTATTTGTTACCACCGTTAAGTACTTTCTTTTTTCTGGTTTTAAACATATAGGCTCAATAAACCCTTTGAAATATGAGGCAGAGATAGACCTTCCCCCAGAGAATATGTACATGTGTACATGTTGTAAACAGCTTTAGGAATGCACAGCTCTCTTGAGGCTTATCCAAGCCCCTGAGGATGCTGGTTAGCGCCCTTATAATTGTACCTATGTCTCAGCCTTCTGCTCTCATGAAAGCTAAGGTTCCTGAGCTCTATTCTTATGTAAGTGTGCATATTAAGAAAGCAGAAAGACTGTGCTGGGCTCTGTAATCTAGACCTGTAGTCCTACCTGTTCAGGAAGCTGAATTGGGAAGACCTCAAGTACATGGCGGACCAGGGCCAAATTAGTAAGATTTTTCACAAAAAACAAAACAAACAAAAAATAAAATAAAGTACAATAATGGAATAGAAAATAAAATGGCTAGTGGTAGAGCATTTGTCTATCACGTGCAAAGACCTGGGTTCAATCTCCAGAAAGAAAGGATGAAAGAGAAAAAGAGAGAGAGAAAGAGAGAAAGAGAAAGAAAGAGAGAAAGAAAGACAGAGAGAGAGAAAGAGAGAAAGAGAGAGAGAAAGAGAGAATGAGAGAAAGAGAGAAAGAGAGAGAGGAAGCAAGTCAGGTAATATACCTGGACTATAGTCTATTAAAAGTGTTCACTAAATTAGTCTATACTATCATCCCCTCATAAAGAAAAAAAAAGTTTCATGTATATGTAAAATATACCTCTATATGTATATAAGATTTTTCTCTTTTTTTTTCTAAAACTTTTAATGGAAGACATTGTTCTTGATGTGACCCAATCTATCTTTTACATAAAGATTCTGGTGATGTAATTTTTCCCTAACTTCTTCCCACTGACCTTCCTCTAAGAGGCAATAAAAAGTTATACAACTCAATATGTTTACGTTTTTTTTTTCTTGGCACACAAAAATCTTATAGTTAAATTTTATTACTAACAGTAATAACCAATTTATTCTAAGTTCCTGGAAATTGTCCTTTAATTTTAAGTTGTTTTTACTATATTTAAGTAATTTAGACCACAGAAAGTTTTTGCTTGGCATAGGTAAAGCATAAATGACAAGACAGAAAAAGTTAACAAGCCAGCAAACAATGATTCTACTCAACATCAAGATAAATGATAGATTTTTAGTAAACCAAAAAACAAAAAAGATATAACTTTCAGCAATGATTTAGTAGTGTCAAGAGTACAATGAATGATCCTCCTTTCTGGGTGCTGGTGTCTCATACCTGTAATCCTAGCTACTCAGCAGGCTGAGATCTGAGATCATGGTTCAAAGCCAGCCCAGGCAAGAAATTCCATAAGACTCAGAAAATTGGAAGTGGTGCTGTGGCTCAAGTGGTAGAGACCTAGCCTTGAGCTGAAGAGGTGAAGGACAGCGCCCAGGCCCAGAGTTCAAGCCCATGACCGAAGGAAAAAGAAAAAAAGAATGAACAATCCTCTCCTTACAGTCTCAGGATGATTCTAGACATTTCCCAATCAATTCTAGACACTCTTTTATTCTAGAAAACATAAAGTGAAACTAAAACTAGAAGACAAATATTTCACAAGATGGATATATAAGAGAGTAAACTAAGTAAGTTAGAATCTGCAGGCTCGTGAAAGGGACCCTAAATTGAGGAACAAAGTGATCATAGAAATTATAAAAACAAATGTTTTGTTGGGTGCATACATGGTATATGATATCTGTTGTGAATTTTCTTAGTAGTCAACATGGAATCCCTGTTTGTAACTCTTAACTGCACAATTAATCTTAAATTTCAGTTAGCCTTCTTCTTTCTTTTTTCTCTCCTTCCCTTGCTTCCTTCCTTCCTTCCCTCCCTCCCTGCTTCCCTCCTTCCTGTCTTTTTCCCTCCCTCTCTCCCTCCCTCCCTCCCTCCCTCCATCCCTTCCTTCCTTCCTTCCTTCCTTCCTTCCTTCCTTCCTTCCTTCCTTCCTTCATTCCTTCTTTCCATTCTTTGTGCCAGTACTGTGGATTGAATTCAGGGTCAGAATGCTGTTACTCAGTTAATTTTTCATATTCAAGGCTAGTGCTATAACCACTTGAGAAACAACTCCACTTCTAACTTTTTATGGTTAATTGGAGATAAGAGTCTCATGGACTTTTCTGCCCTGGGGTGGCTTTGAACTGCAATCTTCAAAGCTCAGCCTCCTAAGTAGTTGGAATTGCAGGCATGAGCCACTGGTTCCTGGCTTAGTTAACATTCTTGTCCAAGAAGTATAGTTTCAGTGTTGAAAGCTATAAGAAGAAATATGAACAACCAAGAAAAAATTTTAAGAGCTTCAACTTTTGTACAAATAAAAGCATTTCAAACAAGATATTTTTCTCCTGCCAAGTTTACTAAAAGAATGTGATTGTTAAAGTGTCAAGGAAAGCAGCAACATATTCCATTGTATACTGTCAATGAGAGGCTCGTTTTTAACTTATTCAAAAGTCTGTGCAAAGTTTTGATTCAATGAATTTATTTTAGTATTTATTTTATATTTAGTATATTTATTCTAAAAAAAACTACAGCTGAATATGGTAATATATTATATAGTTCCAGCACTCTGGAGGCTTAGATATGGGAACTACAAGTTCAAAACCAGCCTGGGTAGATAGATACAAAGACCTTGTCTAACAAAAAGAAAAGAAAGAGAATTTCATTTGCAGCAGAAGGAAAAAAAAAAGAAAAGGAAAGAGTGTATAAGCACAAATTTTCTATGCGTGCAGACACACATGTATACACAGGAATATTTGTAATAGAAAGTAGCCAAGAGTGTTACACAGAGTATAATAGCCACTGAAATGGTGCTGCAGAAGCCTGTTCATTGTCACAGAAAAATGTTAATGAATTTATTGCTGTAAACAAAGCAAGTTTAACAACCAAAGGCGTGGGTGGCTCAAACTTGTAATCACAGCTACTCAGGAATTTGAGAACTGAGGATCTCAGTTTGAAGCTATTACATGCAGGAAAAGACAAGAGTCTCTTATCAATTAATCACCAAAAAAAGCCAGAAATGGGCCTGTGGCTCAAATAGGGGAATGGTAGTCTTAAGAGAAATAGCTCAGGGACAGTGTCCAGGCCCTGAGTTCAAGACCCAGTACCAGCATGTAAACAAACACCAATAACAACAGCAACAAAAACAAAATGTCTAGTAAAATTTCGGGGTATGCTTGTGTGCATGTACATGTATACATGGGTACACTGCTATATGGGTATGTATGTGTATATATATATATATATATGTTTATTTATTTATATAAATTTGTGAAGGATGTATACTCAGTCACTCTCTCAGTCAATGCTCTTTACTCTGTGTGCCCAAGAGCCTCACAGTCGATCAAAGGTGATTGTTGAAATGCAGATTATAAGAATCACTTCCTATCCTCTGAATCAGAGCCCTGAAGTGGGGCTAGCATCCCAAGTTTTTTCCCAAGCTTCAAAGGTGACCTGACATGCTGCAGAGAGTGTACTACACAATTAAAAAGGAACATTATTAATGCAAACTTACAGTAAAAGCTGCCTTTGAATACAGTAGCCAACCTGAAAAAAGCCCTGAGTGGCCAAAGTGGAATAATTAGAGTAGTTTAAATGATGATAAGTGACCTTGGGTTTTAACCTACAGAATAAAATGCAACATCTGTAATGATATACTTAAAGAATGGAGAATAAAGTTAAACTCACCGAAGAACTCCAAATAATATATACAGGCAGAAAGAGAGAAATAGAATAGTCAGTATTAGGCAAACAGCATAATAATTGAATACATGATGGATTAAAACAAATTGTGGGGGAAAACAATCCATGTCTAGTCTCAAAGTATTTCTCTAACGATATTTATCAATTACTAAATATTAATTATGATGCAATAATCATGAGGAAATATTACAGATAATTCTTTACTCATCAAGATTAATAAGGTTAATAGCACAAGATAGGCCAGTTGTCAAAGATACAGCATCACTTCTGTGGCATTCTTGCGGGAAAGATGGTGATGTCACTGTAGCCCAAAAAGAGCTCAAAGAGATCCAGACTGAAGGACAAAGTAAGTCACCAGTGCTTCTCAAAGTTGCTCAGGCCATAGAAGGCAAGGAAAGACCGACTAGCTGTAAATAAACATAGAAAGCTAAAGAAGTAATGACCAAAAGAACAAGGGGAGTCTGTATCTAATCATGGAAATGTAAAAGCTTTGTGGGAAAATTGACCAAAGTTCAAATCAGGTGCAGCTCAGTGCATAGTACTGGCCAAGGTAAATTTCCTGGTTTTGATTATTGTCTCATGATTATAAAGGAGGGTTAATAACAATGGTAGTTGGATCAGGGGTGTAAGTAACCTCAGTTCATAGCAGTTCATTTGTAATTCTCAAGTTCTTAGAGGTGCATTTTATTTTTTTAAATTTAATTTTATTGTCAAGGTGATGTACAGAGGGCTTACAGTTGCATACATAAGGTAATGAGTACGCGTCATGTAGAACATTGTTACCCCCTCTCACGTTTTTCTCCCACTTTCCTTCTCCTCCCAGAATCCCCCACAAAAAAATGCTAATCAGCTCTTTGATTCACCACAAAGGCAGTCAACAACCCCCTGCCGGCCAAACATCTGACTCTCTTCCTATTGTCATATTCTGAGGATTTCCCTTTGAATCAGGCCAATGGTATGTCTTGGCCCACAAATAGCCATCAATAAAACTATCAAGACTGACAGAAAGGAAGAAGACACTTCTTTTCTCTCATCAATGACACCCACCTGGGACACTCTAGGTCTGTTTGAATAAGAAACCAACAGTTATATCTCCTCGTGTGGTGTGGCTTTCTGAAGCAGCAGGTGCTGTTTAGTGTGGGCAAAGGCCTCTGTGGGTCTCCACTATCTGCCTGAAACACAGGGAGGAGTTGGCATACTGAAGGCTCCAGAGATTTTGTAGTGCTTGCCTTTGCAGCACCAGATACGTGTGGCTAAGCCTGCAGTTTCCCAGTGCCCAAATCAGAAGCCTTGCAGGGCAGAGCCCGGGGGGTTTGGACCAATGAGATTGGAAAGCACCATCTTGATGTATCCAGTGGAGCCTGGAAAGAGAATTCCAGCAGCTCATAGCCCTTAGGGGACGGAATCAGGGCAGAGAAAAGTTGACAAAGCCACCAGCTTGGCTGTGACCACATGTGAGACCTCTTGGTATTTTTAGAAGTGACTAGAAACATTTGGACACTATGTATGGGAGAATATGGTAAATGCTCAGGCAAGGGGAATGTGGCCTATTTCAGTGCTCTTTGCACAGCTCAAAGATCCTATACATGTTAGCTATTAAGTTTATACTATTTACATACTGTGGCTGGGGCAAATTCAATCAAACACTGGTTAAGCTAGTCTAAGTTAATCAAAACTTCTGCCCAGCTGGGCACTGGTGGCTCACACCTCTAATCCTAGCTACTCAGGAGGCTGAGATCTGAGGATTGCGGTTCAAAGCCAGCCCAGGCAGAAAAGTCTGTGCGATTCATCTCCAATTAACCACCAGAAAACTAGAAGTGGTGCTGTGGCTCAAGTGGTAGAGTGCTTGCCTTGAGTTGAAATGCTGAAGCCCAGAGTTCAAGCCCCATACCCGACAAAAAAAAACAACTTCTGTCCTGGTTCAGTGGGGTTCTTTCTTGATTCCAGTAAAGGAGGAAGTGTGGTGAGCAACAGGGGCATCTGAGTCGGTGTGAGGGCCCTGACTCTGCCTTCACTTGAGCCAGCTGTAGTCTCCAAACTGCACAGTTTTCCACATTCTTTCAATTCACTTAATTCTTGAACATGATTATTAAGTTCTTTGTACCCTCTGTTATATTTTACTGGGGGGTAGAGAGAACTCTTTAGATATGCTCCTACCTGCTGAATTAGAAACTTCCGTGCATTCTGGTGCTTGAGGAAGTTTGAGAAGCTCAGCTCTAGGCTCTCCATTCATTTTCCAGGGAAGACTACTGATGTCCTAAAAAGAGACGAACTTGCCTAAAAATCTAAATCCAAATCCAATTCCACTCCCCCTCTCCCCCGTGTATAGGCAAAGAGCAAGAACAGCTAACATTGAGATTATGTCTTTCTTGTCTGTCAGGTACTGGGCTCAAGATGGAATGGAGATGTATATTTATTGTCATAGTAAAGAATATTTGAATGCAGATCATTAATGTGAAGTTTATAAGGGCTATACCCCTATTCAGGAGCCTGCCCTAGACTCCACCGTGGTGAGGCCTGAATTTCCATTCCATTGGAGTCTGAAAAGCATTCAGAGCCTTCATAACACTGGGATGGTAGGTTAACACTGTAGTGGCTACAAAACGTGTCATTGCCGTCCTTCTCCTCCTCTACTATTCCTCCATTTACCACTTTGTCCTCCTCCTCCCTCCACTCCTGCCCTCTTCCTTCTTCTCTTAATGACAATGAAAACGTTCACGCTTACTCTATATCCTCTAAGAATAACACAAAACCCAAAGGCAAGGACAGAATATGAATTTTCTTGAAGATGGTCAGGAAAATATTTTATTAAAAATATCCATTCATGAATTATCATAATTGTAAATGATGGTAACCTTCAAGGGGTCTGTTTCAATTCACCCAAGTAGGGTTCAGTATCCAGACTTCTCCACATATGGAAATCCTGTTCAGAAAAAAAAATTGAGAATACAGCATTATGTCACTCCAGACTGTCTGAAAAATACCAACATGTTATTTTTGTAATCAAGCAAGAGGCACTTAATGAAGCCTGGAATCTATTTAGTAAATTCCTGCTACTTGTGTATAATTTGCTAACAGAAAGTTCTCCAATGTTTGGCATATAGATCAGTGGCTGAATAAGTACAAGTAGTCCTAACTATTCAGAGTTATCTGAAAAGCCTTATCAGCATTGTATAACCTTATTATAAATATAGAAGCTCATAGTCCACCCTGTTCCCTACTAGATAAAAAAAATGCTATTTAACAAATTTCAGGTGACGTGCATACAGATTAAACATGTGAGAAGCATTTCTCAATGACTCTATCTACTGGCATCATAAATACTTCACGTCACTGGTTCTTATAAGTGTAGTTTCTGGATGGGCAATATCATTATCACTAACAAAGTTGACACATGAACTCAGACTTGGTATTTAGACCCAGTGAATCAGAAACTTGAAAGTTAGGCCAAAAATTATTAACAACCCCTGTTGATGACTTCCAACCTTTGCTTTAGGTTAAGGTATGCCTAGAGGAGATTCCTAAAATCCAAATATCTCAGCCTTGCTCCACAGCAATCCAAAAAACAATCCCTGGAGCAGTGGTTCTCTCCTCTAGATGCACATTAAAATCGATGGGGAGAATTTTTTAAATACCATTGCCCAAATCCCACTCCTCTGAAATTTAAATTCAATTTTCAAATGTGTTTTTTAAATACCCCCAAGTGATTCTTCATGATCACCTGTGGGTGCACCATTTCTACAGCCTCACTTAAACCTATTCCACTCTCCAACCAGTTCCTCCTATGTTTCTAATTCATTCTAGGTCTCCCAACTCCAACCATCTGACCCCACACACACACTGGACCTCAGATCCATTGGTATCTACCAATACACTACATAAGGTGCCCCCATACCCCCAGCCCTGACATGTACTCTCCCTTTCCATCATCTATTATTATAAACATACCTTATAATCACAGCCCATTTCTTTGTCCTTCCCTATCTCCTTCTTCTCTGCCTGAAGAAACCAACCCTGAGCTCCTTCAGTGCCTCTCAGGTTCTACAGCCACCGTCATCAAGCTCAATTTCAGGAGGAAACAATGGCCTTGTCAGCTAGTGGTAGGTCATCTTTTGTGTTCATGATGGTGGATCTCAAGTCAGCACTGGGATAGTCCTTTATGCCTCCCCTGTGGCTTTATCCACACCTTTTCCTCATCTCTGGAACCCCACGCCTTGCCCCTCCACTCTGTACTCTCAGCTGAGGGTCTGGCTTCTCATTTTGCTGAGAAAGTAGAAGCTATCTGAGAAGACTTCTCTGCTCACCAGCAGGCCTCCATCTGGTCTACGTCTGAATCATCTCATCTGCCTTCCTGTCATGCTGGGTGAATCGTCCGGGCTTCTCTGAGGATAGGGTTGCCATTTGTTCTCTGCAAACATTTTGCTTTTGTCATTTTTCTCCCACTGAATCTTGATGGTTTTTCTTCTCTGCTGGGTCATTATAGCCAGCATTGTAACATTTATTATTTGGAAACCTTCGTTCATCCCACATTACTCTCCCGCATCATTTTTGTGGCCCCACGATGAGACAAACTTCAAAACAGTGTCTCCATTTCCCACTTGCATTGCCTCTCAAAATCACCCCTATGAACCTTTGCTCAGCACCTTACTGGGTCTTCATCCCACTGGAACTCTGCCAGCGTCAATCAAGTTCACCAATATTGAGAAATCCAATGGTCAGTTTTCCATCACAGCAGCATTTCGACCTCTCAGCAACATTTCGTAAAGCTGATTGTTTCATTCTTCCATATTTATCTTGGCATCTCAAAAATAAAAACTACCTCATTCTGTTATTTCACTTTGTAGATAGTTTTTTTTCCTGTTTTCTTTGTGTTCTTCTGAATTCTAACCTGTACATTTTAGAGGATCTAAGGTTTTGACCTCCACATTTGTCCTCTGTTGCTCCTTTTATTCATCAATAGATTCATCAAGTTACATACCATCGACAAACTTGACAAACTCCAAATTTGTCTCTGCCTGTCATGTTAACTCCAGACTCCATCTCTAGCCACCTCTCCCTTGCCTCATGTTCGTAATACATCACCCAGACAGCTCAGCCTTCCCACATAAACATGTTTCTCCCATTGCTTTCTAAACCATGTTGGTTCAGATACAAACTAGAGAGACATCATTAACCCCTCACCTTCTCTCTAGTTCTGTAGATTTAACCAATTAACACATACCACCCATTCCAATTTCAGTGTCTGCCCCAAACCTCACGTCAGCAGTCAGGAGCATCTTCAAACCCTGGTCTGTTTCAAAACAATCACACTTCTCAAGTAGTATCATATTTTGAGCTGGCAGAGAGGGGCTTAATATGGACCACTTCCTGCCAGGCACTGGTGGCTCACACCTATAATCCTAGCTGAGATCTGAGGATCACAGTTCAAAGCCAGATCAGGCAGGAAACCCCATGCAACTCTTATCTCCAATATACCACTCAGAAAACCAGAAGTGGTGCTGTGGCTCAAGTGGTAGTGAGCTAGCCTTGAGCTGAAGAGTTGAGAGACAGCATCCAGGCCTGACCAACCAAAATATATATATATATATATATATATGTATATATATATATATATATATATATACAGAGAGAGAGAGAGGGGGAGGGAGAAAGAGACCACTTCCAATTTGTCTTAAGGCAAATTGATTCCCAGAATTAAAATTCATAAATTTGTATAAAGACAAAGGGAATGTGTGTATCAGTAGATAGATAGATAGATAGATAGATAGATAGATAGATAGATAGATAGCTTCCCACATTTGATGTTTCACCACTTTTACTGCTATCTCACTTGTTAAATATATCTTTTTCTTTTGCTTGGGTCATTAACAAATGCCTCTGAATTGGTCTGTCTGCATCTCTTATTGTCCCAACCCCTGTCATCTCTACAGTCTAGTCACTATCTGTGGCCTGAATGATCCTTTTAAAAGGTAAGCCACCTAATACCACATCCATGCTCAAATTTCTTTAATCATTTCTCATATGTCTGTATGGTGATCTTAGTTCTTAGTTCTACTAAGTTCTGCCTCCACCCTCCTCTGTAGCTACACTGAATTTATACCCTAGCTACACTGGTGTCTTTGTGTTCCATTAACTCAGGCAGAAGAGCCCTCTACCAGAGTATGGCACAAGGTCTTCTTTCTATCACAGATCTGCATTTTCCTCACTTTTCCCGCTCCTTTCAAATCTACCCACTTTAAAAAACCCTTCTCTATCATTCAATGCTATTGCAGCCAGCTGGTCCCACCTTGCAGGAGATTCTGTTCTCATCTCCATGTTCAATGATGTCACGTTTGCAGTCAAAACCAGCTATGGTGGGAAAGTTTATAGCATTTCAGCAAGTGCGATGAGTCAGAATTCTCCATATCATCCATTGCAGTGTCACACCACCATATTTCTATTGCTCATCCCTTGCTAGTATTTTTCTTCATATCACAGACTAATAAAACTTTATTAACATGTACATCAATGTATGTTTCACTGGAATATAAGTTCCACGGAGGCAAAGATTAAGTCTCTTTTGTTCCTCATTTTATCTACAGTGCCTAGGACAGTCAACATTTATTAACTAATGGCAGATTGAGCCAATGAGCAAACAGGGAGTTGGAAAATTCCAAAATGGCACACTGCTTTCAGTTGCATCGTTCGTTTTGTTCATTCACCTTTTTCTTGTCATCTCCTTTTCTTCCTCAGTTTTCTGACTGTCAGCATGGCATCAGTCTTCTCATCCAAAAAACTTAAAATTGTCTCGCATGCCAATTAATGATGAGAATAATCAAAGCTGGCCTCTCCAATAGATTGTGAGCCTTTCTATCTCCAAATTTATCACATCAAGGAATCTCTTGAGTATCTCTTAGACACCAGCGATCACTTGTTGGATCAGGTCTCAAGCCTTAGAGACCTAATTCTTTTGATCTCCAGTCTTCTATAATTCTTAGCTTCAAGATCCTGAGACAGAGATAATGGGCCTCTAAAGCAATGAAAGAAAGAAACGGAGGAGAAAAATAATTTGTGCAATGATAATGTGATTCTGATCCCTCTGTTTTTAGTTTTAGAAGAGGGGGCTGAGGATTGAGTCTTATTTCCCTTTTAAAAATTTTTTTATCATTAAGTAGTTGTACCAGGGAGTTTGGATTCAGCATATCAATTCATGAGTACAATGCTGAGTGCTATTTTTAAACCAGATTTTTTCAGCCCCCTGCCCCGCCTCTTGTGGGAAAAGTCCTTCTGAAGTATAGAATCCAGGTTTTTAAAAGCCATTGACCTAAAATGGATGCTGTTGAGCCCTGTCTGTTAATGGACTTAATGTGCTCAGGGATGAATGGCAAGGACGCCGTGTTACTGAGCTTGATCCCCGTGTTTCATTACAGAGTCTTGTAGACAATCAATACAGAGGACTAAGATGTATTAAGGTAAATAAGGAAGCATGTTTGGATTCCCTTGCTTTTTGTCAGCAAAGCCTATAATTGCTGAGCTTCTCTGAAATGGGTAACGACTGCAAACAATGCCCCAGTCATAGAAATCTGATCTGTGCAGAAGTGAAAATTCAGAGAATGGTTCAGAATAAAAAGGCATCATTTGCTTCTGTCTTTCTGTTTGGTTCCAAAACAGTAACACACGAAATTTATCTATTATGTTTGGCATAATCTTATAAATAGCAGGGATACTTTTAAATTAAATTTATTAAGAGTAATTGGCTAGGAAAGACCAGAGATCTATTTTTCTCCAAGTCAGAGCCATGTGACAGCTGAGAAATAATACTGTCATTTCTTTCCCCAGCTTCTAATCCCTTGTGTCATAAATGGTCTCATGATCAAACGGGTGTTTTCATAGCAGACTGAATCTGAATAAAATATATTCCTGGGATGTCTTTTTTCAAGAGCTTAAAGCTAAGACCCACATGATAAACACATCAAATTGAAAAGCAATGATCTATAACAGGCCTCTCAGGTATAAACAGGTAATGGCCAGGGAGGGGCTTGCTCTCAGAAGTGCTGAGCCCGTACAGCCCCAATCCCTGCCTTCCCTGGCTGGGTAAAGCTTCCAATCGAATAAACAGAGATTTTTTTTCCCCTTTGGCTTACCACTGCTGATGATTCTTGTTATTCTTGTTATTATTACTACTACTATTATGAATATTATATTTTTGGGAGTTAGAACTCAGGGCCTTGCTCTTGCTAGGCAGATACTTTTCCACTTGAGTCATGGAATCCATTGTTTTTTCCCCCCTTGGGCAGGTTTGCGTGTCTGTATATGTGTCTGTCTGTCCTCTCAGTCCTGTCAGTCTGTCCTTTTGAAGGAGAAATTTTAGATTTCATGAAACCAAATGAGGACACCTTGAAAGTCTTGAAGTCACTGTGTATCTTCAGGCATCCAGTGTCATATACATGCAAGTGTGTCTCTGTGTGCTTATGCATATGGACATGTGTTTCTGTGTCTGGTTTTATGTGTTTGTGTGTCTTTTGTGTAGGTGACCGTATTGTATGTATTATGTGGTGCTAGAATCTATCCACATGTGTGTTTATGTATATAGCTGTGTTCATAGCTGTTGGGAGACACATAGTATAGCATGAATCTCTATGTCTATGTGTACATGTGTTTCTTTGTGTGTTACCTGTGTACATCTATATGTAGTGTGTATAAGTCTGTACCTGTCTGGGTCTGTGATCAGATGTTTTTACTAGAAGCAGCTTCATATTTCTGGCAACCGGATGATAAGAACATAGTAATGCTAATATCCAGTGAGGGGCGAAGAAGAGCGAGCAGCTGAGAGGGGAAGATTTTCCACAGATGGGGCTGCTGAAGGCTGGAAGCGATGGGCCCATGTCCTCATCACCTTCTCCCACTTTGTGATTTTGCTCACATCAGCCCTTACAGGGTATTTCAGTCTCTTCATATGTTCATATTCTAAACTTGTATTTAGTTAATTGCCAACTCCTTTTTTTGCTACAACAGAAAATATCAAATGAAATTGAAATATTGCAACGGAGCAAATTCGGGACATTTCTGCATAAATGTTTAGTCATTGATAAGTGAAAGCTCTAAAAGGAACATTTCTGACCATTTCTAAAACAGCCTTCGTCCCTCTTTTCCCCTGCTGATTTTCTCATTGGTCGTTTTCACAACTCTGTGCTTGATGATTTGTATCTTAGGAATCATCAGAATGTTAAATCCTTGGAGTAGCAACAGTGCCAGAAGCTCTGTTAGCACACTCAGTGCTTGCCAGCTCTCCTGTTCAATGCCCAGCTGAAGATGGAGGTGGTCCTATCTGCTTGTGGACTACCTGTGCAGGAACTTCTGGACAGTCTGGGGCCCTTAACCTACAAGTTAAGCAGTGTAGGAGGCTTTGGGAAGTTAGAGGAAGACAGAGTCTGAGAACAAACCAGAAACGGTTTGTCTTTCACAATCTAAAGGAGGAATCCAGACAGAAAGAAATGCAGAATGCCCTCCTCTGTGGTTCTCAGACTCGGGCTTTCTGATGCTTATATGTTGGATGATTTTTTGGTACTTAACTTCTCTTTTCCATAATTTTCTAACCTCTAAAAGTGATGTAAAAAACTATAAAACAGCAAATAAAACTCATACCAATTTGTTCTTAGACTAAAAGAAAATATATCAAGTAATTTGCGCAGGGCTTGAAACCAATATGCATACAATAAATTATGTTATTGTTGCTCTGCTTATTATTGTTATTACCACTGCTCAGATGACCACTTATTCTTAATCTTCTAGTTACTCTCACCATACCCCATAGGCTGCTTGGACCCAGAGAAATAACTCAGCGTCTACTAAATTCAATGTATTAACTAAATTAAAACTTTATCATGTATACAGGTGTGGAACAAAGGCTACAGCAAAAATTGATCACCAGGGAAATGTTGCCTGACATCTATTTATGATCTAGTAGGGTAAGGACACCAGACAAAAATACAAACCACACCAAAGCAAGGCAATATTTGATAAATATTATAAGAATGATAAAAAAAACCAAAGAGCTATGGACCTGATGGGAGACAGCATTTCCATGGAGGTATTCATATACTTATGCAGGCCAAAACAAGATTGTTGAAGGGTGAGGAGCATAAACTGATGATTGGAAAAGACACTTCAGAAGCAGAGTCACAAAGATAGAGAAGACAGAGAAATTTGGGGAACAACTCCAATGTTCTTAGCCTGGAAATCCAAAAGACTAACAGAAAACAATAACGCTAATTCTGATGATGATGAAGAAGTAAGGAAAGCACCCTCTAAATTGGACTTCCACTTTGACTGAGTTCTCCTCCACACTTAACTACAAGATTGTATTCATTTCTTATCCACCTGGGCTTCAGTGTTTTCTGGCTGACCCTTTGACACTGTTTGTCGTTGTTTATTGTTATTGTTGTTGTTGTTCTGATAATGTTGAACAGTCTTCAATGAGGGTATTTCCTCACTGTTGGAAGCTAACCAGACTTTACAAATGAAAAATCCAATCTCCCTCTACTTTCTATTCCAATTCAAAAACGTCCGCTCATCTTACCAAGCGCAATGTAACAACAAAGGCATTCTGGAGCCAGTCAAACAATGTCCATCGTAGCTCACACCTGCTCCTTCGGAACAGATGTTTGTGTGGCTGTGACACACTGGGGGAAATTCACACTCAGTGGCTCTTGTCCTTTCGCTCCCAACTGTGTTGTGTGCTATTGTTAGCACTGTGGCTCAGAATAGAACACATATTGTAGAAATACCAGCTGGCTCCCATGTAAGAAACTCAAGTTAATTTTTCTCCAAAGACTATGTTCCTTTGTTCATCTGGACTAATGATTTTTTTCGTGTTTATCCAAACAAAAAGGCATTTTGTAGAGAAAAGAAAGGAAATCACATGGATGCTCAGGCCCTTTGGGCCATGGCTAAGGAACACTGGACTTGGGCAGAACTCACAGCTTATGTTCTGTCATCCAAGGCTGTTAGAACTAGAGATGGTATTTGATCCAATTACTTGAGAAAATATGGATTTAGGCACAACCATTGCCAAGTCCTAAGCCTGGGCCTGGCTGAGAGAAGGTGACCCTACATCATTGGTGGTCTGAGGCACATTAGCATGTACTGGGACCAGAGGAATCTCATAGAACCTTAGCTAGGCAAATGGTTTGTCTTTAGATGAAGCAGGGCATAAAAGGCAGGGAAATTTGGCGAGCACTTTAATGGTACCAACTCTCTATCAACTTTTACAGCAATCCATGTTCTTCTCCAGCTGGCTTTTGTGAAAGCACAGACTGCTGAAAGCCCCCACTCACTGTCTAAAGTTTCCGCTCTGTTTTTAAAATCGAAGGAATAAATTGGAAGCGCTTTGAGTGCCTATTAAGGCCCTACACTAGCCAGGCATTAAATGGATCTGAGGAATGTGAGATCAGAGTTCTAAGTCTTTTCTCTTATGGAATGAATGCAGGAGCACATGCCTGTCTACTCAACAGCGCTTGACTCTTCCTGGTCTCCCACCTCCATCCCAGCCCCTTTCTTCCTTTTCCTGACCTATGTGAATTTGGTCTGCAGCAGGAGCACCAAAGACCTCATCTTCTCTGGGAAGGGAAGGTTTTATTGAGAAGCCAGAGGAAAGGAGGCCAAGTGATCTATATGGAAGGGAGCAACATCCTTCCATTTTCCCAGGCCCTCTTCATGAACCTTCCAATGATACCACTAAATAAAAGCTTTGTGCAATGGTATTGTTAGCCTTCTTTAGGACACACACAAACAACTTAATAGAACACAGCTGTTAACTATCAGTGTTTTTTTAAGACTAGAAAGACCTAATTATTTAGGTATTTAGGGGGGTTGGCCATAACCATGCCATCTTGTTATATTAGTATTGAGGAAGACAGAAATTGCTTTTCCTTTCAGATTAATGTCTCCTAATTCCCAGTCTCTTATACTGTAATGCCTTGGAGATTTTCAGGGATAAATAATTCCTAAAGATTAACCTACCTTAACATGTCTCCCTGTGATAAAAATAAAACAGCTTCTATCTTGACAATGACGGTTTTTTATTTGAAGTCAGAGCCAAGCAATTCACATGGATGTGGATTTTAGTTCTGTTTAAATGAAAAAACCTGACCAGCTGCCTAATTCAACATAATTTAAACACACACACACACTGCCATTGGCTTATCATCTTATAATAGAGCAACTTTCCTATTTATACCTGTGATTATTCACGCTGGCTTGCTTGATTACCTTTAGGGACAAAAGAGGAGGCATACAGCAGGTTTATAGAATCAGTAGACCTTCTTAATTAAAAATTAAATCAGCATGTTGCTCTTTCTCCATTGCGTACTTTTGCCTTCCCATCTAGCTGTGAAGTCAGGATGCAGGGTAACTTCTTATTTGCCGTGTATTACTTATCTGGCTTGAAAAATATTCCTCAAGTATCTGCTGTCCCTGGTCATGGATAACTCTAAGCAACCCTCCCTTTGCCTTCCTCCCTCCCATAGAAAGTGGACTTTATTTCCCTGTGCCCTGAATCTTGGCCAGCTTTGTGACTGGTTTGACCAATAGACTGATCTACTTTCAGAATTTTTTCTAGACCTAGTCTTAGCCAGATCTACAGGAGCTTCCCTTACTCTCTCTCTGTCTTCCAGGTTGTCATGTACTAACTCTACCATTTCATCCCATGGGTCCTCTTCCCTCCAGCTTCCAGGGTTTTCTCGGTCCTTATTCCCTTCACTCGCCATCTCATAAAGCTCTTTCAGCTTCCTCCTGCCGCAGTTCCCGAGGCAATGCTGCCAAGCTCCTTTCTGCCATTGAAGCACCATACTTCCAGTACCAATGCTGTTTCAATTATTTATTCCTGTGGAATATACCCCCCCCTCACACTTAGTGGCTTAGCTACAAAACTCTTCTCATTGTCTCTGCATAATCTGTGAGTTGCTTCAACTGGGTGATGCTTTGTTCACATGGGCCATTGAATGGGCTGGAAATTGCTAAAATGGCCTACTTTACGGTCAGCAAATGATGTTAGGATTCAGGACTGTCTGCGGCCACTGCCTTCAAGTGGTCTTTACACAACTGGGCATCCTTACAGCGTGATGGTTGAGTATCAATAAGAGGGAGAAAAGGGGAAATTCTAGTACTTCTTAGGCTAGATGCAGAAACGGCTCGTTATACCTCAGCCACATTCTGGGGGTTTAGCAATACCAGTTCTCGAGGACAGAACTTGAGGTCTTCTTGTTTGTATAGTGTGAATGACCCACCATACAATGGAATAGGATTTTCCATGTGGGTACATCCTCTGGTCTAGTGACCCTTTGTCTTCATCCCTTCCTTTCATGCTCACTCTTCCTTACCCCAAAAGCAATTCAGACATTGCTTGTTCTCCCATGTTTTTCTTCTTCTTATTATTATTATTTTAGTGGTACAAAGAGGTTTCAATTCAACATGTCAGTTTATGGCTACAATGCATCCCGATCAATATCACCCCTTCTTTTCATCATTCTCCACCATCTCTCTCAACCCTTCCTCTTATATTCTTTTGTCACCTGGAAGCAATGTCAGTCACCAATTTTCAAATTTATGATTGTGATAAAAATATGTAAGTGTAAGTAAAACTAAAATGATAATTGCTAGGAGATGAAGATTGCTTATACCAAGGTCTTTATATTTTTACATATTATAGAGTTTTCATTGTAAAAAAACTGAGAGGGATTAAATATTAGGGTTTGAGATATGCTCTTAATCTATAATCTTAAGGTAGCACCAGGATGACTAGCAACACTATTAGTGCTTAATACCTTTTAAAAATTCTCCAATTTTGAAATATACATAATGTAATAGTCATGGGAAAGCTAATTAAATTGTGTGGATTTTCCTGGTTTCATATAGTCAAAGTCTGGAGAGGTAGAACTACGCAATTATGGCCAGACACTTGCACTATAAGAAAAGAACTTGAAGATTTCCTTATACAGCTACACTTCAAGCAATTATGGGCATAGAAACTTTGAGTGCCATTCATTATTTCAAGACCTGATATGTGCATTCTAAGTAGCATGCTAAGAATACTGCCAGGGACAGGTAAAGAGCACAATGCATTATCTGTGGTCATCATCCGGAGATGCAACAGCAAGAAGTATCCTGGCTGATACCGGACAGTGTGACTCAGAGTTGAACCCATGTTTAAATGCAGTTGTGGGACAGGACATCAGGGCACAGAACACAAGCTCAGCAACTCAAGAAGACTCGGCCTCAAACAAGGACAAGTGTGTCTAAGTCACAGGAACAAGTCTTGGCAAGTAATTTGACTTCCCTGTTGTGACTTCTTGCCATTTGTAGTATGCTAAGTTCATAAAACTTACAAAATGAACTGAAGAATTAGTTGAAAAGGATCAAAGATACCAATCATGTTGAAAGGGTCAGTATTCTAAGCCTGTGTTGCATCATGAAGTCATTGTTGCTTTGGATATCATTCTATTTTGACTATCTCATCCCATTTGATAAGTTTAGTCATATAAACTCTTTGAGGTTAAGTCCAATATTATTTCATTCTCCATTCTAGCCTCACTGTCCAGAACAGTTGCTGAGTGACTCTATGCTGATCAACTTACACTTGATTCATGTTCGGAGTTCAAAGAATCTCTTTAACTAATGTTAAGTATAGGCCCCAAGAAAAATAGACAACCTTTATATTTGTTTACCACATGATTTCTAAATTTGATGGTAGATGTCATCTTACACAATAATATTTGATGTTTTTTTTTGTCGGTCATGGGGCCTGAACTCAGGGCCTGGGCACTGTCCCTCAGCTCTTCATCTCAAGGCTCATGCTCTACCACTTGAGCCACAGCACCACTTCTGGCTCTTTTTGCTTATATGGTGCTGAGGAATTGAACCCAAGGCTTCATGCATGCAAGCCAAGCACTCTACCACTGAGCCACCTTCCCAGCCCCATACAATAATAAGGACTATTTTTCCTTGGATATATTTTACCTTAGAAGTAATCAAGCTAATATTATCAGTTGAATGACTTTAAAATGGCCTAATGTGGGTTTTATTTTGCAAGAATTAACTTTTGGTAAAATTCTACTGATAGTAACCTTAAACTTAATAAACTTTCCTGTGCTAATATGTATGAGGCATTATACATGTGTGTGTGTATTTATTTACATCTTTCATATATGTACATATATGCATATATTTCTATATATACATATATCATCTGCCCTTCTATTTATATTCCTACAATCAAATATTAGTTGGTTTTTGAAGTGACTAAATAACCAATGTGGTTCCAATCCAATGTGGATATGTAATTTGATGGATTATCAAAAATCCAGAGTACAGTTTAACCTTTTAAAAACACTAGCAATAAAGATTCATACAATATAGTCATTGGTGTTATCTCTATCTGCCCATTGCTGTTACTGCTGACTGCTGGTAATCATTCTATTATGTTTTATAATTTGGGAAGCACTTTCATGCATTCAGTGCCCTTTCAGTCTTTACTGTAACTCCACACTTAATGTGTTGTTTTTCTCACAAGAGAGCTCCACATAGGGTCTTATTCTTTCTGTTCGCTACATAAAAAGCTGAGGATTGGGTATCTTGAGAGACTTGGCACAGCTCAATTAGCCTATTGGTATTCCTGTACATTCATGTGTCTGACAGTCTGACAGTGTTTGGTTTGTTGGCTAGTTGGTGGATTTTTGGTTTTTTGAGATAGGCTCTTCTTATGTAGTCCAGGGTAAGTGAGAACTCATGATCTTCCCAAGTGCTGGGATTACAGTCTGTACTACTATACCTGGCTTCTAAAGTGTCTAAATTGTATGTTTTTTTGTTCTGTTTTTGTTCTGGTCTTAAGGCTTAAACTTAGGGCCTGCGTGCTCAATGTAGCACTTTACCAATTGAGCCATAGCTCCACTTATGGCTTTTTAGCTGATTAATTGGAGATAAGAGTCTCACAAACTTACCTGCCTGAGCCAGTTTCAAACCAAGATCTTCAGATCTCAGTCTCTTGAGTAGGTAGTATTACAGGTATGAGCCACCAACACCTGGCTCTAAATGACATTTTTTATTACCTAAAAGCATCAATTGATGCACATTACTAGACTCTTCTCATATCAAGAGAGACAAAGGTGATTCTAATTTTCTAGAAGGTTGCTACCATTGGAGACAAAGACTTCTTGGGCTAAATAGGGTTAAACATGGCTTAACTGCCTAGATGATAGAAAAACAAAGACTTCCTATGACTAACTTTCCTTTTTCTTTCTGAATAAGTTTTTAATCATTTCACTCCTCTAGAATTCACATCTGTTCATGACATAATGCTGTGGGTCAGCCTGGGTTCTATCAAAATGAAGTCCGTATTACCAAATTCCAAATTACAGTATGTTTTACTAACCAGTTTTATAGACTAGACATTTCACTCAGGCGAAAAGGAATTCCCACTGCACTTGAGGGGTAGCAGAGCCTCGTGAGCAGGCTACTGGTTCTGCTTGGCTTTGTCTTACCCACAGCCCCCAGGCACCCCAAAGACAAAGGAGCTGGATGAATTTGGTGAGAGACGAAATTCTGCGAATTTGATTTTCATTTGTCCTCATTTGTAGGGGCCATGACCTTTTACAATGGCACAGGAGAGAGTAGAAACCTAAAAATAAGCTGACTGAAAGGCAGAAAACCCCCTTCCTGACAATAAAGAAGAGTGGAAATGTACTTCTAGTCACAAAGAGAAGAGATGAAGTACCGGCTCTGTTTTTGTTTCATAGAATTCTTTGGAATTAATATAAATGTTCCATGCCCCTCTAATTTATACTTCCCTTAGCATGAATTACATTATGACACATTATTTTGAGTTTTTTTATGTAATCCTATTAGCTTAGTCACTATCCCAGAAATTATATATATATATATATATATATATATATCAATAAGTGAAGGAAAAGGAAATTAAGAAGTGATGCAAGACTAGTAACATAAACAAAATTGTAGGGCATGGTGTAGGACTTTTTTTAAAACATGTTTATCCATGCATTAAAATAATTGCCACTTGCAGTTTTTAGCTAAACATCTGCTTAAGTGTGTGTATGTGTATGTGTGTGTGTGTGTGTGTGTGTGTGTGTGTGTGTGTTGCAGGTCCCAGAATGATGGCCTAAGATCTATATGTGCCATAATTTTATTTGTTTAATCCATTTATTTCTTGACACAATAAACAGCTATTGCACGCCTCGTATGAGCCAGCCAGGATTCTAGGCACGGAAGACGAAACAGAAAATAACAGAGAAACAAATGCCTATCTTACTAGTTTTATTGTAATGGGGAAGTCATGTAATGTACAAATAACCAAACAAATGTGTCATAACATGGGGTTGAAATAAGTGCTATGGAGAAAAAGAAAGTAGGATATGAATGCAAATGGTACACAAGGTTGGGTGCTGTTTTAGGTCTGGAAAGGGTAATTGAACTGGTGGCATTTGAGCAGAGGGTAGAGGCCTGTTCTATTTAGATGACTCAATGGAACTTCATGTATGATGGATGAATGGATCCAATCAACTGGAATTGCTTCCCAGACTCTGAGTGCTAGGTATCTAAGATGAGAAAAGGGATTCAGGGTGACAGAAGAACCTCAATGTACAGAAACACAAATGGAGGCACCAGATAAGACACAGCCACTGTTTCGCCACTGAGTTTCACAAGCTATAGACTGTCTAGCTACCTAGGGCTATATGTATGTTAAAGCACTATAAAAAGATTCATGCCTTAGGTTTTCTGTCACATTCATGATAAATAAAAAGAAATCAACATGTGAGTCCAGAGGCTACCTTATCTTAGTTTCTGTTGGGACTTGGAGAACCAGCTTCATGATTTCAAAAACATAAGAGAATGCTGTCTTAGAGGCAAGGTGGAGAACACATGTTCACCTCTCTCCTGTCCTCCTTTTCCTTTCCTCTGTTATTAATAGGATCTCTCTTTCCTATGGAGACTTCATCCACTACAGGTCATGTGGAGCTAAACTTACTCTTCAACGCAGAACAACTTTTCGACACACTTAGCATGTTCATCTCTCAGAAAACTTAATCTGTGAGGGAGGGGTGGGTGACCCACACCAGACTCCTTAGAATTCTCACTGGATTTTTTCTGTAGGCATGTTGGAAAAGTCTGCCTTTTTCTCAGTAGTTACTAAATCTCAAAGGAGATGAATTTTGTAGGTTGCTGGTTGCCATTCACGGCTGCCACCAGAGAGGTTTAAGAGCTGAGAAAGAGGCAGAATCCAAATGACATTTGCAGGCACCTGGAGCCAGCTGTATCTGGAGAAATGTCTACCCATGGCTGTTCCAGGTATGTGAGTTGATCAATTCCTGGTCTTGTTCCAACAAGTTTGATTTGAGTTACTGTCATGAAAAATTGTAGGAGAAGAAGAAGAAAAAAGACTCCTATAATTAAAACCAGGGATCCATTCAGCTAAGGTGAGCACCAGAAGTTCCAAGCTCTGGCTAAAATCAACAAGATGGGTTGTGCTGGAGCAAGGGGGAAATAAGGAAGAAAAATAAGATCCATGGTTGCCTTTAGTGACATGGTAGATACCGCAGAATGTCAACAAACGGTAGAAAAAATAGTCACATGGTATGTGTTCTGCCAAGAGTCCAGCCCAAATAGTTGCTGTGATTTCATTATCCTTGCTAAATGGTACTTCTCAGTTGGTGTGATCTAGATAATTAGAGTTTATTATAGTTTCTGAAAAAACCACTTTGTTTCATAATTAACATTTCCAGAGTAGGCCAATGAAAAGGTGTGAGGTATGACTTTCATTTAGTATACAATTAATAAGGGCCAATTGTGTGCTAACATTAGGGGAGGTAACTACCAGATAGAGAGGATAAGATGGTTCTTTTTCTTTTTAAATGTATATTTGTCAAAAAGAATTTCGGGCTATCATAATCCTTGACCCTTCCTGAAAATTGACAGGTAGAATCTTTGAGAGAGTACACTAAAACATAAAACTTCCTAAACAATGCATAGGAAAACATAGGTTTTTTTTCATAAAGGGGTGTGTGTGTGTGTGTGTGTGTGTGTGTGTGTGTGTGTATTCAAGACTATATCTTTAGAGGAGTTCCAGGTTCAGAGGAAAGTAGGGGTTACTTCCTGACCAACTCTACTTCCACAAGCATGGTCTCTCCCATTTTCCCCCTTGTCAACTTCCTCTACCAGAGTGGTAGATTTGTTATAAATGATGAACCCAGGATGACACATTATAATCACCCAAAGAGCACAGTTTACACTGGGGATTGATTCACTCTCGGTGTTTAACTGGACCAATGTGTAATGGCATGTGTCTATCACACAGTACCACAGGAAGTAATTTCCCTGCTGTAAGAACTCTCTGTGTAGACAGGCACTGTGGCACATGCCTGTAATCTCAGCTTCTCCACAGGAGGCTATTACAGGAGAATCACAAGTTTGCATTCAGCCAGAGAAGCTTAGTGAGACATTATCTCAAAATAAAGTTCACAAAGGCTTGGGGATATTGCTTTGTGGTAGTGTTACATGCCTAGCAGGCATGAGGTCCTGGGTTTGATCCCCCAAACCACACACGCAAAAATTATCTGTATCAATAGGTGTTTATGTCTTACACAGGCAAGAGGCCCCAGCTGATTATCTACATCACTCTTGCAGCTACCCTGTATTAGTGCCCATCAATGGGCAGCACTGTCTGCCCCCAGTTATGGGCGGGCATAAACAGTGCTATTCTTAGAATCCACTCTTCTGTCTGGTTGTCTTACCATGCTGGAGAAATAGTTGCCTTCTTCCTAAAATGGCTTATATTGAAATACTATCTTCGCACAAGAACACTGGCAACAAGAATCCATGTACTTTGCAGCATACCTAAATGTTTCCACCCTTCAAATTTCTTCCTGTCCTTTGTCTGCAGGTTGGTTATCCCCAGACACTTCCTGCTTGGAATGAAGGGAAACTAATATCCAGAGCAAAGATTTGTGAGGCAAAGAGCGAAGAGAAAGGCAGGGCATGGGATGTAGAAGACCTGGCATGTCCATTAGGACAAAATGGGCAATTTTGAAGCAAACATCTGGGCCTAAGAGGCTAATTCTGGAAAATAAGGTAACGCATCAAAAAGCACAGCTTTGCAACAGAAGAGATGTGAGAAATTCAACTTTCCTACAGAAAAGGCATGAATAACATGAACAACTCACTTCATCTGACTTGTGTTGTAATTATTCTGCTCTTTCCTTTTTTCAACCCTGCATTTTTTTCTCTAAACAATGCATGGAACACTCAGTATGAACCATTTGTGTTTCTATTCCAATCAGGAATCTGGTTCCTAGGGCAACTCAGGACATGTGACCACCACACACCCTCAGAGAATGGAGGAGGGCTAAGGGCTCCTCTGTCCTCTGCAACATATGAAAAGAGACAAAGGTCTCAATGTCATCAGGTCTCTCACAAGACACAAAGTGCAGAGCTTCAGGGAAAGCACACAGTTAATTTAAACACATTCAAATTAACAGACTGTGTTGACTGAAGGCTGCATTTCTCTCTGTTTGGGATAAAAACTAATTTAAATGTTGGTGCTACCAGACTGTGAGCACATCCCTACAATGAAGTAAACAAATGTTATTGCCTTCACTTAGAGAGTCTTGCTCAATTAGGTTGATTATAGTGATCACGGAGATGTATCCTGAATGCACAAGAAAGTAGTAATGCTCAGATTTGTTATGTAATATTTATAGACACTGTGGTAAAACTTCAGATGAATTAAAATATACAATCTTGTTTTTCCATGGATGAGTGGAATGGGATCCACATGTTTGCTAAAAGTGAGAAACAGAGCCAACAAATTCCCTGACATTTACCTAGATAAGACCTCCTCAAAGAAATTGTAAACTCCTCCTATAAATGGGTATTTTAAACAACAAATCAGCCTATCCTTGTCATCCACAAGTTCACCTTAAACCATCATTTACCCTTTGCTAGACTTTAGAAACTGCCTCTATCAGATTCTCCAAGGCACACTGACCTATAAAAAGCATGTTCTGTATAAAAAATAATATATGACATCACATACTATTATCTTATCAGACCTGAGGTGTTAGGTGCTAAATTGGTAATCTGGTTCACTATGATATGATCAGAATTAGGTATTAATGGTGCCATCTTTCTATGACTGTGGTAGGACATGTCAAGGTCACTTACAAAAAGGAAACACAATTTTCAAGACCACTTACAATTTTAACAATAGAATCTATACATATCGCAATTGAGTTGATCGCCAACTAGGGCATGATGGTAATTCTGGGTGAGATTTTGGAAAAGAATTTAACCTCCCTGAGCCTGAGTATTCTCACATAAAATGATGGGGTTGTTTTATGTAATCTCATAGGTTTTTGCAGCCATAAACCATCTGTGAGCTTTGATTGCTAACATCCTGGTGCTACCAATAGTTGCAAAGTTGGTTTGGATCAAGCTTGGGAAGGCCAAATTTTGACACACACTTGGTTGTGTAAGACAAGCATTTACCATTATTTGAAATCAAGAGCAATGTAGTCATCAAGAAGAGGGATTTAGTCCAAACTGGAACCACTGTGAATGGATGAGATGAAGAAATATATCTATTTGAACATATTTGCATTTAAAATAAACCCTTATGGCAATTCTTTTTATAACATGTGTTTTAGAGGTGATAGCTCATTATGTATGAAAAACTCCCAGTATCTCCTTACATGATTTTGGAACAGAAGGTTGCTGAGGAGTCTTCTAACCCAGCTCTATTCACTTCCCTCTGTCTACATAATCTAAAACTGCAGTGAAGTAATGCGTATCAAACACTGGCCACTTCAATAGCATTTGGCGTAGTCTCAAATTTTCTTTTGTTGATGATTGCCCTCATTGATTTGTTGTCTTGTATTCATACATTCTTAACCTGGGGCTGGACCACTAACAGATTGTGTGGTTCTGACCTTGGTACCAATACAATTGGTTCAATTAGTCCTTATTCATTCAGTCATCATATGCAAGCTGCCAGACACAGAGTTTAATGATGATTATGCACAGACTTGTATGCTGGAATATTCAGCCTAGTACATTGGCTCTGTAATTCTGAACTTGATAAGGTACACATTTCTGCAGATCTTCTCAAGATATTGCAATGAGTTGCAAACAGTGGGAGCCCAAAAGTATCATTATTCGTAAACTTTTCAAGTGACTCCTACATGTGATGGGAAGATCTCACTCTAAGAAATCCTGACCTCATAAATATTGTCCCTTGCAGAAGTCCATGAGATTCCATACAAGTTGTATCTACATAGTGATTTCCAGTCCTTCATGAGACATACTCCCATCCTCACCTGCCTTATTCTGCTTTGTTCTGCAATTTGATATGTCTACAGGTCCTTTAAGCTGCTACGGACTGGACCTGTGCATATCACAGTATGATGACAAGTTTAAATGAGCTGTGGATTTGACTGTCCACGGAAATGGAGTGGACAGAATGCTGGGAGAAATACTAGCACACAAGTCATCACAAATCCCAGGGAAGAGGAGATTGAGCAGCAATCTTCTGGGCTTTTAGCAGTGCACCTAGGTGATATGGATCCCCACCTATTTCCAAGAACATTGGACAATGGAGAAACTCATGAAAATCAAATCATCTTTGCTTGCTGTCATTTTGTGCATAGGAGGAGATAACTCGAGTTTGATCAGGAGCCATTAGTCTACAATGATACATACGATCTAGATAACAGAAATCTTGACTCTGTTTGAGAACAATCATGCCTAAATATTTCATGATACATGAAGAAGAACTCTTTTAATTCTCACCTTGTGAGACTCAGGAGAATGTAGGCTGATTGGGCTAGTCAGATTGATGCTAGATTTGGAATTAAATAATCCATAAATCATTTAACCATTGAGTCTCTGCGTAGGGATCATAGGTACATGTATGTAAGTAAACTATACCATGGATAGGAAAACACAGCTGGAAAATAAGTTGGAAAACCACTCTGATATTTGGATATCTAGTGTGATTCATTTCTTTCCATAATTGTAAAGTACACATGGGAGTAGAATTTATGATCCTTGGGCAAGAGAAAAGCAAAATCTTAAGGTAGGGGAATGACGGGACCAACTGCTGGTTTCTAAAATGTGGTTAGGATGTGTGTTTAAAAAGGACTCTCTCAGGCCTTTATTCTATAAAATAGCTAGACAAATAAATCTGAGGCATCTGGGGGTAATGGCATCTTCAGAGATAATGGATATTCAATCTGGGAGATGGGAGAGAGATAAAACCTTGGCAAGGGTTTTTTTTAAAAAAAAAAGAAGAACTCAGACTGCCTGTTAAACTGCTGGATACACAGGTCCCTATAAATTTTCAAAAGAGTGTCCTGGGTTTCATCCAGGAGACTGTTGCAAATGAGATATACACTACTAAGACTCCCCAAGTCTTTCAGAAATTTTAAGGTAAGTTTGTAATATACACCACAGGCCTGGGGTCAATCACCAGTAGTTCTTGGCAGAACCTAATCGTTAATGCTCTTAAGGCAGATCTCCGAAACAAAGGGAGAATCCACAAGATCCAATTCAAACATTGAGAGAGACTCTTAATCTTGTCTGTTATCAGGTATTGCTCAAATGTTGAAAGGAGAATTAGGGATAACTCTTATGAGAGTTCTTCTTTTGCTTGTTTCTAGGAAGTTGGTACTTCCCCTAGTTCCTCCACCGGGAGCGCCGTTTGCTAACACACAGAAGATAAGAGTACAATGTAGGTACCACTTTCTGCCTTTATAGGGAAGCAAATTCTTTTACACACATTCTCTCATTCAAATTTCCTGAGTGGTACAAGGAAGGAAAGATGAATGTAAACATGATCTCCGTTACTTCATAGTTAATAGGTTAAGTACAAAAGTGTTTCTCTCCTCCGATGCACCCTTTACCTCAATGTGACTTAACTCTTCCTCACATTAGAATCTATTTTCCTATCCCTATGGATTTGCTTTGTCCCCCAAATAACATGATTGAATTAACAGTGAATAAAAAACTAGAATAAAAATTTGAAGCCCGGGCCATGGCTAGCTGTCTAAACAATGGAAACCAAGTCTTTTGTCATCCATCTGCATCTACTCCATCACCATTGCATTCAGCCGTGGCTAGCTGTCTAAACAATGGAAGACCAACTCAAAGTGACCCCAACTGTCCCAACCAAGCAAGGACTTCTTGGATATACCTATAGATAGCTGGTCTTCAAAGACATGAGATAGCTCATCCAAGATCAGCAGAGACTCTGACCTGGCCTATGGCAAACACAATGTTGTTTCCATTCAACTCCAAAGGAACAACTCCAATGACTTGTAGACTACAATTTTGATTAACGCTAATTGTTTCAAGCCAGACATTTTTAGCTCTCTTCTTAGTAAATACAGTGATATTGGTTATATTAAAAATCAGGAAGTAAATTGGAAGAAACACCACACATTTCCTCTCCTACAGAGGCAAACATATTTTTGGTGTGTTTTCAGATTCCCAGTGTGGGGAAGTGAGGGCCAGTGTTACGATCCTAGTTCTGGATATAGAAAGTATTCTTTGCAAAGATGACAATAGCATTGAGAAAGTATAAGTGAAAGATCCCAAGCAATGTGGGTGGAGTTTATGCAGATAAAGAAAGCTTTTGCATCCTTAATGTTATTTTTTTAAGGACTTTCAAACCTGCACTGTATACGTAAGCTATGCATCTCATTAGACTATATATTTCATTAGGCTATAGGCTTCATTATACACTTGAATCAAGAATCTCATTACACACTCCAGACACACATCTCATTATGCCATGCATCTCATTAAGTTCCAAGCCAGGAACAGATGTAAGATAGACAAATTTCAGCAAGGCTTTGATTTCAGCCCACATGGCATTAACATCAACAATTGAGCAAGGATGGACCAACAATTGGGTGATTTTTTTGGATGACCTTTGGCAAAGAGGAACCAGTTGCAGCAGGCACTATTAAATAACTGAGAAGAAAAAAAATAGCTTGGTGTCACATACCACCTTGATGTCTACTCCAGGAATGTGTTCCTACTGTCAATCAGGAATCACCTATCAGAGAAAAGCCAGTGATAGGGTGGAAGGGGTCGTGTGTCTGCAGCATCGCTATCATCTGTCATGAAGCAGACATTCAACAAAGGCTAGCATCAATGTCACCTTGGGCTTGGCCACAGCAGTTGTATCTGTTGTGTGTTCATAGTTGTAATCCGTTGTCTGGCATCTTCGTGGACAGGACTGATGACGAAGTTCGTAGCTAAGTAGTACTTCTGTGGTCACAAATGATAAAAGACCAACTCACACCAATTTCAGATTAGAATGTAATGAAGAGTCCAGAGGTGTAGCTGATTTCAAGCCCAGCTCTGCCCAAAGGCTGAACTATCACAAAGGCACGTGTTTCCCTATCTCTCATTTCTGCTCTTGCATGTGTTGGCTTCATTCTTAGGAACCCTTCTCCCATGAGTTGGTTGTACAAAGCTCTAAGCATTTATTACACCCATAGATATCCATTCCAGCAAAATATAGTATCTTCTAGCAAGAGTTAAGTCAAATCTGAGATGTGTTTCTAGAACATTTAGGCATGGATTGAATGTGGAAAGAGGACTCTACACCAAGGTAATGGTAACTACACAGAGTGACCCTACATTTGTCATTCCTTCTCTGTTCTGAGTGTGCCTCTGAAAGTCTGATGATTTGGTGACATATCTGCAGTCTGAGAACGCAGAGATCTGCGCTTGCTCACATGGAATATGCTTGTTTCTGATGAATCAGTAATATCTGTCAAGGCATCCAGGGGCCAGATAGATATCATAGATGGTTCTTGGGCTCTTGTGATGTGAGAAACTGAATAAATATTACTCTGGGAAGTTTAAGCTGGAGTAAGGTGAGTGGAAGCTTATCCATGGCATGGTTTCTACAAATCATTGAGTCTTCTACTGCATTTAACTACTGGCTAATCTGAATGGCTACGAAAAGTATTAAAGAATATAAAACAAAACCAAATAGAGGAGAAAATATAAATGAGTAAGTCTACATTATGATACAATGGCGTGTTGAATGCCGTCTACAGACTGAATTGTAGACAAGAGAAAGTCAGGTCGGTGTTCAAATGTTGTAGATAGTTGGTTAGAGTGGAAATAAAAATAGTGAATAAGGGTGAGATAGATGAAGGGAGGTTCAGACAGCAATGGAGGAAAAATTCTCCAACTTTCTGGCATGCCTGAGGCTGTCTCTTGGTAGCACTCTGTAGCTCTTAAATAAATAAATTTTCTCATCTGAAAGGAGAGTAGTTTTGTTACATAGAACTAGGAACGGATGTGCAACCAGAACTCCTTTCAGAAGACTCTCACTAGACTTTTCTAAGTCGCAATAATGTGTACAACAGCAACAACAATATGGTGAGACAAAGGACAAAGGGCAAACTAATGCAACAGTGATACTCACAAGACAATAGGTTGGAAAAGAACCTTACAACTTGGGAGTGTACGATGGGGGCAACAGAAGTGAGAGAAAACTAACGGAGGGGTTAACAATGTTCGACAAGAAATGTACTCATTACCTTATGTATCTAACTGTAACCCCTCTGTACATCACCTTGACAATAAATGGTAAATGTAAATGGTGATTAATATGTTAGGCTATTCATCCTGGTGAAGCTCCTGCCTATGAAAACATTACAGGTACAACATGACCTCCATATTCTTTTAAGAGGAAGAGTTGTGTCTTGATTGCCCAAAGTAGACAAAGCAAAGTCTTCCCAGATTTTCTTTTCTGAAAGATTGTGTAGCTAGGAGATATAAGAATAGAAGAGGTTGGAGCAACACTGTGGGTTCAATTTTAACATCTTACTGTAATGGGTTCTCCTGGTACCATGTTTCATTGAAATTAAAAGAATGAGTTATGTTTCACTTCAGTTGACTCTTACCTTAAGAGCACCCTGAAACAGAGAAAATTCATACATTCATGTCAATGGAAACAGAAAATTTCTCACATACTTAAAAATAATGCCTTCTTGCAGCCTTATTTTTTTAATAAGGAATACACAGAGTGAGCAAATACACAAGTGAGCAAATTTTCTAAATGATTTTTTCCTTTTTCTTGGGATGGTTTGTCAATGAGCTTCTCTGGTTTTCCTTTTTCTACTAAAGGTCTTGGGCCCTGCTCACATCATTCTTGAATGTAAAGAGCTACTGGATAAATATTTAGATATTCCAAGGAATAACTAGCTATCTAATAATTACTGAAAATAACCTTATTCTTTGGCCCACCACTGGTACATATATATATATACATATATATACACACACACTTACATACATATATATATATATATATATATATACACTTATACATGATATAAATATATATATACTTACATAAGTATATATACATATATAGATAAATGATACATGCCTCTCAAAACACCTTACTTTCACTTCATAAAAATTAAGTTCTTGGGCGGGGAAGGTGGCTCAGTGGTAGAGCACTTGCCTTGCATGCCTGAGGCCCTGGGTTCGATTCCTCAGCACCACATAAGCAAAAAGAAAAAAAAATAAGTTCTCTTCTCCTTTTGCATTTTATTTAGTATTTTTATTTTTAACTTTTCTGGATTTGAACTCAAGGTCTTGATTTTCTCAACTGATATTGTACCACTTGAGTAATGCCTCCAGCTAAGCATTTTGGTGGTTCATTGGAGAGTGAGACTCACAGTCTTTTCTGCCCAGGCTGGCTTCAAGCTGTTTTGATTCCATTTTCAGTCTTCACAGTAGCTAGGATTTCAGGCATGAGCTACTGGCACCTGACAACCACTTATTTGTAGTGCAATTTTAAAATCACAGACTGAGCTGTAAGTAAAGTGTCAAAGGTACAATTCAATGCCTTAGCCTATGAGATCAACCTCTTAAGTATTCCTCAAGAGGAGCTATAGAATCCTGAAAGACAAGTGCTCTAGTCTACCTCCTGCTTTTAATGATCAGAACAAGATAGTAGATGAGCTGAGAATGAGTATTAATGACAGCTCCAAGACAGTCCATAATCCCATTTCCAAATAATTATTAGGATGTGATTTGTGTGTGTGTGTGTGTGTGTATGTGCACACACGCGTGTGCGCACGCATGAGCTGTGTTTTCTTTCCCTGACATCTTCCTTATGAAGGGGAAGAAAGTAAAGGGAAGATCAAAACTTTGCAATAGTCGGCGATAAAAGGGTCTTGCTTCCTTATTCTCCAGACTGTACCTTTCAGGAATCTCTATAAACATGAACACAGTCATCTGGTAGCATGCTTTGCACAAGGAGCTGCCCCTCTAAGAGGAGACATATCCTGTCTAGCTTTGAATTCCTGGACCGAGGCAATGTCTTTGCTTTTTCCAACAATCCCAGGATGATGACACGTCCCTGTTTCCATTTTTGTTGAGAAACCCTTGGCATTTGGATTCCATTTTACATAAACTATAAATAATGTGTAGACATTCAAAGCTGAAAGGATTTGTTCACTTGGCTAAGGTGGTAGCATATGTAGATATTAAAAAAAAAAGTGTTCTGACCTTTGGGTGAACAGAAGAACTTAAAATGCTATTGTTAAAATGTGGCATGAGGAAAGCATGATTTAAATGTAAATCTTTTATCTCCAGAGCCATAAAAGACTATGCCTTGGAGGGATGAGAAAATGCAAGCTCTAATGTGAAGCATATAAAAAAATTAAAACATTTAGTGCTGTACCAAGCCTGCTTTTCTGAACTGCAGTTTGCTCATAAAACAGAGTATATAGTATTTTATTTATATTTAAAATGAACTGTTCCTTTAACCATTTAGTCTCCAGTTCCTTAGGCTTCGGCTGTAAAATTCAAGACCTTGCCATTCTCTGTGAATACTACTTTTCTCCCTCTCTTACCCTCCAAGCTCCCAAGGCGACATTCAACCTGCAGGTATGTGTGTGTTCTGATGGGCAGAGCCCTTACTCCTAGACTAGGAAACTCAGGCAGGCTCAAAAGCTGCAGAAGTATCCAGAAAGAATGGTGTCAATGCTGAAGGTTATTTCTACATTCCTTGACCTACTTCATGGCTTTGAGGAAATGAAATAAAAGCCTGTCATTATTCAGACTAAAAATTCCTGTATCTATTTGGACCATGCCATTGGTGGGGCTGCGCATGGCAGGCGTTGTATATGGCCACAGATTGAACACAGTTGGATTGAGGTTCATGCCCAGATTTCACTCATCATTTTCCATATGGCTTCATTGGTGCTGATCATACCTTTCCAAGACCAAATCTACTCTTCCCTCCAGGAGTCTCCTGCCCTTCCCTTATGCTTTCATTGTCTGTGAGCTCCTCTACCCTTGGCACCTATATCCAGGCTTTCTTCCCTAATATCACATTTGTACCAGACAGAACTCTCTTCTTCCTGGTCTCCATGGGCAGCTCTCAGCTGGGTTATTTCATGTGAGACCTAGTTTTCTAGGAGCACCTTGAACTAGGAGCCTCATGTCTTATAGTCCCAACATTGATACATAGCAATCCTTGGTAGGCATGTTCAGTGCATCTATGGGTGTATTTTGATATATTTTGAATTTGGGATTGATCCTTTTAATGCTTTATATAACCTGAAGTAAGCATAAACCTGCAAAACACTGTTTATTTCCTCAGCTGGAAATCTTTTCTACCTTCCTTTACGTCTTCTAGATTAGAAAGAGGTCCATATTAGAAATAGGCCCTTGGTACACACTGATGAACCTGCGTATTGCTTCTTCATCATAATGGTGCTGTGTGATATTTCACATGCACTGTTCTTCCATGGAGACTTTAACCCAAGGAGGAAAAAAGATCGATCTTAGTCCTCTTGTTATTTTATAACACCAAGACTACACTTGACTTACAAAGGTCATAATATTTTTCTTAGATGAAAGATGATCAGTCAATTATTTTCAAAGTGTCCATGTGTTCATTACTTTTCCTAACAGATCTGTAATGTCTCCATGAAGAATCTTCTTTCAATTTTCCCCTAGATCTCTGATTTTGATTCTGAATGTCTTTCTTGGTTGTTACCCTTCAAGTCTCCACTTTTAAGCTTTTATTTGGTTGCTGTGCCATGAAATTTACACATATACTCCAGATAACCTCAATCCACTGCCCGTAAATTCTTGTCTACCCATAAAACTCTCCTATGAATTCTACCTTCATGAAAACTAAATGTAGCACAGAAGTCTCTCCTTACCTCTAAGTCTATACAATAATATATATAACAAGACTTTATCACATGACTCTTCAGTACATAAATTAAACTGATAAAGTGGACACTGCCATTCAATTTCATGTTTAAGAAATTTGAGATTCTAAGCTCTGTACCAGAGTGGTCCTAGATTGCTCATGAACCATACCAAGCAGGGACTTGAGTCCAAACAGACATACTTAAAGTATTTGTCTCCTTTAAAACTCACATTGTAATTGTATTGTCATTGCAACAATTAAGAGGTGAGACTCTTAAAAAGTGTTTACAACACTCTTAGGGGCAAGATCAGTAGTATGATAAAAAAAATAAATTTAACTCCTTATTACTCCCCACCCCCCGCCCCTCCACTTTGTCTTCCTGACTTCTGTCATGAGATGATAATACAGGAAGGTCATAGCCAGATACCAGAACTCCAATTCTGAGCTACCCAGACAATATAATGTGTTCATTATATGTTACTCAGACTCCAATATTCTGTTGTAGTTGCACAAGTAGGCCCAAATGTTGTCCAATTACCCAATAATTCTACTTTTAAGAATCTACACTAAGGAGATCATTATAAAACCAAATAAAAATTCATATACAAAGATGTACTTTTCTCTGCTGGATTAGATTGTAGTCTGGAACAAAATGAATTTAAAGATAAAATGTGGGCTGGATCATGATGGCTTCTTTGAAACAATATTAAATTTCCAATTTTTGAAAATTATGTTCTTATAAAGAGAAATGTACTTGTTTTAAGTAAATATGCATTGAAGTGTTAGGGATAAAGAGACAATCTCAAATAGTTTTTTAAAAATAGATGTGTGTGTGTGTGTGTGTGTGTGTGTGGCTGAAAGACTGATAAAATAACTGGTACAAAAAGTAAATAATTAGTGAATTCTGGTAAAAGTTATATGGGAATTTCTTGGAATAGTTCTGCAACGTTTTTCATATTTGAAATTATGTGAAAATGAAAAGCAGAACACACTCTTCCCTGGTTTTGTATAAAGAGAGAAAATTGGAAACAGAGTACAATATCTACATGTTAAAAACAGGAGAAAGCTAAGGAAATTATAATACAGCCACATGATGCAAAATCAGCAAGGTGTGAAAATTGTCCATGAAGTATTTTCAAGGAGATGGAAGGATGCTGAATTTATACCAAAATTCAAGTGTCCAATAGAAGTTGCTAATGCAGCATATTTACTATGAAAAAACAGAAATTCTAGATTTTTGATGAGATTATGGCTGATTTTTATTTTCTATTAGAACTGTTCTTTATTGTTCATATGCTTAAAGTGATAAGAATTCACTGATTTTCTTAAAAATGAAAATGTATCAATTTCTGGTCATGATTTTCTTTTTTCTATTATATGTTTACCTGGTAGAAATATAAAAAATATTGTGAAACTAGTTCCATACAATCATTCATTGGAAGCGTAAGTATGACATCCAATAATGTAATCCAACTGTGTCAAGCCATTATCAGACAGCTTTGCAGATGGCTATCCAAACCCATGTCCTTTATTTACATTATAAACTTCGACTAGGGGAAAGGATACTTTTGTGATCATTTACTAATAGCTCAGAGTTGCATGTGACAAGCTGTCCCTTGACAATGGTAAAGTTTTCCATTCTTGATCCCTGAAAGTGTTTGGAGCAATGACTTAGAGAAGAAGAAAGCCTGAGTTTTCACTCATAACTAATCAAGAAGAAATCAAAGTGTATTACATGCATTATAAAAATATCACAATTAAAACCTTCCCATTGTATAATTAATACATGCTGTTAAAAAAGATAAAGAGAGCAATATTTTTAATCTCTCTGACACTTAGTTTCCTCACCGATAAAATCTGAATGTCATTCCTTATCTTTCCATAGAGCTGTAGAGATAAGAGGTAATGCGTTTAAAAGTGGTGCATGGTACCCTGCTAGCAGCTTAGGCATTAGTGCTACTGTTGGGATTACCTGTTGATTATGTTACTTTGCATCCTGAGTTGATGAAGGACTATACACTGTCTAACAAGGAGTCACCAGACTCTGGTAAACACCCTGTGTCTCTGTTGTTAATTTTTGGTTACTAAAGACAAACTGTAGTAAATTCGAAAAAGGTCATATTAGTGTTCTAACAAGTCATGCTCATCTTTGAAATCAGACCATTTATCCAGTTATAAGGCCAGAATAGCCCTCCAGACCTTCTGAACAGCCAGAAAACAAGGAAATACTACAAAACCAATGAGAGTATTTCTTTTTTATTTTACTCCCTAGGATGCCACTCATGGAAAAATTAGATACTGGAATGTTCTTCTCTCTGCTTCCAAGTTTTCATGGTTCCCAACTGTTTGTACTAGAGAATTATTCTGAAGCCCATCAACTTTCACAGCTGAAGCAACACAGCCCCAGCCCAGAGTAAATGACAATGTTGGAGGGCTGAGGCCAAAGGGAAGCCAGTAGCTGCTCCAGATCTCTTCCCTACCTAACCGCCTTGTACTATTTGCTTGTAAAAGTCCCCTGCCTTAGTGAGACAGTCAGCCTTCAAAAATCATAAGTATTTGAGGTCCAAAAATATGAAAACCACAAGGCTCTTGACTCAGGTTTATGTCTATGAGTATACTGGTTGTTAATTTTGATTGTCACCTTGACTGAATGGGGAGAAACCCAAAGTTCTGGGAGGGCATGTCTAGATCAGCAAGGTGGATCAGTGAGGCAGGTATAGAAGGTCCATCCTCTAGACAACAGACTAAGGACTTGATCAGAAAGAAAAAATGGAAGCAGAGTGAAGCTACCTCTCCCTTTCAAGGCAGGTGTGTTTCTCTGATACCCATGAACTCCGGATTCAAGGCTCATTGACTTTTGAATTGAGACGTGCTCTAGTGACGATTCAGCCTGGAACAAGGGTTGTATCATTGGCCTCTCTCTCAACTCGGGCTTCTGGCTTCTTGGACTTAGCAACTACTTGTTTTTCTGGCCCTGCAGGCTGCAGACAGACATCATGGGTCTTTTCAGTTTTATGATAATTAATTAGCCAAGCTAATTAATCCCCCCTAGCAGTTACCAATACTAGATCGGTTATTTTTCTGTAAAGATTTCCTGACTTAAACAGATTTCTGGTACTAGGGAACATGTGGAAGACTCTTCAGGAAATGTTTTAGGAAAAGAGATGGCAAGATATAGAGCGAGCAGATTAGAGAAAATTGAGAATGTTGTAAACTGAGCAAGAGTTGTAATTCTGGTAGGGATTCAGAATAACAGAATACTATTAGAAATACTTACAGTGAAGGCTATGTTTTGAGTGCTCAGATGGAGATGAGAACCCCATTGTAATGGCATGGCAAAGTCTGAACTGTGTTGTCTGCCCTGGCATTTTGAAGTATCAAATTTAAAGGTTCCAATTTACCTGGAAGAGGAGCTTTCAAGGAAGCATTCACATTGTAGCACCAGTATTGTTTTCCACTGTTAGCCAAACTTATGGTGAGAATTAGAAGCAGAAAGATTCTGAAAATTTCCAGCTTGTCCAGAAAAACAGTGACTATAAAGATGTGGCCAAGAAGAATTGGGTTGCTGAAGAGATTAGCACAGATAAAAAAGAAGCCAAGTGCTTTGCTCTGGGACATTATAAAAGCTATTCAAAGGCAATCTTGGAAATTGGCAAAACTGCAGCCCTCAAAGCTATGAGATGTGGAAATATGCATTTGTCTCAAAGTCTTTCCAGGACCCGAATCAATGTTTAAAAAAAAAAGTCTTGGGACAGACACCCTGTATGGGCAGGAATATCCTGGGATTTATCGTGCTGTGTCTAGCCAGCAACATAGTCAGACTGTGACAGTCATAGTTCAGTTAGGCCCAGTTATGGGTCACACTAGCAGCAAACCTGGGTGTTGGCCACATGATGCTGTTTTGCAAGCATGCAAAATGAAAGAGCTGTGGGGTCATGGTGGCTTTGAGTGATAATTCAAAGGAAAGCCTAGGAAGTCAGGCAGTGTGCTCCAGGGCTGTGATCCCTGTAAGCAGCTTACAACATTGATTGGGACTCCAGGAACAGAGGTGCCAGAAACACATAAGCCTTCTCAGGGATAGCTGGAGGCAGCAGGCAAAGCCACCCCGAGGGCATGTGAACTGCAATGGGACAGACTAGAGGGAAGCAGCCGCCCCAGTCCTTTGGAGTCTATATCCCACCGCTGTGCCCAGATGCCAGGCATGGAACGTTAGGATGCAGTGTTTGTCCTGCTGGGGTTTAGTATTGCTATGAGGTGATCCCTCCTTACTATTTTCTGATTGCCATCTTAGAACAGTGATGTTTAACCTATGCCTTCCCTAAAATTACATAGATATGGTTATATATTTGAAAGTCTATAACTTTATCCATTTCACAGAGGCTCAGAGGTGAGCTTTGAGTCTTGGAGAAGACTCCTGATTTGGACTTTTGTGTAATTCTGGAACTGTTAAGACTTTGAGGACCTTTGAAAATGGGTTACACGCATTTTGCGTTATGAGGTGGGTGTGAGCCTTTGGAGGCTGGAGGTAGAATGCTGGAGGTAGAACATCCCCCAGAAGTTCACATATCAGAGTCCTGTTCACAGGGTGGAGCTTTGGGGAGCTAGGGAACCTACAGGGGGAGGGGCCTAGAGGGAGGACTCTAAGTCATTGGGGAAATGCCCTTGAAGGAATTGTGGGACATCAGCATCTTCCTCGCTCTGTTTTGCTTTATGGACATGATGGAAGCAGTTTGCTCTATTACACACTCCATGCCATTCACCTCCAGACAGCCATCTGCTTGACCATCCGCTGGATTCTCTAAACCTATGAGCTAAAACAAAACTCTCCTCTTCACATGTTACCTATCTCAGGCATTTTTGGTTATACAAATGGAAAGCTAACTAACACACTGCAAAATAATCAAATCAGTGTATAGCATTTTTAAATCAAACAGAGTCCATTCAACCTAAATGTACCCTAGAATATTTAGGTACCTAGGGAAAATTAAGTTCCTTACTAGTGTTGTTTTTTTTTTTTAAGTGACGTTTCTTAAAGCAAGTGGAAGAGATGTTTTGAAAATTTCCTACAACTAGAATATCTCAATGAAGATCCACTCAAAACCAGGTTTGAAGATCAAATTGTTTGGTAATAGAAAATGAAAGGACAAATAACTGTAGTCAAATCAGTGAGAAGACCGGAGTCTTTGAGGATAGACTGTGCTCCCAGCTTCCAGGCTTTTCCACCTCATCAGAGACACTGCCTTTTCTCTTCTTCATCTCTATTTTTCTCTCCCCACATCCTCTCTTTCTTTCTCTCCCCCCATCCCCGGCCATATGTGTGTGTATTTAAACTCTCAGACTTATGCACAAGCTCCTACTTCCTGTCCTCTGGCAGATCTAAGCTGACAGCTGATAAATCCCCCATAAATATTAGCTAACAATAATGATGTGCTCTGCTTCCCCCATGGGCATTTGCATCCAAGAATAAATAAGCTTTCATGTTCCAAGGGAATGAAGCTGTAATGAAGAAATAATCAGCACAGAGTTTGAGATGTAATCTTATACTCATTCATTCTACACAGTTTTCTAAGGTGTGTATGTATATGACAAATCTCAAAGAACTTAGTGTAAATAGTAGTAAGAAAAGGTTTAAAGTCCCATCAGGGAACCTATAACTCTAAAACTCATCTTCAGTTTTGATAAATGTTTGGTTGCCAGAAGAGATATAAGATACTTGAGATCGAAGAGATCAGAGATACAAAGATTTACCAGGACAAAATCAATTAGAGTTTTGTCAGTTTCCTATCTTCATGGGAAGTGGGAGGTAAGTCCATTTCACAGATGTGATGGTAAAGTGCTGGTGGAAGTTCATGGGCATTCTTACCTCTATCGCCTTAGTCACAGCTCATTTTCTGAGATTGCCAGGATGCTCAAAAAAAACCACCCACTTTCAAACTGAAATGATATACACCAGTCTACATTAATGACAGGAATTACAAACGACAGGAATAATGAACTTAATTGATATGTGTAAGCTTCAGAGAAAATCTTGATGGAATTGCCAAGATGTGGAGCAAGGAATAGGAAGAGAGAGTTAAATTCTTCTAATTCCCCACACAACGGCTGGCTCCCAAACCTCTAACTTTCCAGAAACAAAATGATAGCTAAGAAGTGCTTTGGGATGTAAATAAAAGTGAAGGAAAAAGTAATGATGCTGTACCACTGCCATTAAAAACTATACATTTAAAAGCTAAGTGGAAAGTCAGGTGCCAGTGGCTCTGCCTATAATCCTCGTTACTCAGGAGGCTGCGATCTGAGGATCATGGTTCAAAGCCACCCTGGGCAGGAAAGTCCGTGAGATCTTATCTCCAACTAACCAGCAGAAAACCAGAAGTGGCATTGTGGCTCAAGTAGTAGAGCACTAGCCTTGAGCAGAAGAGCTCAGGGACAGCACTGAAGCCCCATGACCACCACCAGCAGCAGCAGCAACAACAACAAAGGCTAAGTGAAGTGTAATTTCATTCAAGTCTGTGGAGCAAGATCTTGAAGATAACTTTGTGTCTACAAGAGTCCCCTTTGTGCAATTGGCAAATGCTTGATGCCTACAATATTTGGGTACAATCACATCTCCAAAGATAATATGATGAAGATCTTGCCTTCAAACAGCTCAAACACTTGTGGAAGACACAGCCTGGGAAAAGACAAACTCAAGTTCAGTTTAATTAAATTATATTGGGGAAGATGGATGTGATTTAACCCAGACCTGGGAGCAAGGGACAACATGAGCCACCTTGGCAGGAGGTGAAGCTGATCTTGGGTGACCTAGGTATAGCCAGATGCATAGAGAGCAAAGAGACTCCTATTGGGAAGAGCACAGTAGTTGCTGCGGGAGACCAGAAGGAAGGGATGGAGGAAACAAGAAACAAGTTGCAAATTTGAACTTGGACTTGAGCATATTGGAAAGCCACTGCGAAGTTTACAGCAGACATGCAGCATACCATATTTTCATTTTAGACAGATTACAGTGCAGGATTAAGGTACTGCTGATGATAGACATGAATGTTCATATAACCATTGTTGTGAGAAGAACATGTGCAGTAAAAGAACCCTGAATTCCACAGGATAAAATATGATCTCTGTAATTTATACCTTGCTAGTAAGAAAATTGGTATGCATCCACCTAGGTTGAACTAAAATTTACCTTTGCATTGTTACAAAAAAATTTAAGGTAATTTTGAAGGAACTGTACAGACAAGATTACTATGAGATTATTTGTAAAGAGCAACTTTGTTAAAAAAATGTTTTTGTTAAACTAGCAGGATATCCATTTACATATCAAAAACGTCCTTGGATAATTACAAATAAATATTATTTATTCATTAAAGCAGACCTGGCATTTCACTCACCTTAAAATTATAAACCTGCAATTTCCCAAATAAAAAGCTAACACCCCAGTAATTTAGTTTTGGCTCCTTGCCAATGTAAGGATTTACTCCACCAGCTTTAACTGATTTTCTCACAATGCTAGCAGGCAATCTGAGAATTGTGTAATCAAAATCAAAATGGATCTTAATAGCCCCAAAGAATTAATACGTCTGCTACCATGTGAGCAATTTATTCCCTTCATACCAGTAGATTCTGGTTCACTGATTATTAAATTCTAGATTATTCATTGGAAAAACAGATGAACAAAGTTCATCTTTTCCATTTGCCCTTTTTGTTTGATTCTGTTTATTTTCATTGGGCTCTTCCATTGGTAGTAAGCCATTCATTTCTCCAATATTGGTCGAAAGTATGTGCCAGACATTGCTATTCTTTGTGCAGTCCTAGGTGGTGAGGGTCCAGCTCCTACCTTCAAAGAGATCACCATCTGGTGAAGGATACTGGGATATAAGCAATGCCCTATTAAGTGACACAATAAATCTCATAATGGGAGTTCACTCCAGGGGGTTTGGGGAACATGGAGCAGCAAGAACCCACCAGTGAGTTTGGGGATAGCTCCTCTGAGCAGCAGGTTTCCATAAGATAGTTTTGAGGAGCCTCATGGAAACCTATAGGATAAAAGGCAGTTCAGACAGCAGCAGAAAAAAAAAGACATTAAATAATGGTGCACATGCAAGAGAAAGTATGCTTAGTGGAGACCGTGTAAAATATTCTCTGTGGGGACTATATAAGGGAAAGATACTAAATATCTTGAAGACAACAGCTGGGAAAGCTTCTGTGCATGAGTTTCAAGCAATCAACCATTTTTTTCCCTAAATTTAGAGTGTCCTTTGTTTCCTTCCCCACCATTCCCAAGCAAGGGCATCCTGATAGAAAGAGAACAGAGACATCAAAGTCAGTGTATCAGTGCCTGAGGTGGCTCCTCTCTGGCTTATAATTCATGAAGTTGCACTTAGCTTATCTACTTCATTTTCCAGTCCTCAACACCAGCATTCAGTGAAGAGAATGACATAGCATTGAAAAAAGAAATCCTAAACTGGGCGCCGGTGGCTCACGACTATAATCCTAGCTGCTCAGGAGGCTGAGATCTGAGGATCTTGGTTCAAAGCCAGCCCTGGCAGGAAAGTTTGTGAGACTCTTATCTCCAATAAACCACTAGAAAACTGGAAGTGGCCCTCAGGCTCAAGCGGCAGAGCGCTGGCCGTGAGCTAAAGAGCACAGGACAGATCCTAAGCCCTGAGTTCAAGCCCCACGACTAACCAAAAAAAAAAAATCCTAATGATTTGTATCACAAACACAATGGAAAAATCTTATTTGAAATAGGGAGTACATGAGTTTAGGGATAGGTTGTCAGACCAGGTTTCTTGGAGGTGACTTTGAGAAGCCTGATGAGAACTACAACAGATAAAAACCATTTCAGACAGAGGAAAAAAAATATAGAAAATGGTGTGAGGGGAGGCAGTGGGGAATGATATTTGAAATGACTCTTGTGAGGACACGCTTGCTTGAGCACGTGTTATGTGTCATGCATTTGTGAGTATGTTTTTTTTTTGGGGGGGGGGGCTACCTGCTTACTTTCTTTGACACCTGGTGAAGACTAAGTGTCCAAAACACCTAGGCAGAAGTACGGTTTTTCAGATGTGCTAACTATCCTTGCGGTCAGATATCAACTTGATTGTTCAACAAAGAGCAATTTCAAAAGCTTGATTTGAATATCAAGCAAACACCCAGAGACAAGGCAAAGACCCATCCTGTGAATCTGGTGAGTAATTCAGATCCAGGCAAGTGGCCATCTCCCACAAGGTTTTTAGTTTTTATTTATTATCCTCTTTTTTTTCCAGCTGGGGCTTGAACTTTGGGCCTGGGCACTGTCGCTGAGCTCTTCAGCTCAAGGCTAGTGCTCTACCACTTTGAGCACAGAATCACTTCCGTTTATTTGTTTGTTTGTTTGTTTTCTGGTAGTCAATTGGGGATAAGACTTTCATGGACTTTCCTGCCTCAGCTGGCTTTGAACCACGATACTCAGATCTCAGCCTCTTGGGTAGCTAGGCCTGACCCAGCTGTGTGTGCCCATTCCCACAAGGTTTTGAAAGAAGAGAGCAGAGAAGAAATCCTGCAATCAGAATCATAGTGTGGGATTCCAGTCCCTCCAAGGCTGTGTACACCATTGTGGTATAAGAGACACCTCATTTCTATCCAGTGGGGTTGTAGAATAGACATTAAGCCAGCAGAAGAGATACTTCCTATGAAGGAAAAGTCACATCATTTTTAGAAAAGTCAAGCTTCTCTCCTACAGGAGAGAGAAAAGGCCACAGGGAAGACCTATGTGAAGAAGAGACTGGGAGAGTCCTCAGTTTGTCTGTGGGCACAAAACTATAAGATAACAAAATAGAACAAAAACAGGTAAGAACTCTCTGCTCTGCCAGGAGAGACACAGAAGAATCTAGGAAGGAGGTCAGGTACAGCTCTGGCTCTTGCTTGGGAGAAAGGAGGCATGGGAGAGAGAAGAGACACTGATGGAAAGAGTTTTGCAACTCTGGTAGGGGACATAGGCCTTTGTCACTGTTCACAGGGCCATCTTGGAAGCTTATCCTAATCCTAGGGGCAGAATAATTACCTTGAGGCAGCATAGATGAACGTCAAATGACTAAGTGGCTGGACAAATAGTGACTTTCCAACCAGAAAGAGTTGAATCCTCTTTATTTGGCAAAACTGTTATCTTATTACTAGTACAAATGGGATCTCATGAGCTGAGGGGCCTGGAGCTGCAGGATTTTATCACCACATCTTAGATGTTCTCTTTTGAAGGCAGGAGGGGAAGCACTCAACCACGTCCCTTGGAGCCAAGCACTGGTGGCTCATACCTGGAATGCTAGCTATTCAGGAGGCTAAGATTTGAGGACTGCAATTTGAAGCGGCAGACCAAGCAGGAAAGTCCATGTGACTTTTATCTTAAATTAAGCACACACACACACACACACACACACACACACACACACACACACACACACACACACACACAGAGCCAGGAATGGAGACATGGCTCAAGAGTGCTAGCCTTCCTTCTGTATAGTATTTTTAAAATAAAATATTTTTTTAAAAAAGAATAAGAAAAAAAAATAAGAGTGCTAGCCTTGGGCAAAAGTACTCAGGGACACTACTCACGACTTGGCTTCAAGTCCTGGAAATGGTACCAAAATATATACATACATACATACATACATACATACGTGTATGCATACATAAAGTCCCTTCTAACGTAAGTAAAGCATCAAGAGCTTTAAGTGTGAGAAAACAAGAAATGGGTAAGTCTTTGCTCAGTCAAATGATCAAACTCTCTGGAATTTTCTTAAACTTCTTTTCAAAAGGTGCTACAACCAGGCTATCTTTTGAACAAATGCTATTCATGATGATGTGTTCAAAATAACACCACTTTCTAAAGGGATGCCTGAGAGTGGAGGGTATCTCATAAGTGTGTGTATATCTGTATGTGTGTATGTATACATACATACATATATATATGTGTACATATGTGTGTGTATGTCTGTGTATATATATATATATATATATATACATAGATGTATATACATACACAGAGAGAGTGAGACAGAGAGAAAGAGAGAAAGAGAGAGAGACTGGAGGTCCTTTCAAATCACATCTTTTATAGTAAACCCAGATGTCAACAAGTGCCCTTTTATGTGATGCAAACTAGCTTTGTTGCCCAATACCAAAGTTGCCATACAGAAAAGGTTAGCTGCTCACTCTAAGCATTTGAAATGTAAACCTATTGCTAAGGGAAAATAAAACCTACATTTAAAAAAATCCTTCACATAACCCCCCAGCCAGAAAGCAACCAGTGTAACTGGTCAAGTATAGAAAAAAAAATATCTTTTTTCAATGCAGTTATTGTGTTTAACTGGAGAAAACAAAATCGATCTCCACAAGTCAGGACTTAGAAACAAGTGTGTAATTACTAATTATACACTTAGAGGTTTATTCTTCCCTAGATACAGCTGCCCGACTCCCTCCAAAATTAATCGTAGTCTCAGTCAAACGTGGAGAGGAGAATAGACTAGGGGGGCACAACAGGAGAAGTAATGAAATTTCCTTATAAGCCCGGATTGCCTCATAATGATGAGACATTTTTGAAGCTTAAGTTTGTTAAGTAGCTGAGACTCAATACAACTATTCACTGTAAAGCTTTCCAAGGAAAAGACCCCAGTGTGTATTGAATATTTTAGTATTTTCTTATAAATGATTAGATTTCTTTAATTAATTGAAATAGGGTTTAGAGAAAAAAAAAACTTTCATGATTTTTGTAGGGAGTCAATCAGTTAAATAGAAACAAAATTTTACCAAATCTTTCATTTTCTTTTTTCTTTGAATTTCCAACCACATTAATGAACAACATAATAAAATAATACACCAAAAAGAGAACTGCTGAAACTTCGGCCAGCTATTATTTATAATGAACAGTTAAGAGGGTAGAAACACTGTTATAATAGAGAATCACACTATATTTTTTAAAGCAGAAACCTGAATTGCCACTCAATGTCCTTAGACATATTTTTAAGGTAATTGCTTTCTGCTTATAGACTAATACTCATTGGAAAAAAATGAAAAATGCAAAAGAATTGAAGAATGCAAGGAGACAAAGAACACCCCACTAGTTCAATATTCTCAAGACCTCTTTTCACTGTTTTAACTAACTTTTTCATAGGAACTTTCACAAAATTAAGATTCAGAATCCTCATGTTTAGGTCTATTCATATTTTTTCACATTTAATATGTATTTCATTAAATAATTTATTTTTAAAAACCCATTATTTTAATAAATCCTGTCATTTGCCAGGTGCCAGTAGCTCACGTCTGTAATCCTAGCTACTCAGGAGGCTGAGATCTGAGGATCACAGTTCAAAGCCAGCCCAGGCAGGAAAGGCTGTGAAACTCTTATTGCGAATAAACCACTAGAAAACCGGAAGTGGCGCTGTGGCTCAAGTGGTAGAGTGCTAATCTTGAGCTGAAGAGCTGAGGGACAGAGCCCAGGCTCAGAGTTCAAGCCCCATGACAGACAAAAAAAAAAAAAAACCAAAAATAAAAAATAAAATAAATCCTGTCATTCAACTTATTGCTATAATTTGTTTAAGAAACAGGGAAGTGGGGGGAGGGAAAATGGGAGAAAACAAGGGAGATAGTAACAATGTTTGACAAGAATTGTACTTATTTCCTTACTTATGTAACTATAACCCTTCTGTATAGCAACTTCAAATAAAATGTTAAAAAATAGGAAGAGCAAAAAACAAAAGAAACAGAGTTATTTGGCTTACATTTTCCCTTCTTTTTTATGCTAGACATAGGCTGAATCTTATTTATAATTCTTAATTCTGCAACAAAAATCAAGATCTATTTATGTGACATTTCTTTCTCTCTTTCTTTTTTGTTGGTCACTGGGCTTGAACTCTGGGCTTGGGCGCTGTCCCTCAGCTCTTCAGCTCAAGGCAAGTGCTCTACCACTTGAGCCACAGCACCAATTCCGGGTTTCTAGTGGTTTACTGGAGATAATAGTCTCATGGATTTTCCTGCCCAGGCTAGCTTTGAACTGTGATCCTCAGATCTCAGCCTCCTGAGTAGCTAGGATTACAGGCATGAGCCACCGGTGTCTGGCTTTGTGAGATTTCTTAACAGGCTATTTTGATAGGTTTTCCTTTTATATTATTATTATTGTTGTTATTATTATTTATTATTATCATTGTTGCCATCACTGATGGTCTGAGCTCAAGGCCTTGCACTTGTCATGCTGTTGCAATTCTGCAATTTTGTTGTTCAATGACTATTTTTAGGATACACTCTTTCTTCCCACACACTATGGCCCACTGTGTCCACCTTCCCCTTTTTGGAGATGGAGTTTGTGGAAGTTTTGCTCCTGACTGGCCTGACGTCTCAATCCTACCGGTCGCAGTTACCCATGAATCTTTAGTTGACAGATGCATGTCTCCACACCTAGCTATAAATTGAGAAGGGATCTTGCTAACCGCTCTGTCAGGACCAGCCTCGAACCATGATCTTCTTGTTCTGTTTTCCTGGTAGCTCTGATTATAGGTGTGAGCCATTAGCACTTGGCTTAGGTTCTCCCTATTTAACAACAACAAAAAGTAAAGTAAATTATAGTAGTAGCTGCAGTAGCTGCCGACTGTAAAAATTAGGAACAAGGAAATCTCTTCCTCATCCTTTCTTTGCTATCAGTTGTCTTCTCCGTATACTGCCATGTTCTTTGCCATATTTCTGGAAATAGTGTGGCATCAAGCTATATTTGGAAGGCTTTGGTACAGTATTACTAATTTTTCAATTTGGTCATTGTAACCAGCAGGAATGAAGTCCTGGTGGGTGCAGAATCTAGTGGAGATGAATGGCCACACTTGATGCTGTCCATCCTGCTTATACACATTCTTTCCTTTTCTTTATAGGGGAGACAAAGGATGGACTGGGGACTAAAACTCAACCCATGATAGTATGTCATTCTGCTCCTTCCAGCCCTAAAACTGGTCTAGAAAAGGTCCTATGACTCAGGTGAGCAACATAAATGCCTCATGGCATTTAGAGACTGTCACTGGGACAAGGAATTAGGCTCCCTGCTGGCACTGCTCAACAGCACATGGCCAACTTCGTGCGGCTGGCTACTATGAAGAGAACAAGACCAGTTCACAAGATTGGAGAAGCATCCCAGCAGCATTATCTATACCTACATGCAAGTTGTGGTATTTGGTGACAAGGAGTCAACAAACCTACTTTACTTTGTACAAACTTGTTCAAGCTAAAGCTTGTGTCACTTGTAACCAAAAGAACACGGACTTCTACAGTAAAAGGTGACCTTTTCACATGTAGCAGCAAACAGGAGAGCCCAGGCCTAGCCTTGGACAGGTGTCAGGAGAAAACAGGCCTCTCTAGAACGTTTTCAGGAGGATGGAAGACCGCCCCTCTGCAATGATACACAGGCATCTAGCAGTACCTCGGGAACTGTAGGCCACAACAGCACAAACATCATGTGTATGGAAGGTTCTAGCAGACATTGCCTTGTGCCATCTCCAAGGGGGAAGCTATTCAGCGTTAGTCCATTCCAGTGAGCCCCATGTGGCCTCTTCTTTCCATGTAAGTGTTTGTTTTCTTTTGATTTTCATTTTTCTGAATGAGGGACTGTAGAACAATGCTTGGGAAGAGTGAGCCTCAGGAACCCAGGTTTAAATACAACTCACACAAATTCATACCAGCAGTGGAGAGCATCATCCATCCATCCTGGAATTTCAAGTGAAATTCTTTGAAATTTGAGTGTGGAGGAATGGGGACCAAGTGAACACCAACTTGTCTGTGGGTGAGATCAGCAGGGTTTCTCTCTGGAATTGGCCAGGTAGTCTAGTGGGGAAAACCAACCTTGCTTAGCAAGCGTCTTAACCTATGCAAGCATGCTGACATGTTCAAGTACCCGCCTAGTGATCATCCCACCCGGCCTGTTCTTCTACATGTGAACACAACCGCTCAAGCAAGCCAGCAAGCCACCACTATAATAAGAGGCACTCTCTGTGGGCTAAGAAAAAAGACTGAGAAGCTAACCCAAAGCTTCTCCTGCTTTATTTGATCTTGCATCTAGGCTAGTAAAACGAGGAAAATGAAAACTGTGCTAGCATTTTGTCATTCCCTGACAATCGTTATTTGTAATAAATCTCCAGGTAATTTGGGCTCATGAATGCGCAGATGCCCATAATCTATTTGCTCTAGTTAGTGGAGATCTCACAATGCCCCCATCCTCCCACATCTCTAATTTCTGTCCTCTTGATATGAATTGTGAGAGCAAAGTAAACAGAGGGCTCTGTTACAATTTCCTTTATTACAAATGAGCCATAAAATTGTGCATTAATCAGTCCTGGCTCCCAGGGGCCAGTTTGTATTGTGGAGGTTTCCGTTTCCTTTTCTGATCCCCATTTTGTTGAAGAGATTACTTTAAAGAAAAAGAAAAAAAAATCACACAGCAATAAGCTCCCAAAGAATAGGCTTAGGAAAGCCAGCCTTCTTTTTTCTTTTATTTTTGTCTGCAGCTTTTGGCCTGAGCCAAATTCTCATCATTCAGCACATTTGGAGCTCTAGTATTAATCCTTGTTCACTTTTGACATCCTTTAAAAATTAAATAATTTGGCTGGGCGTGGTGGCTCATGCCTATAATTCTAGCTCCTCAGGAGGCTGAGATCTGAGGATCGCAGTTCAAAGCCTGACTGGGCAGAAAAGGCCTTGAGAATCTTATCTCCAATAACCCACTCAGAAAACCAGAAGTGGTGCTATGGCTCAAGTGGTAGGGAGCTAGCCTTGAGCTGAAGAGCTGAGGGACAGCGCCCTGGCCCAGAGTTCAAGCCCCATGACAGATAAATAATTTAGATTATTTTTTAATTTTGTCATATCCTCCCCCCTCCCCCATTTAAAGGACATCTTCACAATGAGTACTCCATTTATGTTTTTTGCACTCATCAAAAGATCTCCTTAGGATCCATCTCCAAGATCAGGAAGTCATAGGCACACAAAGAATAAAACACTGTGGAATTCGTTCTGCATGTGGTGTTTTGGTGCTCCCTGCCCCCATTCATTTCATGCACAAAGCATCTGTTCCGACAGTTTCTATGCTTATCTTGAGGGTATTTCCTTTTTGAGACAGAGGATGAAATATATCTCAAGCTTGAGCTGTCTGAGAGTAGGAGGGACCCAGGCTGCCTATCTTTCAAGCTACTGCCTTCTTGGACAGCTGCAAGGTGAGACTCCTGTGTGTGCCTACCTTCAACATCCCACGCACCACATTTTCATCTCTGGCATGACTTGCACTCAAAGACAGACCTGCACCAGCCTCATCTTTGTCCATAGGCTATTTTCAGATTGGTAGATAGTAGGCATCAGTTTTAAGTGGAATGATAAAAGATACCATGTGAAAATTGCCTTTAATAGTGGTTTTCTTTCTTTCTCTCTTTGTCTCTCTCTCTCTCTCTCTCTCTCTCTCTCTCTCTCTCTCACACACACACACACACACACACACCACGTTGTTTAGTTTATGGGGTGTCAATATTTGCTGAATTCCGCTTCTCCTCCCTCTGTTTCTCCTTTTGTATTTTGTCCCTTATATACATTAAGCATAAAATCTCTATAAGCTCTCTAACAGGGCTTCTTTATTTTTCTTTACTTTCCTTTTTTTTTTGTAAAGTTAAATTGTTTTTCTAACCCTGCAGAAGGGAGAGAGGTTTGAAGGGGTGGGGGGATCAGAATAACCAGTGAGAATTTTTATTTCTACAGGAGAGTCACTCTGAGGTTAACTTGGAAGCTAAACAGTTTTAAAAGTTTATCTCACACATGTTGAAACTAAATGCAACAGCGTGGTGGAGTCCCTTGCGTGAAATATAGCTCTTTCTCCTCGCAAGACGCTGGTGTTGATGTTGGAGATGCCATCTCCACTCTTTAAATAAGCTTGAGTGGGACTGACCAGGCGTCTTTCTTCCTCTGTCATTAATGCTGTTTAGTTATCACCCTCAGTAAATTAAATACATTAGTCTGAATTGATTAATTGTTCCATAAATCTTCTGAAAGAGTAGATGGGCTATCTAATCATTCTCCTGTTTCATAGGGCTCCTTCAATAACATTGCACACATGCACATAAAGTTCTGGAATGTCTAGACTTGTATTTGAAGTGAGTCACTCACACCTCCTGAGCCATTTCTCTCATTCAGAGACTACAGGCGTGTGAGTTCCTTGAATCACTGATTTTTTTTTTGTTAGCACAAACATGTTGGATTTTGCTAACATACCTCAAGACTTTATTAGCCTACTTCAGTTTATATGTCTTACAGGCTTTGGCAGTTTTGCACATTTAATTGAATCACATCGGCTTCTATTTAAAAAAAAGGAGCTTGCTTAAATCAAAAAGGAATTTCTCATAATCTCTCTGATATTAACACTTGGACGTTTGACAGCACCTGCTGTATCCCACAGTGTTGTGTGCATGCAGCTCTAATCCAAAGTCTCCTCTGACTTAGTATCTGTTTCATTCAAGCTGTGTGAAATCTCTTGGCTCTAGTGCACAATGGGGAAGACGGTCAGGAGGAACGGAGGAGGGAGACTGTGGTGTCCAGTCTGGAAATCAAGTGTGGCCTTCATTATGCATATTTTCCTTGGCCACGGTGTCACCCAGGAAAACCATCCTGGAAAGGCAGTGCATGAAGGGTACAGGCTCCTGTGACAGGAGAGCCATCTCCGGATGAGAGCTTGCCAAGTCTGCTCCATCCATCTACCCAGGCCCTCTGACTCATTCAGCTTCCTAAGTAACTTAACCCTGACATAGCTCTGGGTGAGCCAACTACCGCTGAGATCCTCTGCAAGGCAAATCACATTATCCTTCTTGGAAACAAACGATGCATTTTAGGGCTAACATATGCAGGTCCTGGCCTCTGTCTCTGGCAAGATATTAGAAACCAAATGCAATTCCTGCTACGACAAGGTGGCCGACTTGGAGTAGGTGAAAATCTCAGATAATCCACAGTCCCCATGCAGTCATTCCACTAATTCTTTCCTTATTGATCTTCACAGGAGAGGCCAGTCTGCGCTTGGAGACCAAGGCAAGGTTGCAAATATACTCATGCTCCACTGAGAAATACAAGGGAAATGTGTTCCCTCCCTTTCTTTGTAGGATGTCCTAAACCCACCCACATGCTTGCAGAGACACTGAGAACACCCTAAATAAAGGACAAGCTGGCCATTTGAAAGACTTTCCCTAGGTACTAGGTAGTCAGATGTTGTTTTGCAGGATGCATTGCTCTGTCTCTCGCTCTCTCTCTCTCTCTCTCACACACACACACACACTCACATGCACACATCATAGGACTGAGGAAAGGGGCTCTTCACTGTCTCATGCTGTGGGGATGGATGATGGAGAATTGTAAAGTTTACTTCTGTAACTCAGGAAACATCCTCTGTATCTACACTAGGTGACAGGCTCCCACTAATGCCACTAATGCCACAGCTCCAAAATGAGGTTCCAGGTTATCTGTGCCATGGGCCTCAGCTACTTCCTACCATAATTACTTCATCAGGAAGCTCATTGGTCAAGAAATGAAGGAAGATGGGACAGAGGAGGGGAGAGGGAGGGAGGCAGGCTACAGCAGTATTTATTAAGGAAATAACAGAAGTTTTCTTTTTTTTTATACTTAGCAAGGAAGATTTTAATTTCCCCTTTGTGACTCTCAAAGTTCAAAAGATTCTGTTTAATTTAAAAGATTGTGTTTAATTATTTTTAACCATTTAAAGGATACTTAAAGACACAGAACAACAAGATAGTTGACTCTGAGAAAACTGGACAAACCAATACTTGAATTGCTAGCATTCCTGCTAAAAGCAAAGAAACAATTGTGAATTAAGTCAAGCAGGATAATATAACATGGTTTCTTAGAATGGTTTTTAGAGACCCTCTTGGCTACTTTTACTTTAAACTGGAGGACTCTTCTGAAAGTAACTGTGTTCAACTGTGCAATGGAAAATCAGTAAAGAACATTGTTACTACACTTGAACTGTGTCCATTTGGAATGCACAGGGTCAGTCATAAGAGTTTAAAAAGCCTGCAAGCAGAACAGAACACTACCTCATACACATGCACACACATGTCCTGACTTGCCTTATCTTCACCATAACCAGAGAGAGTAAAAGAGGAACAGGGATTAAGAAATTTATCCAAAGATAGACAAACTCTAAATGGCGCATGTAGGATTCACATCTGGGCATTGAATTTCAAGGTCTCTTCCTCCTTTACTCCACATCCTGACTACAGAAGAAAGAACTTTCTAAGACTCCCCCCAAATGCCTTTTACCATCAGAAAAACTGTGTCTGTGTCTGTGTGCATGAGCGTGCGCGCGTGCGCGCGCACGCACACACACACACACACACACACGGGCACACCCACCCCCATGGGAGCGCATGCCTGTGTGTGTGTGTGTGTGTGTGTTTAAATGGGAGCCTTCTGGGAGTTTTGCTAATGCAGCCCTTCCTCCATCCTTCTGTCTGCACTAAGGCTGAAATGCCTTCCTCATCATAGGAAAAACCTCACAACTGAAACAAGGAGACACAATTGCTCTCTTCAGTGAGCTGCTTGAAGGGCAGACACGATTCCTAGCCCATCCATTACCATGTAAATAATTAAACACCCTGAGCCTGTAGCTAGGCAAGGTTGGACAGTCTGGGAGGCAATTTGCTTTATATATTGGTGAGCACAAACTTGGTCAGTCATTAGCTCCTCCTAGTGGCTCCTCTGGCCTTCTGTCAGGAGGCAGCTGAGGTGTTGTCTTGAGGAAACTAAACCCTGATTGATGGCTAGCACAATGTCTCTTCCGACATGAAAAGACCTTTCTTCACCTCTCAAGCCATGAGGCCTGTCACTCTGAGAGCCGCCCTAGCCCTGTATACAGGACTAATTTGGTCTACAAATTGTTTTTACAGAATGAGAGCAAAGCCCAGTATCTTCTGTCCACCTGGTATATACAACAAGGAGTCAGTCCTCTCCAGATGCACAATCCTGTCTATAAATAAAGCTCCACCACAAGTATTTCCTCTGCAGGAGATGAGTACAGTCATGGATGACCCAAATGAGACAGTAGTAGTACATTGATAAAGATTGCCTTTTAGTTCTATTTTGCTTTTATAGATGAATGAGGACACATCTGTAACATTAAAGTTTAAGCACATTAAATAAGACTGCAGAACTATCTCTGTAGGTAGAAAGAAAAAGAGCAAGTAAAAAAACAAAAACACAAAGGCCAAGTGGCTGACCATTTTCCCCATCTTGCCTCTGACTCATGTCCTCGGTGGAGGTGACTCCCCTTCAAGAATCAACAGGTTCCTTGGAGACCATCCAGCCTTCACACCCCACACCCACCCACAGACTGAGTCCAGTGTTTGGCCTCAAAGGACATCTTACTAAGGAAAGTAAATGAGAGAGAGAGAGAGAGAGAGCTGAGTGGTCAACAGAGGCCTGTGTGTAGAAGAGACATTATTTATGAACTTGAATGTGCATTTCTCCTTGAGTAAATCCAGACCAGAATAATCTACCCACAGAGTCACCAACAAGGCAAATCCCAAGGGCATTGAGAGGACAAAACACTTAAGGGGACTGCTTATTCTTTCATAACCCAGGTACACTCATGTAAGCAGACATGCCAGCTCTCAATCTTGCTAGTATATGTGTGAGCACACAGTTAGATACGTGATCTGTAATCTACACTGAGTAAATACACTATTGATTTTATTATTGATGTCACCAGGCATTAAAATTCCACCTCTTTCCTTTCACTAGAAGGTGACACAGTTGAAATGGAAAGGTTATCCCAAAGGTTTGGCCTATTTACACGCTCAGTGACACTTAGAACACAACACACGTGCAGGTATGGACACATATACTACACATACATACACACATACACACACACAAGCAAGCAAGCACTGTGGAGGCTTTATGAATAATTCAGACTGCCTTGGAATACATAAACTCCTAGAAAACCAGCTATGCTAGACAAATTTCACTAAGTAGGGTTGTTGCCTAGGGAAAAAAAAAAAACCTACAGGTGCTGGAGTCAGAAGTAAATGTAGGTCAATATCCTGGCTTTACCCTTGAGCAGGCTTTCCCAGAAATGACTCCAAAGAGATCTGTTAGCTCCCGTCTGAAAGGTGTGCCCGACACTAATACCTAATTCACAAATAAGCCTAGGGTAAGGGAATGGTCCTGTGTATAAACTGCGTAACTCCCTGGCACAGCCAAGTACTTCGAAACACTCAGTGCCCTGCCTCTCCTCTTCTGATTGAGTTCATGTTCTGGTGAATCTCTGAGGGCGAAGACAGGTAAAAATAAATGTGCTCCTGAGGATGGTACAATTTCTAGAATATCTTTCCCCTACCCCCACTCTCCCCTGTCAATCAATACTGTCAACGAATCTGAAACCGCCTCATGAGGTTTTGTTCCCCTCACATTTAAGAGTATCCTTGGGTTGTATAGATAGGTGGCCTACTGGAAGGGGCCTACCTGAATCCACCATCAGACTTGTGTCCAACACTTGGCCTGTGTTTTCTCACAGCTTGTCTTCTACTCACGCTTACTTCATTCAGTAAATATTGCCATGAGCCGATATAACTCTGAGGATAGAATAGGGACCAGGCCAGCCGTGGTTCTTACCTTCATGGAGTTTGTATTCTTGAGGTGGAGATAGGCATAAAAGAAATGGATAGGTGCTTTAATTATATCTTGTGACCTTGAAGCAAATGCTATGATAGGCACCCCAGCAGGAAATAGAGGTGTGGAAGGGTTGTTGGTTGTCACTCCACAAAGGATTGTGAAGAAAGCCTCTTGGAGGAAGGACCAATTCGGCCAAAGTAAGATCTCTATCAGTAGATACCAAAGTAGCTGCTCAATGACCCCTTGAAAATGGCTACTTGTGTGGGTTAGGAACATTATCAGACTTTCTAGATTCTTCTCCACTCTTAAAATGCTGAACTCCTTCCTGAGAATGTAAAGGTGTATATAATCCTCTGGGGCTTCATCTTTATTTCTCTCTTCACTCATTTATTTATGCTAAATTTTCTCTTTGCACTTTGACAGAGATCTACTTATTTAAAAATAATAGATTCTCGGGCTGGGCAGTTGGCTCCGTGGTAGAGCGCTTGCCTTGCATGCATGAGACCCTGGGTTCAATTCCTCAGCACCACATAAACAGAAAAAGCTGGAAGTGGCACTATGGCTCAAGTGGTAGAGCGCTTGCCTTGAGCTGAAGAGCTGAGGGACAGCGCCGAGGCCCAGAGTTCAAGCCCCACTACTGACCAAAAAAAAAAAAAAAATAGATTTCCTTTCTCTCAGAGGAATGCAACTGCAAGCTACCTCTTTGGAAGACCCTTTTGAGTCTTTTGGTTTGGGGTCTGCATAGGATTTCTGTTGCTGCTGGTGAAGAAAATCACAAACCCAGGGAAATGGCTGACTGGGTCCCAGCCTCTCCATCCAGGATGCCCAGAGCACGCACCTGTCCTGACTGTGAATCCAGTCACAGGTCCTCGATTATAAGAAGACAGGGCCTTCCTTCAGCTCTTCAGGGTACAAGCTGCTTGCGCAGGCAGCCGTACCTCCCTTGGACATGAGTCCTCCGTCCTACAGAGGACGGCTTGGGCCACAGAGCCACAAGCTGCAGGAGACTGCAGCTCTCCTCCTCTCTTGCAGGCCATTAGTGAGCTTGCTTTCAGTAGATGCTCTGCAAGGCACCACTAGTTCTTTTTGGCACATTTCTCCCACCTCCTTCTTCTCCTCCCACTCTCCCTCGTTCTCCCCACCCCACACAGATCCTGTGCTGATTGACTAACGTCACCAGCTTGTGTAGCAGGGAATCAATCGGACGATGCCTTCCCACGCAGAGCAGCTTCCAGCTCTCTGCGCTTCCAGCAGGATGTTGCCTCTGACATTTCCTGCGTGCCCAGACAGCCTGGGGCAGCCTCCGCCTCCTCCTGTCACTCTGGGCACCGCGGGGTCCTGGCGATGCTGCTGCTCTGAACCCAGACACTGCCACAACACCGGTCAGGCCGAGGCTCCTTGGCACTCATCTGCTGAGCCCTAACTTCCCCTACTGACTCTTGGCTGTCTCCCTCCCTCCCTCCCTCCCTCCCTCCCTCCCTCCCTCCCTCTCTCCCTCTCCCCCCTTTATCCCCCCTTTGTCTCTCTCTTTCTCTCTTTGTCCCTGTTTCTGTCTCTCTATCTCTGTCTCTGTCCCTCCCTCTCTCCTGTTTGAATGGTCTCCAGGCAGGAAGGACTCCCTGATGTCTGTCCCTCCTGCAGCTCACCCCCTTACAGCCTTTCCAACAAAAAGATGTTGGATCAGCTCTGGGGTCTTTGGTTCACAAAAGACAGAACTCAATTCACCAGTGTCTTTAACTGAAACCCGCACACTCAGGCCTTGGTGCCGGTTATGTCTGCTGGCTTCGGCTCTGTTCTCATTTGATTTCTCAGACTTTCTTGCTTCTTTTCTGTGTGCGAATGATGGGGCTCAAAGACCCCAGGGAATTGATATATTTCATCTGAACCTTGCTAAAGCTTTTCTCTTTCCTTTTAAGCCAAATTCTTCCTTTGCTGTCTAGAAAGGAAAGCATTCCTCTCTTGCTATCTCTTACCACATGCAGATGTTCCTTTCTTACTTTTCTGGTTCCAATTACCAGGTGGCTACAGCCACTACAATCAAGTTCGCTGGCTACAGCAAAACCCAACTAACCTCCAGCCAAGTGGAGACTAATTAGGGAATGTAGAAAACTACAAAAAAGTAAACTTTAAAAATCATTCTGGTGCAAGAAACATGACACATCAGGTTATTTCCTCAGAGTTTTCTGTATTACAAATCTAAGGATATATGGCTACACATCCACTCATGGCTTTTCTATCTCTTCTTGTACATGAAAGTGGCAGTGCTGGACACATGGTGCAGTCTTTTCTCATTTAGTATTTTATGAATCTTTGAGACAAGGTTATTCTTTGATCCAGCAATTTCATCTTTACGATGGAAAAGTGTGTCCAAGTGTACAACAAAAGGCATTCATCTATACTACTATCATGTTTAATGGTCTCTTCATTAGAGACAGCCTAGATTACCAACAAGAAAGGATGGGCTACATGAATTGTGGGATATCTATGCAACACAGTATCGTGAGAGTATTAAAAACAGTGACATTAAAATACCTGTATGAATACATAAACTTGAATATGGCATATGGCTACAAAGATGACCTCAAATTAGTACATATTCTTAGAATAAATGTATACATGAATAACATCTATTGAAAGAACACATAAAATATCAATTTTGGCTATATTTATTTAAAGGTCTGATTAGATAGATAGATTGCCTGATTGTGTTAGTAATTTTTACAATAAACATGTTTGTGTAAAAAGTTAGTAAAAAAAATATATCACATATCATGTTTCCATATCATTTGCCTCAAAAATGGCAACTATTGGCTACATACCACAATGTATTTAGCTATTCTATCTCAATTTTTTTATTTTATATGGTGGACAGGGGAATGTGGCCTAAAGGCAAGAAATTCCTGACTAATTTAGAGACAAGCCTGGACTTGGATCCAAGTCCTATTTAGCAGAGGTCTAAATTTTATGGTGCTTTCTGATTGCTGTAAATGCAGGAACTTCTATAAGGAGTTGTGAGAATGACGTGTGTGTGAGTGTGTGTGTGTGTGTGTAATATATACACACATACCCACATAGTGTTTCACAGTTACCTTTAAAAGGGCAGTTTGAGGTTGACCTATAAAATAACCAACTATTCCTGCCACATCTTTATTGTCTTTCCTTAAAATTAGAAGGCCATTTCCTGCTCTCACTCCATCTCAGCTTTCTCCCTTGCTCCTAAGCTGTGGTCCCTGTTTGGCCCATTGGTATTCCATGGGAAAGTACAAGAGATGCAAATTTCCAGGCCTTAGCCAAGACCTGTGGAACCTGTTACTCTAGGGAGGCCCTGCACCCATGCTTCAAGGACTCCTCCTTTTGAGTCTGATGCTTGCCTAAGTTTGAGATCACAAGTCGGATTGCAAACCTACATCTCAATTGTATTCCATCTTAGGTTCATGGATTTAACAAACTGTTTACCATCTTTGTTTTTATTTTTTTCACCTGTAGCATAGAAACATCATAGTTTTTGCCACCTTGTACACCTTTATGCCTAGACTTGTGGGTGTACCTGGCTATGGCAAACATATAAAATATCTATAGATAGTTTTATTCATCTCCCAAATTTTATGCTGTATTTTTTGGGTCTAACCCAGCAGAAATGCTACATGTTCTGGGAGCCCCAGTCTCCACTCAAACCTCCAACTCTTTTTTTAAATAAGCTTTTTATTGTGAAAATACTGTACAGAGGGGTTACAGTTACATGAACAAGGTAATGAGTACATTTCCTATCAAGCATTGTTGCCTCCTCCTTTGTTTTTCCCCTACCATCCCTTCCCTCCCACCTCCACAACTACACTCCCCCTCACCACACCCTCATCTCCCTATGTAAATTGTAAAGTTCCTTGTTCAACAGTGTCTTGTACATCTCTTTGTTACAATGAGTCAACCTGTATCCCTATTTAAACACTTCGTTTTTTCCCTTCCTCTCCCCAAATTATACCGACATCAAATACAGTGAAAACAGGAATTATACCATTGGGGAAGAACATACAAAGAAACAAAAAAAATCATTTGGTACATTATAAATACATTAGAAACAATAGCAAGAAAGAAAAAAAAACACTTGTGTCCTTACCTGGGGGTTCATTTTACTTAACTTCATCTTATCAGGTCATAATTACGTAGCTTTTGACCTTTTTTGCTTGTCCCAGACATATGCTAGTTATTGCAAATAAGGGAAACCATAGGACCTATCTTTCTTTGGGCCTGGCTTACTTCACTTAATGTAATTTTTTCTAAGTCTTTTCACTTCCTAACAAATGGGGCGATGTCATTCTTTCTGATGGAAGCATAGAATTCCATTATATATATAATGAAATATATATATGTATATATACATATCACATTTTCTTGATCCTTTCATTTACTGAGGGGCATCAGGGTTGGTTCCATATCTTAGCTATAGTAAATAATGCTGCAATAAACATGGTTGTGCTGGTAGCCTTAGTATGGCCTTGTTTGTGAGCGTTTGGGTAACTGCCCAAAAGTGGGATTGCTAATTCATAGAGGAGCTCTTTTGAGAAGCTCTTTTGAGAGTCTTTTGAGGAGCCTCCATACTGCTTTCCAAAGTGTCAAACCTCCAACTCTTGAACTGAACCAACCAAGTATGTTGGGTTAGTAAGAACTTTCTAATCTTCCAATCTGTACTTCTGATTACTTTACATGGGTTGAGTTTTTGTGCTTTCATCAAAATATGGTCAAGTCTTAACAGCCAAGACATTTATATTGATTATCAATGTTACCTTTGTAGATTGCTATAGTTTATATATTCGGTGTTTTTCCTGATGTCCTATGTGTGATAGGGTTGGTCTTCACTTTAGTGTTATTGGGAAGTGGTACTGATTTTTAAGAGATGGGGCCTCATGGGAGATCTTCAGTTCATTGGAGATGTGATCTTAAAGGGTTATCTGGACCTCTACCACTTCCTCACTCCCGCCTTCAATCCTGGGAGGAGGTGAATAGCTTTCTGTGCTACAGCTTCTGCCATGAAGTCTTATCTTGCCTTAGACACAAGGCCAAGAGGATTAACCAATCATAGATTGAATTTTCAACACTGTGAGCTGCCATAAACCTTTCTTCTTCATAAGTTGATGATCCTAAGCACTTGCCAAGGAAAAGGAAAGCTGAATGGCACTCAGAGATGAGAGAGTTAAAATGAAGTCATACTATGTATGTAGCCCCTAATCTTTTAACTGATTTTTTAAAATTTAGACAAGAAACATTTAAGCACAGAATCATGCAGGAAGGAGGCCATAAAAAACTGGATGCAGAGGTTAGAGTTATACTATATAACTGAAGATCAGAACTTGTCAGAAACCACTAGAAGATAGCTAGAGGCAAGGAAAGACCCTTCCCTGGAGTTCTCAGAATGAGAACATGGTCAACACTGTAATTTTGGACTTCTATTCTCAAACCCATGAGAAAATGTGTGTATGGTTTTTTTTTTTCCTAAGCCACTCAGTGAATTGCGAATTGTGACAGCAATGCTAGGAAAGTAATATTTTAACGATTTCACACACAAGTACTGTAGCTCATAGATACTAATTTCCTGCTTATCTGTAAGATGCACCCTCAGTATTATTGGCAATATTAAAAACAGTTGGGAACCCTAAGCTTAAAATCAAGACCCCAGTGTCCAAATCTCAACCTTAATACTTCCTAGCTATACAAATTTGTTTAGATTCCTAAACCCTCAGAACTGCCTCTTCTAAACTGTAAGGTTGCTATGTGAAAATAAGAACACTCAGTTAAGTATGAGTTTCAGATAAATTAGCAGTCACTTTTTATTTAAGTATGTCTTGTGGTGATCTGCGGAAACAAAATAAGTTACCATCTTTGGTTGTCTGCAAGAGCCTCTCCACGGGTCCACTTACTGGAGAATTCCTCCAATGAATTAAATGTTCAGATTAAAGTCTCCGGTCTTCAGAAGACCCCTTGTCAAACACGCTGGGTCTTCATCTACTAAGGAGTGAATTACTTTATACTGCTGGGCACTTTTAGAGTTTGAATATAGAAAGACAGATTTGTAAAATGTTCCACACTGCCTAGTGCCTCAAATGAACACAGTTAACTTTTTTATCCAGTAACGTGAGTTGTAATTATTGCCACTGGAAACATACCTGTATTAAAATGTAAGTATTCACTTATTTATGTGAAATTCAGCATTAACTGGAAGTCCAACATTGTCCTCCACTATACCTGGAAAACCTTATTACCTAAAAATGCAATTAATTATCACTGATTTGCTTTTTGGCTGCACAAATATAAGGGACAATTATATGTGAAAGTATCTGCTACTTTTCTTAAGTGCTCAATAAATATGTGATGATCTTTGAGAGAGACCCAACTAGACAATATGAGCTGTGTTATAACTGAGTTCTCTCATTATTACTTATATTAAGTTATATTAAGTTATCACATGTACCAATTACCTGGTTTAATAAAAAAAGAGTAGCAACTGTATAGTTACATGCTATACATATAAATACCATGCTATACATATAAATAAATACCATATTATGTATATATACTATTTGATTATTAACATTAAATCAAAATAAAATTATTAAACAATTCATTAATGTTTAGTTAAAATGTGAAAAAATATTAGGCATAAAATAAATGCCTTCAAACTAAATCTATGAAGCCACATTGTTCTCATCTCTAATGACCACATGTATACATTATAATGTCTGTGCAAGCATAAATATATTCGTTGTTCACATATGCACGTATATATATAAATACTTGGCAGTTAATTATGAGACAATTATTAAAAGAGGACAAAATTACTTTTTAAGAACCCAGTTTAGGTTCAGTTAGTACAGGGAGGGAAAAATCACCCTTACCCAGCAAGAACTCCCATGTAATACTGGCTCCATCAATCATGGTGCAGTGATTAATGACTATAATCACAACTCGGTGTCACTGGGTAAAGGTTAGCTGGTATTCGTTATGCCATCTTTGAGACAGGATGATTACATAGAGCATCTGAGAAATATTTCTCTCCAAATTAAAAATCTACATACCCTTACACAATAAAGGGTAAATTCACTCATCCAGATGTTTTTCTCCTGGGCAGTGGAAATCTTTGGAAGTCAGGAGACCTTAGTGGGAACATTTACTACAATTGTGGAGATCTTTAGTAAGTGGACCCTTTGGGAGACCCTCAACTAAAAACCCAAAGAGGTGACTTCTTTCGTTTCCAAAGATGACTGGTGTGCAAAAGGTGGTTTTTCATAACTAATGTTAGATCCGAACCTAAACTGAGCAGTTCATTAAGTCAAAAATGTGAAAATAATATTAGGCAAAAAAGGAAATACCTTTGGATCGAAAATGTTCTTGTTGCTAGAGGTCAAAATTCAATTACAAATTGAAATAGAAAATATTTTTCCTCAACTCAGGAGTTTGAACAGAAAATACACAACCATGAGGTCGTGTTGCATCCTGGCATATTAGCTCCATAGTGACAGAATTTCATACCTTCCTTTCAGGGAATTCTTACTAATACTCAGTGGCGTACACTTTGGGGAACATGTCCAGAGAAACATCCACTACTATTTATTGTCTGACCATTGCTTAACTTTCCAGTGTCACCTTTCATTTCTGCTGCCCAGATATCTTAAGCTTGAGCCACCTTGGAAGTTGCATTTACTGCTAAGTTTTCTGGAGCAAAGAGATTTCAAAGTTGGATGTGCAATACTCTAGACACATAAAAATACATATTTTTTAAGAAAATCAGAAACTCCATTCCTATGTATTTTATTTCAAAAGTTAAATAACATTAAATAAAATGAATTTTTCCAATATCTAAATTAGTATTCAGGTCACTACTGAATATATGTGCACATATATATGTGTAGATGATATATAGCATATGCATGCATCATTTTATCTAGATACATACATACACATAATTTATAAACAAATGTGCACATAATGAGAGTCAATGTTCCAATTATTTTTCCTGTTAAATACATGCAGTTGAAGTAGAGGGACTGCTGCTCTAAGAGTCCTTAGCTCCCCTTCATGCTTAATGCTTCATGCTTCTTACCCTGTTAAAATCGTTCCCTAGCCCTCCACCACTTGTCATATAGGGCATATAATAGATATCATAGAGTGGATATCATCTTTTTCCCCCATTATCACTTTGTTTGCTTGTGTGTTTATGTGTACATTTATTCCTCTGAGTCACAAGTTTCTAGGCCTTTGTATCCCCTTTAGTCATTACAATATCCAGTATTAGTCTGTTGCATAAATGGACAACTGAGCAAATAAATGACTGGGCTTGGATGGTTTCTCTGAACTGCACATAAAAGCAACCTGAGATTGCAAGTCCTCATTTGACTCATTCTGGTTTCTTCTACCAAACCAATAGCTTATTCAGCCAAAAATCTCTTGCCCTGAATTGCCTATTTGATTTTTCTGGAGAAGACAACCAAGCAATTCTTTTTATGTCAATTCCTGTCTGTTCTCAAAGCTTCGGGAGATGAAGATGCAGAGGATAATCACAGCTAAGAATTATAAGCTCTGGGAACATGTAAAAATGGTAATTATTTATTCAGGAAAAGGTAATTAACTGGCAGATGTCTTGCCCTAATTATAACACTCTGTCAATTACTTGGCCCCATTTATCAAGATCTCCTACTTCTCTAGATCATTTTGCTGCTCAAATTAGTATGTGCAGGGATATTTTTTTCCACTCCCTTCATTAGACTAATGTGCTGCTCTCCTTCTAAGCTCAGAATGATAGTAGAATCTGGTTCCACTACCTAACACCTCTCCTGGCACTTTCCCATGCAAGGAAAGCACTTGAGACATCTCTCAAAATTATCCCTATCTGTGTAGATCTGGACCATTCCTTGTTGTCTTAATTACCATGAGTTTTAAAATATTAAATAAAAAGCATCCAGTTGTTCCAAATGAAGACTGAAATAAAATGTAGGTCAGTATCTGGGTTGTATGTTGGGGAAATATTTGCTATCAGAAAGAACTATTGAATATTCAAAAATAAATAAAGGCAGTGCCCATATTGATATAGGTGTTATATAAAAGACCAAGGAAGTCCTGTATTCCTTCTAAATATGCATCTTAAAACAAATAAGAAGTCGGGGAGTTCCTCTTTACAGTTTCCAGTAATGGGAACACTAGTTGTGTGTGAAGATGACTAAGAATAGAAAGCTGGCCTGTTGGTGATTTATACCTTCGTTTGTTATGTTACATGGTGCTGTGGAGTGAAGCGGCTCTTCTCCAGCGAGTTCTGTCTTGCGTTATGACTGACAGAAGATGTGGGGATGGGGGTAGCGAAGTCACACTAAGAATACCACAGTCAAGTTGGGCCTCACAGCAATGGAAAGAAGGCAAGAGATGCACTGGAGAGAGTTCAGAGACAAGCATGGCAAATGATAAAGGAATTGGAAGGCACAAATTACACAGCAAGATTGATGCACCAGACACGCTTGCCAGAGTGATGACTAACAGGTTGACATGATAATACTTGGAGAATATAAACAGCCAAACAGGGGAAGGACGGCTGGGGTTCAAGGTGTTCACAACGTACAGAGAAGAGTTAGGATGGTTTTCAGGAGTAGGAAAGGCAAGAGATTGTCTGAATTGTGATCACAAAGAGCTTCACTCATTGCACGGGGCTTTGCTTTAAACTAACATGGTGTGATTATTTTCTTAGACCATTTGATGTGCTAGAAGAAGACGCAAAGGAAACCTCAGGGTCTGTGTAGAAAGGAAATCCTCATTCCTGTGACTTCGTAGGACCGATGAGTCTTGGAAGGAATCGACCCACAAGGCTGAAGTAACCAGGATTATATCTATAACAATGAGTTGATGCCAAATCTCCATAAACTACCCAGAACTGACTACAGACATATCATTTTTATGTAGTCTTTGAAGGTATAGAAAATAGTCAACATAAACACCTGAGGAAATATGAATGATTGAAGTGTCATATTTCATCATTTGTTTTAAGGTTGTTTGCTTAATGAAAATTAGGTTTTTATCTCTGGGCCTCAATTTCTTCTTTTATACTTAAGATGAGACAGCTGTAGTTTGTTACTGAATTAGAAAAGGATTACTACTAATGTTTTTAAGTCATTCATCTTCTTTTAGTAAGTACTAATGCTTTAAAAATGAGTTTTAACCACCTTGTTTCTCCTTCTTTCTCCTCCTCCTCCTTCCCCTTCCCCTACTTCCCCTTCTCCTTCTTATCCTTCCCCTTCTTCTTTGCCTTCTCCTTCTTCTTCACCGCCTTCTTCTCCTTTCTTCTTCTTCTTCTTCTTCTTCTTCTTCTTCTTCTTCTTCTTCTTCTTCTTCTTCTTCTTCTTCTTCTTCCTCTTCCTCCTCTTCCTCCTCTTCTTCCTCTTCTTCCTCCTTTTCCTCTTCTTCTTCTTCTTCTTCTCCTTCTTCTTCTTCTTCTTCTTCTTCTTCTTCTTCTTCTTCTTCTTCTTCTTCTTCTTCTTCTTCTTCTTCTTCTTCTTCTTCTTCTTCTTCTTCTTCTTCCTCTCCTTCTTCTTCCTCTTCCTCCTTTTCCTCCTCCTCCTCTTCTTCTTCTTCTTCTTCTTCTTCTTCCTCTTCCTCTTCCTCCTCTTCCTCCTCTTCTTCTTCTTCCTCCTCCTCTTCTTCCTCATCTCCTCCTCCTCCTCTTCTTCTCCCTCTCCTCTTTCCTCTTCCTTCTTCTCCTCTTCCTCCTTTTTTGCCTGGCTTGTTTGAACTACAGTCCTCAGATCTCAGTCTCCTGAGTAGTTAGGATTGTCCAGGTGAGCCTCAGTGCTCATCTACAAACTATTTTTACCTGACTAAAATAATCAAGTGGGTTTCCCCAAAAGAAAGAACAAGGATGGTAATCCCCCCCCCCGAACACACACAGTTTTAAAAAAAAGCCAAACATACTACAGAAGAGAAACTGGGCCTCACACTCACCTGGGCCTTGTTTTTTTGAGGTCCCAGTCCTGTCCACCTTTCTGCAGGATAAGCACTCAGGTGACAAACAGTGGGTGTTTTATGACATTTCTTGGTTATTTCATTTCACTTCTGAGTCATTAAGATGGAGATGAAATGTCTCTAAGTCATGTGCATTAAATAACTTAAATGATGGCAAAATCACAATTAAGACTATAATTTGTAACTCAAATTGTCTTAGTGATTGCTAAATGTAGGTACAATTTTTTTACATTTTTATTATTTTTTTATTGATTTCTTGGGAAACAGAACATCATTCAAAATGGCCAGCATGAGCTCTGTGAAAATAAGCCAGAATCTTGAATAAGCATCCAGAGACAGGAAGTTGCTCTCAACAGAAGAATCATCTTAAAGCTGCTGTCTCCAGCTCAGAGGTGGTTCATACAGACACCTGTCCAGTGCTCATCCTATTTTGTCTAGTAGATGAAGAGATGACTTTTATTCCTGGTGATTTCAATTCACCTGAGTGGAAAAAAAAGACAAAAATAGCTACATGTATATCTGAGTAACTAAACAAAAATTATTCTCATTTTCACCTTTTTACAATTTTTTAAACAAGTTATTTGTAGACATAATTTTATGTTTCTCAATGTCTCTTAATAGCTTTATGACATTACAGCTGGAAATACTTAAGAAAGTAAAAAAAATAACTGCATTATAATTTTGAATGTTGACATCCCCCAAAAGATAACAAATTCACCACTCATAGGCAAAACAAATCTTTCATAGTGCATGCATAAAAAGAACAGACGCAATGAATGCACTTGAATGTTGACAGTCCTCAGGCAGATTGAATTAGCACCTCTTTCTAAATTACACGAAGCACCAGGACCGCAATCAAAAATTCAATGTACATCCTACAAAATTAAGGAAAGTGAGAGAATGAATGGGTTGGGATGAATGGGTAAGAATGTTGAAAAGGATGACATTAATCATGACATGCTGTACTCACAAACTACTTTGTTGAATAACAACTCCTATGTACAACTGCTTAAAGATGAAATTTATAAAAATTATAATAAAAGTATATTATCTTTGACAAATCGATTGCAGATTTTGATCATGGTCACTAACTTGATGACATTTCACAGAGGGTATAGTCAACTGGAAAGAAATGGATGTTTCTAGAGAAAATGCATACTAATTCTGATAAATTAAGTGAGTTATGAAGTAAAATTATTTGATTAGTTCCAAGTTTTCTAGAAAAATGAAAATATAAAATACATGAGTGAGAATGCACAGGAAGTTTAAAAACAGGTAGACAAATAGACTTGTGTATGTGTGTTATGTATGTGTGTGCGCACTTGCATGTATGTACTGGGACTTGAACTCAGGATCTGGGCAATCTGCTATTTGTTCACTCCAAGATGGTGCCTTAGCATAGCTCTCCTTTTGGCCTTTTCCTGGCATATTGGAGATAAGAGTCTCACAGACTTTTCTGCCCAGATTGGCTTTGAACTACAATGCTCAGATCTCAGCTTCCTGAGTAGCTACAATTACAGGCTCGTGAGGCACAGTACTTGTATATGTATACAATAAGTACTCAAGAAAGTGGGGATCATGGAAGGAAGAAAATACTAAGCATAGCCCTATCATCAGGACCAGGCCTTGTATGGATGATATAAAGTAAAGCTTAATTTAATGACTGAAATTATGGAACTTGGAAGCATGGGATCAGCAAACACAGGCTCTGCTACTTACTCATTCTGTGTCCTTAGGCTTGTTAGTGAACCCTTCTATTCTTTAATATTTTACACCCATAAATGGAAAGTATATTATATAAGTAATATATCATGTGTGATATTACCTATAACATACACTAATTCCTAGAACAAGTTATAAAGTGAAAACTAAGTAATTGTTTACAAGAAAGTAATAGTTTGTGGTCCTGGCCATTTATTACCATTTTTCTGTTTGGTAGCCAAGCTCTCTTGGTGATCACAGCAATCCTTTAAGAGGTAAGATCTCACCAAGTCCTCTGGAGATATGTCTGATCTCTCCTTTCACTTTAACTCATTCTTGCTCTCTTAATGCCTCCTGTTCCTTCATATCAAATCTTGCTTTTCCTATATCTCCTTCTTTAAGTTTGCTGAATGTGATAAACAGCTAGTAATAACTAACATTTTTTTGAAGTGTGAACTGTGTTCTATATACAGTGCCATGTTCTTCCATATGTTGACTGATTCGATTTACTTTAAACCTGTGAGGTCAGGGCTCTCTACCATCTTTTTGCTAAGAAGAGTGATGCTCTGAAAGGTGAATCACATAGCTACCAAGTGACAGACAAGAGAGCTGAATAGAAAGCAATGGATGAGGGCCGTGCTTCCCGCCATGAGGTATTGCTACAACTCCAATCAGGAGCCAATGAAAGCATTCATTGATTGGGTTGCAAACATGCATTTTTAAACAAAGGCTCTGTAGATAATGCCGAAACTCTACGTTCCCAATTTCTACCAAGTGAACGGAGAAGTCCTGGCAGGTAGCGGGGACTGTGCAGCTTCACTCATCACCTTCACCGGCTCACCACACCATTTCCTCCACAAAGCTTACAGACTTTTCTCAGAACTGCGATAAGCATCTCTTGGGACAGAAACTATGAAGAGCATCTCTTTCATTTTCTAAATAGAGATAAGAACTCTATCCACCCCTAAGTCACAGAAGTAATTTGACTTGACTACTCTGTATGAGCTATGTATAAGCAGAAGCGTGTGTATTCATGTGGGGGGTGGGTGGGGATGTAGTTGAGATGGGAAGAATCCTCTAATTAGAAAAGGTAGCAAGGTTTGGAAAAACTGGAGGGTAGCTCATTCTTTTCTCCCACTATTCCATCCCCAGCCCCACCCCTAGAAATTAGATAAAGAAACATCCTGTTACAGTTTCTCCCAAGTGAGATTTGCATAGATAGAGAAGTAGAAAGACTGAAAGATAGATGGAGAGAGAGAGAGCACAAGAAAGAGGAATAGATGGTAGATAGAAATAATACACATACATACATACATACATACACACATATAATATGTATACAGGGCTTTATGTTTTAATGCACAGTTAACTATTACATTTCATTGAATAGCTTCCAAATCAGTTTAGCCTCATTAAAAGAAAATAGAACCATCACTTATTTATACAGCATTCAGTATGAGAGAACTGTTCACCCTTCATAAGAAGAAGAAAAATTAAAAAACACTGGTATCACACTTGTGAAGTAAAAAAAAAGTGGCCAGCTGTTGAGAAGAAGAGAGTCAAGACTAAGCAAGGATGGATGACTGAGCAGGCTTAGGATGCAGAATGAGTAGCTGAATCATCAACCCACTACACAGTTCACCCGTGACTTTTCTAATCTTTGCATTTTTCTGATTTTAAAGTATTCGTTCCTCAAATCTCAGGATCACTGTATACTGTAAAGTATCATAGTCTACAGAGGAAATGTCAGTTTACAAATAGATTTTTCCAGGCCTGGGCTATAGTGACAGATAATGTCACAATCCAAAATGAAGACCCTCCATCCCGTCCAAGATGGTGACCTGCTCGGGCCACTTTGTTCAAGTCACCATAAACCTAGGTACTCTGTCGGCCACTTCCATTTTTTCTAACCTGCTAATCATTTATTTACTGATAATTCATCATACTGGGTTTAATTTTGAATTTAATTCCTCTACTACGTTTAGGATTTATGGCTGAAGTCTGTGCTTCTACAGCTGAGTACATTATGGGCGAAAAACCTAAATTAAAAAAGAATCAATCTGGTGTTTTTAAACTGTTTTTGCACTTAGTTTGGATGGTTACATTATCAGGTCAATGAACTAAGTCTAATTTTTGAATAGATTAAATGTTTTTAAAAGGTAAGGAATCATTTAAATTTCCCAAGGGTCAAATTCTCAAGAGGCCATGTCTTTCATTTTGGAAGATAAATCACTTGTACCAGAAGGGAAAACTTTGTGATTTAGGTGTCTGTGTTATGCAGCATCTCATTTAATCATTATGTATGGTCTCTGGAGAAGAGATTGTCAACCTTGGTAATTCAGGCAGAGTGGTCTACAGTCTACCTAAAGACTGCATGTAAATGGACAGACTCATGGGCCCATATTTCCTGTGCCTCTTTGTGCTCACAGGCTTATTTCAAGCATTGCATGGATACCCCATGTTCTTTCTCACATAGAAACTTTTCGTGTGTGTGTGTGTGTGTGTGTGTGTGTGTGTGTGTGTGTGTGCATGAGTTGCTGTTATTTGGGACTGAACTCAGTCCCTTAGCCCATTCTCTTAACTTATTGCTCAAGGCTGGCACTCTACCACTTGAGCCATAACTCTACTAGTGGCTTTTTTGGTGGTTAATTGGAAATCACAGACTTTCCCATTCAAGTTGGCTTCAAAATGTGATCCTCAGGTCTTAGTCTCCTGATTAGCTAGGATTACAAGCATGAATCTCGAGTGCCTGGCTCATTTTCCACTTCGGTTTCTCTGGTTTCCCAAAGCCCTTTGCTGGTTCATCATCTCAGGTGCCAACACAGATCTCTTGAGACTTCTTGTGTCCACACTGTGAGATTAGGGCTATTTCCATTCATTCTCAGTGTGTTGCCAGTTTGCTTCCTAGCAGTCGCTTTTAGAAAATATCAAACTGTTTAGTTGTTTGTAGCCTTCTTCTGTTACCAAGGACCGGAATGTTTTAGATGAATTCTATCCCACTTACCATTCAGCAGGGTACCGATTACACCAGAGTCCCCTACAATTTTTAGTTTTAATGAACACATGAAGTGTTTTTTTAATTCATAAAACAAGAGGATGAAAGTGAGAAGGCTGAAAGAGAAGGAAGACTAAGTCCTAACTTTGTTTTATAGTCATATATTGGCTTTCGTGCAGCTTCCTGTCTGAGGCAGAAAGACTTGCTGGGGTCACTTGCAGCCGACAGCAAACTTAGCCAGGAGCAAGTGAAAGGGTTGTGATCCCACCAGGGACACAAACCATCAGCAGATGCTGAACAACAGGGGCTTAGGTCTTGCAGCTGCTCAGCACTTAACCTGAAGAACTGTTCTGCATGCAGGAAACATCAGCCCTGCCACAAGAACATGGTGCCAGCCCGCTGGTCCTGTGTGGTCCTTTCCACAGTGACCTGTTGGCTTCACCGTGGAGGAGCTCAGCTTTCACCTTTACAGTATTGCTTTTCTTTGAAGAGTGTTCTCCAGTCACTCTCTGAACGTCCTAACTTGCTCTGGATACCTGCTATGCAACAGTATTTTAACAAACAAGTAAGTAGTTCTGCACCTCCATTTACAGCCCTTAGGAAAGAAGCTTGAAAAACGAGTAACTTCCAAGATATAGTTCTAGGTAATATTAAACACCGATATTATTTACCACACAGATTAAATGCCCTTGTTGATTTTTGCTATGTAAATATCCCTATCTCCCACCCTACTACCCCCCCCGTGTAAAAACTAAAATAAATAACTCATGTAGTTTCCACTATTCCTTCTCTATCATCCCTCTCCATGTAGTTTCCACTATTGCTTCTCCATCAAGCTTGGCTTAACATTATAAAATTCTTAACATGCCATCACTTGGCTTGCTATTGTGCATTGAAGTTTTTCATTCCATTGGCTGAGAATCCAAACAACGTGTCACACACTCACTAATCCTCTGGTAATAGTTAATGTTATGTGTCAACTTGACTGGGCTACAGCATGTCCATATATTTGGTTAAATATTATTCTGGGGGTGTCTTTGAGGTTTGTTTCTGGATGATATTAGCATGTGAAATAGTTCAAATGTCAAACAGCTGAGTAAAGCAGATGGTTACCCTCCTCCAGGAGGGTTGGACTCATTCATCTAATTTGGAAGATGCTTTCATATAATACAAAAGGCAGAAAATGAGTGAACCTGCTCTTGGCTTGGTGTTTGAGTTAGCCCATCAATCTTCTCTCATATTTGGACTGGAACTTCAACTATTTCCTCTCCTGGCTCTAAGATTATTAGACTCAGGCTATGACCATCTTCAGCTCTCCTCCAAGTTTCAGATGGCAGACTATGGAACAGCTCGACTTCCATAATCAAGTAAGCTGATACCTTTTTGTACATGTATACGTATAGGTAGAAGGGCATCTAGCCTGATACATACGGAATATATTTACCCTATTGGTTCTCTTTCTCTGGAGAATCCTAACACCCCTTGAAGTATTGTTAATATATCCTACTTGTCTCTTCTGAGACACCAAGCTCAGTGGGATGCTGAGAAAGTTACATAAGAAGAATAAAGAAAATAACTCATTTGTATTATCCGTGTTTCCTCCTCCCAAATCATCATTATTTAGTAGTTCTAGAAATTTACCTGAAAATCCCCACCTCAAGTTAGAATTATTTACACTGTTAACAACCCGTTTCAGGTCTCCTTTAATGATGACTGCTTCTTAACAATGCGCCGTTGACTCTTTCAAACCATGAGTTCTTAGATGTTCTATGGAAATTCCACCACAATGGCATCGTATATTCCTTTTCTGTATGTAACATGATACGATGTCTTTATCACACCTCACACATGCTTTAAGCAGGAAAAGAGCAGGGTGCTCTGAATTTGCCTCTTAGCTTTCTCTAGTTCTGAGTGCCACATTCTGAGTTTCATACTCAAACTTCCCATCCTGCACTTACACTTGAGGGTACTTTAGAAGACTCACCATCTTGAGTCTTTAGCCAGAAAAAGGACAAGATGAGGGCAGGAAGCATAAAGGGTAAGGTTAGGGTTAAGAGGAGCTGATTATGTGTTCTTTCCCCTGCAAATAAAGACAAAGCCCATGAAGCAAAGGACAACATGAGTTTTACCAACAACCTAATATGCATTTTTCCAGTTACCACAGTCCTAAATCTACTTGCTAAATATTCTCCAAGAAAACAGTCAGAGAATACCATTATGTCATTTGTAAAGAAATGCATGGATCAAGGGGAAAAATATCTTGAGTGAAGTAAGTCAAGCCCAGAAAGGCATATGTGAAAGTAAGATCTGCAAAAAGAAACACCTGAAAACAAATACAAGACCACATGCAACATACACCATCAAACTAACTAAAGTGTAACTACTTTAAATAATTAACACGTGGTTTAAGATAATACAAGGAAGTCAAAATATGTGTTGCCAGAAAAGGGGAGAGGGACAAACAAATAAAGACAGGAATGGCAGGTGAATAGAGTCATAAAACTCAGGACGCGAATGTGAAAATGGAATCAGGAGGCTTGCTGGGATGGATGGATGGGGTTGGGATAGATGGATGGGGTTGGGATAGATGGTAGGGTGAATAATGGAAGGGATCACATGGATCAGATGCATTGTACTCATAAATTGACTTGCTACATTAAAACCCCTTTGGATAACTATTTAAAGTTAATTAAAAAAATCAGTAAATTTTAATAAAGAAAACTTACAGATAGGATGTTCAGATTTATTTTTTCTCTAACTCAGATATATTTATTTTATAAATAGGAAAAAATGCAAGTGTTTTGGCATCATTTGTATCATTTTCATACTACCATAGAGGCATAAAGGACTCAATGGCTTTCCTCAACTCTCTTAACTCCTACCCATAGGGGCTATGCAGTTGTTATTCATCAACTACCAGTTGGTTTTATGGGCTTATTATCAGAAGGGGGCTCAGCCAAACATTCTAAGGCCTCTCAGGTATTTGAAGACCAGAATGCACACATATAAAATGGGAAAACCATTCCTTTGATGCTTTTCCAGGTCCATTCTGCATGGCCACCACTATGTTTGAATAATGAAAGTGGGAGAGGAGAGGAAAATAACTAGGCTAGATAAATACTCTGACCCTTCACACTTTTTTTTAATGCAGCTTTTCTTTTGCTGTGAAAGTGTTTCAAAAACCTTTAGGCATTCCAATGTTGAGAAAAGCAACAATTGTACTCTGCCTGCAGCATCCATTCACAGATTTTAATGGTAATCAAATAATGTGTAAGCAGATCAAAGTTTTTTTTATTTTATGTAAAGCAAGACAAGTTAAAAATAGAAACGAATCTTATACTAGCAAGATGTTGTATATAGGGATATGGGGGAGGGAGACCTTTACTAGGAACTGAATGGAGGCTCTCACATGTGCTAGGCAAGTGCTCTTCAACTTGAGACTCTATTCCTTTTGTTTTTGTTTTATTTTTAAGATAAAGTCTCACTGACTTGGCTGCATTGGACTCAAACTTGAAATTTTCCTGCCTCGATAACTGGAATTATAGGTGTAAGCCACCAAGCCTAGCCCTTGGGAAGGTGTCTTCTATTTAATAAGTCCCCAGTGTGAAAATGTGAGAATTCCTTGGATTGTATTTTAAGCCATTTAAATAATCAAATATCTGCAATTAAAGATGCAATATATTCTACCTTTAATAACAAAAAATGTTATTAATAGGATTAAAGGCACAAACTACTAATTCCAGAGATGTTCAATATATGAAGAAGAGTAGAATACACAAATATAGAATGTGTCTTTCTGTGTTTTATACTTACATTTGCTTCATCTTTAAATATTTTGACAAATATAATAAAAATTCTTAAACATAATTTTGTAAATAAACACAAAAATAAGCCATCTTGTTTTAACATTGTAAATAAAAGTGGATTTCTTTTTTAATCCAAACACACAATTGGATAAAAAGTGAAAATTTAATTCACCTGGGATTTGGGGGCTATGTAGCTTTGAATAAACATCTGGATTCTCTTTCAACCAAATGCATTAGTTGCTTTTTACATCACATACAGTGAATATATTTAAATAATTTTCAAGAATATGGGAAACAGGAGGGTTTTATAGAAAGGCAATTAGAAAGAAATGAGACTGATTTTTCTTGTGTGTTCTCTATAAGCTTACTCTGAAAGCAATTAAATAAAAGATTTTTTGAAAATATTTTTAGCATACATGGAACATATGTATGTCAGGGCTCAAATTACATACACTCCCCCCAAAATTGCCTCATGGTTTTAGGAAACTGACTTAATCTCTCCAAGACTCATCATATGTATAACAGGAATAATGATGATGATGATGATGATGATGTCTACTTCATAGATCTATGAAAATTCAAAGAAATAAGAGATGTAAAAATATGTGATACTTTACAAGTATGTAGTTCCTTCAGGCTGCTATGAATATTATTATTATTGCTTTCCAAGGTTTTACTGAGTTTCTTTGAAAGTACGCATGTTCACTTACTATCAAGCAACTTCTTACCTTACCTTTGAAATAATAGGATAGTAATTTGTAATGGGTACACCAGCCCTTGTGGAGCAGCTACTACGCAGTCTTGAATGCTACAATTCTCTGAAGATAAAAGTATTTACAGTTGGAGAGACGTATCATCAAGATGAAGGGATCTTCTGATGAGACTTGCTCATTTTAAATTAAATTAGGGAACACTGTCACAAAAATTGTCAGCGTGCATAGCAGTGAGTTAGTGTGGTATGTGCAGGCAATGCAAATATTTTCAAATGCTCAACATCTTGGATTGTTTTTCCCATTTCTGAAGAAGGAAAGACAAAGAATAAAGAAGAACAATTGGCTTGTTGCTGGTGCCCACGTGTGAAGCACTTAGGAGCAGCCTGTAAGAGACCTTTGAATCCTTACTTGGCTTTGCTGGTTTAGGAGTCCCTAGGGATTAAGTGCTCATTGACAGCTAAGCCTGGGAAATGTCTTGAGGGTTACATTTGGTACCAGTTCTTGTTAATAAATGTTAAACTGCTTCTCTGGGAAATTAGATACAAATCCTGAAGCAAACCAAAATCCAATTCAAGTTGGGAGGTTTTCTATCTGTTTCATGAAAGCCTAAGATGAATTCATTGCAAAGCACATTTAAATATAAAGACTCCATGGAGCATTCAATACTTCCTTATGTGTATTTTCAAGGGTGGGGAAATAAAATAGGTCTTTCACGAAAAACAATCTTAAACTACTCCCTTCCACTCAGAATTCATAATTATGCCTAATCGGCTGCTCCTCTTGGCTCACTTACAGCAACGGTTGGCAGGTAGTGAATGCAAAATCATTTTAATGGGGAGTCCCCTGGGAGTGGAGCAAAAGTTCTGAGCATTTACTGGCACACAATGGAGGCAGGCCAGCTGCTGGGCACCCTGAGCCTCCAGGGCCATAGATTCCCCAGAAGCTGCCTCGTCCTTGCCTGAGTTCACGTCAGCAACCTAGGAGAGACAGGCAGAGTGTGCAGAAGATGTCCCCAGTGTCTGAACGAAGAACTAAGTAAACACCTGACAACTGTGCAGCAGGCCAATGAGGAAAGTCCTGGTGAGAGAGTGGAATGGGCCAATGTGAGGCCAGCTCCCATCCAATTTTCCTTGGGCAGAGGGCTGCCCTGAGGGGCAAGTGCTAATGAGAGTGAGGTGCTGGTGATAGCTGATGCTAAGCTCTATCAAAGGGCCCATTCAAAGCTGCTCTGTCTCCACCACCTACTCAAGATCTGCCAAACAGGCTTAAGTTACAATCCCCAAAGCATACCTAAAGGTGAGGTTACTTACGGACCCCATGAGACAGCCTGGGAATAAAAGAGTGTTTGTGTGTGTGTGTGTGTGTGTGTGTGTGTGTGAGTGAAAGAGAGAGAGACAGACAGACAGACAAATGGGCAGAGACAGAGACAGAGAAGTAGTGTGCATACAATGAGTTTATGCATAGTTTATATTTAAAATAGATTGGATGTGAAGGCAATCGTACCAATTCCAAAGAAAGCTCTTTGTTTTTGTCAAAAGCATTCTCTCATTTACTTTTTGATTCATTCATTTAAGCAAACATGCTGCAGTATTGGGAGAATTAGATTATAAATTACTTCTGCCCTTATTTAAAAAAAATAAGCTATTGTGAAAGAACTTTTTTTTAGTTTTTTTTTTTAAACCTTTTCCAACTGACATCATTTTGGAGAGACAGTTCCTGTTGTTTCTTTGTGCTTTCTTTTGTTTGCTTCTTTGGCAAAAAAGATTTTTACAAACCAAACGTGGTTTTCACTCTTAATTTTTGAAGTCCCTAACCCAGCACGTAACAGTTTATATATGGATAGTGTGTATGCACACACATGCATTTATATATTCATCACTAAGTTTATTTATTACACACCTACAGCAAGCTGGACTCAGAACTAAATACTGCGTAGAGAAAGGGGAGCGAGAGAGCCTCTCCTACACTTCCTGAAACTCTCTAAAAATGGGAAGATCTACCTGGCAACAGATGCCAGAAATTCGGAATAACTTCAAAACCCTTGTGTACTAATCACCACCACAGCACACAAGAAAGAAATGACCTTTGCACCAGAATGGTCTTAGATAGGAAAAGATATCTGACTTGATTACACTTCAGTTTTAATCTAAAACACCACTAATACCATTAACCACGTGCTCTCTTAATTTCTCTCCAGCGTCTCTGCCTTATTTTGAGCAAGCACAATAATGAAGTCTCACATAGCAGTTAAGGGGTCATAACCACACGGTGAGTAAGGACCTTGGAGCTCTGAAATGCTGATGCTCAAGGGCCAGATCAGGATACTATGATACATGTCACTTCCATATGGGAGCCTGGAGGCCCTCACAATGAAAGGAGAGATGTCTCATCTGCTTGAGTCCTTAGGCATCTTTTAATCCTACAGTTCAATTTTCAATCAAAAACAAAAATGAGAACTCATGTTCTCTCGCCAGACTATGAGGAGCTTATTTTAAATTGTTTGTGGGAACATTTATGAAATATATTTTAAACTGCTATCTTATTACAGTCATAGCAACCTATACACTGTTCCACACGTACACATACACACACACACACACACACACACACACACACACACACACACACACGAGCTCTGAAAAACTAATGCCAACCCAATAACAGTAAAATCTACTATAGTATCTGTTCAAGTAGTTGATGATTAGCTGATACTTATGTCCCTGGGACTCTCTCATTTTGTTTAGTCCTTTGTCAATAAAACATTTATTGAGTTTGTCTTTTGTGTCAGGCAGTATTTGTGGCTCACACAGATTTTGATTAAATGGTGTAATCAAAAATTATTTGCATTGGACAAATTGAAATATAGAGCCACAAAAGTATAACAATAAATGTACAAACCATACCTAACAGTTTTATTACTAATAGTAAAAGCATTGAAGTAAAATAAAAATCCAAGAGTCCACACTGACATCAATAAATAAATCCATAAAGGACAGGGGAAAGCAAGAAGGAAGGACTGGTTAAGACTGAGTGAAAAGGAAAGAGAGATGTGGACAAGTACGGAAAGAGTAATTTAACATTTCCCATCGTAGCCTGTACTTAGCACTGGTTTAGAAGGAGGAGAAAATCCTTCCTTCATGAAGGGATGTTTCATTCTGCTGCTCCAAGTTTTTCAGTGATTCCACTTCCATAGTATCTGAATGGAGTTCTTTTCCTGTGAGGTCTTAGAAACGGAGGAACCATTGAGTATAATCCAAACACCACGGTCAAAATTTATACAGATTTCAAGTAAAGGTGATATTTTCTAATGATCAGTGCTACGGTACTAGAAAATGCTAATCTGTTCTCTCCACAGCCTTGTAGTAGAAAGATTTACCTTGCATTTTTTTCTTTCCTGAAGTTTCCCTTCTTTGAGACTTGCATTTATTTATAGACTAAGAATAATTGTTCTCAGTAGTGGTCTTGGAAGATTGCTGCCTATGGAGACCCTGGAATAATACCCATTCCTTTCCTTAAGCACACCTTCTATACTATAGAATGATCTCTCTTAGGTACAATATCCCTCTACTTCTTCTATGTTTCCTTGATAATTATTTTTCTTCCTTTTTTTGTGACACTAGAGAAGCATAAATATGTCTCCCTGAATGCTGAGAAAACACACAACTCATCCTATTATCTGTTGGTTTTTGCTTAAGATCTGCTGAAAAATAATCTGTGAAAGTTCCCTTTACTCCGCTAATGAATTATAACTTAGTGAAGTCCAGGGATGAGCATTTATTTGCATCTCTATTTTTACTGTTTTCTATTTTTACTGTTGTGTTTTCCCTTCACATGTCTTTCCCCCATCTTTTAGCCCTTTGAAGGGATATTTTTAACTCAGTCTGGGTGGGATTCAACACATCTCTAGCAATGGCTAATATATGTATGGTGTTAGTCATGCAAATCTTTTCTTTTATTGTGAAAATTCTGTACAGAGGGGTTACAATTACATGGGCAAGGTAATGAGTATATTTCTTAACAAGCATTGTTGCCTCCTCCTTTGTTTCCCCTTCTCATCCTTTCCCATTAGTCATGCAAATCTTACACTCATAATGATGCTGCTACAAATCTCTGAGTGCTTCTGACCTCATTTGATGTAATTCTCCCTCTCAAACCACTACTGAGTCACAAAAACTTTCTTTCTGATCCTTGAACTTGGAATAATATCACTACCTTTGGACTATGTGCTGATGATTCCTACACACCCACTCCAACTCCAAGACAACCACATAGCTGTCTACGTTATGCCATTAGTATGATAGCTTCAAAGATCTTCTAAAACATGATATCCCTTCAAGTTCTAAGTTAAGAAATATAAACAATGAGACTGGAGAACTTCATTATGCCAGAAAGTAAGGGCATGCTCAATCAAAGTGCAGAGGACACACAATAGAGCTCCCACTGGTCAAATCTGGGACATCCACACAAGTCAAAATAAATAATACTAAATGATTCAAGCTATTGAATAAAATATGAATCCAGGAGTCCACACTAATATAAATAAATCAATAGAAGAGAAAGCCAGCTAGAAAATGTAGAAGGGAAGGTGAGATTAGAAAATAATATTTTGAAACTATCATCAGAAATGATTGATTTTCTCCTGATTACCCCTTCCTACTCTTCTCCTTCACCCTGCTGTTTCTGTGATTCCCTTTCCCTTCCAAGGATAAGATAAATTTATATACAAGACAAAGGATACAGAAAACTAAAACAGAGAGAAAATGCAGGACTCATTACCTTATTTACCTAACTGTAACCCCTCTGCTGATCATCTTTACAATAAAGATTTTTTTAAAAAGAAAGAAATGATTCAGGCAAGAAAATCACAGGATCTATGGAATAGCAAGTGAGTGAAAGTTTGAAAAGTCCTAGGCTCTTTAATTTTTTTCAATTTTCTTGTAAAGGTGATGTTCAGAGAGATTACAGTTACATAAGTCAGGTGATGAGTACACTTCCTTTTGAACAATATCAGCCCTCCCCTCATTCTCTCTGGGCTGCCCCTTCGCCCATCAACAGTACATAGTTAATTTCTCACATAGTGTCTGGTAGGTTTCACTGCTGAATTAGTGCACCTTTTTGTCCCACCATTTCTTACAATATATTTAAAGGATCAACTCTAAATATGCTTACTAAGTACACAGGGAAAATAGGAATTTTACTGCAACCTTTCAAGAAATTTGTCTACCTAACCACCATTGCTAATATAAGCAAAACCTTAACCTTAACTAAATGACCAGGATTAGCTCACTAGCAATGGAACAAACTAACCTCATGAGCATGTGCAAATAATGCTCAATATCTCTTTTATTCCTATCAACTAACTACAGATTCTCAATCTATTCACTGGGAATCGACGACACTTCATAAAAGTTGGTGTATACTCTTCAAAATTATCTAGGTCATGAAACACAAGTAAGACTGACGAGTCACCCCAAATTAATGGAGTCTACAAAAAATATAGAAACTGAGTGTCATGCCTATTTTAGGATTTTTGTTTCAGGAGGAAAAAAATGCCATTAGTTAGAAAACTGGTCAAACTTGAATAAGATCTGTATATTAGGTTATGGTATTGTAGCAATGCAAGTTTCCTTATGTGTATAATTGTGGAGTTGCTATGCAAGAAAATATCCCTTTATAAAATTGGAAGTTTTATGGAGTTAGATGTAAAGGGGCATCATTTATGTAATTTGTCATAAAATGGTTCAGGGAAAAGCAAATGGGAGTAATGAGAAAGAGAGAGAAGTAAAGAAAGGAGAAGAGGTTATTATCAATGTGGAATATAGTGAGCAGTCTTATCTTCAAAGGTTTATATGGACTTCAAATGGGAAAAAAGGGGGGAAAATGAAAACAAATTTAAAAAGAAGAGTTCCTTCCGGCCTCCTAGTCCCTTTCATAGCCACTATTTCAACCCATCTGCCACTGCTTGGTTTGGTTTCTGACTTGCATACCATTATTTAGCTGCCAGTTTCTTGCCTCCTCTACTAAAATGTAAGCTTTCTGGAAAAGGGACATGGAACTTACCTGCATGACTTTTAATATAAATCATAGCTAAAACTGGAAATTTATGACTCACAATTAACTGTCTCATTTTGTTTAATGTTGTCGTTCTGGGCAAAGTCAAACCTAGTGTCCTAACATAGAAATCTAAGCCCTTTCTGAATGGATGTTCTTCTGTTTTTAGGCTAGTGCAGTTCACTAAGCTACTCTAATCCCCCCTTTAAAGCCAACCGCATCTCCTCAGAGTCTTTGCCATGGTCTGCAAGGATGCTGGCTACCTATTAATTTATTTCTAATTTTATCCTCCCCTTTTTTTTTCCTGGATCAGACTCACTACTTGCTATTTCCTGTGCTTTAAATACCCCCTTTCTGTGTTTGCTTCTATTCACTCATTTCCATCCCCAAATAGTTCCTCCACCCCTCCATAGTTTATTTAAATAGACTTTCTCTCTCTACCAAAACATTCTGGTCTCTTAATTCAATTTCTTTTAAGAAAAGTTGCTCCTTCACCTCTAAATACTTTAATTTGCATTAGTACCTTAAATGCCATTTAATTTCTATTTACATGCTTGCTTGTCTTCCCTAGAAGAGCTAAGTGTGACCAGAACAGGGATTTTGTTGACATGTTGAACACTTAATTCCCAGCTTAGATGTACTGTAGCTGCTCCATTGATGTCTATTAAATGACCCAACAGTTCAGAGTATATTATAAATGGTACATATGATAATAGGAAGCTTATAAATAAACATTCTAGGGTAAAGTCAACTAATATAGCATGTCATTATGCGAGGTAACTTGGGCCATTTCTTTTCCAGATCCTATCATTTAGGGCAAAGATTTATAGATACTTTTCAAAAATCAATATTCTATAAATTGATGTCTTCTTCAATAAAGCAACCCTTTCTCTATCAAAGTTGGAATCAGACTTATTAATTAGTGAGTGGTAAATGTATTTATGCCAATCACAACTATTCTTCATGACCTCTCTTGTCTTATTTTCACAAGGACACATAATTACCCCTAGTACTGCAATCAGGCTAATGGGCTGGTTGGTACCTGTATACCATAGGTCTCCTTTATCTGGGATCATCACCTTGTACTAATCAACTGGGCCGTAGGCAAGCAGTCATAACATTTCTATGTTCCAGCATCTCTCAATCTTGTGAAAGTTTCATTGTTTTACTTCCATAGTTTCGGGAAGTTAGAAGTAGTTCCTGTAGAAAGCATGTGATATTAAATCTCCCCAGAAAGACATAGATTTTTTTCTATGGTCTTTCTCCATGCTTCTTTAGGAAGCTTTTCACAATTGTTGCCAGCAGAAGAACACATCTGTGCTTGGCACTTCAAATCCATGGCTTCGACTTAAACTGTTGCAATCCTACAGGAACTAAGGTTTACAGCAAGCATGGGCAGCAAAGCTTGTGACATACTATCTCCAATTAACTAGTAAAAAGCCAGACTAGGGGCATGGATCAAGTGGTAGAGAACCAGCTTGAATAAGAAAGTCAAATGCAAGCACAAGACCATGAGTTCAAGCCCTACTGTACTGAGCAAAAACCCAGTATCATGAAGTGGAGCTGTGGCTCAAGTGGTAGAGCACTCACCTTGGGCTGAAGAGCTGAGGAACAGTGCCCAGACCCAGTGTTCAAGTCCCACAACCGACAAAAGAGAGAGAGAAAAAAAACCCAGTATCATCAATGAAATTATTTAATTCTTTCCTACCCCATTGCTTTATTTTATGTGCAAAAAGGTATCAACTTCTCAGTCTTATTATGCTAATGATCAGAGCAATATACATTTAGCTTTAAAAAAATCTAGGTTGCTAGAAAGAACAGTTTTCAATCATATGGATTTGGTTCTCTAAAACTACTTATGCTACTCTATTTAACTAATAAGTGACCTTGGTTAAATAATTGAATCTCAGAAGCTCTTCAATTTTTCAGAGGCTTTAACTTCTGCCTCAGAAGGATTTCAGGAGGATTAAAAGAGGAAACAGATGTGTGCCACCCAGCTTTGCCTCTGACATATTATCAATGCCCATTGACTGGAACAAGCCCATTGCATCAGGCCAGCATATATAAGGAACACAGTAAATATTTGCAGAATAAATGGGGGAAAGAATGCATGCAAATGTGTCCTAGATGAATCTTCTCCTTGCAACTAATTCCAGAACCTTTCTTGAAAAAAAAATCATAGCAATAATATGCAAACTCTTGTAAGAATCACAGCAATGGTATTCACTAAAATGCATTAGTGCAAATAATTATTTGTAAAGTATAGTATGTCTGCTTATGTGTATTACAAGAAAGATTTGTTGGGAGTCTTTTACATAGTTTTGAAACAATGGACAATAATAATAAATACAATCTTTCTTGTGTTATAAAAAGTCTCATTTCAATTAAATAACCCAATCTCCTAGCCAAAAAAAAGACAAAAAGCAATCAAAAAGTACAAAAAGTAATACACAATTAAGCTAAGGTGATATCTTCAATTAATATATAAATCTCTAGCCATTAATCAGTTATTTGACTCTGACATATTTGAGAGATAAAGAAGACTTTTATCAACTAAATTGATATGGCAGGGTGCTATGCCTGGGAAAATCTCTGCTTCAAATCAGAGATTTATAGGTATGCCTTAAAATCTATATTCTTTATTCTGAGCTCAGAATTAGACCACATTTCCCAGTTTACTTAGTCATCAGGTACCCACTAAACTCTAGTCAGCAAAACGGTGAGCAGAAACACTTCAAGTACAGCTCACTGAAATAGCATGTGAATCGCTTCCAGACTTATCTCCTCCTTTCTATAAGAATGGGGACCACCTCAGGGTAACCTTAGGAGCTACCTAGCTGGAGATAGCTATACCTTTCTAATCTTCATCTTGGACTGACTTGTTGAAGCCAAGAATTCCACCAACCTGTTTATCTGCCCTTCTGTGTGAACATGAAATGCATTTATGCACTGAATTATAACGCAGTTTGGAGTTGGTTTGCTAAAGAACTTATCCAGCTCTACCAATCCACTGCAAAGAGGAGGCTCTTTTCTACCCACCATTCCAAACAGCAATAGAAAGACTAGAAAATCAAGCAATGTCCAAGTGGGTAATCAACATACACAGAATTTTTTAATTGGTATTATTATTACTATTACTATTATTGTCAGTCCTAGGGCTTAAATTTAGGGCCTGAGTGCTGTCCTTGGGCTATTTTGCTCAGGGCTAGTCCACAGCTTCATCTTTGGTTTCCTTGGTGATGACTTTCCTGCCTGGGCTGGCTTGGAATCACAATCCTCAGATATCAGTCCCTGAGTAGCTAGGATGACAGGCATGAGCCACCAGTACCTGTCTCCTTCCTATCTTCCAAATAGTTTCAGAGAAAACAGAAGAACATCTCATCTTTGTTTTCTCAAAATTTCATGGTGACACAGTACATCTTGCACTGAGCTTTCCTTTAGCTAATTCTGAGGTAAATGATTGCCATATTCATTTTCCCATTGCTTTGGTCAATCTTAAATCTCAGAGTCAAATGACTGTGATTGATGGCTACAGATTTATATATTAATTGAAGATATCATCTTGACTTATTTGTGGATTACTTTTTGTCTTTTTTTGTTGCTTTTAGTCTTTCTTTTTGCTAGGTTATCTAACTGAAATGAGACTTTTTATAACAGAAAAACTCTAATACACAGAATTTTCATACTCTGTCTTCTTCACTCTATCTGAGGAATTCCTTAAAGGTAGAGCCAATGTCTCTTTTCTAAGAACTTCTAGTATAGACACCCAATAAATCTCAAATCTCTTGCGATTAAAAAAAAAAGTCATGAGAAATACATTTTTGCACTAATGCAGGATTTCTATACGTGTAGTCAATTAATGACATTATGAATACAATGTTTGCACTGAGATATTGTGGGCTGTTTAAGGAATGGGATAAATGGGTGGGAAAGACAAAGGAAAAGGCCTGTTCTCTTAGTAATGAGTTCTGGGGATGGTAATACACAGCAGGAGCCTGAATTGGCATCTGTAACCCCAACAGAGGGCTCTTGCTAAATCAGGAAGTCTGCACTCCCTTAGTTTTGTACCCAGTACATTTGCACACCTTGACTTCCTCTACTGCTCTTCTCAAAGGCTATTTTAAGACTCAGCAGTCTTTAAGCCTTTTTTTTTCCAAAAAGAAGCTCTCCTAAGCCTTTTTGTTACACAAAGAAAAGCTGTTTCTCCAAAAAGAAAGGGTTGCTGAAAGCTAGAAGTTTTAACAGAAAACTCCAAACTCATCGATTTTAATCAAAGCTAAAATGGGAGATCTCAGGATCTTAGGTTTTATATGCTTCTTAACATCTAGTGTTTTAGAGAAGATTTAATTAAATTCGCTAGCCCAGAAAAAAAATGCAATGTGAAAATACAGAGAAATATCTCAAGGCTTATATAGAGGATTCTTTTATTCATTGGGAATGCTGCAAATTCATAGGCCTATAATCCAAGAAAAATTAGTTCATTCATCTTTACCCGTATACATAGATGTGCCTTTCATATTTTTAGCCTCCCCACACTAATTCATAACTGTCAATCAACTTTTTAAACCTTAATTATGTCTGATGGTTTGTGGTGAGTTTAGCCAGCCATGTTATAAAATCTCCTAAAAATCATTATATTTCTTTCAATGTCAATGGTCACCATCTAAATGAAATCCTCATTCTAAATTCCAATTCTCCTACTTGTTATCAGTCAAGATGGGAGATTTTGCAACAATTGTGAATGTGGTATTCACTTATACAACATGAAAGTCATTCGAATAAAAGAATAGCTAATTTCAATTAAGAAAGGAATCTGAATTTGTCTTTAAGTTTTCTCAACCAAAGTTTAATAAGTTTTTTTCCCCTTCTTATCTAGTGTGGAAGAGAATTTATTGGTTCACATTTAGAACTTCTTATGTGTTCTGGATTTTTGTACAGGAGCTCAACTTGACAACTAATGACCCTGAGACCTACTCCCAACTGCTCAACTTAGTGACCACATGCAGATTATCAACACATTGCCCATCTGCCTCTGAGAGTAAAAATGACCATGTGTGACCTTTAATATGTAAATACTTAAAAAAATTGTGTGACAAGTGTTACTACTTTAGTATTTAAAGGTTTCCAAATGCTTTACAATTTGTAGAGTCAAATATTATTTTATCTGTTTTTCTAATCCATTGTCTCTACCTCTCACTGAATGTCCTTTATGCTTTATTGCATAGCCTTCTAGAGTCTCCTAATGCACATACAGGCACACACAAATGTTGATTTTTTTTTTAATTTTTGACACAAATGGTCACAGATTGTTATGTACTCTTCAGGTTCCTGGATGGAAAACTGGGAATGTTGCTCATAAACTAGGCATCCTTCTCTAAATAACAAAACAAGTGTTTCCTTACTATTATTTAGAGAAGAGTATAATTATTTTAAAAAGAAGAAAACAGTAAAAAAAAACAAAGGCAAAGATTAACACAAAGTAATTCTCATTTCAAGACAGCAGAAAACAATTGACAACCATGCTACTTCATCAGTTGATGACTTGATCTTGAGTAGACCACTGAAGCTAAGTTACTTTGTTAAATTAAGGTACATAAGAATAAGAAGCATACTTTTTTTAAAAAGCTATTTAGCAAATACTGGATGGCATCTTCCCACTTCGTAACAATTCACTGGTAAAGACAATAGCACTAGACAAAAGGGAAGCTTCTTGCAGAGTTTATACTGTCACAGCAAGAGCTAAATCACAGAGGATGAATGATGGACAGTCTGTGCAGAGACAGCATTTCAGTGAATTCATGAAAAGACCTGTGGGCAGAGACAATCTGATAAAGGGAACCATGAATGCTATGGAACTATGGAAACAAATGAAGAGGGCAACAGAAGAGCTGAGGATCAAGATTCAAGAGGTACAATGGAAATTCCGATGGGACCTGGATTCTTGGCATTTTGTTGGATTATTTCATGTGTGACAAGACATTGGGTCTCGCTCCTCAATCTGTCTCTCCCTCTCTCCCTTTTCCCTTTTCTTTCTCTTTTCCTTTCCTTTCTCTTTTTCTTGAAGTATTAACGTTTATTGAACCCAGAACCTTGGGAACATAACGTGACCATTCTAACCTGGAAACCATGCCCTAAACATTTTTTGTTGTTGTTGGTGGTGGTCATGGGGTTTGAACTTTGGGCACTGTCCCTCAGCTCTTCAGCTCAAGGCTAGTGCTCTACCACTTGAGCCACAGTGCCACTTCCAACTTTTTCTGCTTATGTGGTGCTAAGGAATCAAACCCAAGACCTCATGCATGCAAGGCAAGCACTCTACCACTGAGCCATCTTCCCAGCCCCTAACATTTTTGCTTGTATTTTGTTTTTGTGACTGAGTCTTGTTGATTTGCTCAAACAAGGCTGGCCAGGAAACCTGATCCCCTTATCTCTGCCTACCTAGTTGCTGGAATGATAAGTGTGCATTTCTCATTAGACTGACATTGGCCATTTCTAAGGAGGAAAATGGCATGGTTTTGTTTCCTCTAGAATGATGTTTGTAAATGAACCCCTACCAATACCTTTAGTGACTGACTTTTCATGTAAGGGATTTTGAGATCAACAAAGGAAGTTGCCATTTGTTAATTTTAAAACTGTTAAGAAACCTTTCTGCCTTTATCTTTACGATGCTTCTGATCACAGTTGCCAGTGAGCCGAGCTCACCAGCAGTCTACTGAGAAATCTGTACTAAAGCAATCTCTGAATTGACAGTCAGCTCAAGGATGTCTTTTTCCATTTATAACATACCAGGTAGAATAAAATCAGCTTGAAACTATGAAAGAAAAAAGGGAAAAAAAAGAGAGAGAAGAAAGTTTGCTTCTATTCATGGGACGTTCCCACAAACCTGTGCGGTGGCAGAGTTCAAATCACTCTGCTTTACAAGTTTGTTGAACTTAAAACATTCCAATCTCCAGTTTCTAAATCATGAGATATAGAAGATTATCCTATTCTATTAGTTATAAGATTCTCTAATCAAATCATGCTTGAATCTCAACATAGGCTATGATGAATTCCTTTGTCTGTCATGGTAACTCTTAGATAAGAATAATTAAAGAGTAAAATTAAAAATCCACATGATTCTAGAGGTTTATAGGTTATTTCCTAAGAAAATAGATAAACTAGTAGTTGTAGAGAAACTCAGTGTTTTATTTTTAAGAATCAAGAGTCACATTGTTGAACAAGATCTCTCTATAAAATCTGCACTTTCCTACTTTCCTACATAACTTGGCTGGAAAAGGATTTCCATGAAATAAAATGCAGATGTTAAATGTTTTATTGCTAGTAAAGGATGGTTTTCAGTTTGCTGATAAGATTTGCATTACTGGAATATGCTTAGTTGATAACAAAGATATTGTTTCATAGGTTAGCCCAGAGTGAAAGGAACCGGAGACATGAATTTCTCAAGACAAAGAAAGAACATGGAAACCATTTGTAAGAATGAGAGATTTGCCATCTGCAAAATTATTTGACAATGCCTAGAATTTCTTTCTCCAAACTAGTTTACTCACTAATATCACTCAGATGATTTTGAGTAAATTCTGCATGTGCATCATAGTAAGTTTTGTTTGTGTTGTGTGTGTAGTTTTGTAAGGATTTAAAAATGTAAGATTCTGTTGTTAGGCAGAAGATTCAGTTGAATACAGTACTTTATTCACATGGCAGCATCAAGTGGAGAAACCAATAATCTCAAATTCTTCACTTGGAATAGCTGTGTTTATTTGTTTGATAAACTGTCATTCATTGAGTACCTAGGACTTGTCCACTGTGGTAGACAATGCAGTGCAGGAAGAGCAATTCACATGAGATTATTCCCTCAGGGAGCAGACGTGCCAGTGAAACCACACCATGAAATGGATTGTCACTGAAAACTGAACATGGAAATGTCTCCCTTCTTCCTTTTAATTCTGTAACTAAAATACATGTCCAAAAACTTGTCCTTATTCTACCCCACTTCAGTTGATGGACTGAAATCCCTTAAGGACAAAAGCACATATAGGCATGTAACAGTTGACAAATATCCTTTGCAGAATGTTTAACCTTTTGGGGAAGGGATAACAAGTTTGACAAGAAACGTACTTATTACCTTACTTATGTGACTGTATCCCCTCTGTACAATACTTTGACAATAAATAAATAAATATTCCCAAGCAACAAATTCAGGAATCAAATAAGACTTGAATCTCAGAGGATGTTCCTGTGGCTTATATTTGGGAGAAAGGGAAACTTTATAGCCCCTCCCCCCACACACTCATTACCTTTTCAGTAAAATAAAATTAAAAAATTGAAAAAGAAACAAAAATAAATAGAAACTTTATTTATTTATTTATTTTGGGTCAGTCGTGGGGCCTGAACTCTGGGCCTGGGCGCTGTCCCTCAGCTCTTCAGCTTAAGGCTAGTGCTCTACCACTTGAGCCACAGCACCACTTCCAGCTTTTTTCTTTTTTGCTTATGTGGTGCTGAGGAATCGAACCCAGGGCCTCAGGCATGCAAGGCAAGTGCTCTACCACTGAGCCACCTTCCCAGTCCCGGTTTTTTAATCTCTTTGTGCTTACCACCCTTTTCCTTTGGTTACTTTTTTCCAAATAAGTATAATAGCAGGTGATAGACTAGACAGAAGTGATAAAAAAAAAAGAGGGGGTTGTTTTGTTTTGTTTTGAAGAAAAGCTTTTCATTCCTTCTTCTAAAGATTCATTTCTCAGCCCTAGTCTAAACTATGGTATGTAAAAATGTTCAATAGATTTGAATTGCAATAAGATTCCTGTGGAGCCACTGAGTCCCATCTCAAAGAATGTGGCATCAAGATCTCCAAAATAGGTACCAAATTGTAGGCCACCACTGATATCAAATCTGCCACATGCTACATCTTGGCCTGGTCCCTGGGTGATGAGATGCACAGAGCCGGAAAGTCAGTTTATCTATTCCTGTGTTACTAGATACTTTCAGAAGAACACATAGAAATATAGAAGCAAAGGCAGCCTGATCCTTCTTCAGATTATTTTGAGTACCTAACTACAAGATGAAATCAGCATTGGTCTAAATAAAGAGGTTTCTCTGAAACTCAGAAGAGAACTGCTTAATGCCACACCATGAAAGGCCTTAATTTGAGGACTTTGTCAGATGACCTCCAAATGGGCTTTGAATTATTAAATAGTTCTTCTCTTGTTTCCCAAGGAGGCAGGATCAGGTATCAACAAGACTAAAAATACAGGGCCAAGAGGGACGCTGAAAGCTATAACAGCAATATACTACCAAACCAGGGTTTCTAAATAAGGATGGAAGTACAGGTCAGAGTACCGGTCAGTATCAGTTATCAATTTTCCTACATGCATCCAGTCTAGAGAAACGTCCCCCCTTCATCTCTTAATTCATCCACATGCATAAGACTTCTTTTTAATTTGAATTATAGACAGGAGGCCTCGGTGATGGAGTATTAATAGTGTGATGAAGAGGTTCATACTGTATCCATCGCTGTTTCTGGCTACATCATTCGGACCAACTACAGAGATGGAGAATTAAAGGCCAAAGTTGATAGAGTTATTCAAAGTGATTCCCTACAGAGCTGGACATAAGGTGAGTTTCTGCAAGGCCTTTTATCGGAGTGTGAAAGAGCAAATGTCTCTTTCAACCCTGCTCACAACCTGTGATATCAGAGTTCCTGGGGTGTGGGAAGCTTTAGAGGAGTCCAGTAACATGAGCTTGCCATGTGTCATGGCAGTAGAGTGAGTCTCCTAGAGAGAGTGAAAAGGGCTTACGTGGGAGCCTGAGTCAGAAAATGAGTGAGGCCAGGCCTGTGCCTCTTGCTAACATAGGGCTCATGGGAAGATTTCCTTCAAAGTGAGTCCCCAAATAACAGAAGGTTCCATGAATAGTAAGATGGGCCTGAAATCTTACTACTTGGAAGATTGGCCTTCCAAGCTATGGACAGTTACATGAAGACATGGAACATAAATATGATGGCGTACCACCACTAAAGAATCTGAACTTAAAGGGTGTCGAGACTTGATGATAAAGCTCATCTAGCTTGATTGTAATGATCGTGTGGGAAAAACGTTATTTGAAAAACATCAAGCAATTCTTAGGCGTTATAGGTTTTCACTTTATTTTGTTTTTGTAGTTTGTTTTTGAGGCAGCATTCCCCTATGTATTCTAGGTTGGTCTTGAATTCCTGATTCTCCTAACTCATCTTCCAGAGTTCCGGATTAAAGTTGTGCTCCAATCATACCCAGCATGATTCATAAGATTTAGAATACTATATATACACATGTCTAACAGAAGGGAAGTGCAGTACAAAAGGAGGATTTGGGGTCAAGGTGTATATTCGTTGACTATTATTGCTGAAACAAATGGCCACAAATAACAAAAGTATGACAAATGACAGATCAGAAGTCTAAAATGGATCTGCAGGAATGTGCTTCATCTTAAGCCTCTAGGTAAACATCCATTACCTTCACTACCCCAGCATCTGAATGCTGCCCAAATGCTTTGGCTCATGGTCCCCTTCCAACAATAAAATAAATCCAAGCACTGTTCTCATCTTCACATCTCTTCAACTTCTTTGTTTCTGTTGCTGTCTGCTTGCCTTCTCTGGCAAGCAGGAGCCTCTGCTTTTCCATCGGAGCCCTCTTTGAGTGTATGGTATAATGTGGTATACTTTGGGTGTAGTGGCCCCCAATAGCTCATATGTTAAAGGCTTGATGCCCAAGGCACCAGTGTTCAGAGATAATTGGTTCATGAGGACTCATAACTTCATCAATGGATTATTCTGTTGGTAGAGTCATAGCTGTATAGACTATTGAAAGGTGACAGACTTTAGGACAGAAGCCCTACTTGGAGGACATGTCACACCACCCTTTCCTGAACAGTATATTTTACCTGTGGTTTCTCATTTTCCGTCTTTCCTTCCTGGTTGCCCTGGAAGCCCCCTCGCCAATACACACTTCATCGACCATGATGTTCTGTCTCATGTCAGGCCCAAAGCAAAACCAGCTGATGCTGAACTGAAACTTCTGAAATAGTGAGTCAAATTAACTTTTACTTCTTCTAAGATATCTTCACCATATCAAATCAGACATATGTAGGCTGTAGGGATTAGGTTATGAACATTTAAGGAGAAAGGGAGACAAAGAAACAGGACTTAAAAGGATGCTGGAAAAAATGGTAGCAGAATTCAAGGAAGTTAAGTCAGGCTCAGCTGGAGGCCCAAACAGGGCAGCAGGCTCAATTCACTGTAGAAACAGAAATCGCAAGCTGCTTTGGCCTTACAATGTACGTTGTGGTTAGCACTGACTCCAAACACACTGATCATCCTTCTATGGATCTGGCTACCAATGAGATGCTTTTGCACATCTGGACCACACTGGAGACATCTGCATCCCCCATCTGGCTGCATACCAAAATTTTCTTAACTATAGAATTACTGGTCAGAATAAAAATTATTCACAGTCATGCATCAGACGTAACTACTCTGCTATGCACTGTTTGAAGCACAGAGATATTTTGGTTTACTTATCATAAGAATTTTAGAGATATTTTAACTTTACCATGATTTCTCTTTCATGAATTAATTCATCTACTGCTTAGATCACCCAGGTAATAGATTTTGAGTCCATTTCCAGTCTGGTCACTCAGCAGTGCATTGTAAGATTTCTCCTTCCAGATAGATCCATGTGGCTCACAAAAGTAGTTGGCTGGGTCATATAAACGGATGAAGGAAATGCCACTTTATTAAATAGGAAAAAAGAACTCCAGTATGAGAAATAACGAGCAGATTCATACCTCTGGGTGACTTTAAAACTTGGTCTCTTCTTCCTCACTTTATCAAGTTGGTTTCCAAGCTGATACAGATTTAGGGTCACATGTCTTCCTTTTCAGCTACATTAAAGTTTCTTCCACCCTGAGCACCCACTTGCTTGTTTGTTTTGTTGTCTGGTAAAATGGGAAATTTAAGGGTTTCATTTTTCGAAAGCTGGCTCATCACATTTAAATATAGTCATAAAAGTCTCGTGGGAACTTTCAAAGTTGATATTAGACTGTGGGAAATAAGGAATTGAGAAGAGACATATATCTTGAAACCCATGTGGGATGCAACTTAACCTAAAAATATAACCAAATACAGATGTAAGAATAACATTAAGGGGGAAACGATGATATAAATATAATTAGGAAATAGAGGAATATATTACTTATAAGGAATACAAAGAAATAGAAGGGATATAATAAGGAAATGTGCATGTTATATAAATACAATACTGGGGAAAAACCTTTTATTTCCATAGAGTCAAATCCCCAGTTATAGTTCAGTGGTTCTACAAAAGAAATCTAAGGGGAAAGAGTGCTGAGTGAATTGTACTTGAACTTGACCTCACCTTTTCATATACTCTTAGAAAAGAATGCCACAAGGTGATTGTTTTATCTTTAGGGCTTTTTTTATGTGTGTATGTACAATCATTAGAAGAAAAAAAATGTAAGACAAGAAAGTGTAGAAGCATACATACTAGATCTTGTCTTGCCTCCAAGCAAATTGACTTAGGATAAATAAATATCTTATTTCATGAGAAGGAGATAGCAGATCCCAGACACCCCATCACGGTTCTAGGGAGCACTGTTCACGTCAGACACAGGGCAGCCAGCAGCAGGTGTCTCAGTGGCCACTTTGCTGGCACATCTCAGCAATGACAGGGACAAAGTGGTGTGGACATTCCCAGCCCAGGGCACCAGTTCAGTATGCAGTACATTTTAATGATTTTCTCCTCTCACATCCATTGAAGAAAAGTAAGAGATATATGCTTTATAGCAGCAGGAGATTTCCTCTTTTGTTCATCCTTTACCTCCAGAGTTCAGATCCATACTTGGCACGCAGAAAATCAGGAGTTCTTGTAACATTTCTGTAAGTCTCATAGAGAAAATGGGTCTAGAATCACATGCATAGTTCCTTGAAACTGGTTATTTTTCCTAGATGGCATCCAGTATAAACTATGGCCTTAAGGTCAAATCTTCCCCATTACCTGTTTTTGTATAGCCCCTGAGATAAGAAGGTTCTTTTACATGTTTAAAGGGTTAAAGAAAAATCAAGGGAGGAATGATGCACTGTGATGCATGAAAATTCTGTGACATTCAAATATCGACATCCTCAAATAAGGTTTTATTGGAATACAATCACTCATCTTTGCCTACATAGTGAGTGTGCTTGCATTGGTGCTTCAATGGGATTAGCATGTGTCCATCAAATGTCTCAGCCAGTGCCTTGTAAAACATGGTGTTCTCTCTGGAGTCATCCACCTTCTGGCTTATATTTTCAAAGGATCTTGTAAAACTGTCTGCAAAAGCAGTCCCTCCTTCTCCATCCCCACCAGTGTCACTGCTTTTTTGTTTTCTTCCATGTAGTGTTGAGGATCAAGCCCTGGACTAGGCAAGCACTCTACCACTGAGCCACTGCCTCAGATCCCTGCTGGCTTTTCACTAATTCCTTGTCTTTATCCTAAAAGTAGCTGTCAGCCTGTCAGGATAGCTAATAGCTTAAAATGAAATCTACCTAACTCCTTAGCTAGCTCTCTGCACTCTGATGTTTTTTAACCTCTGTAGCTAACTTGTTCTCGTGTTTGTTTTGCTTGTTTGGCAGACTCCCTTGGAAAATGCCCAGTGCTCAAATCCCTACAGGTACTGCTGGGCCCCCCTTTGCCTGTCAGAACCTAGCACATTTATTCTAGGCAGTCTCCATGTAGCTGGTACTTCTTGTCTTTATTCACCAGCTTTCACTATTCTTTCTTCATCAAAGATAGCCTATGGCTCCTTTTCTATTTTTTATGCTTCAAGAATACATTGGTAGTACTCATCAAAGCTTTCTGACAGAGATTTTAATAATGTAATCTACCTGTGGTTTATTGTATGTTCTCATCAATATCTCTGTTCTTCGAGCCTAATTCGGGAGGAGTTAGAAAATAACTTAATCATACAACATGCCAGACATGGTAGCATAGGCTTCTGTGATCCCAGTTAGTATTCAGCAGGTAACAACTTACAACAAATAAGCCCCTCTCAGATACAATGAGAAATGCAAAAGATGGAAAGAGAGCTATCTTTCTCCAACTTATTTCCAACAAAGAGGAAAGAAAAAGTAAACATAGGAGATAATTGCACTATGATACAAATGTCCACTATCACAGAAAGAATGTTTCCTGAGAACGTAGGGAAAGAAAAAAATCATAATAGAGACTTCATTACTATAATTGAATTGAGTCATTATGAACTGTGTTGTCTGAGAATACTTCCAGGTCAAAGGCTCATTCAGGCCAGTCCAGGCAAAAAATTAGTGAAACCTCATCTCAGCAAACAGAAACTAGTCCTGGTGGTCAGACTGCAATCAAGTCATGTGGGAGGCTTAGGTAAAAAGGGTTAAATCCAAGATTGCCCTAGGCAAAGAAAAAAGATAAAATCAATATATTATCCATAAAATTAAGAAATGTGAGGGAAGGGGTGGATGAGGAGGGATGGGTGAGCATGTTGAAATGGGTGACTTTTTGAAGACAGGTGGTGGTAGCTCACATCTGTAACCTTATATACTCATGAGGCTGAGATCTGAGGATTGTGATTTGAGGATCACAATTCAAAGCCAGCCCAGGCAGAAAAGTCTGTGAGACTCTTATCTGTAATTATCCACCAGATAATGGGAACTGAAGGGTGGCTCACAGTGATAGATCACCAAACTTGAGTAGAAGAGCTCAGACACAGCACCCAGACCCCAAGTTCAAGCTCCAAGGCTGACAAAAAAAAAGAAGAAAGAAAAGAAAGGAGTGACATTGATCAAGACTCATTGTGCTCAAAAACTGCTTCACTAAAAGACAACTCCTTTGTACAATTACTTAAAAATAATAAAAATATACAACAGAAATGAGCAAGACTCAGTGCATTATTGAACATTATAAGGTAATATCTTACAAACAGTTATGCTAACAAATTTGGGAATCTGGAAGAAATGGAAGACTTCGGAGCTAATATTGATATACCCAAACTAAACCAAGAAGATTTAAACCAACTAAATACCCCCAAATCAAGTATTGAAATACAAGTGGCAATAGAAGACCTTCCATCTAAGAAAAGCCCAGGACCAGAGAGATCCATAGCTGAATTCTATAAGGCCTTCAAAGGAGAACTCACTCCAATATTCTTCAAACTCTTCAATGATATTTAAAGTGAAAGATAACTACCAAAATTTTTCTCAGACTAGCATAACCCTCATCCCCAAACCAGATAGGGACCCATCAAAGAAAGGGAAATATAGATCCATTTCTCTAACGAAGATCAAGGCAAAACTCAATAAATTTCTGGCCAACTGCCTTCAACAACTAATGAGTAAACAGGATTCATTCCAGGGATGCAAAGCTGGTTCAATATATGCAAGTCAATCAATATAATTCAACACATCAACAGGATCAAGGGCAAGAACCACATGATCATCACAATGTACTCATTACCTTACTTTTGAAAATGTAACACCTTTGTATATCATCTTTACAATAAAATAAAATTTATTTTTAAAAATATAATAGAATTATTAAAACAAAATACAAAAAACACAACATCTTATGAAAAAAATGACAAAGTAAAAAGGGCTGCTTAAGTGGCAGAGCGTAATACCTACCAGCAAAGGACAGGAAGGAAGGAAGGCAGGAAGGCAAGCAGGCAGACAGACAGGCAGGCAGGCAGGCAGGCAGGAAAGAAGGAAGGAAGGAAGGAAGGAAGGAAGGAAGGAAACAATACATTGTGTTCTTAAGTTTCAACCAATTTCTGTAACTCTCATAAGGGAATCTATAACCCTTATGCTTACATAGTCAAGTAAAAGAACAGGAAAGCATGTTGGTTAGAATTGCTGGAAGCAAATGTATGAACTCTAATCCTAGCTCACTTAGGAACTGTGTATTCTTGAATAAGTTTAGTGCCTCAGTTTCCTCATCTGAAAGTAATATGTATGCCTACACCAGAAAGTTACTATAAGCATTTCATTAGTAGAATTTAGAAAGTAGAAGATCCCTAGGACTAGAATCAGTGCTACATAAGAATATTACCAAATCCTGTATGTATTTTTGCTTATACAAAAAGATCATATTATATTCCTATCATTCCACCTGGCACCTTTCTTTTCTGCTCTGTTACTGAGGAGATACTATTAGCTAAGTTGCTCCTTGGCTCTGATATTCCACACATCATGTCCAAAATAAAACTGTTTTATCCTGAGTGATATATTAAGAACTATATTTTTTAAAATGTTCCAAGGTACTCAAAGCAATCTGCGGACCTACAGATTACATTAAAGTTAAAGAAATCATCTTCATATTTAGCAAATTTGCAGAATAATAGGGCTCAATGACCTGCTGGTGTGACTCAGTTTAAGCATTCTTATGTGTTATGTTCTTGTGCAACTTAAGATGCCTGATCAATAGTTTTATAGATCTCTGGGGAAAGATTATATTCATCAAGCAACTTTTTGAAAAGGCGACTAGGAGTAGTAAACTTAAAACAACATGGGTCCCAAGCTGCATTAATTAGGTGCTGTGAGCAATACATTTCTCCTCTTTTTGATTTACTTTTCCTATAGTGGCAATTTTTTTGACAAAGTAACAAGAGTGCTCTCTTTTTTGGTATTCACAAACATTTTCTAGAAAAAGAAAGGAACTGAATTATGCCTTCAGAGACAAAGAAATGAATCCTTAAAGGGAATGTGAGAATTTCTGAACTCAGAATGAACTTGTCAGTTATTTATAAGGATGTTTAAGACTTATTCAAATATCACAATTGAAATATATTTCCAAAAAAAGAAATATATTTCCATTTGATTATTCAAGATTGGCATTTTATCCTCTTAAAGCTGCATTCACAACTCTACAAGCAAAATAGAAAAAAAATATGGTTTTAAGGATTCTTAGTATGTTTTCTTTATTTGTAATATAATACAAGTCCTTGTCTGAACAATTTTGTCATTGAGTGAGAGCAATTATTTTGTTGTTGTTTCAAAACATTGTGAGGAAAATGACAGAGAAATATGGTCAAGTTGAGGTTTTGTCATCAGACATTACATTTCGGTGTGGCCCTTAGTGCTGATAGCCCTTGGTAAGTTATTCAACTTCTCTAAACCAGTTACCTCCCTGCATAATGAGAATTACAAATACAGTAATGCATAACAGTAATGCATAATTGATGCATGGGAAATCTAAAAACATCGAGGAAAGCTAGTAACTCAGGCTTGGTACAAGACTATCTTTATTCTGACTAGAGATCAAATCAGTTTCCAACACCCTAGTCCATGGCAAATATTCCATAAAAATCTAGGATAGCTCAAGAGTACTTAATCGGATTTTATTTGTGATCATTTTAGACATCTCCTTGTTTTTGGAAGTAGATATCTAAGATGAATCGCCACTTAAAATTGATCAGTTAAATTTAGATATCAATGACCTCTTTGATAAAGTATCAGCTGAAGTACATCTCCAATTGGTTATGATGGACATAAATACTAAATAAAATACAGTGCACATTTGTATGTTGACTTAGGTTGTGGAGATATGAAATAGTACTGAGTGGAGATTAAGATCTATAAGATGCCTTCTCGGTCCAGATAAATGGGAAATGCAAAAGATGGAAAGACACCTGTCTTTCTCCAACTTGTTTCCAACAAAGAGAAAAGAAAAGTAAACATAGGAGATAGTCACACTATGACACAAATGTCCACAATCACAGAAAGAATGTTTCCTAAGAACGTAGTGAGAGAAAAAATCATACTAAAGACTTCTTTACTAGAATTGAATTGAGTCATTATGAACTGCATTGTCTGAGAATACTTCCAAGTCAAAAGTTTGTTCACTGTGTCCGCTAGAATGAATAGAAACACAATGCATACTAAAGATTAAGGCATGACCATTGGATCAGGAAGAAGGACAGAGGCAGAAAAGGGGAGGTAGTTGTCCTAACAAAACTAGATGTTTTCCCTGAGGGAGATTGGCCATTCACCAAAGTCAAGGCATCAAAGAGCCATTTTGCGTGGAGTAAGATGAAAGGCTTTGGAGATACCTGGATTTACTCATTTATATGGCCCTTTCTTTGTATCCTTGTGACGAAAGCTTCGCCATGCTTTAGTTTTTATCTAGATAGATAGGTAGGTAGGTAGATAAAATAATGTGCCTCCATCGGAAAGAATGACATTGCCCCATTTGTTAGGAAATGGAAAGACTTGGAAAAAATTATATTAAGTGAATTAAGCCAGGCCCAAAGAAACATAGGTCCCATGGTTTCCCTTATTTTCAATAACTAGTATATGTCTGAGACAAGCAGAAACGGTCAGATAAGATGATGTTAGGTGAAATGAACCCCAAGATAAGGACACAAGTGGTTTTTTCTTTCTTGCTATTGTTTCTAACCTATTTATAAGGTGATTGTTTTGCTGCTTTGTATGTCTCTCCCCCATGGTATAACCTCTGTTTTCACTGTATTTGATATAGGTATAATTTGGGGAGGGGAAGGAAAAAAACAAATCATTTAGATAGGGATACAGGTGGACCCATTGCAACAATGAGATGTACAAGACACTATGTTGAAAAAATGAACTTTATAACTTGGGTTGGGGGTGAGGGATGGGGAGGGGGCAGTGTAGTTGGGGAGATGGGAGGGCAAGGATGGTAGGGGAAAAACAAAGGAGGAGGCAACAACCCTTGATAAGAAATGTACTTATTACCTTGCTCGTGTAATTGCAAGCCCTCTGTATAGCATTTTCACAATAAAAAACTTATACAAATAATAGAAATAGATATCGATATATCTATCTCTATATATCACCATCTATCTATCCATATATATATATATATATATATATATATGTATATATATATATATATACACACACACATATATGTTAGGGTGGACTTGTGACAAGAATTACTTAAGATTGTGCAAATGAACCACTTAGCATGGTACACGGTTATCAGAACTCTCAGTCAGCTGGAACATCTCTAACATCTCTAACCAAATTTATTTCTCTCTGTTCTGGAGACCAGAAGTCATATATCAGGATGCTGATTCTGTGTGTTCATCCTGAGGGCTCTCTTCCTAGTTGGCAGACCACTGCCTTCCTACAGGGAGTTCTCGGGACAGAGAGAGTTCTGAGCCTTTCTTCTCATCAAGGCACTGATTCCATCATGGCTGCCCAACCTTCAAGACTTCATCTACACCTAGTTACTTTCTGAATACTCCCACCTCCGAGTTCCTTCACACTGCAGACAACGGCTTCCATGGAAGAATCTACAGAAGAATGCCTGTATTCGGCCTATAACAGCAACCTGATCATATTGGCTATTACTATATATCAAATAGCAATTGTACATAGATTCTAGTAGTTGTGGTGAGGTAGATAGAGCAGCTCTCAAGGTCCTGCTGCTATATATCATGCTAAGAAAATGACTCAAGCTCTGCCGATGTCTGTAGCCCATTTTCCCCATTATAAAATCCTCACTATACTCAGGTTGTATGAAATGACTTAGGGAGAGTTCTGTTGCAGCAACATGGCTGCAAGCTACACCTGTGGACTACTAGCAGAAGCATCACGTAGGAACTGGTTAGAAACATGTTTTTTGGTCATTACATCTAGATCTATGAATCTGGACAGCAGTGACTTCATAATGATGCATGCTCATTTCAATAACCACTGCTCCAAATTGTCTTAGGGTTTTGAAACGATCAAGACAGTGAAAGGGCAAGTGGCATTCGGATATCTCTTTGTGATAAGGAGAATAAAGTGAGTTGAAATGAATTATTGTGCCCATGACTGAAATTCAGGCTCTGAGGTTTGCCATGAACACTGCCAATCAATGATTAGATTAATTAGTTCATTAATCCAACTACTAAACAAACATGAGCTATAACAAGGACAGTTACAGTACCACAAACAGATCAACTAAGAAATAAAGAAAAAAATCAAAGAGTTTTGTATATAATCCGCTACTGTGTTCATCCAGTCCCAAGCACAGCAACACTCTGTTTCTGGTACATAGTTAGCAGTTAACAGAACACAACATCTTCCTCATTTTATGTGTCACTAGACTTCTCTTGGTTCAGAGTGTCCTGATTTTCCTTCTTACTTGGCTGACTGCTGCCATCCTGCTAGCTTTCTCTGGGTTAACCCAAAGAAATGACACCCACAAACACTCCCACTGCTTTCAGGTTGGCTACCTTCACTCTCTGCTCCTGGAGAAGCTGTGCAGCTACATGCCTGGACTTCATGACAAGAAAGAGGTGAGCGTGACCATCCTGACTTTGGACTCAAAGGTCCATCTCCTAGCTCCAGATCCTAGCTCCTCTGGTTACTTGCTTGAGCCCATTATTCAACTTCTTTATACAATAATTTTCTCATCCATAAAGAAACAAAAAGGGCTATGATGCAGCTGGGCACTGTGGCTCATGCTTGTAATACTAGCTACTCAAGAGGTTGATATCTAAGGATCATGATCCAAAGCCAGCCTGGACAGAGAAGTCTATGATTCACTTAGCTACAGTTAACCACCAAAAAGTCAGAAGTGGAGCTGTGGTTCAAGTGGTAGAGCACTTCACACTTTGAGCAAAAAAGCTCAAGTCAGCTTTATGACCTGAGCCCTGAGTTCAAGCCCCAGATCAGGAATAATAATAATAATAAAACAATACAGATAAAAATTAAAAGCTATGATGCATGCAGAATACTTGACACAAATAGTTGCTACAATCCTCTGAGATTGTGACATATTCTTTCACTAGATTTTCATTAATTGAATAGTAATCTAATTATTTATACTGGTATTTGCAGTGCCCAAAAGAATCTATAAACTCATGCATGTTCCTGCACAAGTGTTTACATACACATACACACACACACATGCACACACACATACACACACAAACAAATTAAACTAGACATAAATTATGCTGATCTCAACAGTGGAATTCATATCAAAGGTATTTAACTTTTTTGTTTGACATTATGATAAAGTCTACATATTCCTTCCCAGAATAGCAGTTTTAAATATATACAGCGAAATGTGTCTATTGTTACAAAAATAGCCAATTATACTGAAACACAGTCACCAAAAATATGTAAAAGTAAATTCATGTCACAGCAATATTATGTTTCCTATTCAAAAACAAAGTCTAACAAGCAGCTCCAACCACAGTGATTTCAAAGTAGTGCTAAGCTGAAGCAATACTGAAATTTCTGCCACAACTTTCACATTGAAATAGCTGATGGCTTCGGTTAAGGGGCTGCTAATACTGTAGTGATGTGCCATTTTGATTAGCCATGAAAGGAAATGCCAAATTCCAGGTAGAGACTGAGAAAATGCATTCATACCATTTTCCTCTCTCAGCTCATAGACTGCCCTAACCCAGGTGAACTGACAAAATCCTCTGGATGGTGACTAGACCAAGCCGTTGATCATGTCTTCCTGATGAGTTTCCCAGGTAAATTCAGATGATTACTCCAGGGTTGGGTAATGGCTGTCTACCATGCTTTATTTTGCTGAACACTTTATGGTGTTTCAAAAACAAGATGCCTTCTCCTAATGCTTTCCTAATGCTTCCCCTCAAACACTGTCCAATTTAGAAGCCTCCTGCTTAATGGCTTAATTATTGCATGCAGACAAAGTAAATATGATACTTTGGCTTTAGTGAGAGAGGAGCTATGTCCTGTTCACAATGCTGGCACTGTGTCGAAGTGTGAGGCAATTTACAGCAGAGAAAGCTTTTTCTCCCTTGGGCTCCAGCCAGTAATCTCGACACTACTCCCCTTTATCTGAGCAAACCCAGGGTTGTTGCCTGCAAACATCTGACAGCTTCTAATTCTAATTTGGCCTCCTCAATAAAACATGATAATCAGATAGCATTTCACATTCCTAGTCCTTGTCTTTCTTATGTCATTTATTTACACTATCTTATTAGAATATATTTTAACAATTGTACCTAGTAAGGATTTTATAATGGTGTTTCAATGCATGCATTTAATTTACTTGGATGAGAATCAACCCTTCCATTACTCTTTCTTGTCCTTCCTTTACCTCTCCTTTTCCAGCTTCTTCACCCCAACAGTCTTTATTTTTTTATTTCCACATATTTTTGAATACCTGCTCCGTGAATCTACATATGAGAGACGTGTTTGTCTGGGTTTGGCTTATTTTGCTGCACGTAATAATCTCTAGCATCATCCATTTTCTTGCAATTGACATAATTTCATTCTTTTCATTGTGATATTTACATGCCACATTTTCTTTATCAGTCTGTTGCTGGGCACATGGGCTTATCCCACAACTTGACTTTTTAATCTATAGAGTCTCTGTTGTCTGTTCAGGTATTTCTATAGACCACTCACTTTGATTCTCTGGGGCATATATACAAAAATAGTATTGCTGGATCCATTTTTAATTGTTTTGAGGATTCTCCATATGGATGTCCATAGAAATTAAATTAACAGACATACTAACCAGTAATAGTACAGAAAGATTCATTTTCCCCTAAATCACACGTACAGGTTTTATTGTTATTTCCTTGAAGATAGTCATGCTGACTGGAGTGAAGTAGGACCTCATCATATCTGACTTGCTTTTCCTAATGGTTAAAAATGTTGAGCATGTTTGTGGTGATACTGGGCTTTGAACTCAGAACACTTATTAGATGTTAATAGTCTTATTACTTGACCATATCTTTAGCCCTTTTTGCTCCGGTTCCTTTTATTTGAGGCAGCCTGGACTGTGAACTTCCTGTTCTATGCTTCCTGTTACAAGTAGGGCAAAAACATACCAACATAATTAGCTTTTGGTGCTGAGATGGGAATCTTAAATTTTTTCCCAGACTAGAGATGTAATACTCAAGCAGCTAAGAAATGTTGAACTTTGTCATGTAATTATAGGCCATTTATAGTTCTTTATTTGAAATATATGTAATATATAATATATTATGTATATAATATGGATCCCATACAGTATATTATTTCTTTCACTTGCTCATGTATTGATTGGATTATTTATTCTCTGGGTGTTTAATTTTTTTAAGTTCTTTATATATGCTGTATGCAAATCCCCTGCATGGTCATTGTGTGTGTGTGTGTGGAAATGATATTCAGAGATTATACCTGTAAATATATCTTTGATAGAGAATTGGAAATTATTTCCAAAATTCTATATTTTATAAAGATTTTCAAAATAACCAAGAGAACCAACTAGAAGTCCTAGAAATGAATCAACTGATTTATTTACAAAAAAATAAAATGTGCAACATATGCATTGGAAAACATTGGGTGGGGGGAAGCTAGCCTCTTTAACAAGTAGTGCTGCGAGACTAAATATCTACATAGAGCAGGCTGGAGCTGGGCTTCTGTCTCTTACCCTGTACTAATATTAATTTAAAGTGGGTCAGAGACATTAATATCAGATCTAAAACTTTCAAACTTCTATGAGACAGAAGACAGAATAGAGAAAACACTAGAACTTCATCTTGGTTTAGGAAGTAACTTTCTGAATAGAACTTCTGCAGCTTAGCAAATTTGAGCAAGGATCAACAAAGCTAAAAACTATCTGCACAGCAAAGAATGCAGATATTAGGTTGAGAAGAGCCTGCAAAATGGGAGAAAGGTCTTTGCCAGCTACACATCTGACAAGGGATTAACAACTAGAATATATGAGGAGATTAAAAAATTAAACCACTGAGCAATCAATAACCTATTTAATAAATGGACAAAGAAACTGAAAAAGAATCCCTTTTGGAAAATACAATGGCTAATAAATATGTAAAGAAATGCTGAACATACCTGGCCATAAGTGCAAATCAAAACACCATTGAGATTCCACCTCACACTTCAATCAGAATGATCATCGTTAAGAACACAACAACATCAAATGCTGCCCAGAAGATGGGAAAGTAAAGAAGCCTTATATACAACTGGTGGGTTTTCAATCTTATGCAGCCACTATGAAATTCAGTTTGGAAATTCTTCAAGAACCTTAACATAGAGCTAGCCTACATTTCCTTTATGGCCAGAGATGTTGAACATTTCTTCATGTGTCTGTTGGCCATCTTGATTTCTTCTGAGAAGTCTCTCTTTAGCTCGTCAGCCCATTTGTTAACCAGGTTGTTAGTTCTCTGAAGGTTTAATTCTTCAAGTCCTATGTTTATTCTAGATTTTAGGCCATTGCTTGATACAAAGCTGGCAAAATCTTATTCCATTCTGTAGGCTTTCTATTTAGCTTATTGGCTATGTCTTTTGCCATATAGAAAATTTTATGCTTGATGCCATCCCATGTACCAAGGCTTTCTTTCATTTGTTGTGTTATCTTTACTCAGGGAGTTTCTATCTGTGCTGAGAAGCCCTGTTTCCCTGACTCTTTCCTGTAACAGTTTCATGGTTTCAGGTCATCCATTGAGGATTTTGATTCATTTGGAATTGATGCTGGTGCATGGTGATATATATATAGGGTCTAGTTTCCATTTTCTGAATGTGGATGTTCAGGTTTCCCTGCACCATTTGTTGAAGAGTCCATCTTTCTTCCAGCCTATGTTTTTAACTGGAATATTAGATGATTATCTATGTCTGTCGGATTATGTAAGTCTTCTATTCTGCTCTCTTGGTCCTCAGGCCTGTTTTTTTTTTTCCAGTACCAAGCTGTTTACATTACTGTAGTTCTGTAGTACAATGTGAAGTTTGATATTAATATATCTCTAGCACTAACTTCCCGGCTAAGGATTGGTTTTGCTACTTGGGGTCATTTGTGGTTCCTTGTGAAGTTTTGGGTTGCTGGCACTATCTCCCTGAAGAATGATGTTGGGATATTGATGGATTGAGTTATATACAAATAGTGATAAGTATCTTAACTGAAATGTAGATTCAAGGGAGAATTCAAATAGTGTTTAGAAAGGCAAAGTACGCAAAATAAGCACCAGGAAATGGGTAAAATACAAGAGGAGTAGTGGGACCAAGAGCAGAGGGGTAGATGAATGAAAAGGACTGGGTAGCGAGAAAGCAGTCCAGACGAATTTAATATTACAAAATTTAATACCACAAGAATAATTTAATACTACAAAATTAAGAAAAGTAAGGGAAGGGATGTGTCAAGAGGGATGGGTGGGAATGATGATTGGATGACATTGATCAGATGCATCATATTCATAACTTGCTTAGTTAAATGACAACCCATTTGTACAACTACTTAAAGATAATAAAATAAATGAACAAGAATCAATTTACAATTCAACAGTAGCACTCTTGGGCATTTGTTTGAAGGAATACAAATCATGATACAATATACTCATCACACTTGTGTTTAATGCAGCATTCTTCACAATATCCAAGCTCTGACAACCACCTATAAGCCTGAAAAATGAATTGAAAAATGTGAGACATATATAGATTTCTTGGTTCATATAAATGTGCGTGTAATATATATTATATATGTAACCATTATTAAGGCATAAAAAGCAAAGAAAGTATATCATTTGCAGGGAAGTGTATAAATCTGTAAACATTAAGCAAACGCATCCAAGCTCAGGACAAAGGTTGCATGTTTTTTCCCACATATGGATGTTAGACCTAAAATATAAACATATATGTAATATAAGCACACACAAGAAATATGTACATGTATGTATTTGTGTATGTATATAGGACTATGGATAGATGGATGGATGGATAGATAGATAGATTGATTGATTGATAGATGATAGATGTATTGGAGAAGGGGCAGTGAGGAGATAGGACAAGTATGGAGGTATGGCTGAGGTGGTAAATAATTCACCCAGCAAGCATGCCAAACAAGCACAAGCCCCTTGGTTTAAACCCCAGTACTGACAATAATAATCATTAATAATAGTAATGGGAGAGCAGTGTTCTTCTCCGTGCCGCTGGGAAAATTAAACCGATGACTTGTGTAAGAAGCACTTTGTAAACCACAAAGTTTATCCATAAAAGCACACTCCATGTTTCTCCCCGTTTCACTTTGCTGGTAACAGAGCTACTTCAAGGTCATGTTAATACATCAGGTAACATTTAGAGGGTAAGATGAATTGAGTGTAGTGAACATGAAATAAGCACATTTCTAAAAATCAAACATTTTGAGTGATTGAGAGCAGTGACCCCAGAAAAGATGTTTTATGTAAAGAATATTAGAACTGTCAAATTTGAAAGTAATTTTTTACATGCTAGCCTAGTTAAAAGTGGTAACGATTCAAAAACTGCCCAACTTCACCAAACCAACATAGATATGCTCAGACATTTACTAAATCAGAGCCAGAAGTGTGAAGTTTTACAAGTCAGGCTTACAGTTGGAGGGTTGTTATAAAAGACCTGGAAAATCTGCTTTAACTCAACTGCTGCTTTTCAAAAGCTGGAATATCACACCAAACCGGGCCATTGTTTTAGAGGATTAGTAAAGTCCATCTCTCAATCCTGTCAGGCAGTAAGATCTATGGAGCAGGTCAGAGGAAGCTGTTGTATGTTATCATTTTATATTTCCCAAATATATAACCCATAAAATCCTAGAATAAAAGAAGTTTCAGGCTGGAGTTATAGCTCAAGTGATAGAACACTTCCTAAGAAGTACAAGGTCTTCAGCTCAACGCCTTGTACCAGCCAGAAAAATAAAAGAATGCTCCAAGTTCCTAAAATTATGAAAGGGGAAAACTACCTTTAATTATATTATAAGCCATAAGACATCACTGTCTAGATATTACTGCTGCTCACCATCATGTTCACATTAATTTTTCATTCTGTAGAATGTTTTGCACTATTAATCTCATTAATAAGAACAGTTTAGTAATTAGTTTCGTAATGTTATTTATCGTGTATACTTTTGTTCATTTTTTTCAAAAGGGTAAGGCATTTCTGACAGTAACACGTTGAATAAAATCTATAGCAGATGTAAGCAGTTTGTAAACAGAAGCTCAAGAACAAAATGCTATTAATATTGCATTATGATTTCAGGAGTCCTTTTTTGTAATATTATTAAAGCTTAGAAGCAAAAATATGTAATGACAATTCTACATCAATCGCATCCTAGAATGACAATTTTCATGATAACATATATTTTATCACTGTGAAGCCATGATATCATAATGCTAATTTTCTTTCTTTTTTCTTTCTCTTCCTTCCTTCCCTTCTTCCTTGCTTCCATTTTACCTCCCTTTCTTCCTTCTTTCCTTCCTTCCTCCCTCCCTCCCTTTCTTCCTTCCTTCCTTCCTTCTTTCCTTCCTTCCTTCCTTCCTTCCTTCCTTCCTTCCTCTCCTTCCCTTCCTCTCCTTCCTTAACTTCCCTATTCTTCTTTTCCCTTTCTTTTCCACCCCTCCTCTGCCATCCCTTCCTGCTTTTCTTCTCTCCCTCTTCTTCTCCCCTCTCTTTCTTCTCTATTTTTCCTTTCTTTTGTATAGCTAATAATCAACCATACAGTATTGTCTTAAGAGAATGAGAGAATGAAAGAATGAGAGAGTGAGAAATGAATGAGAATTCCTTTTAAAGGAATGGCTTCAGGTGTGCATTTAAAAAATAAGCTAACTTTTCCTTCAAAATTCATCTATCTGATTTGTCACAATTCATCTTCAGGGCCAGCCCTGTGGCCAAATGTGAACACTGGGCTTTGCTGAGCAGGTGGACCTTATTTTTAGTCTCATATCCAGTTTGCTTCTGTCATCACGTGGACTTTATGTCAGAAACTGGCAGATTTCAATATTGATGGGCAAATGCTGATAGATTGCAAAACTTGGAACATCCAAATCTGAGCAGCCTGTAACATGGAGCAAGAAAGCAGGCAGCGTTTGAAATGTCCACAGTCTACTGTTTTCACAGAAGATAAAATAGTACAGGACAAAATTACCCTTCTGATATTTTAACCTGCGAATGTTCTGAAAGTTTCAGCATCTGTTATTAGATCCTGATTTAGAATTAGTTAATACCTTTTGGCAGGAGAGACAGAACAAATTTCTTCAAATGTATTTGGTACTGACTGAACAATCTATTGAAAGAACTTTATGTTCATTTTTATTTGATTGTTTTTCTATATTTTTCTACGCTATACTCCTGATGCCCAAGTTGGAATATGAAGTTCACTCACTGCTTCAGAATGAAGCTTTCTGGCTATAGAGTCTTGTCTCCTTTGTGAAAAGTACTTTGGCTTCAGTCTTGTATGTCTCAAAGAATTTCCAGTTGCTTTTTGATCTGTTGCCAACTGATTGTTTTTCTCTGTGACTGGAGGGAAGAAAGGAAAGCTAAGGTTGTGCTGGTTTTGTGTGTATAGTGAATGTGTGTAAATTCTCAACAGTATCTCATCAACAGCAGTGACTTGACTTAAACTATTTTCAGGTAACAAGTGACTGATTTTGCAAAATTGCTACTCCTCTCTCCCTCTCCTCTCTTCCCCTCTCCCTCCCCCCTTTCTCCCTTTCATGGTCTATGTTGTTGGTGGTAGTGATGGTGTGTGTGTGTGTGTGTGTGTGTGTGTGTGTGTTTAAGATGCAAATATAGAACCAGGGCAAAGGCACTTGAAATTCTAATTCTAGAGGAGAGAGAACAGATTTGAGGATTTGAATAATTTCATTTAGTCAATAATGGGCTAAATCATTCTGTAACAGCCATTTTTCCTTGACTCGACTTTGAATTAGAAATGCAGTCCATTGCCGTGAAGCACTTATGCAAATGCCAGTGATAGCGGTGTGGCTGATCACATTAGAGCCCCGGGTTACCAGATTACCTGTGCGTGCTGCTGTGATGAAAAGATCTGTGTGCTTTCCTGCTGAGATGAAATGATGCAAGTCATTGTATCATGTCATCCACAAATGTCATTTTAATAGGACTACAAATCATTGTGACATCAACAACTTCCAACAAATCTTTTGGATATTTAAAAATGCTGATTTTTCCTCCCCTGGAGACCAATGAAAGATGTAAAACAAAATAAAGAGAAGTTTCTCAGTCTCAATGTAGCAACAGCTAGACAGTAGAATTTTCTGTTTATTTTAAACCAGAGAATCAAGAAAAGTATACATCATTCATTCCTCATCTATCAGAAATCGGGGGTGGGGGAAGAGGGAAAAGAAATAGATCTAGAAAGAGAGGGAAAGTATCAGTAGAGGTTAACAGGCAATCTAGAATTCTCTGATAATTTTATCACCAAATCTGGCATTTTGTTATAACAATAGATTGATTCCAAAAGACATAGATGTCAGCAGGTAATTTCTTCATCACAAATACTATTCTCCTGTAGAAAACAAATCTAATTATCCAAGCCCTAAAATCTTTGAACACAAGTTGATTCAACCCACAAAAACAAACAAAAAACTGGATGAGTACCCAGGGTAGCTCTAGAACATTATGCTCCACATAAAATACTGACATGTAAAATAAAGCACTTAAGATATTACAATTGCATTGCAGATGTTATTTTTATCACTTGAGTTTATTTCAAGTTATTAAAAACTGAGGAAAGAGAGGCAGAAAGAGATTTTTAAATCAACCTTCCATGTCTTTTGAGTATCCTTGTATAAAGTAAAAAAAAAATGCATTCTTGGGACTATTTATTATCTAAGGAAAGCATAGGCAAAGCAGATATAAAGCCACAAGTGCTATGATGAGAATGACAGAAAACTGTAAAAGCCAGCAAAGGAGCCTTGGAAATGCATTCTGCTGTTCAAGTTGAGCAGCTCTGGCTGTGAGTTCAATTGGTGGGAGGCTGCAGGTGACCACAGGCATCAGCCCAGGAAGGTTATCCCAAGTCTTGCTTACTTGGAAAATTGCAGTGCACGAAAGTGTTTATGATGTGTTCTGCCTACAGATGAGAGTCTGTGGTCACACTTTAAGCTATTTTGGATGCAGAATTATTTCAGAGTTAATAAGGCAATGCCATATAAAATGGCAAAGGATGACTGAATGCACAGCTTGTCGAGGTTTAGGAAGGAATGAAAATAGCTGATTTTTCCTACCACAGTGGGTTCTCTAGACTCCCCTACTTTGTAGCTTAGTAATTGGTGTTTGCACCCACAAAATAATATTCCTTTCAAAATAAGTAAAAACTGCATATCCATTATACTACTCTAGATGTTTTTCCTTGAGCAAATATAGAACTGTTCCCCTTCATTTATCGCATATTTTTCAAATGCAGATGTCTCTCCAGAAGCACTCTTTATGGCTATATCTTGTCCTTAATACTGTAAAATCATAAGATCTGGGTTTTGAGCTTTTACATACATAAGGACTTAACAAATTAAGTTAGAAGGAATCATTTCAATGCTGAGCATGTAGTATTATTCATCTAAATTTCAAAATGATGACTGAGCTATTTTCTGTGATTGGGAAAGGTTGATCTAATATACAACTTGGGGAGTATGAGTGGGGTTGGGAGAGATGAGAGAAAATGATGCACTGTACTCATAACCTGACATGTTGCATTGAAATCACACTGTACAATTACATAAAGACAATAAAAATTACAATTAACAATGAAATAATGTCTAATGATATATATCACATATCACATATATGATTTGTGATATGATATATCTCATATATCAAAATAAATAAAATATGTAAAAATAAATAAAATGTAAATAATGATATAGTTTTACTCTCTTTTTCTTCACCTCCAAATTTACATTAAGTTCCAAATGGACAAATGATTTTCTTACCTAAACATGATAGGGATTACTCATAAAGTATTTCTAATATTATTTCTAATATTATATTCTTGAAATATTCCAAATATAGCAAATATTATAAGAAATGGACATGAACTCCAACTACCAACACTGCAAACATTTGCAGGGGAGCTAACTCCTTACTTGCAAAACTATCTTATTTTCATTTTAACTGTATAAATGCAAGAATGAGTTCTAAACTAGGTGGGCTTAAGCAGCTGGTGTCACCTCATCTGGGCTGCAGGAGCATGCTCAGAGTGCCAGCTGTGGCATTAGCAATGATTCATTATGTGGAATGAAGCTCCTAGCAACTCTTGGACCGTGTCTATTCTCAACAATGATCTATTGAAGAATGGGCATCCTCAGGACTTGCTTAGGAGTTTCAAAGACAAGAGTAGAGCAGGATCAATGTCCAGACCAGTCGCTGCTGTTGGTTCATTAGAAAAAACTGTGATCAAAGACTGAAAAAGGTAACTCAAACTTGAGGATTTGAAGGAGTGGGGAAAAATTTTTTTAACTGCATGAACTTAGATAAACTTGTCAGCTTTTCATGTTAGGCTTTAAAGTCTTTGATATTAAGATGTATGACCCTCTAATACTATTATTTTTTAATGTTTCCAAAGCAAAGATACACCTGAAATTCATCTGATAATTTTTAAAATTATTTTGGGTTAAAACCATGGAAACTTTATTATAGAATGAATAGAACTGCACCTGACCTTCTTGTAAATTATTTGTTATTTGTTTGTTGGTTGGCTGGTTGGTATCACTACATACCCCAGACTGGCCCTACATTTATGATCATTTTGGATCAACCCCCTGAGGGCTGGAATTACAGAAATGTATCACCACACTCACTCCATGTTTGCAAATTTTGGAAGTGACTGGGCTCAAACTTGGTAATTATATACCTAGATCATTCACTCTTTAATCTTGCTGTCATAGTGTCTTAAGGTGGACCCATTGCAACAATGAGATGTACAAGACGTTATGTTGAAAAATGAACTTTACAACTTTGGTGCGGGGGGCGGGGGGTAGAGGGAAGGATTTGGTGGGGGCGGGGGGGGGAGGATGGGAAGGGATTGGAAGGGGAAACAAAGGAGGAGGCTACAATGCTTGATAAGAAATGTACTCATTATCTTGCCCATGTAATTGTAACCCCTATGTACAGTATTTTCACAATAAAAAACTAAATAAAATAAAAAATATTGTAAAGGTGATGTAAAGAGGAGTTACAGTTACATGAGTCAGGTAATGAATACATTTCCTTTTGAACAGTGTCAGTCCCCCCCCCTTATTCTCTCCCAGTTTTATAGTTTGGGGTTTTTTTGTTTTTTGTTTGTTTGTCAGTTGTGGGGCCCTGTTCCTCAGCTTTTCAGCTCAAGGCTGTGTTCCACCACGTGAGCCACAGTGCCACTTTTGGCTTTTTCTGCTTATGTGGTGCTGAGGAATCAAACTCAGGGCCTTATGGATGCAAGGCAAGCACTCTACCACTGAGCCACCTTCCCAGCCTTATATTGTTTTTTGAGTACTTGTACAGCCAAGTCAATGGACTAGACACTGGCAAATGTTGGTGAGCAAAAATAGATACCATCCTTCATCCACCCCACCCCCACCCCCATGATCATAAGCTAGTGGGACACTGAATCTCTCTTTCTGTGTGATCTCATGGTCCTTACTTAAACTATGAACCTGAGCAGGTGTCCTCTTTAGCATGAGAATTACAAATCACAATTGGAAAATAGAAAGAATGATTGACACCAGTTGTCAGAATTATTAGTTATTAATTAATTAGTTATTATTTATTGTATGGGACTGGGAATGTGACTTAATGGTAGAGTGCTTGCCTAGCATGCATGAAACCCTGGGTTCCATTCCACAGCACCACATAAACAGAAAAACCCAGAAGTGGTGCTGTGGTTCAAGTGGCAGAGTACTAGCCTTAAGCAAAAGAAGCTCAGGAACAATGACCAGGCCCTGAGTTCAAACCCCAGGACTGGCAAATAGTCATTATCTGAACAAGGTTTTATGCTGGAAGAAAATGAGATGAACAAATGTGGTTATAGTCATTAAAATACTTTTGTCTTCTAAACCATAGAAAGATACGTTTACAAAACACAACAGAGTTACCAGTATAGCTAGGTACTTCTCAGTGGCACTAACATCAGATAAGGTGACAACAACTCTATTAAATGTATCCTTCAGGAATAATTGGATAGAAATGTACAGAATCATCTCTTAGAATCTAAATTCACCCATTGTCAGGTGGAAGTAGCCCAAAGAATCATCATACAAACCTAAGTGGTATCAGAATTTGACTCTGGAATTACATTCTTGTAAAGCGTTGCACAGTCTCAGCAAAGCCTAATAAAACATTTGACAAAAGCAATAGATTCTGGCTGACAGCAGCATCCAGGGCATATGTTCTCACTGACTAAGAAGTTAAGATGTCACAAAGTTCTCAATCTTTCCCTTCCCTTTACCTTGAATATTTAGTTATAAAATGGACTGAAGGCATTCCAAGTGAAATTTTAAGTAAATTCATATGGGACAGTGTATTTGTTTTCAGGGAGTAGTTTTACTCATTTCTCATGGATCCACTATCAAGAAATAAAGAGTCTTTCCACACATCATATTAGAATCTTTGAGGCTAGCTGGGTTTTTCCCTATATACAAAGCACAACTTTTCAGATTTTAATTCCCTCTGAGATGAAAACTCACAGCATCCCTAGGTCTTCCTTTCTTCTTAACTAATGATACCTTCCATGGTTTCAGGCTTAGAACCAACCTCAAGTGTCTGCTTACATTTATATGAATCTTGCTCTCTATTTCCTAGTTTTTAAAAATTTTTAATGGTCTTTATTGCTTCATTTGCTTTTTGTAAGTCTGTGCTAAAAAAAAAAGAGCCACAAACAATAAGGTAAAAGATAGGAAATGAATGAGAGTTGTGCAATGGGGAGCATTGTGATTGAAGGAGCAATGCAAAGCTCTTCCTTTATGATGTATGTCCACTGCTGCTCACATTCCCTGAACTCTGATGGACCATTGAGCCAGTCAGAGAAACAAACCCACTGTTCCCATCACAAGATGAAAGGAAGGTGGGAGCAACAATGAATGCATAAGCATGTGCTACAATCTGGATCTGGGATGCTCCCACAAAGGTCTATGTGTTAAAGGTTTGGTCCCTAGGCTGTGTTACAGGCAGGTGGTGGACGCTTTAGGAGATGGGATGGGGCCTAGTATGACATCTTCCCATCACCTAGGCATGTCTCCTCTCACTCTTTTACTTCTTGGACATCAGGTAGGAAGATTTCTCCTCTTCATTCTTCTGCTGTGATGTGCTCCCTTTGCAGGCCCTGATACAACCAACAAGTTATAGACTAAAACCAGCAAGCTATAGACTGAAATTTCCAAAAATGGTGAACAGAGATAAACTTTATCTCATTCTAAGTGAATTGTCTCAGATACTGTTAGGGCCACAGAAAGTTGACTGATCCAATAAGGAAACACACACACACACACACACAAACACACACACACACACACACACACACACACACACATTTTACGTAATTTCTTTTTTTTTTTTTTTTGGGTCCGGTCATGGGCCTGAACTCGTCCTGGGCACTGTCCCTCAGCTCTTCAGCTCAAGGCTAGCGCTTTACCACTTGAGCCCCAGCACCACTTCCGGCTTTTTTCTTTCTGCTTATGTGGTGTTGAGGAATTGAACCTAGGGCCTCTTACCAGCCCCTCATTTTATGTAATTTCATTCTTCTTCTTTGTATAGCTCTCATTGGCTAAAAATAAGGAAACATCTCAATGAACAAGATGCTACAAAAAAAGGTCGACTATTTCTTAAGCTCACGATTTTATCTGGTTCTGTTTTTAGTACAGCACACAAAGCTGTATGGAAGTAGAAAATCACTTTTGGAGGAGTTGGTTCCATATCTCACCTCTGGTAAATAATACTGCAATGAACATGGTTGTGCTGGAAGCTTTAGTATGGCCTTCTTTGTTGTCATTTGGGTAAATATCATAGTGGGATTGCTGGGAAATAGGGGAGCTCTATGCTTAGTCTTTTGAGGAACCTCCATACTACTTTCCAGAGTGGTGGAACAAGTTTACACTTTGCTAAAAATACATCATGCAGGTTAATGGCTACACTTCAATGTCATGCAAGACCTCCCATGATTGTTCATTCCTGAACACACTTCTCTACAGGGTGTCTCTCCCAGGGCCTTTATTTCCTTCACTTTTTCCCATTCCTTGTAACTTCACAACTAGTAGATTTTATCCACAAGGTCTCCAAACCAGATACCCTACAACCATACACACACAACACTATCTGCAGTTCACTCAGCACCATGCATCTCTGCTACCAATTTTGGTATGAGCTTCCTGTTCCTCCCATTCTGATCAGCTCAACATTTCTGGATTTGTATCATGATGCCCCCCCCAATTCTGCCCCCTGTCCCTTTGTTATTTCAGCTGGTACAAGTTCTCTATCTCAAATTCTCCCTACATACCTTCTGTGAGAGTTGCAGCCTTTCATACCCTTTATAACCCAGAATGAGAAAGGATTTTTATGCATCTTCCTGCTTTCTGATAGTCATCAATGAAGAAAAATTTATTACATACATATATTACATAGATTTGCCCATATATATAACATATTTATGAATAAACAAATGCGTATCTATAATACATAACATCATCTTTCATGAGAAAAAGAAATTCCTCATAAATATACCAAATTATTAGCTCATTCTCTTCCAGTCAAGTCTTTGTGTTTGACTTGAATATTAGTGACAATAATATTTTAATGATAATGCAATCTTAAATTTTAATGACAATAATATTAAATAGAGAATTTTAAGTTTTTTAAAAAATATTTAATGTCAACAAGAATGGGAGAAAATGAATTGGTCCAGACTCACACACAGTAGAAATAAAATAGGTAAAAATTTCCTGAAGAACATTTTGGCCATACAAATCAAAAACTTTAAAAATGATCTATTGGCAAAAAAAGGCTTTTGCCATGAGTGGCAGATGTAAGGCAACTTGATTGTTCTGTATGTGGAATCGACATCAAGAGATTTCAGAGGCATAATTTTTTGGTACCTGGGCAGCTGGTGAATAAAAGTAAAAAATTAAAAATTATCTATTGGCTCCACTGTTACCTATTTACCAAAGAATTACAAATGTATGAAAATATAACTTCTATATAATGTGGTTTGCAGCAGAGAATAGCTAGACCTTCCTCATTTATAATAATGTATGCCATAGTAACCACAGAATGTATTTAATTCTATATATCCTTTCAAAATTAAGACATACATGTATATTATTCTTGTGGAAATATATTCATTGTTAAGTGAAAAAAGTTATGTAAAGGAGGTAATAATAGTAATAACAGTTAATATATGATAACCCATTTCAACCTCATGGATACTGTCCCTGGCCTTATCAATAAAGAAACCAAATCTAGAAATCTTAACAGATTTGCCAAAAAGTAAAACCACTAGTAAATGACAGATGTGAGCTTTAAATGTAGGGAGTTTGGCTACAGGGTCCACATTCCCAATATTTCCAACATAATGTCTGTCATTGTATAGCAACACATGGGCTTTTTGCTCGTAAATTCACTTTTGTATTTAGACCTACAGGAAACAAAACATAGAATGTCATCCTTCAAGATTTCTCAGGTTATCCTTAAGTGACTAGATTTTAACTTGTGTGTAGTTACATACTCTGTGGTGAGCAATATGTTGTTTATAACCATTTTTAGGAAGGAAAAGAACTATACATGCATTAGATTCTGCCTAACCCAGGCACACAATATGGAACAGTGGCACTCACTTACCCACAAGGGACCTAGGTCACAAATGACATGCCACATGGGCACTCTGCATGTGGATAACTCCAGGTTGCATCACGTTGTTTCTCAGCGTCCTTGAAACAGAGATGCCTTCAGTACTCAATTCTTCTTTCTGGCTATTGAATGATTGCTTTCCTTCAAAATTCTAACGGGGGAAGAACACACAAAAGAAACAAGAATGAGAAACCACATAGTACATGAAAAACAACAACAACAAAGAAAAACTTCTTGTGTCCATGTCTTGGGGTTCATTTCACTTATCATCTTTTATGTTTGTAGCTATTAAGCTATTCTGCTCATCTGCTAAGATTATTCTAGACATATACTGATTATTGCAAATAAGGGAAAACATGGGACCTATGTTTCTTTAGGTCTGGCTTATTTCACTTATTATGATGTTTTCCCAAGTCTTTTCATTCCTTACAAATGGAGAATAGGGTCAGGAGAGGAAAACAGAAAAGAATAAAGGGAGCAATGATATTGACCAAGAAGCATTGTACTCATAACTGGACTTATGGACCTGTACCACCTTTGGACAACTACTTACAAACAACAGCAAGAAGAAAAATAACTTTTAAAAAAGTTAAAGGTTGGGAGATAGATCTTGTCATGGTTTAAGTTTTATTCTGTTTTCATATTTTGCCCATGTGGTTTGCTTGCTTCCAGAAGCCTAAGGAAAGAAGTACTTAAGCCCTTGAGAAAGTGTCATTCTTAAATTCATCTGCTCTGCAAGATGCTTTAGGTCTTAGAAAGAAGGTCTTTTCATTTCCTCTGGTAGAACACATCAATGGGAACTTTCAATATGTATAGGTAGGTTTTCTTCTTCATTCTTTCTACTTCCTCTTTCTTCCTTGCTTTTTGCCTTCCCTGCTTTCCTTCCTTTCTTCCTCCTCCTTTTTTTACTCCTCTTCCTTCTTCTCCTCCTCCTTCTTCTTCCTTCCTTCCTTCCTTGCTTCCTTCCTCCCTTCCTCCCTCCCTTGCTTCCTTCATTCCTTCCTCCCTTCCCCCCTTCCTCCCTTTCTTCCTCCCTTCCTCCCTTTCTTCCTTCCTTCCTCCCTTTCTTCCTTCCTTCCTCCCTTTCCTCCTCCTCCTTCTTCTTTCCTCTTCTTCTTCTTCTCCTTCTTTCTTCTTCCTTTTTCTGTTCTCTCTCTTCCTCCCTCTCTCCTTCCTTCTTTGCTTCTCCCATTAATTGTTTTTCTGTTTTTCTGCTATTTTACAAATACCGTCCTAGAAGCAGATTGCCTGATCTGAGCCCAATTCTCTTCCAGTAAGTCTGTAACCTGTAACTCAACCCGAGCTTTCAGGCACAGCTCCATTTTCAGGGACTGAAACTTTAGCCCCTATTGCTTGCTGCTCTTGTCTGAGCTCTGCGATTGCTTCGTTATTTCTCCCCTGAGGATTCAATGGATTTGGTTCAAGCACCATTGAACGTGATGCTGTATTAATTGCCCTGGAGGGTAGCGAGGCCTTTGAACTGTGGCTGTGAGGGATATTTTGCTGTAAGACATGTGTCAGCACTTGGCTGGTTAACTCTGGGGCTCAGCTCTGCAGCATGCTGGGACCAAGGATCTGGAAAACTACTTTGCTTCCTAATCTTACATCTGTTTTCCATCATGCAGTGAGATTGACTGGCCGTTCTAACAGGGAAGCATCATTCTGGAATGGCCAGACTCTAAGTACAAATATTGTCCTGTCAAAGAATATTAAGAATTTTCCATCATGTTTTCAAGTTCTCCCAAACAGCTGGCACACACATAGGTGAGTAGGTGATGCAATGGATTAATTGACTGACCTTCCACCCTGAGAGAAATTGCCTATGTGTAAGTTATATGTCAGCATTATGATACTGAGACTTAAATCGAAGATGATCTCTCTACTTTCAATAAAAATAGAACCACATTTTTCATTGGCCTAATTCGGATCCCATTCTAGGTTTCCCACCATGCTCAGAGCTTATTCATACTCTTAAAAGGAGAGTTCAGTATCAAATGCAATCAGCACCTTCTTTTAAAAAAGGATTTTATAATAGTAGATTCACCAGGATATGTTACTTCTTTTTTCCCCCTGAATAGTAGTTGTCAGTCCTTTTACTACAGATGGAGATAATTTAAAAGTTTACAAATGTATAGTTAAGTCTATGGTCCTAGTTCCAGATTGTACCTTAGAACAGTAGCTCTGCCCCTGCACTTCTGCATAGCAGATTAATCTTGTTTCCTCTGGATGCAATAGCTCCTCCAACAATATTGCTCAGTTGCGCCTTCATGGCCTCCCAGCTTTACAAGAGTTATAGAAGTGCTTCATGGATGCATGTGGTGAGATTGAGAAGAACACAGAAGATTCCATGTTTCTATTAAAGCACCGTAATAAGCATCACTTATGCTAAATATTCCTGGCTAAAAAGTAAAGGCAAAACTAATCACAAATTGTCTTTGCACAGGTGTCTTTGATCCCCTAGAATATCTGTACACCTCTTGTTTATTGGAGCAAAGCAGAAGGTTACAGATAATTTAGTCTGTTTAAGAATACATCTATAGGGCTGGGAAGGTGGCTCAGTGGTAAAGTGCTTGCCTTGCATGCCTGAGGCCCTGGGTTCGATTCCTCAGCACCACATAAGCAAAAAAGAAAAAAGCCAGAAGTGGCACTGTGGCTCAAGTGGTAGAGTGCTAGCCTTGAACTGAAGAGCTGAGGGATAGCGTCCAGGCCCAGAGTTCAGGCCCCATGACTAGACCCAAAAAACAAAACAAAACAAAAAAAGAAAACATCTATGATGTTTGTAAGTACAGAAAGATAGCTGATTGATGAGTAATTACTTTTGCTTTCATTTCTCAAGTAACATCCTGGGCTTTTTAAAAATTCTTTTTTGTTTTAACTTTTCTCTTTAATTGGTCAACTAGTTAATAGAGTTGTAGAAATGCCACTATATTCAAGGCTGTTACAAAGCTGATAGAATGTTGAAAACAGCTATTTCCCTTTATTCTTATTATTGTTATTGTTATCATCATCATTATCATCATTATTATTAAATACATGTTTTCTTTTACCAAACTGTATTCAATATGGGATCCAATGCATAGAAACTGCACAGTTCAAGAATGATGGTTGCAGGAATTGGGTACTCAAAAGTGGTGGAGTGGGGTCAAAGGGAGGGAGGCAGGTGAATGAAGAGAGGAAGAGGCGGATACAGTCATAAAATCCAATACATATTCTGTAAAATTAAGAACAATGAAGGAAGAATAGGGTTGAGAGGGGTGGGGGAGAATGATGAAAGGTATGACATTGTTCAAGATGCATTGTTGTCGTATACTACTTTGTTGAATGGCAACTCTTGTGTAACTACTTAAAGATAAAAACAAATTGAAAAAAAAAACAGAATGACAGTTTAAAGTATAACAGGAGATCAACCCCGTGAGCAGTGGTTAAGTCCCGGGTGTTTTAAGTAGTCAATGCTTTCAAAGTCATTCCATGGGTTCTGTGGTTCATCTTCTTCTGCCCTCTGACCTTTCCTTGAGCTCTTCTCATCAATTTAAAGGCTCAGACTTTCTCTGCTTGGCATTAGCAGTTACTTATGATGGCTCAGTAACAAGGACTGGTGCCTTTTTTTTTTAAAGGCATTTGCTCTTACTAACCATTTACTGAGCACTTTCTGTGTTTATATCTGGGAAGGTGACATGTGTATAGCTATGATCAGCATCTACTGACATAATTGTAATACAAACTAGTGTCTTATTTGTATAGAGAGACTACAAATGTGGAAAAATATGAGAGAAAATGCACAGGAGAGTACATCATAATTCTTAAGTACTTTGACAACATAAATGATTTTTTTCCAAAATAGATTACCTAATGAAGCAGAAATCATTTCTAAATTTTAAATTTCTAAATTCTAAATTTCTAAATAATCAGCTTGATCTCAACTAAGATCTATAATCACAAGATGACCAGTACATTGCCATTTGTGTTTGATGACTTTGTCTTAAATGCCTCATATTGCCTCAATGGAATGAAGAATAGATTTGATTTTAGATGCCATGATTTCCAGGGCAAATCATTTCACTTCTTGGAGCCTAACTGGTTTTGATGGTTATGGGAATGAGCATGACTTACCCTGGGTATTGCTATGCGCATGAAATTTGGTGATGTTTATGAAAAACTCTGCAAGAGTAGATCATTGGTTCTCAGTAGATGGTTTCTATCATTTCCTCTCTATAATGGCTGGGATTACTGTTATTGTAAAACATCACAGTTATTTATAGCTCTGGTTTCTTTTGAGAAATAATAGTTTACATCATAGTCAGATTTATGATGATTACACCATTTGTTATCTTTTTTAAGCAAGTGTGACTTTTTATAGAATTGTAAAAGCTTCTTAAAAGAAAAAAATACATCATGGGATGTCAGACATAAAATAACTCTCATAAAGTATTATATCACAAAATATTATCACTAAGCTCTAGAATTATTTTCAAACATTTGAAACTCAAAGACTTAGCATGTTGTTCAACTTTATCTGTTTTCAAATAACATTTCATTTTTTATCACTATAACATTTGCATACATTAAAAGTATATGGAGCAACCACTTTGGAAAGTAGTATGGAGGTTCCTCAAAAGACTCCACATAGAGCTCCCCTATGACCCAGCAATCCCACTTTTGGGCATTTACCCAAATGATCACAAACAAGACCACACTAAAGCTACCGGCACGACTATGTTTATTGCAGCATTATTTACCATAGCTAAGATATGGAACCAACCCAGATGCGGCTCAGTAGATGAATGGATCAAGAAAATGTGGTATATATACACAATGGAATTCTATGCCTCCATCAGAAAGAATGACATTGCCCCATTTGTTAGGAAATGGAAAGACTTGGAAAAAAATCATATTAAGTGAAGTAAGCCAGGCCCAAAGAAACATAGGTCCCATGGTTTCCCTTATTTGCAATATCTAGTATATATATGAGTCAACCAGAAAAGGTCAGATAAAGTGATGTTAGGAAAATGAACCCTAAGGTATGTATTTAAATGTTTTTTTTCTTTCATGCATTTGTTTCTAAAGCATTTATAAGATTATTTCTTTGGTGCTTTGTATGTCCCTCCCCCACAGTATAATCCCTGCTTTCACTGTATTTGATGTCAGTATAATTTGTGGAGGGGAAGGGGAAAAACAAGTCGTTTAAATAAGGATACAGGTGGACCCGTTGCAACAATGAGAAGTACAAGTTGTCATGTCGAAAACGATCTTTACAACTTTAGTGGGAGGGGGAGGATTAAGTGGGGGGGCGGGGGAGGCTGGGAAGGGATGGGAAGGGTAAACAAAGGAGGAGGCTACAATGCTTGATAAGAAATGTACTCACTATCTTACCCATGTAATTGTAACCCCTCTGTACAGTATTTTCACAAAAAAAAAGTATATGGAGATCTTGAAATCCCTTGAAGAACTATTTGAAATAATAATAACAATAATAAATTATATGAAGATCCCATGAGTCTTGACAGAAATTAAATATGCATTAAATTAAACAAAAATCTACATGTTAAAAATTTATACACATAACATGTGTATAAATTATGCATGTATGTGTTTTATATGTATTATCTATAGCAGACTAGGGTATCACAAATGATTCAGAGCAAAGTAGGGTTGATATCTTTTCACAAGGCTGCAAATAGTAAGGTAGCATTTGGGATGAATAGCATTCATATCACAAACAAGTAAATGTGTACAATAGGAAGCAATGCTTATTAGCAAATGCACTGGACACTTGAAAAGACAACAGTGGAGTCAAGGTAAAGTTGATAATGGGGGAGCTGTGATAAGCATGTATCTTTAGCATTTGGAACTCATGCTTTGTTTTCCAGTTATGAGTAAAGCCCGTGGAATGAGTAAGGCTGAAGCTTACCTAGGAGGAGCTGTGAATGAAGAGGTCTTGAAGTTAAAAGAAACTGTGCTAAGCACATCCAATAGAGACAGCCTGGCCCACAGATGACTTCTGTAGCCAGTCTTCTATTTCCTTGCTCTTTCCTAACTCTTCATATTACAACAAACACATTTTTATGCATGTTCTAAACATTATTTTATTTACTTCTCATGGAAATGTTAGAGAGAAGAGAACAAGGTTCAGAGAAGCTAGTGAAAGATGGCAATTTTCATAATCCTTCCTTTCACACTAGAGAGATGCCTCCAAGGTGGATTTATCCTATTCATATTCCAAGGTGGATTTATCCTATTCATATTCTGCCTCCTCGTAGCCAAAAAATAAAAAATAAAAACAAGCACTAACTATATGTATTTACACTGGGAATCATGAGTACCATAGTATAATAAAACCTACAACTGTACTTAAAATATATTTGTAAAGCATTTAGCATTATGCCTGAATCACATTAAGTACAGTATAAATGTTTATGTTACATAAAAATGAGTGTAAAAAATTAAGTACAAGAATGAACTATTTCTGAGCTCAAAATGGACAGAGATAAAACTGCTTCTTAAAATTTGAGAGACTAGAGATTCAGCCATACAAAATAAATACTACAAATTTAATGTACAGAATAATTCTTCTAGTTAATAGTATTGTATCAAATACTTAAAATTTTTCTTAATCTTAGCATTGTGTTTTATTATCACAAAATAATGGTAATAAAGAGGCAAGGTGAAATATTTGAAGATGGAGATGACTGTACATACTTTGCATAAGAGTTTCACAAATTTATACTTATCTAAAACTCACCAGGCTTGAATACATTGAATATGTACAGTCAACATACCTCAGAGAACTGGTTTAAAGAAGATTCAAAATAGCCATTTGATGCAACTTCTTAAAGAATGTGGGTGAGAAAGTGGTCTATAAGACTGTCTGCCCACTTAACTATAGACCAGCTATGATTATGTCATAAAAATATCACACTGAATTCCAGGTGAATAATTTTATAGATTAGAAAACATTCCACAAGAGAAGAAAGATTGGTTGTCAGCTATTAGAGACTCTTCTGGGAGTCCTCACATGGTTCTAATATTCCAGATCCCACAAGACTATCTCCCAAATATGTGAGAACTAGTTTATCTGGAGAGACCATTGCTGCACCCTATGCACCAGGGACCTATGTTTTGTCCTTTGCATAGACTTCTCAGTTCCCCGGGCATAAGAAAAGGGTCTTCTACTCACATCTGCTTTGAATATGGTGGCTTCTGAGAATGTCCACACAGGCATTCTGACCATAGCAAAAGATCCTTGTGAAACTGTCTGATGGTTTTTAACTAAATGGTACCATATTATTCTTCAAAGATAGAACATTCCATGCTTCTCTAGACACTCAGATCGCACCTAGCAGCCAACTTTTGAGTTAGATGTCACCCTTCTTTAGAACTGCACTCAGGTAGCTGAAAGTAGCTCACTGCTGCCACCATTTACAACCTATGAGATCTTGGACAAATAACTTCTGACTATGATTGACTAGTATCACCTATAAAATGGAAAATACTTAGAACTTGCATAAGAATGGATTACTGACCATGAATGTAATGCATATACTAGAAATTCATGAATCTTTAAGAGTGTAATGAAAATGGGAATTAATCCTTATTGGCCACTGTAACTTATCCATCAACATATCTTAGCTTTTCTTTAATGTAAATTTTAATTATTTTTATTTTTTAGTTATCTTTACATAATGATACAAAGGAGTTGTTATTTTAAAAGGCAGTTTATTAATATATAATTATAAATAAATAAACTTATATAAGTACATCTTGATCAAGGTGACCCCTTTCCACATGCCCTCCCATCATCCCTTCCCCCCCATCCTTTCCCTCACTCTTCTTAATTTTGAAGGATATACATTGGATTCTTGACTGCATTCTCTCCCTGTTCCTCTTTATTCCTCTGCGACACTCCCCAGGACCCCATACTTCCATCTCTTAGTATCTGTTTCCTGGTGTTCATTTTGTTGAATTTTGATTTTGCCTTTCTAAGGAGTTACACTACTTGTGTTCTCCCTTGAATCTGCCATATTTTAGTGAATACATTTGTGTATGCTTGCACTTTTTATTCTATACTGTAGTGGTTTTTAAAATACATCTATAAATCTCTTGGATAACCTCCCTTCACCTCTGTTCATAAAGAAATTGAGTCTAATTCCTTCCCTTTAAAATTATGTTGAAATGTGGCCTGGTCTTTTCCTCCTGTTCTGAGTGAAGGAAGTGGAGTAAGCATGATATGCTTTGATTCAGGTCTGAAAGCTGACGGAGCATCTTCACAGCTTCCTTTGAGGACACAGGCCTTTGGAAGACAGTCACCATCCTAGGAGGAAGCCCAGGCAACGTGGAGCGGCCCACGTGGAGGGAGAACTGAAGTTCCCAAGCTTCAGCCCCTGCTACCATCCCATCTAAAGGTTGTTTAGCCAACAGTTGCCGACCACAAGGTTTAGCCATATTGGAAATGTATTCTCCAGCGACATTGCGTCTGCTCTACTTGACAGTGAATCAGAGAGCAACGCTCTTCTGACAAACTCTCCTCAGGGTTATTCATACCAAAAAATGATCAAAGCCACTGTGTTTTGAGGGTGCTATACCACAATCTATCACAGTACTTACCTTGAATTTCATGAGTTGGGAGTTACAGTCTTATATAGAGATCTAACTATCTTGGAGAGTGTGAATATCTATAGAGCTATGGAACACCAGTGCTATTATTAGCTATGGTTGGTCCCTCCAAATGCATGCATATGTTTGATCACCAAAGTCTTAGGTTAATGATTCTAAGGAGGTGGAAACTTAATCTGACTGCACTATTAAGAGGTGAAGACTTTGGTGGTTAGATTATATTAGGCCAATAGTTTAGACCACCCACAATTAAGTCCTGATAACTTTATAAGGAAAGGGAGAAAGATTAGTGCACAAAGATACAGATACACACTTCAGGATGTGACACAACCAAGAAAAGAGCCTCATCATACCCTGTGGTAAAGAGCCTGTACCATATGGCCACTTTGGGCCTTCAACTCCTGAGCTTCAAGCCCATCCTCTCTAAAAAGGAAGTAGGTACTTCCCTATGGTAACACAAGATGACTAGTGTAGATACTAAGTGCTTAGGATTTTCTTACTGTTATTATTATAAGTAATTCAATTGGCTTGAAATTATTCATATAATCATGAGAAATTTTCCTTTTCCTCAAACAAGTATTTGCAACTAGAAAAATAGGACATTGCAGAAAATGTGTTAGGTTGCAATTTTTCACCTTTGAGCTTCTTATTTAGAAGTTAAAGTGATCAAAACAATGTTTAAGAAATTGTTATATAAGCCGAAGCTTACATCTTAAAAGACAGAAATTTCTTGTCATCTTGAAGTATTTGGAAGAAATATATATATAGTATTAGAAGTTTAAATAGGTAAAAGTGGCATTTTCCCATGACAGGAGCTGTCTTTTCCATGTACCAGCTTCCGTTGTTCACCAGTGATTATATGACAGATTGGTATCCTGAGTTTAAAAAAGAAGAAGAAGAAAATATAACCTTCTGAGTTGATTAGTTCTGAGATCTGGAACATGACTACAACCCACTGAGTTTGGTATTTTGAAGCCTTAGAAATCCTATACTTTTCAATAAAATAGGCTTTGGGAGGAAGTAAGAGCTATTCAAGCATTATAAACTCTTTTATCATTTCCTTCACCTTTGGGAAGAAAGCATATTGAGATAGAAATTCTATGTCTTACGTAAAATAACAATTGAAACACGGTTTAAGATATATAAGTGGACACATGTAAATAGAGGGTGAACCCGAGGTTCCCCAAAGTGTCTGCCAGGATGGACGGGACTCTATAAACATGCTGTTTTTGCTTTTCAAACAGCCTTAAAGACGTTAGACAGCTCCAGGGAGAGAAAGATGAATTAGAGGACCACAAGCTTGCACATTTCCTCTCAAACCTGAGCCAGGTTTTCGAAACATTTTCTTTGCATTATAGCTAATTAAAGACATTAGGTTGGGAATGAACAATTTGGAAAAAAAAGAAAAAAGAAAAATCTGGATTTAAGTCATCTTGATCAGTTAGAGTAAACTTCATCCTAGATGCTAATTGTTTTTGCTAAAATATAGGGTTGAGTTCATATTAATTGGCCCATTTGTTCATAAGGATAAAAATATTACTATAGGAAATCACCTATCAAAATCCATTCACAGAGCCATCCTAGCTATTCAGGATACTGAGATCTGAGAATCATAGTTCAAAGCCAGCCCGGGCAGGCTTTGTGGGACTCTTATTTCCAATTCACTACTCAAAAACCAGAAGTGGCACTGTGGCCCAAAGTGGTAGAGCACTAGCCTTGAGTAAAAGAGCTCAGGGACAGTGCCCAGACCCTGAGTACAAGTCCCACAACCAACAACAACAAAACTCCATTCACAGATCTATATTGTTATGAGTTTTCCATCTTTGCCTTTAGTGTTGGTGTTAGTGATTCTGAAAGGATTTATGAAGATAGAATAGAGAAGAAAAACAAGCAAACAGCAGAATGGCATAAATGGCCATAGTCTAATCTGTGAAGCTATCAGTAAAGTTTTAGGAGAAAAAAAAGGCTTGATCTAGTCTTAGAGCTTTGTGTTATATAGTCGTCCAAGGCACTGATACACGCTTGGTCAAAAACTTGCTTCATCATAGAGTGTGTTGATTATTTTCTCTCTCTCTCTCTTTTTTTTTGGTCAGTTGTGGGGCTTGAACTCTGGGCTTGGGCGCTGTCCCTGCACTCTTCAGCTCAAGGTAAGCACTCTACCGCTGGAGCCACAACGCCTCTTCCTTATAGTTTTGTTGTGGTTTTTTATTGTTTTTTTTTGTTTTGTTTTCCTGACCTGGGGCTTGAACTTAGGGCCTGGGCACTGTCCCTGAGCTTCTTTTGCTCAAGGCTAGCACTCTACCACTTGAGCCAAAACACCACCTCTAGCTTTTTCTGTTTATGTGGCACTGAGGAATTGAACCCAGGGCTTCATGCATGCGAGGCAAGCACTCTACCACATTCTCAGACTTTGATTATTTTCTCTTTCCTCAACTGTACAGTGAACTCTTCAGTTGACTAGGACAGAGCTATCATTTCCCTGGATGCATAGATCCATTGCTATTCTTTGGAAGGAGCTAGAAAGGAGCCATACAGGTTTAAGAATAAAAATAATATATTAACTCTACAAAGCACCAGGGAATTTCAATCATGAGTGAAGAATGTCCTATACTAACCAAAAATCTGAAGCTAAGCATGGGACCCAGCAGCCTGGAACTTATTCTGTTTATTAAGTTCAAGCAATCTTGCATTGAAAAGCTCGTTTTTAAAGAAAAAAAAAAGAAACTAGTTAAACTTTTCAAATCCCAACTGTCAAACAATACATTTATACTAACTTCAGAAATGTACTTTGGCAACCATTTACTAAGACAGCTTATTTGAGGGACACTTAACAAGTCAATTGCAGAATAAATCCGACAGATGAAATATGAGTGCTCTGCTTGACTTTGTCTTATGAAGCTGCCTCATTTATAGAAATTTTAAAGCATTCTTGGAATTTTCAGACCCTGAATTGATTTTCCTGTTGATATTTAATCTGATTAAGTTTAAACCATCTGTCTATAAACATTTGGTAATTTTTTTCTCTAGCTTTAAAAAAATCAGATATACAAGAAATGAAATGTAATAAACTAACTTGTGGTAATTTCATTATATTGTGGTATCTTAGGATCATTTATTGCTTATGGGAATTTAGGACATTTTAGTAAATGTGTGTTCTCTCTTTTTCTTTCATACAAACACGTGCTTGCATAATTTTTTAAAACTTTCCATAGAATTTCTTCTCTAGGGACAATACTAATAGATTAGCTCTAAAGATCAGGAGACATCCAGATAAGAACTAAATTCAACTTCATTGCATTCACATTTCTTTTTCTGAAGTACAGAAGTAATTTTGTTTACTTTGTATAACCTGTGATATAAGTTAATGGTATGGTGAAAGGTACAGATTCTGGAACTTTTAAAATACAAGTTTATTTTAAAAGAATCAAGTTTAGGATAGAAAAGGTTTTGAATTTTTATCTAAAAATGCACCCATATTAAGATATACTTTTTAAATTACTTAGAAATACATATTTATTGGAAGCTGAAAGGACTCAAAAAATAAGGCTGAAGTATACCCAGAGTTATATTTTATATGTGTTTGCTCTGTGTATGTCTGATAGACAAAGGTTTTAGCTAAAGAATGAGGGTGGAATGTCAGAATTTTCTTTCCTTTAAAGTCTGGTTCATGCTGTGGCTGTGTTAGTGTTACAAAATAAGCTATAGTTAGAGATTTCAGGCCGCTTCTTGGCCTAGGAAAAGTTATAGTTTCAGAATTCTGTTTAAACTAGTAGCAGTCTTTGGTAATAGATAGGTGTAGTGTTTCCCAGAAAGAATGGAAGAGAAAAAAAATCCATTATTCTTAAATATACTTTGCAAAATAACAACCTGAAGGTAAGGAACGTCGTAAAATGAAAAACATTGTCATTCAACTGAGGAAAAATGATTTTACTCTCCTCCAAGAATATTATTTGTATTTATTCTCCTGTTAGAAGAGGGGAAAAAATAGCTACCACCCTCTGCACTAATAATGCCTCTTAAGTAATTCCAGTTTTTAAATGGTATTAACACCCACACTGAATTCATACCTCTATTTGTGAACAAACATTTACAGAGATTGTTACTCAGAAACAATTTGAAAAAAACATAAAAATGATAAGTAAAAATAACACTCAACGTGAGTGTGTTTTAGTCATTTTACATGACCTTTTCTTTCCTATTGCTTTGCTGTGTTTCATTGCCAACCTACATATTGAGCATAATAAGGGAATTATTATTTCCATTGTATTTTAATAGCTGCTGGTTTGATCTTATACTTTGTTCCTAGCCAACTTGACACTTAAGAAAAATCTCTTTCTCAAAAAAAAAAAGAAAAAGAAAAACAGAGAATGGAAAATTACTTGTAAGAAAAGGAAAAATATTAGCAAAGGATTTATGGCCTGATTGATATGTCTGTAAATCTCTCCCCTGGGCTGTGTGCTGTCTTCTACTTTCTGATCATGTTCTTCACCTTCTAACATTTCTCTCCCAGACCACAATGGAAATTCCATAGTTTTTATACCACCTCCCCTTAAGGCTCTGCAATATCCAACCCTAGAAGCAAAGGGCTATTCTTCTGGCTCTTCTAGACAGTACAGATGGTAGTTCTTCTCCTTTACCATGCCATGGGCATCTTCATCCTCACTGCTCTTCCTTAGTCTCTGAACTTGTCCTCTCCCAGGCCACTAAGCCCTGCACTTGGGATTGCAAGCTTCCTCCTTTCTTGCTTTTCTTCTGTCTCATTTCTATTTCATTCTACTCCTTGTGCTTATGCTCAATTCAACTTGATTGTAAAATAAATATATAAATAAAGCTTTCTCCATCTCGCTAACACTTGAAGCTATTATCTGTTCCCTGACTGCTCTTGCGTGTCCTGGCTAATTTGGAAAATAACTCTATTTCTTCTAGCTACACCTCTTCAAATATCCTTTTACTTCTCAGTGGGTGAAATGTATCTTCAGTCCCTGTCATGCTAGTGGAGGTCTCCAACTGAGTTCAAATCACCAAATTCAGCCAGTGCTTCATTGTTTTGCCTTGAAAACAATGAGGGTCGGAGGCCAACTGCCTACCAAAATGTGTCTGCTACAGAACGTCACAGCACTATAATATAAATCACAAGGCAAGGCCATCTGACCCTTTTTATTGCCTTTGGTTGTGGTTTGTTGTTTCCAAAGAACATTTTCTCTTTCTCTCCTCCCTTCCTTCCCATCTCTTTTTCCCTCCCTCCCTCTCATCTTCCCCCTCTTCTCCTTTTTCTCTTCTTTCTCTCCCAACAACACACGAATCAAGTTCCTCAGGAATCCTATGGTAGGCTGCCACAGTTTACTGTGAGGGTGCATATCCCATCCTGGATAGGCTACAGACCAGAATCTTCTCTAATATTTTAGGGCATGAACTACCTATTTCCTTCTGATTCACTGAAATCCTGTCCCAGTTCTCTCTGGCTGCAACACTTTTCTAATTGTGAGCCCACAGATGGCCTGTTTCTGGTCTTGGAATTTTCTTTTCCATCTTTTTTTGTTGTCCATACCTCCCCTTGACCCAATAGCCCTTCTGAATTGATGGGCCCACAGAATCCACCAGATTTCATTGTGCACTTTCAGAACATCCCTGTATTAGTGAAATGTTTTGGTTGATAAGCAAATGAAGGCCAAAACATAATGACATTTTTAGAAAGATAGCTAAGATCTGGGCACTGAAGAAATCAGAACCCTATGGTGTATCCCACATTCATTGCTCAAAAGTCCTTTTTCAACATGGCATTGTGTTCATCTAAGGATCTTTGACAGCAAGACTTTCTTCAAACAGAAAGGCACATGTTGATGAACGTTCTGGTCTGAACCCCTTACCCGCTGCAGTGAAGCGGGTGGGTGAGAACAAGTCTCCAGTGCTTCCATTGCCAGGAGACAGCCACCAGCCACTTGCCTACACACGGACTTGCCCTGATGGGGCAACTTGAGTTAAGCTACAGTGGGAAATTACCTTAATTTGAGTAGAATATCAATCCATGGGATGGGTCCTCACTCGTACTTCATTGTAGACTGTGCTACCTCAAAACCTAGCCTTGGTTTCACATATTGACTACAAACCAACATTCAAACTGAATGCAAAACAATACCTAGCAAACTCTGTGCTAATGCTTTAGTTCAAATATGAATAGTTAACATTATTAATTACTTATTTAAGGTAACAACCTTTTTTTTTTTTTGGTCAGTCATAGGCTTAAACTCTGTGCCTGGGCATCGTCCCTGAGCTCTTTTTATGCTCAAGGGTAGTAGTCTACCACTTCCAGCCATAGCACCACTTCCGGTTTCCTGGAGACAACCAGTTCCAGTTTTCTAGTGGTTAATTGGAGAAAAGAGTTGCACAGGGACTTTCCTGCCTTGCCCAAGCTGGCTTCAAACATGATCTCAGCCTTCTGAATAGCTAGGATTTCAGGCATGAGCCACCAGCACTCAGCATGGTAAAGACTACTAAACAGTTTTCCTGCTCCCTTCATTCACGTCCTGGCATTTAGAAAGAAAGGTGTCATTGATATACATACTCTATAGATGGAGAAAGTTTAATTGACAATAATAGTATCAATCCTTTCTTCCCTAGATGAATCCTACTTAGAATTTTAGTCATCACAGCATTGCCTTTACCGGACAGAACTTTCTACCATGAATATTTAAGTTCTATGAGTTTTAAATTCAAAGGTTAAAGATTTTGACTGACTGAATCTAAGTCAAAGCTAATAGTCTGTCAGAAAGGAAAGCTGGAAGCATTTTATATCCTCAATTGTGTACTCCCAAAACTGGAGAAGTCCTAATACCTAGTACTTCACACAGTATAACCTTTCTATATAGAGCACCTTTAAAGCAGGAAATAAGATAAAACATTTTAAAACATCATTAAGGAGGGCTCTAACCCAACATGGAAGAAGTCCTCCTGAAAAGAGGTAATTAGGGGACAGATTGGGACAAAAGGGGAAAAAAACATATGAAGAGACAAAAAGTCTGTAAATTTCCTTCTTTGCCATTCCACACAAAACTTAGTACCTTCTTCCTGTCTCACTGTTAATATATAGAGTTATGTTTAATTTATCATACTCAAGTGTAATTCTTTGTCTATCCATTAGGTTTACTTGTAGATTTACAGGCACATTCCAATTATTACAAATGAGGGAAACATAACTTGTTTCTTTAGGTCTGGCTTACTTTGCTTAATATAATTTTTTCCAAGTCATTCCATTTCCTTATGAAGGGGGCAATGTCATTCTTTCTGATGGAAGCATAGAATTCCATTGTGTCTATATACCACATTTTTACCACATATATATGGCATTTTTCCACTAAGGGATATCCAGATTGGTTCCATATTTCAGTTATGGTAAACAAATCTGCAGTGAACATGGTTGTGCTGGTGGCTTTAGTGTAGCCTGGTTTGTGGTCAACTCGATAAATGCCCGGGAGTGGGATTGCTGGATCATAGGGTAGCTCTATGTTTAGTCTTTTGAGGAATCTCTATGCTGCTTTAGAAGAGGATCATAAGGTCTCAGTAACTATGTACAAATGGTCATATAAAATGATGCTTATCGAAATGGACTCCAAAAATTGGAAACAAGAGATTTTTTTTCTTTTACTTCGTGTGTGTGTGTGTGTGTGTGTGTGTGTGTGTGTGTGTGTGTGTGTGTTTCCTCTTCTGTTGCTGTTTTGGGTTTCCGTTCCTTTAGTCTTGTAGGTAAGTTTATCTGATTTGGGGAGGGTAAGAGGAAGCACAGAAATGGTCAGACAAAGGGTGAACTAATCTAGCAATAATGCTCATTAAATACTATGTTGAAAATGACTATATAAACTCACGGGGGAAGGGGTTCAGGAGAGAACAAACTGGGAAAAAATGAGGGAAGAGGTGACACTGTTCAAAAAGAAAATGGACTCATGACCTGACTTATGCAGCTGTAACCTTGCTGTACTATATCACCTTTACAATAAAAAATAATTAAATTAACATCTTGCTTTAGCAAATACAAACCAATGATTTACTCAGTAGATTTATCTTCAAATTTGATTCTTATTAAAGATTACAAATTTAAATTACTTAAGGGAACTTTTAAAAATTACATAGGGAAGTTTTTTAAAATATTTCTGCCAAGGTCCCACTTCAGAAGATATAGGTTTAATTATATTGGCTGGGCCTTAGACATCATCTTTCAGATTTCTCAAATGATTCATAAATATAAACAAGGTGGAAAAACCAATGTTTTAAAACAATATAAGAAAAACTCAGAAGTTATTTTTCAAAGAAGAGGAAAGTGCTATCTATTCTAAGTAGAGAAATAGAATATGTTTGTGGATTTAGCAACCACTATCTAAGTGGTACTACTTCTCTACCATCCTGACTTCCACATTGGGTATAATTCTATTCTGAAGAAAAGCTGAAGAAAGTTGTTTATAAATTCTTGACAAAGAATGGAAAAATATTCTCTTCCTGTAAATACCTATATTAATTTTTTAAAGAAAATGTTATATCTAAGATGTCACTGAGGGGCATAGAAAAAAACTTGACAAATAGGATGAATACCACAAAGAGAATCCCTAAGTGAAACAATGAAATATAACAGTATCATGACTGACTGCCAGTGACATGATGCAGAAATTGTGCTCTCTGTATGGAAACACTGAAACAAAACCATTAAAACCTCCATATCACACAATAAACAAACATCTATTTCCAGATAATGAAGAATATGAATGTAAGAAAAGTTTATAACTTAGGAGGAAATGTAGGACCTTACATTATGAAAGATTTCTTAAATAAGAAATTTTAAAGTTCAGTTCACAAGACCAAAATTAATAAAGTCAATCTTCTTAAAAATCAAAATTATAGTTTAAAATTAGCAAAACATATGAATGAGTGTTAGTAGCAGAAGGAATTCATATGACCAACAATATGGAAATATGTTGAATCTTATTAGTAATCTAGAAAGTGTATGCCAAGATTCAAACTGGAATTTATGTTACATTAGCAAATATTTAAAAATGTCATAGCCTCAATATATTGGATGTTTACACTTATTAATGAAAATATAAATTAGTTTATTTGAGATGATAAAGCTGCATTATAATTTTCTCTTTTCCTTTGACTGCAGTTTTATTCCTTGATAAAGACCATGATGCTTGCCAAGATTCTTCACCCAAACAGTTTATAATCATGGAATCCTGTGTACAATTCAAAAACTGTGGGAAATGTATAAAGAAATGAAAATGTAGTTATCATGGAATATTACTTAACAGTGAACATTAAAAAGTTACTTACCTCATGACAAGCATTATCATTTTTATCTAACCACACAGGTCCCAGAGTACAACATAACATATGATATCCTTCAACAGACCTTAAGAACATATGTAAAACAATATGCTGTAAGATACACAAATCTATAAAAACAAAAAGAAGGAAACCAGCAACACAAGATAGTTACTTTATGGGGAGGTAGGACCCACACATGGGTTCATGAAAGGTGTTGGTACTATATTAGTTCTTAATTACTGTATTTGTTTTGATAAATTCCATAAGCAGACAAGAAAACTATGCCATAACAACTGGATATGAATCAAAGATTATGATTTATCCAATTGTGTGTTCCAATCTAAATTTCAGCAACACCTTTCTCCTGCTTAGCTAGCCTTATCCTCAGGTGCACTTTCTTCTGGATTCCTGAAGCAAAACACAATGCCAGCCAAAAGGAAGAGTTGCCAAACCATCAGCCAAAGTCCCAACTAGTCAACGTCATAGGCAAATTCTCCTGAACATGACCAGGCTTAAGCCAAATCCTGGGGCAAGTGCCTGGAAATTATTCTGATGGATTTTGATTGGATCAATCAATCTATTCCGGGTTGGATGAAAGGCAACTACATAATCTGGCTAAGATCCTCTTAACCAGGAGGAAAGGGAAAATGTATGTTAGAAAATTCATCAACTATCTCCTGCATTTAATTCAGGAATTCATTAGCGACCTCCTTTATTTCAAAGCATTGGTGGGAATAATGTTTCATATATGGATATCATATATTCTTCCTTCTTTTGCTCATTTTACTTGTAATTATTATTATACTGAAGGAGTTGTACAAAGGGATTTCAATTCTATCATCTGTTTAGTGAGTACAATGCATCTCGATCAATAGCATCCCTTTGGTCATTTTCCTCCAAGCTCTGTCAAAATCACCCACCCCGTCAAAGTTACCTGGTTCCATTTTCATGTAAATCCATTGAATACCATGCCTGTTTTTGCCCATGCTTCCTCTCTCCTTTTGTCACCTAATGTTAACCTCCCCCCCCCCCAACACATGTTCCGGCTTCCTTAAACTGTAAGCTTAACTATGAGAATCCTCCTCCGAATATGCATAACATGTAAAAGACACAAGAAAAGACATGCTCTTGTTTCTCTTCAGATCATATAAATCTCTTGCCTTTTTGTTCCATTCTTTAGGAGTCTTCTTTACTAGCATTATAATCTTGATTCGTGGCTCTCTCCTGTTTTTATTTAATCATCTGGAGGAGGGAATTTGAGGATCAGAACCAGTGTTTGAAGCTAGCCAAGTGTTTATTAGGTGATTTTCTTTCACTATAACATTAATTTCTTAAAGCATAAAAGGAAGCGCATGGTATTTAGGGAGACAATTCATTAGCTTACAGATGAGTTCATAATGAAAAGCAGTTCTGCAAATGGGAGAGGAAACAAAGACTCAAAGTACTTACATTTAGAATTCAGTAAAATTTCTCCCATCAAAATTTTCCCCCGTTATTTGATTCCCAACAGGCTAATGTTTTCTATCTGCTGTGAAGCTTTTTGGGTTTTGTCTTCTCTATTTTGGTACTAGGGATTGAACCCAGGACATTGTCTTTGCTAGGGCACTTTGCCACTGAGCTACTTCCCAGCCCTATCTGCTACCAATTGTTACAACCACATTTATACCTTCCATCTTCAGAAACAAAGTGGTGCATCAACAGGTAATGGATGCAGAAATATGACTTTACTTGGATAACTGAAATGTTGGTTGTTCGAGGTTCATTTTTATTGCTTTGACGTGATACAATGATAGTGTATCACTTTTCAAGAGATGTATTTTTTTTTTTGGTCGGTCGTGGGGCTTGAACTCTGGGCTTGGGCGCTGTCCCTCAGCTCTTCAGCTCAAGGCGAGCGCTCTACCACTTGAGCTACAGCGCCACTTCCGGTTTTTCTGGTGGTTTATTGGAGATAGGAGTCTCACAGTCTCTCCTGCCCGGGCTGGCTTTGAACCTCGATCCTCAGATCTCAGCCTCCTGAGTAGCTAGGATTACAGGCGTGAGCCACCAGCGCCCAGCAGATGTATTTTTTAAAATAAAAATGTACAGGCTTTGAAACTAGGGATGAAATGTCATCAAACTTCAAAATCTCTGCACAAACATTTTGTGTGATTATTCTGTATCATCATAACACCACGCTTCCTAGTCAGAGTGATAGGAGCTACAATTGTGAGCAAAGATGTTCACGACCTCTGTGTGGCAAGTAGCACCGCACAGCTGTGAGGGGGTTAAGGGCCTTAAGATGGGAGAGATTATCTTGAATTATTATTGTGACGTTTACTTTCATTCCTTTGCTGAATAGCCAATTCTTCATTCAAAAAAAAAAGACAGTATTCCCTTTTGTAAGATTTATCCTTTCTGCATATTCTTTGCTTCCCAATCTAATGAGATTAATCATAATTAACTTTGAAATTTTGTTGGCAAAGTTAGTTCTTTCGGAGCCTCACACTTGATTTTTTTTAATTGTTAATTGTGAATTGTACCTCCCCATAGCTAAATTCTAAAGGGGATTAATCAATCAGTACACCAACTTGAACCCCACTTTTCACATTTTGAGCTTTTGTTTGGGGCAGGGGCAGTCCTGGGGCTTAAACTCAAAGCCTTACACTCTCATTTGCCTTTTACACTCAAGACTCTACTTCTTAAGCTACACCTCCAGTTAGCTTTTGATGGTTAACTGGAAATAGAAGCTCCTTGGATTTATCCACCAGGACTGGCTTTGAATTGGGATCCTCAGATCTCAGCCACCTGAGAAGCTAGGATCATAGATATGAGCTTCTGCAACAAGCATGCTCCACTTTCCATACGGTGCCCAGGACAGCCCTAAACTCAGATCTGAGCTCTTCTGTAAAACCCAACGAAGGACAAAGGGCAAACCAGCGCAACAGCATTACTCGTAAGGCAGTATGTTGGAAATGAACTGTCCAACTCAGGGAAGGGGAGGTTGGAAAGGAGGGAAAGTGGGAGAAAAAGGAGGGACGAGGTAAAAATGAAGGAGGGTAACAAGTTCGACAAGAAATTTACTCACTACCTTATGTACGTAACTGCAACCCCTCTCAATAAACTTAAATTTTAAAAACAAAAACAAAAAACTTGATCCAACCTGAAAATGCAACGCGATATCCCACAGAAGCCTGGCTAGGGACATACATTACATCTGGAGCTGAAGTGCAGGAGGCTGACGTTGGCTGACCTCATGGGCCGAAGTTGTCACATGCTACACATCGCTTCTGCTTTCCTCACCCCCTCTAAGGCTGACCCCACAGACTCAACCTTGCCTTGCTGTGGCTACACCCTTGTCTCATAGTCTTCTCTGGCTTTCTTGCTTTGATAGAGACAGAAGGATACAGGTGCTTTGCCCATGCCTGCATAATGCAACCCTGTGTGTGACAATCCTTCTCAGGAGCTCATCAACTCTGGGGCAAGATGTAACCTTCATGCAAGCCACATTGGAGAAGCTTTTATGACTTACCTTTTGTGAAACTCATAAAACTGAAGGTAAGTTCCAAGAGCATGAAACTTGTCTTCCTATTCTAACACACAGAAAAAAATGGAAGAAACACTGGACCCCCTACCAGTCCAGAGACTTGCTCTGAAGAAAAGTGAACATTCCTTCCACTCTGTCAGCTCAGTGTATCTGATCACCTACACCTTAGCTGAGTAGAATGTTCTGAGTACTGTTCATGAAGGTCTGAATTCTTTTTCAGGATAAAATCTAACATCTCATTTTTCTTTTCTGATTATATAACTAACACAGTGCCCTTGTAAATAGTGAGCACCATGCACAAAATTAGAAAAGATCAAGTTCTATTTCATCATGAATCACATCCCCACTGTGAGAGAAACACAAAGGATAATTTGGGAAACACAAACCTCTGGACTTTGGTGATAATAATGTGTCACAAAATTCCATTGTAAATGCTCTACTGTGATGTAGGGTATTGACAGGGAACCTATGCTGATTGGGTATGAAAAGTATCTATGGGAATTAAAATTTTGGTGCTGTTTTGATATGAATCTAAAATGACTCTAAAATACCAAGTTTAGTCTTTGAAAAGAAGCAGGTGAGAATAAGAAATACCTGTTCTTTGTCCTCACTTACTGGCAAAGAGTTTCAAAAACACTTGAAATTTCTTGAGTGATAAGATGATTATTTATAAAGAGTCAATTTTAACAAGAGGACATAACAATTGTAAGAATACATGCAACTAGCTTTGGAGCTTCTAAATATATAAAGTGAATCATAATAGATTTGGAGGTAGAAACACATTCTAGTGCCATAACAGTGGGAGACTACAATACCCAATTTTCACAATGGATGGATCATGCAGGCAGAAAAAATCAGTACAACAACATCAGACAAGCTATGCTATAGACCAAGTAGATTTAATAGATAAATATCAAACACTCCATTCACAGCTACACAATACACATTGCTCTCAAAGTTACAAAGAATATTCCCCAAAATAGATCATATGCTAAGTCACAAAACAAGTCTTAAAATTTTTGAAAGATTGAAATCATACCAAGTGTCTTTTCTGACTGTTAGAAATCAAAATCAAGAGGGACTTTGAAAAATCCAGAAATATATAGATATTTAACAGCCCACTCCTACACAAACAATGGATCAATGAGGAATTTAAAGGCAATTAAATGAGAAATTGAAAAAATATGGATACAATATATCAAAAGTTAAAGGACTGAACAAAAAATGCTTCTAAAAGGGAAGGCTTTAGCTTTTTTAAAAGCAAAAAAGAGAAAGAACTCAATAAATAATCTAACGCTATAATACCAGAAACTAGGAAGGAACAAAAAGAAAAACTTAGAGCACCAGACTTGAGCACAAAAGCTAAGGGACCGGAGCTCAGGCCCTGGGTTCAAGCCCCAGGATCATTTTATATATATATATATATATATATATATATATATATATATATATATATATATGCTTATACAAACCATACATATGGAATATCATTATCATACTGGTATCAGAGTATTTTAAAATCTCATAGCAGGGTGAGATATTATTCAGAAATGTTTAGATAATATAAAGTTCAACATATGTATTAAATATAGCACTAATCTTCATATTCTGTTTTAGATTATCAAAGACTCAAAAATCAGAAAATCTTTTGAAGTACTATGAATAGACCTAAATCATGATGAAGATCAAGCTGCAAACAAGTGAAGTAATGTTACTCTGGAATACAACTAAACAAATGTGCCAATTTTATTTAGGCCAACACAGCCCTTCTTAGGCTCACTGTTCCAAAGAGTAAAGATAAGATGCTCTGTTATCTTACAACATCTTGATATGAATGCTGAGCTCTGGGTGATGATGGAAAGAATGCCCAGTTGGGCTCATGTTGAGCATCACCTAACACTTGTTCTATACTGTTCATGTATTTACAGCAGTCTTCATTTACAAGTATCTTCACCTCTGTTATTCCAATTAGTTTCTCTTATCCCTGAGCAGTGCTGCTCCTGCATTTCAAATAACATCAGTCAAATTCAGAATTCCAGGTAAGCTCAGGAAGAATTGCATGGCCATCTTGTGTGTGAAGTTGCCTGGGTAGTACACTCAGAAATGAATAAGCTGGGTGGACCCATTTGGTCTTCTGATTTTCTGCTATGCTTTCTGCAAAATTGAAACTATAACTTAAGATACATACTGCAAGGCTTCAGAACACTGCCACAGAATATAATGCAAGCTCTATTTGCACTTAAATGTTCTGCCTAAAATTGAAGACAAAGATAACCTTGTAATAACTATTTATAATAAAATTATATTAGAAGATATTTTTAGATGATCAATAATAAAAGCCATTATTGTTATAAGCAGTTAAGGTGCAGAAGAAATGCTCTTGAAGATTGCAAAAATCTTCAAAAGGGAAGGAAAAGTAAAAAGGATTTTTAGTCTACTGGGGAATAAAATCTCATGCTTATAAGAATCATGTGGTAAAAATGAAATCTAAATAAAATGAGACTAAGTTTTTGTTTTCATATAAAAAAGGAAATTGCAGCTAACATTTCTTGCCTCATACTGAGAGGAACCATTTGATAGTGGCCCACTTGAGATGTGGAAAATATTGATAGGAGACCTCACCAAACTGTACAATTTACTTCATCAGACATACAAGGCAGAGTTCTGTAAGCTGAAGTGCAAATTCGGATTATAGGAAAGTTGTATTCATCTTCAATTGAGCAAAAAGTCCAAGGAACACAAGAAGTTTCAGTTAGACACTAGATCCCCTTAGTAAAGCTAGTGTTTGGGGGAATCCAGAAAATCAAAGCAATCAAGCAAATGGTATTGGTTAGTAATGTAAATTTATTCAAATGGAATGATATGCACTCAGAAACATTTTCCATAACTCTAGTTGTAAGTTTAAACACCCAACATAGTGATCAAATAATTAACATTCCATTACTGCAAGAACTTCTGCATCTCCAAAGCCATTAGGAAGCTGTGAAAGAAATTCTAAAATCAAAGTGTAACTAGGTCCTGGCCAAATCTGGCCTCCCAGAGGTAAACAGGCTTCCCCATTGTCTGATGGGGATAATTCAGTACCTAGAGTCATTTGAGGTTCTAAATATACCTCTGTCATTTTATCTTTTTTTTTTTTTTTTTTGTCAGTTGTGGGGCTTGAACTCCAGGCCTGGGTGTTGTCCCTCAGCTCTTCAGCTCAAGGCTAGTGCTCTACCACTGAGCCACAGCACCACTTCCAGTTTTCTGGTGGTTTATTGGAGATAAGAGTCTCATGGACTTTTCTGCCCTGGCTGGCTTTGAACCACTATCCTCAGATCTCAGCCTCCTGAGTATAGTTAGGATTACAGGCATGAGATGCGTTGCTAGTCTTAAATATTGAATTAATAATACGCTGCATTCCAATCTGGTGCCAATATCAGATGCTTATAATCCTAGCTACCAGAGGCTGAGACTTGGCAGAGAACATTTTGAAGCCAGACAGATAAGTCTATTTCCATCTTCAGTTAACTAGTTTACTAAGTCAATTTCCATCTTCAGTTAACTAGCCAAAAGCTGGAATGGAAGCATGGCTTATGTGATAGAGCATCAGGTGTGAGAAAAAAAGCTAAGCACAAGTACAAGACCCTGAGTTCAAGCCCTTGAACCAGAACAAACGAATAATAATAACAATAACACAATAATAATATGGTTGATTTTGAATTCCCTATATGATTAATTTAGGTAAAGAAATGACATAACTAACAATAGCTTATAACATATTAATGCCACCACTGCATTATTGTCAAGAAGAAAAAAAAATAGCATACCCAGCTGTGTCAAGAATAGTCCAACCATCTAAGCTAAGCTAGGCTGGGAGATGAGATGGGGAACGTGCACCTGTTCACGCATTCAACAAACACTAGTGCCCACTGTGTACCATGTACTGTGACAGGAACAGGATATGTACAAATAAGCAACACAAAATCCTTACCTGCAGGATGCTCTTCTCTCATGGGACATAACAGTTTAAAAGAGTTTCTTCAGGGTTTATATAATGTAAACAAGTTATCTGCTCAAAGGTTTGGAAAACACTTGGTTAGAAAGAGCAGCTCTCTTGTGTCAGATAGACAGAAATATTTTTTTGCATCTATTAACCTTCTTTTTATTTTGGTGGTTCTGGGTGTGAATTTGGGATCTTACACTTGTGAAGCAAGGGCTCTATGTTTAGGCTACTTCTTCAGATCTTTCCTTCTGGTTATTTTTTTTTAATTTTATTTTATTTTATTTGTGAACAAACTGTACAGAGGGGTTACAATTGCATGGGCAGGATAATGCGTACATTTCTTACCAAGCATTGCAGCCTCCTCCTTTGTTTACCCTTCCCATCCCTTCCCAGCCTCCCCTCCTTCTGGTTATTTTTTAAAATAGGATCTTGTTTCCTACCCATGCATGTGCCAGAACCACCATCCACCTATGTGAGGTTTCCCATTGTACCTAGGATGACAAATGCAGGCCACCACACCCAGCTTCGTTCACTGAGTAGAGTCTTGTGGGCTTTATTGCCTGGGTCAGCCTACAACAAGGATCCTTCCATTCCATTCTCAGCCTTCCATGAAGCTAGGATGAAAGAAGTGAGCCACCAGTTCCTAGACACCTGCATTGACTCTCAATTCATTGAACTATCCAAGGAAGTCATTTTCTTAGTCTTTATTTCATGGATAAATTGAGACAAATTGGTTAAGGAACTCACTCCAATTTCTACAGTAGAGTTTTTCCAATACTTTGCATTTCAAACTTCTTAGGAAGAGGAAAAATACAAATATTGTCCAAGTTTGGGGCCATGGATACATTTTTTTTGTTCTAAATGAAATGTTTCACAGGGTCAGTGTTTTCAAGGTGATAAAAAAAAATTAAAGCAGGAAAAAAGTAGAACTTTTATGGCTGGGAAGGTGTCTCAGTGGTACGTAGAGTGCTTGCCTTGCATGCATGAGGCCCAAGGTTCAAATGCTCAGCACCACATAAACAGAAAAAGCCAGAAGTGGCACTGTGGCTCAAGTGGTAGAGTGCTAGCCTTGAGGTGAAGAGCTGACAGACAGAGCCCAGGCCCAAAGTTCAGGCCCCATGGCCGACAAAAAAAAAATAGACCTTTTATATCTAATCCTGCTATATGTTACCAGCTACATTAAACATGTGATTTATTTGCCTCATTCTGAGGCAAATAAAGCCCAAAGACTCTTATCTTTATCCTCACATCTTGTATTCAGGTGTTCTGTCACTTCAGGTGTGGATCACAGACAGAACCCAGGGAAGGGACATCACGGCCAGCTTTTTTGGAACACTTGGTAACGAGAGCATCATGGAGATGAGGATCCTTATTGAGTCATAACTTAGAGGAAAGTCAGACATGTGACAGATCTTTTTCATAACAAGATCAAAGAGATTATGACAGATTGTGCAAATATGCCCTTATTTTTCAAGTTGCTAATTTGTCTTCCTGCTGCTTGCCAGAGAAGCTACTTCTGAAGAGCCCTTTTCCTGGCCGATGGGGAAGGAGAAGTCCAGGATGCCCTGCTCTGTGGAATGGATTGCCCTCTGGCTCCAAAAGGGCTTTTACCCATTTTGTAAGTGGAAAGGTACAAAGAAGAAAGGGATTTTATTTATTTGCTTCCAACCCGAGTTTTTAGCAAGGCAGCCACAGTCTAAAGTAGAATGTATCACAGAAAATTATCTCCTGTATGTATCACTGCTACCAACAGAATAATGTTTAAATGTGGATGCTCATTATATCCTCAAATATAAATAAAACTTAAAAATCAATGACAACAAAGGTCATATTACTCATTAGCTTGATCAAACTTAAGCATCTCTTTTAGTGCCTTATGTGCCCCTAACACACATTTTACTAATACTGACTTTCATTATAGTATTTCCATGATTAATATAATACCATTTCAATGCAATAGTTTGGTAGAGGTCAGGTTTGAGGGATTTAGAATCCATTTCAAAGGCATTAAGTATCACCACCCAAGAATTATAGAACCAGAGAAATAATTACTATTCACAGATGCTGTTCTGTCTACAAACATGATGCGACAAGGTTGAAAATATTGATGGCAGGCAGAGGAAAAAGTCTCTTGTCTGATCGTTTTGATGACTCAATGAAATATGAGCCCAGGTGATTGGCAGATAGAACAAGAGACAAAGAATATCATGGAGCACTCATCTGAAATTTGTGACCAGAGAGACAAACTAAGTATATTCAGTAGGCATGTGTAATTTTCTTTTTTTTTTCTTTTTTGCCAGTCCTGGGGCTTGAACTCAGGGCCTTGGGACTGTCACTGAGCTTCTTTTGCTCAAGGCTAGTACTCCATCACTTGAGCCACAGCACCACTTCTGGTTTTTTTCTGTGTATGCAATACTGAGGAATCGAACCCAGGGCTTCGTGCATGCTAAGTGAGCACTCTACCACTAAGCTCTGTTCCTAGCCGGCATGTGTAATGTTCCTGAGAACATCTGATTAAATCCAAGCCTGTAGGTAGAGAGGGCTTTAATGTGAGTAGGGACTATTTTCTGGATGTGGAAGGAGCAGACCGTAGGTAAGACTGTTCTATTTATACAGGAATGCTGCAGTTACATACAGTAGGATGGTCTACAGCAAGATAAAAGAAGGTTTAAAAGACAAGGGGACTTAGAAGGCTGAGTCTATGGCCACTGGGGTCCATGGCTTAGGTGACTGGAGCATTGGACCATACCTTCTGCATTAAGCATCTCAACTGTTCCTCATAAGATGAAAAGAGAAGTATCATCATTGTCCAAAGCCTATCAACCCACATGTTCAAATGGCGCCCAAGCTCTCCGTCAAAGGCATAAAAATCGTTTTCTGAGAACACATTTCATAATATCTCAACTGTCCACACGAGTGATAACCCTCAAAAGTAAAAATTTGTCTTTCCTGGGAGAAGTCAATAAATCCAAAGGACAAGCAAAGAGGATACTCAGAATAAAATACAGAGCACAATTTACACTGCAGATTGACTATTCTCCAATAATGTGGGAAAATAAAACTTGAGCAGGAAAAAGCCTTTAAAAAATATTTTCAATGCATCATCAGTAGGAATGGGGTGTTCAATTTGATATCCTACCTCCCTGTTGCAGTGTGGTAAATCAAAGCCAGTACAGATTAGCCTACTAATGCTCACAGCTAGGACAAGTTTAGCCATCTTGTATGTCATTGGGCTCTTGGTTTGGGGTCTTAGATTAAAATTAGTTGCTCTTGACTTTACCAAGGATCTTTGAGAATGCATCTGAGAAGTATATGATGAACTGTGTGCATGTTATTCTTATCTATTTCGAGACAATGACCACATCATGGAAAAACATCCACTGAGAGAAAGATGCTTTTAAAAAAATTATGTAATGGAAGGGAAGAAAAAAAGCTTCAGGTAAACAACTCCATTTCATTCCTATGCAAATTGTAAATTTTGCCCAACTAGACAGATATTGGGAAGTAAACATCACAGCAAGTACAGCACACAAATAAACTAGCAAAGTTTTACAGTCCATTTAATGATTTTTATTTTTTATTTTTTGCTTTATGGATGCAGAGATTTATTTATTTATGCTCTGCCTTATTTTCTTTTAAAGGATATGAGGTACATGAATCCCTGTGATAAAGTACAGGAGAACATAAACAGAATGCTAAAGTGGCATACTGCATCTACAAATGTTGTTTCAACTTTCTGGTCATCAATGTGAAGGTTGGGGCAATCAACTGAGTCAGCTTATTAGTTTGATACCCAGTATATTTTATTTGAAATAGAATTTTATGGGGGTGGGAAGGTGGCTCAGTGGTAGAGCGCTTGTCTTGCATGCATGAGGTCCTGGGTTAGATTCCTCAGCACAACATAAGCAGAAAAAGCCGGAAATGGTGCTGTGGCTCAAGTGGTAGAGTGCTAGCCTTGAGCTGAAGAGTTGAGGGACAGCGCCCAGACCAAGAGTTCAAGCCCCACGACCTACCAAATGAAAGAAAGAAAGAAATAGAATTTTACATCGCTGAATTCAGAGCTCCTCCTCTCCCAGTTCTTTCCTCACTTCCTCAAAATGAAGGTACAAACCTTAACTCTGTTGGCATCTGTTTCCTGTACTGACCACGGACCTCACCAGAGGCCCAGTTCTGGCCTCCAAAGAAGAGCTAGAACAACTTGTGTCCTGACCAAAAGAGTGGCCTTGTGAGGTATTCCACCACACTGGAGCCGTTATTACCTATTGTTTATGTTGTTGCTACCAAGGTTGGTGACAGTTGGTTTTTGACTTCTATTCGCAATATCTGAATCTTCCAGTTTGGAAACTATCCTCCTAGCTCATAAATGGCCCTGGCTTAGCTACTGATGCCCACAAATGTCCAGTACCATTTCCCTTGTTATCCTAAATAATGACCCAATATTCCTGATGATGGTCCCCAGTCATAGCTTACCTTGAGTGGCTTCAAACACATCCTGACATTGAATTTAAAGATCAAGGCAAATCCACCAAATAAAGACTACCAAAAGCACCTTCGTGAGTAATCCAAGTCATTAGGAAAACTAAGCAAAAGAAGATGTTAAAAAAAGAAAGTTCCCAGGCAATGCTTTCTCCCTAAATCAAAGGCCATGCATCGTCGATGTGTTATTAAATGTACTGATCTCATTTGTGTCTCTGTAACCTGGCCCTACACGGTGAGGGCAGGTTTAGAAGACATTTGCAGGGAAAGCTGGCACAATAACTGGCAGAACACTTAGGGCCCTGCATGTGCACCAGCGTTCCTGGTGAGGAAGCCTGAAGAAGAGTAAGGCTGATTGGGAAATCCTTCAGAGAAAGGCAAAAATGGTGGCCATTTAACTGTTGAAAAGTGATCTGCCCTCAAGGAAAGATAAAGCACACTAATAATCCATGTTATCGGTTATTAAAAAAATAATAAACAACGACATTTCCCTTTGACTGATTGCAGAACAATGCAGAAAGAACTTGGAGAGCAAACGTCAGCTTGGAGCAAGCTGACTCTTCCTTTGTAAATCAAAGGTTTAATAATGAGATTTGGAGTGTGCAGCAAAGAGGCTCCACAATTCATCTTTTCCCAGATATCTCCTTTTCAATAGGAAAATCTTTATTGCTCACTGGCCACATTTCCTTTTCAGAGTTATAAAATATTTTACATAGAGGCATCTAAATTAACAGCAGACACCTGGTTAGGAAGCACCAAGCATTTGATAACTTTGATTTTGTGTCTAAAAATCAGTGGTTTAAAATGCCCAACAGTTTATCCTGGTCATTTTCAGTGATCTGTTTAAATCCCTCAGATGATCTCTTTCAAGGTTGTAAATGTGCTAGCACCAAGTAACTGAACCTCATATGAACCCATGTTATTATTTAAAGTTGTTATAGATGAATTTGGTCACTAATTTTCAGTGGAGCAGGAACACACTGACACAGAATATAAACAATTTCTCCTGGTGAATAAATCATCCTTCCTCTGTCCCATCCAACAAGTAGCCTTTAGGACAGCTGGTATCTGAGGAAGGCTATTTAGTTTAGCCTCTGTTCTCAAAGAGATAAGTCTTGTCAAGCTGAGGAAATATAAATGCACACACACACACACACACACACACACACACACACACACACACACGTGCACATACACATATCCTATCTAGGGAGACATGTCAGAGTCAAGACATAAAATCTCCATGATTTAGACTTCACTTCTGTATTCCAGAATGTGAACAGGTCCATGTGGTTAGCTTTGTTCAATTACAGCTGAATTTATGTAATATCATGCAGTATCACATCAGTATTGACATTTGGTGGCATTCAAGATGTTATTTACACTCAGTGCCAAACGTCTGGGCAACTGTTTGCATTAGGTTTAAACCTCCAGCTCCCTGTTCGTTGAGGTTCACCTAACATACTTGAGCCCCATAAAGATTCCTGAAAGAGACTCTCTGTGCTACGGCAACCTTATGAAAGCCATGCATGTGTAGCACAGAATGTAGCAGCCATCTGTCTAGAAAAGTGTATCCATCTGCTTCCCTGCACCCTTGTCACTCACACCAGACTTCAGAGCAAGTCCTCATGTGCAATGTGGGAGAAAGAGCAATCCTCAGCTCTCCCTGCATCAAACACACTGACCTGAAATGCTGCCCGATTTTACTTGTGTTTCATCTACTATTGGATTCCGTTGGCTCGATAACCTCTGGAAGTGTCATCACTCTTATTTGGTACAGCAAACATGGAGGCTGAGGAAGTTTGAGACTTGCTCCAGGTTGCATAACCAGTAAATGGTAGAATGGTGAAACTGAATTCCCATCAAAATGAACAATACAGTCCATTACACTTAGCTGTTGTGGGTGTAAGGAGCAAGCAAACATACATGCACACACACAGGCACACCTACGCATGCTGTGCATGCACTCAAATGTATATGTGAGCGTGTGCATCTATATAATGCATGTGCACAAGTATGTAAACCATAAGGTTAGCAAATGTCCCTACTTCTTTGTTTGAATGGCTTAGCAATTTATGGTACATATATTTAATAAAAAATGTCAGGGTTTGGTTACATCATACTTTGAAGTCCTTAGAAGAAAGGCCAATAAACTGTAAATATTATTGGACCTAACTGTACAAATAAAAGGAGATTTTGCCCTACAGCTCTCTTGGCACAAGAAGGAGTTGTTTTCCCTAGACATCAAAACTTCACAGGTCATTATCACATTCTAAATATTTATGGGACTGGATTTGCTCATCCCCGCCTGCCACTTTTGCATGGGGAAAACGGGAATGTTCCCTTCCATGGCTCCCTCACACTAAAGACCCCTGCTCTAGAACACAAATACACTATCCCTCAGTGGTTAAACAGCTGTGACCTATAAACCCCTTATCTAAGTTAAAATGTAACTTACCAAACTAATCACAAAACTTAAAGAGACTGTGGCTTCACATAGATAAGTTTTGCTTAATAATTAGAGAGGTTTAGACCAAGGATGCCCATGCTTTCTCAACATTTGTCTATTAGATCAAGAGAGAAGTAGAGCCCAGCATGGTCACTGACACTTGTAGTCCTAGATACTTTGGGTAATCATAGCTACTTGGGATGCAAAGTCAAGAGAATTGTGAATTTCAGCCATGGTAAAGCTAGTGAGACCCTCTCTCACACACACATAAATAAATACAAACACAAATACAAATCTCCCCCCCTTCCCTCCCTCCCTCCCTCCATCCCTCTATCCCTCCCTTCCTTCCTTCCTTCCTTCCTTCCTTCCTTCCTTCCTTCCTTCCTTCCTTCCTTCCTTCCTTCCTGCCTGCCTGCCTGCCTTCCTGCCTGCCTGCCTTCCTTCCTTCCTTCCTTCCTTCCTTCCTTCCTTCCTTCCTTCCTTCCTTCCTTCCTGCCTGCCTGCCTGCCTTCCTGCCTGCCTGCCTTCCTGCCTTCCTGCCTTCCTGCTTTCCTGCCTTCCTGCCTTCCTGCCTTCTCCCTTCCTGCCTTCCTGCCTTCTTCCCTCCCTCCCTTCTTCCCTTCCTTCCTTCCACCCTTCTGTCCTCTTCTTTTCTTCTTTCTTTTCTCTCTCCTTTCCTCCTTCCCTCCCTTCCTTCCTGCCTTTCTTCCTTCCTCTTCTATCTTTCTTTCTTTCTTTCTTTCCTTCTTTCCTCTCTTTCATTGAATCCATGGTCTTGCCCACACTGGGCAAATACTCTACTACTTAAGCCATGTCCCCAGCCCTTTTATTTGTATTTATTTAGGTATGTGTGAGAGAGGGTCTCACTAGCTTTACCATGGCTGAAATTCACAATTCTCTTGACTTTGCAACCCAAGTAGCTATGATTGCCCAAAGCATCTAGGACTACAAGTGTCAGTGACCATGCTGGGCTCTACTTCTCTCTTGATCTAATAGACAAATGTTGAGAAAGCATGAGCACCTTTGGTTTAAACCTCTCTAATTATTAGGCAAAACTTGTCTACATGAGGCCAGTCTCTTTAAGTTTTACCATTAGTTTGGTTAGTTACATTTTAACTTAGGTAAGGGGTTTATAGTTCACAGCTGTTTAACTACTGAGGGATAGTGTATTTGTGTTCTAGAGCAGGGGTCTTCAGTATCAGTGAGTGACAGAGAAAAGAAAGAAAGGAGATAGAGAAGAAAGAAAGAAAGAGAGAAAGAAAGAAAGAACAAAAGAAAGAAAGAAAAAGAGAAAGAAAGAGGGAAAGAAAGGAGGGGGAGGGAGGGAGGAAGGGAAGGAAGGAGGGAGGGAAGTGTACCACACAATAAAATTGTGTTCATTGCAATTGACTCCAATGAGTTGCCAAAAGAATCTATTTCAATAATTAGGACCCCATGCACAACGAGGAGAGCATGGGATCTGGATTTCTTTCACCGGAGATCTGGCTGAATAGCCCAGTTTTTATTATGCTACTTAAAAAAAATAAATCTGAGCTACTCTAATCCATATAATTAATTACATTCATCTTCCTTACTCATGCAGTACTAATTAATCCATCCTGCCAGCACGAGTCCTGGAAGGAAGACATGAAAGAATGACAGCAGGACAGTGCTTGTGGCCTCCCCAGCGACTGCTTCCTGTGGCTGAGACAAACACCTAAAACTCCCTTCCAGTCAAAATCACCAGACGCTCATTGTTTGGGTAGAAAGTTGAACACCCAGATCTAGCCTTGAACCACCCAGCTGCTTTGAGGGGCTATGCAATATAAATTACAATGTATTAAGACGATATTAAACTAAAAATGAACTCCCCAGTCTCGCTGGCCACTACCCAGGGGTTCCCTTGTTAAGTGAGGCTCATAGCTGCCTTCTTGGGCACTCAGAAACCCCTTACTTCACTATAGAAAGTTCTTTCGGCCAATGCTGGCTCTAGGCTACAAGATGTGTACTTCTCTAAGGCTGGAGTCTAAAGCTGGCATCTCAGGAGCTGAGGTTCAGCCTGAATAGAGACAGTAAGCTCAGTGTACCATTGAGGGAGGATGTCGATAAAGGGTCTTCCCACATTCATCAAAAGGAGAAGGAAGCCACACAGATCTCCAATATATATGCTCAGTAAAATTCGCTGTGTATTGCAAGAATTCGATCTATTCTAGATAGGTTAAAGACTGGATGAGCAGAAACTTGAATGTTGTAGGTAACAAATTAGATTGGCTATGTGGGCAGAGAATTGAATTTCCTGCCTCAGATCTTCTGGTCTATTTGTTCAGGAAACACCTCTCTCTTCTTCCCACATCCCAGCGGTTGCCAGGCCCCTAAAATGCTTGGTTTACCGCTCCTTTCCTTTAACCTCCTGGCCCTGCCCTCATTCACTTCTCACTTCTACAACAATGTTCTAGAGGGTTTCCTCACCTCTAGTATGTCTCCCTCCATATAGCACATTTTAATCTCTTCTTGGAGCCTTTCTTTCTCCATTGCAAAGAATTGATGATCCTAGTTTCCTAAAGTTCTCAGGTTTCTGGGGTCACTTTTCTTTTGATGCGAAATGTAAAATACACTTTTTTGTGTATATATTTATGGCTATGTAGATAAGTAAATATATGTATAAATATGTTTGTGTGTATTTGTATATACAAATATATAGGCATGTTTGTATATACATGCATATATACATACTGTATGGACATAGATGTGTTTATATGTATAGGCTTTTACATCACATATATTCCTTCAAATTCTTGGGTATGAATATCTATCCTGGTATTCACTTGCAATCTTTTGCCCTTATCTGTTACTCTAGTGTCCTGTAAGTTTTCTTCTGGTTTTTATAGACAGGTTTCACTTCCAGTATCATCTGATACAACTGAAAGCAAGGTCTTTCGAATTCTGAAGACATACCTGATCAAAGCTACAATATTCTCCTCTGCCCTGGGACCACAAGAATTATACACGAGAGCAACAACGTATTTTATATAAAGCCGATTCAGAGTGCTAGATCAAATCTTATTCCACTTGATCCACAAGAGTCCCTACTGGCTGTATCTCTGTTCAATTTCTAATCCGAGGTACCACTCCAACCCACGTCCCCACCTCCTAGAAGATCAAGGACCTACCTTACGTCACCAGCAGTCAAAACTCAACTAGCACAACTGCTTCTTCATTCTGAGAAAAACTTTTATCTAGCAAAACCTGCCTGGCCTCTTGGGCTTGGATTCTAGGCATTGTCTTTCTATAGGTAAAAGTTCCAAACATTATTTTGAGGAATAATTTTTCAGTAACTCTTGCTGGAATCACTTATAATATAGTGCCATATTCGTGGCAAAAAAGAATTCTATGCAATATAACTAAAGGAGAATTAAATGGGGAAAGGTAGCAGGAAAAAAAATGGCTGCAGAGCTGCGATTTCTTAGAAGTATGATATTTGATCAGATAAATCTCTCTGCATTTCTTATTTATGCAATAGGAATATAATCTGCAATACCACAGACAAAAACTACTCCAAGCCATGATGTCCACATTGAGTTCCATAGTTACCACAGCCCGCAATGTGGATGGTTTGTTCACAGATATTCAAGCCCCATCTCATTCCCTCATCCTTACCTTCTGCAACTAGCTCTAGTTGCTCATTCCTTTTCTAAAAATATGGGGTTTTTTTGTGTGTTTAATCGACACAAAGTGCTTTGTACATATTCATGATACAGCATGTGACATTTCAAAGCATAGCTGTACAAGCTAAAAGTTATTTTTGTATTTTTAAATGTTTGAAGGAAAATTCAAAAGCTGAATATTACCCAATGCCTAATATCACCCAAAAATTGGAATTCCATGCCTATCAATGAGCAATTACTGGAATCCAGTCTGACCCGTGACTTCATCTATTGTCTATGACTGCTTTGTGGCACACTGCAGAGTTGACAGGCTGCTGCGGGGATTAGAATGCCCTTAATTCCTGGAATATTTACTGCCTGGCCTTCACAGAAAGATCAGATCCTCAGGCTGCAGGTGTCCTTGTGGTGCCTTTCCTCGTGGTTCACTTGCACATGACAAGGTATATACTAATTAAGGCCTCACTCAAAAGTCAGCTTCATGGAGTCTTCCCTGATCTTCAGGGGCAAAGGGAGGGGTTTCTTCCATGGGATAATTAGCACTCCGAGACACAAATAAGTATGGATAAATGTTCACCCAATACATAAATATCTCTTTTTTGCTATAAATTAAATTATTCTAAGGGTCAGGCACAATTGTTGACCTTTTACCGTAATGTCTAAAACAGTGTTTTTTCCCACAGTAGAAGCATTTAAATAAAGCTGACTGACTAAAACATAACTAATAATACTGGTAACTCTATGTTACTAATGGCAATGCTGACTACATCACATAAAACATCATTTACTTGACAACCCAGTGAATTTGGTAAGAAAGTGCTCCTTTTACTGAGTGGGGATTAAATCATCTGTCCAAGTTATGTAACTAATAGATGGCAAGAGAACATGGGACAAGAAAGCATGTTAGAGAGATGGAAGAAAAATGTAGATGTGAGCTCAGGCCATCTTAAACTCTCAAATCCTCAAAATTTAACCAAGACTAGCAAAACACATACCCAACTTCCACTGACCACAGATGCATGAGTGAGTCTGAACAGACTAGAAGAATTACTCAGATGGGCCTTGAAGACCCATCAGCAAAAGAAGAATGGGGTGTTTACTCACCACTAAATGATGAATGGGGTGTTTACTCACCACTAAATGAACTCAAAACAAGTATGTCACTATGTGTTTTTTCCCTTGGTTTATTCACAATATAATTATTTTGTGCAAAATTCTAGACCTCCACTCTCTGTGGATTAACTGTATCTCATGTGTTTATTTAAATATAAATGTATTAAAATAAAAATTTAAGATTGGGGAGAGTACCTGGTTCATTTTTAAACCACTGTGTCTTATGTGGATTGTTACACAGCAATCACTAACTCATACAAAGGATATAAAAGCAAATGAAATTTACTGTGGCAGCCACTTTATACTGAGGTCTTATATGACATGCCCCATACCATCCCTGGTCTGTTTGTCTTAACAGCTCAGCAGCGAAGCACGGCCTAGGGAAGCTTTAGTGCTCTAGAACCTATAGCCCAGCTTGAGAACACTCTTCCAATTGTGCCACGTACGGGAATCTTTTCTCCAAAACTACCCCTAAGCATCACTGACAATTTGTTAAGTGGTGGATTGTGTGCCCAAGTTTCACCAGTGAGAGATTTGCTCTGGAATCCCCATGTGAAATCTTCCACCGTGTTCTCTTAGGAGCAAAATGAAGTGTGATGGCTAAAACCAGACATGGGTGGTTTGTGCCTTTAATCCCAGTTATTTAGGAGGCTGAGTTCTGAGACTCTTGTTTCAAAGTCAGCACAGGCTGAAAAGTCCTTCAGACTCTTATATCCAATGAACCAGTAGAAAGCTAGAAGTGTAGGTGTTGCTCAAGTGGTAAAGTGCCAGCCTCAAGTGGAAAAGTAAAGCAAGAGGATGAAGTGTTAAATTCAAGTTTCCATACTGGCATTAAAAAAAAAAAAAGAATGTGAGCCAGGTGCGGGGAGGTGGGGGGTGGGGGTTGGTAAGATCTGAGGATTGCAGTTCAAAGCCAGCTCTGGGAAGGAAAGTCCATGAGACTCTTATCTTCAAGCTAACCACCAGAAAACCAGAAGTGGAACTGTGCCTTAAGGTGGTAGAGGGCTAGCCTTGAGAAAAAGAGCTCAGGGACAGTGCCCAGGCCCCAAGACCAAAATAAATTTTAAAAAAAAATTTTTAATGGTGGTGAAAAAAAACTCTATACTAGTGTCAGAACATGGCTTCAGGGGAATACAAGTTGTCTTAGTACTCATGGGATGACCAAAGAGACAGAACCACACACACCACTTCTGGCCAGCTTGTGCGCCTCTGGAACTCTGAGGTATTATTAAGAAGACCCTCTAGTAGTCAACTCCTGGAGTTCTCTGAAACCAAGAGACATAAAGATCACCGTATCAGGAAGCATTATACAACCATCCCATACATATGACTTCTAAAAGATACAGACTTGGTTTAAAACAATTTCCTAGAGAAGATATCTTTTATCAGTTATTTTCTGAGTTCTCTCCCCAAACTGAAGCTCCTCCCACCACTCCAAAATCAACTCCACTGGGCCAGACTCCTTGTGAAGATCTGTCTTAGTTGAGCAAAAGACATGCTGCTCTCCTAAAAGGAGCCTTGTCAAGAAAGACAGATGCATAATAGATTGTAATTGAAATGGCAAGGCTTAGTTTTACAGACACTCAAATATTTGACTTCGTCGTGTTCTAAGATGTATAATTCAGAATGGAACTGAGCCCACAGCCTGAGATTTTCTTGCATCTGGGAAGAAAGTCCTGCTTGCTGCTTTGTTGTATTTTAACCAGGGCTGTGGGGCCTTGTCAGCCTGATCCCTGAGGGTTAAAAGCTCAAATTAGTACCCATTAGATTCATGTCACATTTTGTTCACAGACACGGAAGACATCAGTGTAATTTACCATGATATTTGATTATTTCTTTTCCTGTTGCCACCCTTAGTCATTTAAAAGAATATATGCTTACTAGGAGTTGGTGGTTCATGCCCATAATACTCGTTACTGAGGAAGTTGAGGTCTGAGGATCACAATTCAAAGCCATCCCAGGAAGTCCATGAAGCTCTTATCTCCAATTAGCCAACTCAAGGCTGGAAGTGAAGCTGTGGATCAAATGGTAGAGCGCTAGACTTGAGAGAAAAAGTTAAAGGACAGAGCCTAGACCCTGAGTTCAAGTCCCAGTACTTTCCCCCAACACACACCAAAAAAACCTTAGTATGCTTATTACAAACATTGATTGTAAAGTCTCCATAAAAATATGTCTTCAATGACCTACTTGTGCATTTCTCTTAAGATTAATCTGTAATCTGGCTTTCCTCTTCCTATGGGAAAAAAGAGAGAGAAATGAGTAACTTTTTAGATCTCAAAGAGTTGTTTCTAGAGAGAAGAGTCAAAAATGCTGACATGCATACCCTGTTTGCAACAGCTTGGATAAATGGTGAATTGCATGAACTTCTGCATTTGATAGTTGGGTTTCATAAATAAATTGTTTCAAGAAAGTGGATTTGTTTTAATTTAAAGGATCTATTTGCAAGGGCATAAGCAGATCATTAAATTTTACCATGTACACAGGAAAGTTTCTTTTAATTGAAGATATGGTCATAAATTTCTACTTTGTATACCCTTGTGGGGCTTTCATATGTATTGATAGCAAAAAGGTCTAGAGTACTCCTGAAAGTTTTGCTCAAGCTTAAATTCAAAATTGAAAAGAAAAGTGTGCAAAGGAAGGAATTCAATATGTGAGTATTCTTTGCAATTCTGTCATTAATATCCTTCTTGGTAAATTTCTTCCTAAAATTGTTACCTGTAAATAGGAATCCTTAGATCTATCTTTGCAGAATACTTGGTGTTTAATTCCCATGATTTAGGATGATATAATGGTACAACTGAATGCAAGAAGAAATAATTATCCAGTTTATCATGCTTAATGCTTTTTTCTTTTTATTAACATATCTTATATATATTTAGTAGTCATATTATATTATATGATGTTTCAAAATGTGTGTATGCACTTTAACTATATTTACATCCCATTGCTTTCTTCCTCCCACTGGTCCTGTTCCTCTTCCAAAATACTCCCAAAATACTCCAAAATAATCAATTTTAATGTTTATTGTTATTATTTTATTAGAATCTACATTTGAGAGAAAAAATATAAGATTTGTCTTTAGGAATCTGGCTTTGTTATGTTTAACATAATGCTGTCCAGTTCCATCCATTTTCCTGACAGTGACATACCTTGTTCCTCTTTATGACTGAATAATATTCCATTGTATATATGCAGCACATTTTCTTTACCCATTCATCTTTTCATAGGCACCTATGCTGATTCCACACTCTGGCTCTAATAAAGAAAGCCACAATTAACATGTGCATACAAATATTCTCAGTTGTACACACAAATATTCTTGGTTGTACACTTAGATTAATTCTAGTGTCCCCAGGAGTGGTTTAATTCAATCATAAGGTAGTCCCATTTCAAGATTTCTGAGGAACCTCCATTCTATTTTATATAGTGGAAGAACTAATTTGCATTGCCCACTATATTTAATTCTATTAGCCATTACCACCATACCTAGTATTAATAGAAGCAGCACATTTTGACTTATGATCAGATGGTTCTTTTTAAACTATTAAGTGGGTTTTCCTGAATGTTTTTAAGCAACTAATATTCCTGCTTCTTATTCTCCCCATAACTTTACTTTGAGACTGAAACCTTCTAATTTATTACTGTATAATTCATGTGTTTATGAATAGTTATAACTAACTCAAGTACATGCTGGTGTTCAGACATTTGAGTACAGCAGGAAAAGATTTCAAAAGGACAACAGGTTAATAAGCTTTATTTGATCCAAGCAATATATCCAAATTATGCTTTAAAATTCAATCTGGATCTCAAAGTTCTCTTGAAAAATCTACAGATCTGGAACAGGGCATTTACTTTGTAGTTCTCATCATTCCCTCTTAGTTGGTCCCCTTCTTTCTTCAAATAACTCTATCATCTTTATAGAAATTTGAGTTTGGGAGCCCTGGCCCCGAACCCGCAGTAATGAGAAGAGTGTCTGCTCTTGTAATATACCATAAATTAGCTAAATCAGCACACAATAGACCTGTCCTGTCCCATAGAAAGCAACAGGTAAGTGTTAAAGCAAAGTTTCCCCCCTCCACACAATTGAGAACAGGCCCTACTTACTATGAAACAGAAAATTGTGTGCAAAATAATTGCTTAAATAAAACTTTCCTTGTATGAGAATGTGCGCAAACGAGATTTATAAATTGCAAGCATAAAAATCAAAATACCAAGAAGTTTGAGGGAGAATGAATGGCACTTTTATAGTTCTCCTACAGAAATAGTTGGCTGAAAAGCAGGAAAATAATGATCTCTGCTTTAAAAGTTGTAACTTTCAAATGAAACGAGCTCTGACAAGGAACAAAAGCAGATTATTAAGGAAAAGTTCATTATTAAGAACATATAATTTTACTAGTAGAAAATAAATGATTATGGGTTTAAGAAATGAGAAAAATGGGCCTAGAAGCATACATGATCATTATTTAAGACATTTGCAAAAAGATTTTATACTTTTCTATCATTAGTCAAAGCACCAAAAAATAGCTAACATGCCAAGGCTCCCCCTTTCACTATAAAAAAAAACAAACATTTTGTTAAAATTCTGAAATGTCATATTGAAGTATCCGCTTTGCCATAGGTCTGAATGAACTTGATTTTGAAGACCCTCCAAGTGAAAGGAAACATTTACCTTTGGTTTGAAAGGTCAATTCCAAGGTCATTGTCCATCCTTGATGTAGCCTAGAGAATATAGGAGAATTTTGTGAGCTCGATTTCAGTTGCCTTCCTCCCTTTCTTTAACTCACCAAAACACGCTCTCAACTTTCAACATATGAGATCATTTTTTTGCCATGTGTCTTATCATTTCAGTCTTGGTCACTGACTGCATGACCCAAAATTGGGACAGAAATGGCTGGGGGAAAACTGGGAAAGCTAGCAGTAAAACTTAAAGGAAAATTCAAGATGGGCAAATTACAACCTCAGAGATAATGCTGAGTGTCAATCTTGAAGGAAAGTGTTTACAACCAGACCAAAAGCAAATAGGTGGATGAGGGTTAGGATTTCTGATATGGCTGCCAGTAGCCACCATTAATCTAGTGCCCAGTATGTCCACCACGTCATCCTCTGCACATTCTAATTCATGTAAGCCTTGACACAAATAGTCTCTGTTACCAGGAAATGGACCTAGAAATGTTAAAAAGTTCTGAACCAACTAGGGATGGCAAAGGGAGGATATGAATCTAGAGAACAAAGTTTAACACTTCTGTGGTCCCAGGGACAAGCTGGTGGTTAAAACTAAACAAGCAGAAGTTTCCAAAATTGTCTTGTAGCTCTTTCTGTGATGAAGGAAATGTGTTGCATCTTCTCTGTCCTGTATGGTAAGCCACATAAAGTGCCTTTGTGTATCGTTATTGGGCACTAGATTAGGTAGTTGGGAGAACATACATTTTCACATTTTTATTTAGTTTTGATCCACTTAAATTTGTAAATGAGTAGCTACATATACATACTTGCTACCAGATTTGTTAGGACAACCAGTTAGAGGCAAGGAAAAATCCTGACTAAGAACTGTAAGAGAACAAATAGTAGACCTCAGAAGGAAAGCAAATATGTGCAAAGCTGAAATCACCTTTCTGATCAAACAAGTTTCCTATTGAAAACCATCCCTTTTGCTTCCATAGAAAAAATACCAACTGTGTCAGGTGGCATCCTAACCTCTTCTCAAACTATGCTGTTCTTAGCCTGGTAGCAGCCTCATGTCCTCTTAGACTGGATGCCCGCTCCACCACCATCATCGTCATCCCCCATCTCCTTCCCTGCAGCCCATGGATACAGGATGTCATAATTTGCACTTCCGCTAGAGACAGGAAGTCCCTTCCTTTGTCCTAGCCACTCATCCTGCACAACTCAACCTTTAAGTCTAGGTTAACGAAGTCATCTCCTCAAAGTCACCTTCCTCCACACAGAGTTTGGGTCCCCATGGCATCTTTGACCCATCTCCATCCTTCCTGTACTACAAAGCTTGCTATTCACTCTCCCCCACACAAAGATGGGATCTTTCTGAAGAGAGAGGAGAGGCCCTTTGTTTTCATTCCCACATTCTCAGTTTCTGATCTCTCAATCATTTGGTCCAGAGTAGGAATCCAGGAATGTTCACTGAATGAGTAATTGAAGAAACAGCCTGCAACAAGACAAACAGAATAAGCCCATGAAGAAGTCCATGGAGAACTGAGTAGTTCTTGACTTGCCTTATTGCTGCCTGGTCCATTCCCAGGAGATTGAAGGTCACAAGAAAAACATATTGCTGAGAGGATCAGCAGCTTTGTGACAGGCACAGTCTGATATTTATTTCCTTTTTACCTCATTTCATATTTAGATAGCACCTTGCTGATATTATCTCCCTAATCTTTCCATTAGGGAAGTGAGAAGAGAAGAGTGAAAATGACTTGTTCAAGGTTATAAAAGACAGAGCAGTGAGGAAAAATACTTTAACACTTTCCAGCTAATCCCAGGCCCTGCGTGTATAGGATTTAGGATGTGCTGCATTAGCACTTGAAAAACAACTTTCTAGAAAGTAATTATGAGTTGGCTCTGTGCCTTGGCCCTATACTAGGTTGTCCAATGGGACATGTATGCCTGCCAGGTTTATAAGATCAATGTACAATGGAACTGAGCAATATGGAAGGAGGAGGAGGAAGCGGGGCGAGGGAAAGGTGGGATGGGGGACACTGAAATCACCAAAGACCATAAATCCCATAGGGAGAGAGGCAGCCAGTGGGAAGAGTTAACTCTAATGTCCGGGGATAGGTTGATAGATGATGACAGTAAGAGCAATAAAATAATGAAATAACAACAGTAAAATGAATAATAAAATGAAGACTCTAAAAATACAATAGTGATTCCCTTAATCCTTTGCCATGGTAAGATTATTTCACATTTTTTATTTTTTTATTTTTTATTGCTTAAATTCTTGCTTTAGATCCAAAGTTGAGTATTATGTCCATTTTTTTTAATGTGAAAAATGTAGATTCTGAAAAGTTCAGTAATTTCGGTTTCCACAACTATTTGAGTTGGGTCTGCTCCTGAGCTCCACTCGGCCATTTCCTTTGATACACAAACACGTGGAGAAGCAATACTGCCCTGGGTCATTCACTCACTAACAGGTGTTGGCCTCTTTTAAACAAATGCAAACATCCCTTTCCAGGGCAAAGCAGACCTTTAAGGCACTCTTCCATCTCCCTGATGTGTGCTTCTCAGAATGCAAGAATCCCCAAAGACTGAACTATCATCTCCTCTCCCCAGTGGCTACAAGCTGACCTCCTCAGGAGACAAGAGCCACCCATCCACCCACCCAACGTGCTGATGACTGCACTATTAGCTCTGCAACATTGTTTTCTGCTCTTTCGGGAGCCCATATTGTTCACAGAGAATGTTTAGCATTTGGCAAGTTGATGGCAAACTTAATCCTTAACAGTCTACAAAAAAAAAACAAAAAACAAACACATTTGTCTGGAAAATACCTTCTCATAGGACAGAAATAAGTATCTTTAATTAAAAATAGCAACAAGGGACTGTGGGAGGGAACAAAGGGTAAAAATGTTTTCAACCACAATAAAACACTCCTGCCTACTGCCATATGCACCCACTTATTCCCCTGCATAAAAAGTCTGTTTACTAACGGAGAGACAGAGGCCTTGTCAGAATCTGTGTCTGTGTCCGTGACAATAGAGACAAGGCAATAATTTTGGAAGTGTAGATTTTTCTTTTTACATCCAAAATGGATACTTGCTTCCATCCCAAGATTCCGTTTGTTGGTTCCTTTTCAGGAACAAAGAGAAGATGAAGGGAAAAAATGTGAAGGCCATATATGTTTCTTGTTTGATGGGGTCATATTTTTTAATCCACTAAGTAGATCACAAGGGTGAGGGTCAAGAGAAGAGCTTGAAGTTCACAGACATAGTAAATGGGAAAAGAAATCTCCTACTTTAGTCTTTTCTTGCTTTCAGAGGAGAAAATGGGTGAATAAAATGGAAGACCCTGGGGGAAAACTAACCTGTTTTCTTCAGCCAAGAAATAACAAGAGAATTATGATAGTATTAATGCTTATGTTTGATTCTTATCGCTGATAAGATATTGGATGTCTTAAAGAGAGTCCTCCTCTGTTATGGTTTGGATCTTAGTGTCGATCAAAGGCTCAGGTGCTGAAAGGTTGGTCCCCAATGCATCACAGGTGATCACAGGTGGGGTCCTCTACAGGTGAACTGATTCTGAGGACTCCATCTTCAAGACAGATTCAAAGCTTCATCACAATTGGAAGAGTGTAAAAACCTTAGGAAGCAAGGCTTAGGGAGAAGAAATGTATCACTGGCACATATTTTGTCCCAAGGGTAAATTTTGTCTCCAGTCCCTTCCTTTCTCTTTCTTTGCTCTCTGTCCACCATGATGTGAACAGCTCTTCTCTACCATGCGTTCCTCACCATACCACGATGTTCTGCCACCACACAATCCATACGTACCAAAGACTAGTGGTCATGCTCTGAAAGCTCTGAAACCATGGGACACAATAAACCTTTCCTCCTCACAAGTTATCTTCCTCTGGAGTTTTGCCATAGCAATGGCAAACTGACCAACACATCCTCTCTCCAGTAAAAATGGGAAGAAACAAAGCTAGATGTTTGATTAGGCTCCACACCCATGTTATCTTCTCTTGCCCATGTTGACACACACAGAAATCCTTGCCTCATTATTCAACTCATCCTCTTGCAACTCAAAAGTATGGTTCAATGAGCTGGCAACACTCACATGGGTGGGGAAATTGTAGTAACGTAGAACATTAGGCCTCATCCAGGCCTACTGCAATCAACAGGATCACCTATTTTTGAGTTCTGAACAGTACTGGCTTATATTTTTCCTATTTAGGTTTTAAAACATCTTCTTCTTTGAAGAAGATAATTTCTATGTCACCTTTTTCAATCCAGGGTACCAACTGTGAACATTCTCCATCCACACTGAGGTGTAAGGTGGGGAAAAATAAGATTCTTCCCAGTTGGTCATGTCAAAGGTCAATTAAAAATCTCAGGATCCTATAAGACCCTTAAAGAACTCTACTTCTGTGAAATTAGTGGTCCAATGGAGGGTATCTCAGACTTCCTGTCTCTATGTAGGATCATGGCAGCCACTGCCCATTCTGCTCTGACCAGTGCCAGTCCTATCTTTATCTTGTTTTAGTACAATGTTAGGAACACAGGGTCTCAGCCCTGTGCAACTCAATGAACATGAGTTGTGCTTGGAGATAATGTGGCCTCAGTTTCCATCTTTTTAAGATAAGGGTATTGGGGAATGAAGCTTTTGAAGGATCTCCCACAGAGCATTTGTTCTTAGAAATGCACACACAGGCGTGCATACACACACACACACACACACACACACACACACACATACACCATAACTCATTTCACAAAGACCACACTTCTGGAAATATCCTCTTTTAGAAATAAAAAAAACATGTTTTCATATTAAAGAGTTTGAAATATGCCACAGTGTAAACGTAGTACATTGGAGTTAAATAAGCCTCTCTTACACTACTTTGTTAGAAATGACCCTCCACCTTCTGTCCTTGTTTATTTCCCTGGTGCTTTTTCTTCTGTTTACCTGTGTCCACCGATTACTTGGAGAAACGTTGGCCTGAGAAACTCAGAGGATTACTGTTTGTCATATCCCCCTTTATCATTTTACCCTCTGAATAAGGCTTTTGCTGATGTTAAACTTCTTGTCTTATCAGCTTTCAAAGTATAATACTGTGCTTAAAACCATTATATACATAGATTTTGCTTTAGAACATGAACAACTTCAAATATCTTTGCTTCTCATTTTTACTTTCCATATACAGAACCTGGAGGAATTAAGCAATTTCATCTCTGTAACTTTTCTTCTTTGTGACTCCAATCATCATTGACAATACCAATTCACCTTTGATTTTTTAGTCCCATATCATGTTTGTTATCTTTATGTAGTTGCACGGAGGGGTTTCAATCCAACACGTTAGTTTTTGAGTCCTTTGCATCTTGATCAGTGTCACCCCTTCCAGCATTCTGTCTCATCTCTCCCAACCCCCATGCACCCCCAAATTCACATCAGAAAACACTGCTCTTCATTTATTTCCACTTCCTGATGAAATGAGGTTATCCTGAACATGATCAACCTAGACATAGCATGGTTTTGAAGCACATGAGCACTAAGCTAAGCTCTCAAGGTAGGTTCCGCCATTCATTGTCTTCAAAACACTTAGAAAAAATATCTGCTCTTCAGAGTCTGTGCCGCTCTGCCCATTTATTTTATACATTAATACATTTTTCCATACTATATTCACTAGGCCTCCTTCTTTTGATCATGGTCATTGTGCTTTTATCCTAATTACATCCTTTGGGACAGAGTGACAAATGACAAAGCATTTTTAGTTATGTTGTAGGTACCATTCAATAGAGTCTTGCTGTTTTGGAGAAACACTTTAGTGCTGAATTTTCTTCCTATTATTTTTTGACAGCCACAAAAAAAAAAAAACCAAAACTTCAATAACTCTGTAGCAATCAACAATTAATCAAAGTGTAGTTTTCACTACAGCAGGAAAGCTAGGTAATAAAAAAGTCTGTATAACTTTATGGGTACCAATCATATCTGAATTAGGAGGGACCGAATAATAATAAAGCTAATCAGACTGCATATTTTGATGTATAAACCAGTTTCCGGAATGGGTCAAAAGTTTTAGCCTCCTTCATCCCAGCTGGGCATTGGGAAAAAGCAGGCAAGGAGGGGAATTTCATAGGTAGAAGAAGAACTGGTTTGTTCATGCATTTCTGGGAAAGAAATATAAGGAGGGAAAAACTATGTCTCTTAGGTTTTGGACATTTTCAATAAACTATGATGTAGCAACCTGGAAACTTTTCATGGAGTTTTGTGAGTCAAGCACAGACAGGGATGTCTGTTTATGGAATGTGAGGCAGGGGAGGGGAATAGAAAGCCTACCTTGTGATTGCTTGTTGGATTATTTCTGTCTCATGTGCGTTCAGATAAACTATTCATCCCAAAAGCCCTTGTCACAAACCTCAGTGATTTCAATCATAAGGTTATTCTCCTGATTTTGAATGTAAAGGTATACACAATTTGAAAAGACTTTTTTAACCTTTTTTAGGAAATGCTATGAGGGCTTTTGTGAAACAGGTGGACAATATTTGGATCAACGAAATGGCAATTTAGATATTGTTAATTCCAAGTCTTTTGCTACAAAAGGTTGTTATAACGCTGGTAATTTTATTCTAGTAATTCTCTTATACTCATCACTTCCCATTCACTGAACATGCTTGCCTGCCTTTTTTTTAATAATCTAGATTAGCCTGGCAAGATATCTTGATGAAAAAAGTCTGATTAGTACCCATAAAAATGTTTTGGTAAAGATTGATTTGATTAATTCATTCTCCTACAGTTGTGTGTGGGGTTTTTTGCCTCAGAGTTTATAGGTCTGTAATTTACAAGATATTCCAACTCACCTTGCTAGTGTTACCACTTGAATCAACTCACATGGAATTCAGTCATACAGAATAACTCCAGGTGCTAGAATCATTAAGTAAGGATATTAAACCCGTAAATAAGGTCTTCTTGTACGTGTTTTACCAACTCAGAGTCTTTCTTATTGCCACCAATTAACACCAGGAAAATTAAACATCATTTACAAACAAGATTCAAGACATTTTTCCTTACACAACCAATTAAGAAAATCAGAAGGAAAATGTTTTGATTCATGCTCATCATATATATGTAAATATATCACATCACGGCTCATATTTAGCAAATATAAAATACCAAAACACAAATGAAAAATATTTTGGCATCTGTCCGGCCCTTGAGCTGGCTAGCACAATGTGTGATATGAAAGCGTCTTAGTCCTGCTGTTAAACATTCCCTGAACTGAATAAATTAATTACAGATTTTTTTTATCAGAAACACAGTGAACTTTTAAAACACAGAGAAGCAGAAGCCTGTGCTAGTCATCCATAGGGGAGAGGAGAATGGTTGCTGATAGGTTGATCGAAATGGAGAAAGAAATCACAGAACTTCAGGATAACAGATTTCGGTGAGTTCACACAAGGAACATCCCCTATCTCCCATACATACCCAGCAACTGACACCATTTTAAGCATTCAAATGAATAAAGGCAATAGTCAGCATTTTCCAGAACCACAGATGAACAAACAGAGATTCACAAAGGTGAGAGTAAGAAGATACCTCTAGACTGGATCTGTGGGTATCCAGCTCTAGAATGTGAGAGTAACAGGGATCAAAAACAACCACATCATGTACCAGGACTGTTAGGTGCTCAACTGGAGGTTTGAGAAGAACTCTCCCTAGCCTCTCCAATACTATTGCAATAATCCATGGACAAATCTGGCTCAGCAACTGGATCTGTACTGTCTAGGAAACAATATGGCACATGGGAGAGCCTTAAGCTACGGCTGTAAGTCCTGACCTAAGAACAAATGGGATCATGTGTAAAAATATAAAATCATTTGTCAGGAGTCATTAGGCAAAGGGAGAGAACAACTCCCATTCAAGATGAGCATGCAAATGAAAATTCCAAAGCAATTGTAATTTACATTACTAAGACATCAAAGGGAAAACGGCATAGTATGGTCATCTTCCACAAGAAAGCTGTTCTCACTACAGCATTTGTGTGCACCATACAGAGACCTCTCTAACTAACAGACTGGTCTATGTGGTTGTGGGTTGTACACGAGAAAATACAAAACCACATACTACCCTCTGAAATCCAGAGATAATTAAAATACACATTACTAGGCACTAGACTCTGATTTCAACACGTGAGTTATCAGAGTTCTAAGAAAATTTGCCTTAGAATGTAAATACACAATAAATGCACATTGAGTTTATTGAAAAAGGAAGTTCCATTATCGTTTAGGTCCTAATGAGAGGCAATGAAACACTGGGTTAAGAGTTGGATAATTTATGCTCAGCTCCAAGCTGTATAGTTTTCCAACAGAATGACTTTGAGTAGGTCACAAAGCCATCTTTAATCTTACATCTTATCATTACATTTATGCTACTTCATTAACTGACAACCTCAATGATACCAATATAACATGAAAGTACATCAAAAGCATTTCGCTTCTTCCTCAAAGCTCATAAACTTTCTTAAAGATAACATCTATATGAATACCAAAACGATTCTAAATTAATACTGAAAACAAGGCAGAAGGTCAATGTTATGTTGAAGGTTTTGAGGAATTCCTAAGATTAAAAGCTGATTCATACAAATTAAACAAGAGAAGAGATAGTACATACTCTAACACTCAAGAGAAAAATGCTATTCCAGAAATCCTGGAATTTATATTCCAAAAGAAGAGCAAAGTTATTGGACAATGAAGAGAGGAAGCAGTTAAAGAAATGCATCTAAAATAGCTTTGCCCATCCCTCCTCTACCTAAACTACACAGCCACAAGGCAGTGATAATCCCTCCCTATTTACATGTTGGAGACATACATGCTTTAAAAAAATAATAGTGGAAGCTCAGCACTGGTGGCTTATGCCTGTAATCCTAGCTACTCAGGAGGCTGAGATCTGAGGATCATGGTTCAAAGCCAGCCTGGACAGAAAAGTCCATGAGACCCTTATCTCCAATTAACTACTATAAAACCAGAAGTGGCACTGTGGCTCAAGTAGTAGAGTGCTTGCCTTGAGCTGAATTGCTCAGTGACAGCATCCAGGTCCAGAGTTCAGACCCTGTGACTAATAAATCAATATAAATAAATGGCTTAGATTTAAAAAAAATTAATCTTTAGATAGGATGGAATAATGGAGAAAGATCCAGTAAGTTAGCTCATCTAGAAGAAAACATATATATATATATATATATATATATAATGTGCACTTGTCTGTCTTATTATTCATTCATTTGTTTGTTTTGTTGTGCTAGAGATCCAACTCAGAGCCGCACATGTTCTACAAGAACCACTGAGCCACATCCTCAGCCTAAATCCCTTTTGTTGAGGTGGTAAATATCCATGACCATGAAATTTAGGAGTTTAAAATTACACATATTTATTATATTTTCCCATACGTCAAATCTTCAGGTATGGTTTATCTGGGCTCTCCCTTGAGAATCTTACAGTGGCATTCAAACATCTACTGGAATGTCTTTGTTCCCTGTAGCTACAAAGGAGCAGAGCGGTCTCTCAAGTGTCTAGGATAGTAGTCCTAGCAGAGGATCACAATAGCTCAGTAGCTATGTACCTAAGACCATATAAAATGATGCTAATTTAACTCCAAGAAATGGACACAGGGGTTTTCATTTGTTTTTATTTGTTTGTTTGTTTTTGTTTTAATGAATCGTGTAAAATTGCTTCTTTTTTCACTAGTTCCCTCACCTCTTTGGTTTATCTCCTGTTGGTACTGTTTTTTTTGTTGTTGTTGTTTGGTTTTTGGTTTTGGGTTTTTTTTTTTTTTGATACCCTGTGTCTTGTATATACTTTTATCTGATTTGGAGAAAGGAAGGGGAATAACAAAATGGTGAGACAAAGGAAAAAGGGTGAACCAATGCAACAGTGATACTCATTAGACAATATGTTGGAAATGAACTTAACAACTTGGGGGTGAGGGGAGTTGGATGGGAGGGAAAGTGGGAGAAAACAAGGGAGGTAGTAGTACTGTTCAACAAGGACTGTACTAATTACCTTACTTATGTAACTGTTACCCCTCTGTACCTCACCTTTACAATAAAATTGAATTAAATTCAACAACAACAAAATCTACTGGAATTAGTATCTGAGCTATAGCTCTGGATTGTCTTTCAGTCCACCTCGATGTAGTTATTATTCTCTTCATTACAGTTGTAGAACTGGGGTCAGACTGCTTCAAGACTTTCTCAGCCTGAAAAAGTTCTGAAGTTGAAAATCTTACCTCATTCTCAATGTTATTGGGAAGAAGGTACAATTCAGTAATGGGGTATGAACTCAAACCCTTGTGTTTGCTGAGTAGGCACTTGAGCCATGCTTCTAGCACTTTTTCCTCTGGTTTTATTTTGAGATAGTCTCACTTTCTGCATAGTCTAGCCTAGACTGTGATCTTCCTATTTTTACTTCCTGATCTTGGTGGGATGACAGTCATAGCTTTTCTCTGTGAGATGGAATCTCATAGAAATTTTTAGCCTTGGCTAACTTGGAATTAAAATCCTGTGGATCTCAGCTTCCTAAGTAGCTGAGATTACAGAGATTATAGGAAAGACATGTTGCACCTGGCTTATAAACTTTTGTTACATCAGCTAGTCCTAGTTTGTTTGCTGAGGTTCTAAGTTATTATTTATCACTTATTTTCATAGGTCATAAATAAGCGAATATTTTCAAATGGTTTTTCTACACCTTGAAATAATTGCATATTTTTCTTTTATCTTATTATTACAGTAAATTGTAGTAGTTGATCTTCAAAAGTTAGGCCAACTTTTTATTCCTGGGATATACCATACTTGGTATTCCTCTGTTTTTTAAAAAATACTTTGCTAAATTTAATTCATGTTCTAAGGAATATTTGACTTAGAAGTCTTTATTTCCAGTGTCTCTGCCTGGCTTTGATATTAGAGTTTTGTTGACATAATAAAGATGGAATGGAAATATTGTCTTCAACTTCCCTTAAATATGCATACAGTATTTATACCATTTTATAACAAAAGTGTTAGTTCATCATTAAATTACTGGATTTATTTGTCAGAAGTTCTTTGACTGAATTCATTTTCTTTCCTATGTAGAGGCATAGTCCAAAGTTTCTTCTTGTGTCAATTTTCTTCAAGCAATGTGTCAATTTTATTCACATTGACAAATTAAATTGTGTAGCATGTTCTCAATATTCCCTTGCTAATTTTCCACTATCTTAAAAAATAAATGGTTATACCTTCTGTTCTCTTTCTAATAATGATTAATGTAGCTAAAGATGCATTAATAATTTTATTAGAGTATGATTTCATTGACTATTTTTGCTCTGTAGCTAGTAATTTTTCTGGTTTCATCAATCTTTCACTTTACTATTTTACTTATTCTGCTTAGTTTGGATTAATTTGCTGTGAGGGCATTGATTGAAACTAATGGAAACTTTGATCACCCTGGCAAGGCTATGGGTAAATAAGTATATAAGTTTGTCAAAACTCATCCAATTGTATGCTTGAAATTATTCTGTCTCACTAAACACAAATTACACCCTGACGAAATTGCTAACAAATATTGCGCTCTACCTGGTAAGTTTGTATTTTGCAGTAAGATGATGAGTAACTCTGAAACTGTTTCTCAAGTGTTCTAGACAGGAGCAAATGAGTTTTTATAGAAGAGATGAACAGAACCTGGTGTCTTACTGTTGGAGAAGAGAATCAGAAATACAAAATACAGCAAAAACCCTGCAGAATTTGTTTGGAATTGGAAGCAAAAAGAGCCGGAAGTTACAAATGATTCAAAAATATATATGTAACATACAATGAGGTTTTGTCTTCAGCTTCCCTAAATAATATGCATACAGTATTTGTATCATTTTAGATTATTAAATCATTAAATCACTGGATTTATTTGGATTTAGTTGTCAGAAGTTTGCGAACATGTTTGGGAATATCACATCTACATATGGTAGAGAAAGGATGAGAAGTAGACAGAATGATAAAGCACAGCATAAACATAGATGTATTTGCAAGCACACATACATGTGTGTAGCGTTGTGTATGTCTATAAGTAGTAAATGAGTTCCTTGTCCCATCTTGCCTTTTTTTCTGAAACTGCAAGACCATAGAAACATAAACGAATTACAAAAGCTAAATTCTGCTATCTAAATAATGTTCCTTTTCTAAAGTCATTGAGTGATGGAGAGGTGCACTTTTAGTTGGATAAAGCAGGTAAGAGCTGGCTCTCCAGGTCCTGACACAGGCAGAGCTGGTTATTTTCCATGATAGAAAAATAAAAAGAAGCAAAGGACATATTTTCTGGAAAGTTATCAGGCTATGTTTGTTCCTGAGGACCTCAAACAAAAGCATCACTTGACAAGGTGGAGCTAGGGGAGTAAAATCAAATGCTTGCACAATGCTACCGGAAGCTTCTTTAGAAATAACTTCAACAGCCTTTCTAGTAATTTTCCATACACTGGACAAAAAAAATTGTAATTTTCAGTCTTCACTAGACTGTCCTTTTTCTAAGAATTTGTGACAATACACATTTCCACCTTTTACAATTCTTAAATTTAGAACAATGCAAGCTGTTTTTAGGTTGTCTTTGTGCATTTATCATGTGAAAAACCCCTATTGAGGCCATTCTTGGAAATTAAAATAAAATAATTTTGTACATTTTTCTACATTTTTGGTATGTGCATTTAATGGCAAACATTTCAAGTTGCCACAATAAGTTTAATTCTTTTCAAAATGACATTAAAAGATCTGCTTAAGTTTCTTTATTTCACTTAACTTGATATCCAAGTATGGTCCTTTATTCCTACTTAACATGGTGAAAATACATATTATGTTTGTTCCGATTTAGTCGGAACAAGTTTATGTCACATCAGAGGGATGATATCCTTTCACTTCATAATCGACATTTTTTGAAAACTTAAACATAGTCTTAAAGCCAAATAGTTTCTAATTTTCTTTTTAATTATGCAAATTGCTATTGAAGGACTGCAGTTCTTTTTCTAAAAAAAATATGTAAAAAGCTTGAACATTACTTCAGAGATTAGCCTATCCCATTCCTAATAGGCTATGTTTTTGGAACTACCAGATGTTAGCATATTTTTAATTCAAATCATCAGGTTCAATTACATCACCAGGAAAGGGCTGTTGTGTTCTTCCTGTATTTGAGCTATTAATAAAATATGTTTTTAATTTTCAAAATTGCTTGGCTTTGGTACGGGGCAATACTCTGGAGAATGGAAAATACAGGAAAGGAAAGGAGCATATTGGAAACCACTGGAGTTTTCTAAGACACACATGACGATAAATTCCACATATTTTTAGAGCCCTCGCCTTCTTATTCTTTATATGATCTGTGATTTAAATTTACTTACCAGCATGGATAATTACATTTTCATTAATGAACATATAGCAGGTTAATGAGCCCAACACCATTTTAAAAATCCCGAAAGATGGTGTATGTGAGTCACTACACACACAATGAAGACAATCCTTTTCTGCTTTCCAGAATCTTTTTTCTCATGACTTGAAATGATGAGCGTTCACCCTGTGGGAGGCCTTCGCCCAACCTGTGTGCAAATGTTTTGGCTGTGAGCAGTAGAGACATATGGAAGTCATTTTCCTTACACAAAACATGGCTGAGATAAGTCACACCTAGACAGAGATTTCTACCATATTCAACAGACAGAGTAATTCAGAAAAAAGGTACATTCCAATTGTTCTTAAGTCAGTGATCTGAAGGAAATGAGAAATCTATGCTCAATCTTCGAAAAAATTCATCATAGAAGATGGTTATTTACTTTGATTACTTTTAACATATTCCTATTGCTATTGTATTTTGTGCTACTGCTTTTTTAAATATGTAAAAACTATAATTCACATTAAAAAGATTAGGAGACAATTTCATTCAAATAACAGCTAAAAAGTATTGTATATAATTTTTGAATGTGAACAAAAAACAAAGTATGTACCTAAAATACCAAATAGGTTTCTCAGTGGATACATTTGTAATTAGTAGTGAGCCTATGGCTCAAGATTTGAAAAGTAATCTAAGGTGGTGTCCAGCTTGTATGAAACTGAGAACTATAACTGATTAGTGATGTCTGAGAACTATACTGATTAGTGATGTCTGGATAAGAAAGTTAAAAGACTTTCATTGAAGTAGGCATAGGTAAAATTTGCTAGCACAAAAGTACTATCCATATCCACATACTATATGATGTTACATTTAAATAGTTATATATATATTATAATTAAAGTAATATGAATCTATGCAAATAAGCATGAGATCAAGGGAATGGAAAGATATAGATTAAGCTGTACAACTGATTGTGTACTTCAGACAGACAGCAAATTAACCCTTGATCTTTTATTTTCCAAATAAAAGATCAAAATAAAATAATTTGAAATCTGTAAAAGAAGAGCCCTTCACTTGGCATACACATACTCTTTTTTTTTGGTCGTGGGGCTTGAACTCTGGGCTTGGGCGTTGTCCCTGAGCTCTTCAGCTCAAGGTGAGCACTCTATTGCTTGAGCCACAGAGCCACTTCCAATTTTCTAGTGGTTTGTTGGAGATAAGAGTCTCATGGACTTTCCTGCCTGGGCTTGCTTTGAACCGTGATCCTTAGATCTCAGCCTCCTGAGTAACTAGGATTACAGGTGTGAGTCACCAGTGCCTGGCTACATACTCTTATCTTTACAGGAAGATTGGCCAAAGATTTTACACTAAAGTCATAAAAACAAGGCATAAAAATAAAAAGAAAAGAAGTCAAGAAGACCCTAGGAGATAATGCAACAATGAAGTTAGTAGGACTTTCTTTGATAAGAACTCTTTGTATGCCAACAAATTAGACTTTAAGAACAGGAATTTTGTAACTATGCAACCAAATATGCTCTCCAGAAACCTGGTTAAGTTATAGTTTTAATACACAAGTTGAGGAATCTTTCAATGTCTATCCTCTCTTCCCCAAATATTTAGGTAAATACTGAATAGCAATAAGTTGGAGACTGTTCCCTGGTAAATACCCAGCATGCACTAATTTCTATGGCCAGATAGGGACAGATCTAAGATTTTTGTTTGTTTGTTTGTTCGTTTTTGGTCCAGTCATGGGCCTGAACTCTGGGCCTGGGCGCTATCCCTCAGCTTTTTAGCTCAAGCCTAGCGCTCTACCACTTGAGCCACAGCGCCACTTCCGGCTTTTTTCTTTTTGCTTATGTGGTGCTGAGGAATCAAACCCACGGTCTCATGCATGCAAGGCAAATGCTCTACCACTGAGCCACCTTCTCAGCCCAAGATCTAAGTTTTTTAAGGAACCAACAACCTGACTGAATAAGAATCATTTGGTCTGCCCTGAGGCTTGGCCTGTAGTTAGGGGCCAGCCCTCCTCTTCTCCATCAGCAAGGGCTGACCCACTGGGAATCCAACTCCTCTGTGAATCTGGCACATAATCCCAAATTTTCTTTTCTTTTTCATCTACTTCTAAATTCATACAAACTTTACTTATAAAAAGCAATTGAGCATAATAATTTGACACTACAGATATGTATTATTTGCCAGCCTACTTACATAAGGAAAGAGGCACGCAAGTGACAAGGGCACCAATGAACTTAGGTAGTGTCTCCCCTGTGCCTAGAGCTTTTGAAGTGGAGTTTTATGAATCCTAACAGTGCAATGAGTTAGCTGGTTATGGCACAGGGCTAATGGGTCTAACATCAAGCAGTCAGTCCCTTGGGGGTTAAATGAGCTCTGAGCAAGGAAAAACAAATCAAATCAAATCTTTGCCATTGTCATAGCTTAGATATATCTCCACCATCTTCCATCTTGGAAAGCTGACTTTGTGTGTGTGTGTGTGTGTGTGTGTGTGTGTGTGTGTCCTGGAATTTGAACTCAGGGTCTGGGTGCTATTCTGGAGCTATTTTGCTCAAGGCCTGAGCTGCAGCTCCACCTCCAGCTTATTTAATTAAAGACAAGAGCCTCAAGGGCTTTCCTGCCCAGGCTGGCCTTGAAACATGCTATTCAGACCTCAGCCTCCCGAGTAGCGAGGATTACAGGTGTGAGCTACTGGTGCTTGTCTGGAAGGCTGATTCTTAATCACAAGGGAGAAGAAGTGACTGCATGTAGAAGGCATAGAGCACCCTTCACTCCGATCACATCCGATCAGACAATGGCGGAGTACTCCTAAAAAGACATTCTTGTAACTTCCACCATCTAATCAAATTACACATGCTATTTCCCTACCAAGTAAACTTTTTCTTTTCTTCTTATTATCTTACATTAGTTATGCAGATGGAGGATATGTTTGGAACGTACATACACATGTGTGGACATGTATCAGCAGAACTTTGATTTTCCTAAGTCAATTTCAATTCAATTCAACAATCCAGATGTACGAAGGCAAGACTAACATTTATTGAGCATCCATTTCATCAGACACTTTCAAGTATGTCATGCCCACTGTTCAAAGCTCACATCAGCCCTACTGAGAATTTATGTACATACACATGTTCATACTTAAGAAGTCTAAAACTAGGCTATGTGTATTGGAGTCAGACTTGAGGTTTAGACTCTAATCCCTTAATAACTGTAGTGTTGCGTAAATTTATGTGAGTTACTCAGTTTGTCAAATTTCACATTTTTTGCAACTAAATGCAAATGTGGTTTACCTATCTCGTCGAGATAATTTTTAAATTAAATGGAATACTAAATTAGGCGCCTAGCAAAATTCCTAAGGCTTGTTGGTATTTAAGAGAGATTGAAATCCACTTGTCAATTAGGCTTTTCCTCCCTACTTAATTCTACACCTTGAGAGACACTAACAATTGGGGGGGAAAATGGTCATATCCAAAACGTGATTCAACCACTGGTTTTGTGTGAGAAAAATAAAATAGTAAATATTTCTGGCTTCTTTCTCAACTACTTGACTCTATTGTTGTAGAAAGAAAGTAGCCATGCATCACACATTCACAAAAGAGTAGAGCTGTGCTCAAATACAATTTTACTTAACCAAAAGGGACAGCAAAGCCAGATTTGTCCCAGAGGTGACAGCTTGCCAACCAATCTCTGGTCTAAAAGTTTTTTATGCTATTTTGGCAAGCTATTAATAACCTATTAAATTTAACTTTGCAAAGTGAGACTTTCAGATCCCAAGAGTGAGCTCTAATTTTTGCATTACTGTTAAAAAATTTCTATTACTGTCTTTTAAAACTTCTTTGTTCAGCTAAAGCAAAGATCATCTAAATTTGGCTATAATGGCAATGTTGTCGGAAATGAGGAAGTAAGGAACAATAGACAAATTTAAAAGTGTTAACCAGGAAGACAGAGTCTCAACTCCAGTCCCTTTTCCTATTTCCCAGATTATTAGGAATTAATAAATCAACATGATGGATGTGCTATATTTTGAAACAATACCTCAGAGTGCAACCTGAGTTCATGTTATCCCTGGAAAACTCCAGAGCTTGTCTGTAATGTATATAAATCTCTGGACTCTCCACCTGGACTTCTCAGGCCCAAGCCCTGGTATTTATCCACCATGGGAGAAAACACCCAGCAAGATGGACAACATTAGAAATGAATTTAAATTAATGCGTTCGATTGAATCAAAACCCCTTTGTACCACTACTTAAAGGTAAAAAAAATTAAAGTAAAATAAAAAAAATGAAATAATGGCTTAGATCATGAGACTCAGACTGTTAAAGGACCTTACGAAGCTGCCCCCAAATACTCCCTCTATGATCTTAACTGATTCATAACAACTACCATGCCTGTTATGTATAAGCATTTCTTTACACAAAGAGCTTATATTTTTTAGTACTCTTTGGGCCCTTGATACAGATAAGCATACAAATGAGCAATACAAATGAGCATCTTTGAAACCTAATTAATTCCAATATCATTTAATTTAGCTAACCAACGGCTGATTTAGAAAAAGTGGGACATTTGAGATGTAAGAGAGAGAGAAAAGGAAGAGACTGGATGTTTGACTAATGTTCTTTGTTAAGTTTTAAATGGATATAGTTGATATATTTATTTATGGACATTCATGCAGTATGTAATGATAAGATCAAGTTTAGTGAAATCTATAACTTTTGATGTGTATCAATTATCTGCACTGGAAAACACTAAAAATGCTTTTCATTACCTCTGTGAATTATTTTTAACATATATATTATTGTTATTATAAAGGTGATGTACAGAGCTGTTACAGTTTCATAAGTCAGGTAATGGGTATGTTTCTTTTTGAACAATGTCACCCTTTCCTTAGCTCTCTCCCAGTGTTTCCCTTCTGTCACCAGAAGTTGTATAGCTCATTTCCAACATAATGTCTAGAGAGTACCACTCCTGCATTTATTCATCCTTTGTCCTTCCATTTCTGTGCTTGCCTCCTTATATTACTAGAAAACAGATGAACTTACAACCAAGACAAAAGGTATAGAAAACAAAAACAGCAATAAAGAAAATAAAAACATTTATTTCTATTTCCTGGCATTCATTTCAATAAATACTATTTCATATGATCAGATGAACATAGCTATGGCACCTACATGATCCTCTCCTAAGAATAGCCTCCTTTGCTCTCACCATATAAAGGTCTGGAGACCTGTATAATTTATCATATCCCAGTGTATTGTTTGTATTTGACCATCCAATGTGTTTTCTTATAGATTGATAGTCACATTTTGGTTACCACAAAATGAGGGAAACCATGCCACCGATAGCTCAACCCAGATGCTAATGTTTTTGAAAGATACATCAAAATGGGGTCATTTTATTCGGTTCCAACTGGGTCTGTCCACTCTGCCTATTGTCTCCAAAACAGTTTAACCCTCCTTTGCTGGATGACTGCTCAGTGATCTTTTTTATTGTGCTGCTGTTTCCTTTTGCCATATAAGTCTGGAATACGTTGAGAAAAGAACATTGGCTGTTTCTTTATAAATGCCTTCACAGGCCCCACAAGACTCACGAAAACAAAAGCTCTACCATGTTCCTGTATAAATCACAAGGCTGGCATCGCCACACATCTCAGGCGAAGCTTCTGTGCCATGCTGCCTGCTTAGAATTGCCCCTTGGGTGCATTGTAATGCAGACATGAGTGAGAAAGAGGTTAGCCACTCTCACCTGGTTCATACCTATCTGGAGAAGCTAGGATTTCTTCCAGACCCCTGATATTCTTCCCTTTCTCATGCATTGGAGAAATGCTATGATGTTTCTTCTTCCTTGTGACAACTTGAATTTCTTAGCATATGTTGAAATATTAGCTTTAAATAATACATTACTAGATGTAGAGAAAGAACAGCTCCAACATTAAACTTTCAAGACCTCGAGATGGGAGTTATTTCTGGCAAATCCATTCTTTTCTTGTGTTTGAATGCAGGTATTCCATCTCCACATACCCAGGAGACTGTTGAGGACATTCTATTTAGCACACTCAGCAATGGAGCCAAATAGGAGTACCATTAATGAATCCCCAATTCCATAATGCCAGGATGGTTCAATTGCATTAAAAAGTCTGACATATGATCCAAGGAAATTTTAACATTTTTTAATACATTGTAAATATTTTGGAAATTGCCAGAAGGCTTTTGTAATTTTGCTTAAAGATTATTATATTAAAAATAATTGACATTATCAATACCAAACAAAGCAATATATATTCAAGGGAAGTAAACAGTCTGCAGCCCAAGGCTGTGGTCTTTGGACACTTACCTGAAGATAATCAATCTAGCCTATAGGGAAATGATAACATTGTTCTAAAATTTCTGTCATATGGGTGGCAACTGAAACAGGTCTTAATAAATGAAAGAAATTCAACTGCCGCATTGAAATTATATCAGAGGGCAATAAGAATTCTCATGATTAATGTTGACCTATATTTTTTAGGTTATTATATCTAATTTCCCTACTTAAAATATGAACATAAATAAGGACATTTTTTTTAGAAAGTAATATAATTTTAAGGGGCTTGGAAGGTAGCTCAGTGGTAGAGTGCTTGCCTTGCATGCATGAGGCCCTGGGTTCGATTCCTCAGCACCATATAAGCAAAAAGAAAAAAGCCGGAAGTGG